>NC_040081.1:34223753-34837409 GCF_003369695.1 Bos indicus x Bos taurus | reverse complement strand
AAACGCTGGGCTGGAAGAAGCACAAGCTGGAATCAAGATTGCCGGGAGAAATATCAATAACCTCAGATATGTAGATGACACCACCCTTATGCAGAAAGTGAAGAGGAACTAAAAAGCCTCTTGATGAAGTGAAAGAGGAGAGCGGAAAAAGTTGGCTTAAAGCTCAACATTCAGAAAACTAAGATCATGGCATCTGGCCCCATCACTTCATGGCAAATAGATGGGGAAACAGTGGAAACAGTGTCAGACTTACTTTTTTGGGCTCCAAAATCACTGCAGATGGTGATTGCATCCATGAAATTAAAAGATGCTTACTCCCTGGAAGGACGGTTATGACCAATCTAGAGAGCATATTCAAAAGCAGAGACATTACTTTGCCAACAAAGGTCTCTCAAGTCAAGGCTATGGTTTTTCCAGTGGTCATGTATGGATGTGAGAGTTGGACTGTGAAGAAAGCTGAGCGCTGAGGAATTGATGGTTTTGAACTGTGGTGTTGGAGAAGACTCTTGAGAGTCCCATGGACTGCAGGGAGATCCAACCAGTCCATTCTAAAGGAGATCAGTCCTGGGTGTTCTTTGGAAGGAATGATGCTGAAGCTGAAACTCCAATTCTTCGGCCACCTCATGCGAAGAGTTGACTCATTGGGAAAAGGACTGATGCTGGGAGGGATTGGGGGCAGGAGGAGAAGGGGACGACAGAGGATGAGATGGCTGGATGGCATCACCGACTCAATGGACCAAAGAGTTCGGGTGAACTCCAGGAGCTGGTGATGGACAGGGAAAGCCTGGCGTGCTGCAATTCAAGAGTCGGACACAACTGAGCGACTGAACTAAACTGAAGATGAGTGCAATTGGATGGTATTTTGCACATTCTTTGGCATTGCCTTTCTTTGGGATTGGAAATGAACAACCTTTTCCAGTCCTGTGACCACTGCTGAGTTTTCCAAATTTGCTGGTATATTGAGTGCAGCACTTTCACAGCATCATCTCCCGATTTGAAATTCCATCACCTCCACTAGCTTGTTCCTAGTGATGCTTTCTAAGGCCCACTTGACTTCACGTTCCAGGATGTTTGGCTCTAGGTGAGTGATCACACCATCGTGATTATCTGGGTCATGAAGATATTTTTTGTACAGTTCTTCTGTGTATTCTTGCCACCTCTTCTTAATATCTTCTGCTTCTGTTAGGTCTATACCATTTCTGGCCTTTATTGAGCCCATCTTTGCATGAAATGTTGCCTTGGTATCTCTAAGTATCTTGAAGAGATCTCTAGTCTTTCCCATTCTATTGTTTTCCTCTATTTCTTTGCACTGATCACTGAGGAAGGTTTTCTTATCTCTCCTTGCTATTCTTTGGAACTCTGCATTGAAATGGGTATATCTTTCTTTTCTCTTTTGCTTTTCACTTCTTTTCTTTTCACAGCTATTTGTAAGACCTCCTCAGATAGCCATTTTGCTTTTTGCATTTCTCTTTTGGGGGGACGGTCTTGCTCCCTGTCTCCTGTACACTCTCATGAATCTCCAACCATAGTTCATCAGGCACTTTGTCTATCAGATTTGGTCTCTGAAATCTACTTCTCACTTCCACTGTATAATCATAAGGGACTTGATTTAGGTCATACCTGAATGGTCTAGTGGTTTTCCCCCACTTTCTTCAATCTAAGTCTGAATTTGGCAATAGGAGTTCATGATCTGAGCCACAGTCAGCTCCTGGTCTTGTTTTTGCTGACTGTATAGAGCTTCTCCATCTTTAGCTGCAAGGAATATAATCAATCATATTTTGGTGTTGACCGTCTCCTGATATTTACGTGCAGAGTCTTCTCTTGTGTTGTTGGAAGAGGTTATTTGCTATGCCCAGTGCATTCTCTTGGCAGAACTCTATTAGCCTTTGCCCTGCTTCATTCTGTACTCCAATGCCAAATTTGCCTGTTACTCCAGGTGTTTCTTGACTTCCTGCTTTTGCATTACATTCCCCTACTGTTCATGAAAACCCCATGAACAGTATGAAAAGGCAAAAAGATAGGACACTGAAAGATGAACTCCCCAGATCCATAGGTGCCCAATATGCTACTGGAGAAGAGTAGAAAAATAACTCCAGAAAAGATGAAGAGACAGAGCAAAAGTGAAAACAACCTGCCCAGTTGTTGATGTGACTGGTGATGGAAGTCCAATGCTGTAAAGAACAATTTTGTGCAGGAATCTGAAATGTTAGATCCATGAATCAAGGTAACTTGTAAGTGGTCAAATAGGAGATGACAAGGGTGAACATCAAGATATTAGGAATCAGTGAATTATAATGGACTGGAATGGGTGAATTTAACTCAGATGACCATTTTATCTACTTCTGTGGACAAGAGTCTCTTAGACGAAATGGAGCAGCCATCATAGTCAACAAAAGAACCTGAAATGCAGTTCTTAGGGTCAATCTCAAAGACGACGAATGATCTCTGTTTGTTTCCATACAGTCAGTTCAGTCAGTTCAGTTGCTCAGTTGTGTCCGACTCTTTGTGACCCCATGAATTGCAGCACGCCAGGCCTCCCTGTCCATCACCAACTCCTGGAGTTCACCTGAACTCGTGTCCATTGAGTCGGTGATGCCATCCAGCCATCTCATCCTCTGTCGTCCCCTTCTCCTCCTGCCCCAATCCCTCCCAGCATCAGTCTTTTCCAATGAGTCAACTCTTCGCATGAGGTGGCCGAAGAATTGGAGTTTCAGCTTCAGCATCATTCCTTCCAAAGAACACCCAGGACTGATCTCCTTTAGAATGGACTGGTTGGATCTCCCTGCAGTCCATGGGACTCTCAAGAGTCTTCTCCAACACCACAGTTCAAAACCATCAATTCCTCAGCGCTCAGCTTTCTTCACAGTCCAACTCTCACATCCATACATGACCACTGGAAAAACCATAGCCTTGACTAGAGGGACCTTTGTTGGCAAAGTAATGTCTCTGCTTTTGAATATGCTCTCTAGATTGGTCATAACCGTCCTTCCAGGAAGTATGCATCTTTTAGTTTCATGGATGCAATCACCATCTGCAGTGATTTTGGAGCCCAAAAAAGTAAAGTCTGACACTGTTTCCACTGTTTCCCCATCTATTTGCCATGAAGTGATGGGGCCAGATGCCATGATCTTAGTTTTCTGAATGTTGAGCTTTAAGCCAACTTTTTCGCTCTCCTCTTTCACTTTCATCAAGAGGCTTTTTAGTTCCTCTTCACTTTCTGCCATAAGGGTGGTGTCATCTACATATCTGAGGTTTGTTTCTAAGGAACCATTAAATATTACAGTAATCCAAGTCTATGCCCCAACCAGTAATGCTGAAGAAGCTGGTTTTATGAAGACCTACAGACCTTCTAGAACTAACAACCAAAAAACATGTCCTTTTCATTATAGGGGACTGGAATACAAAGGTAGGAAGTCAGGGGATACCTGGAGTAACAGGCAAATTTGGCTTTGGCATACAAAATGAAGGAGAGCAAAGGCTAACAGAGTTTCCCCAAGAGAATGCACTGGTCATTGCAAACACCCTCTTCCAACAACACAAGAGAAGATTCTACATATGGACATCACCACAGGGTCAATACTTAAATCAGATTGATTATATTCCTTGCAGCCAAAGATGGAGAAGCTCTATACATTCAGCAAAAACAAGAACAGGAGCTGACTGTGGCTCAGATCATGAATTCAGACTTCAATTGAAGAAACGGAAAACCACTAGACCATTCAGGTATGAACTAAATCAAATCCCTTTCGATTATACAGTGGAAGTGACAAATAGATTCAAGGGATTAGATCTGACAGATAGAGTCCCTGAAGAACTATGGACAGAGGTTGAAGACACTGTAGAGGAGGCAGTGGTCAAGACCATCCTAGAGAAAAAAAATGCAAAAAGGCAAAAGGTTGTCTGAGAAGGCATTACAAATAGTTGAGAAAAGAGGCTAAGCAAAAGGCAAAGGAGAAAAGGAAAGATTTTCTTTGAATCTTGAATTTGAATTTGCTTTTGTATGCATTTGAAATGATGGGACCCATTTGAATACAGACTTCCAAAGAATGGCAAGGAGAGATAAGAAAGCCTTCCTCAGTTATCAGTGTGAAGAAATAGAGGAAAACAGTAGAATGGGAAAGACTAGAGATTTCTTCAAGAAAATTAGAGATATCAAGGCAACATTTCATGCAAAGATAGGCACAATAAAGGACAAAAATCGTATGGACCTAACAGAAGCAGAAGATATTAAGAAGAGGTGGCAAAAATACAAAGAAGAACTATACAAAAATGATCTTCATGACCAAGATAATCACAATAGTGTGATCACTCACATAGAGCCAGACATCCTGGAATGTGAAGTCAAGTGGGCCTTAGAAAGCATCACTACGAACAAAGCTCATGGAGGTGATGGAATTCCAGTTGAGCTATTTCAAATCCTAAAAGATGATGCTGTGAAAGTGCTGCACTCAATATGCCAGCAAATTTGGAAAATGCAGCAGTGGCCACAGGACTGGAAAAGGTCAGTTTTCATTCCAATCCCAAAGAAAGGCAATGCCAAAGAATATTCAGACTACCGTACAATTGCACTCATCTCACATGCTAGCACAGTAATGCTCAAAATTCTCCAAGGAAGGCTTCAACATTATGTTTACTGTGAGCTTCCACATGTTCAAGTTGGATTTAGAAAAGCCAGAGCAACCAGAGATCGATTTGCCAACATCCAATGGATCATTGAAAAAGCAAGAGAATTCCAGAAAATCATCTATATCTGCTTTATTGCCTATGCCAAATCCTTTGACTGTGTAGATCACAACAAATTGTGGAAAATCCTGAAAGAGATGGGAATACCAGACCACCTGACCTGCCTCCTGAGAAATCTGTATGCAGTTCAAGAAGCAACAGTTAGAACTGGACATGGAACAATAGACTAGTTCCAAATAGGGAAAGGAGCATGTCAAGGCTGTATATTGTCACCCTGCTTATTTAACTTCTATGCAGAGTACATCATGCGAAATGCTGGGCTGGGTGAAGCACAAGCTGGAATCAAGATTGCTGGGAGAAATATCAATAACCTCAGAAACACAGACGATAGTACCCTTATGACAGAAAGTGAAGAAAAACTAAAGAGCCTCTTGATGAAAATAAAAGAGGAGAGTGAAAAAAGTTGGCTTAAAACTCAACATTCAGAAAACTAAGATCATGGCATCTGGTCCCATCACTTCATGACAAATAGATGGGGAAACAGTGGAAACAGTAACAGACTTTATTCTTTTGGGCTTCAACAAAATCACTGCAGATGGCGACTGCAGCCATGAAGTTAAAAGACACGTGCTCCTTGGAAGAAAAGCTATGACCAACCTAGACAGCATTACTAGACAGTAAAGCAGAGACATTACTTTGCCAACAAGGGCCTGCCTATTCAAAGCTATGTTTTTTCCAATAGTCATGTATGAATGTGAGAGTTGGACCATAAAGAAGGTTGAGTGCCAAAGAGTTGATGATTATGGACTGTGGAGTTGGAGAAAGATTTTTGAGAGTCCCTTGGATTGCAAGGAGATCCAACCAGTCCATCTTAAGGGAAATCAGTCCTGAACATTCATTGGAAGGACAGATGCTGAAGCTGAAACTCCAATACTTTGGCCACCTGATGTGAAGAGCTGACTCATTGGAAAAGACCCTGATGCTGGGAAAGATCAAAGGCCAGAGAAAACAGGGACAACAGAGGATGGCATGGTTGGATGGCATCACCGACTCAATGGACATGAGTTTGAGCGAGCTCCGGGAGTTGGTGATGGTTAAGGAAGCCTGGTGTGCTGCAGTCCATGGGGTTACAAAAGAGTCGGGCATGACTGAGTGACTGAGCTGAACTGATGGACATATAGCATATACATATAAGTTTAAGGTAGGCAGTGTGATCATTTCATTCATATGTATATTGCAGAATTATTATTTTAATATGGTTAAACCTCTTCTATCACCTCATGTAATTACAATTTTTTATAGTGATAACATTTTAGATATACTCTTTTAGCAACTTTCAAGTATGTAGTACAATATTGTTAACTAAAGTCCCCAAAGTGTACTTCAAGTCCCTAGAATTTATTTATCTTAGAATTAGAAGTTTGTAATTTTTGACCAACCTGTCCCCATCCACACACCTCCTTCCTCTGGTTGCTCTTTCTATGAGTCTGGATTTTTTAGATTTTACATATCTGTGAGATCATAGAATATTTTTCTTTCTCTCTCTAACTTTTTCACTTAGTACAATGCCCTTAAGGTCCATTCATTTTGTCATAAAAGGCAGGGTTTCCTTCACGTTTATGACTGAATAATATTCCATTGGATATATACCCCATACTTTTTATCCAGCTTCTGTTGAATGTCATTAAAGTTCCTTCCATATCTTGGCTACAGTGAGTAATGTTACAGTGAACATGGGGGTTCACATACCTCTTCAAGGTAGTAATTTTATTTATTTTATATGCCCAGAAGTAGGATTGCTGGATTCTATCATAATTTTATTTTTACTTTCTTGAGGAAACTTCATACTGTTTTCTAAAACAGTCCACCTCTGCTAGTCCCTGGCTAGCCTGTGGTGAAGTTGGGTTTCCATTTCACTCTCCTTCTCCCGTCGGGAGAATGTCTGCTTCTGCACTAGGCTGCCTGGGCTTGGAGGAGGGATGGTGGGGCTAAACTACCTTTCCCACCTTCATCAGTACATCTTCTGTTATTGCTATGCTTCACTCAGGTGGTATAATCCCTTACCTGTATTCATAGGTCTTGGTAAGATATTTTCATGCACAAAAAATTGTTCAAATTGGTGTTTTCTTTTTCATTTTTAATATGAAGTTTGAATGTGGTGGTGGTGAATGCTTTTTTGCTGTATCTGTTATTTTTCCTTTTTTTTTTTTTTTTTTTTTTGTCGTTTGGAGGAAACTATATTGAGTAATAACACTACTAGCCTTTCTCTATCTTCACATTAACTCTTCCCCTAGGAGAAGTAGTGAGTTAATTCGTTGGAGTTTGGAATGAGACACAGCATGTTTTTTATACCCTTTGGCTATCACTTTTTTTTTTCTTTCCCAAGGAAGCATCCTTTGACTTTACCTCTGCCTACCTCATTAGTCATAAAAGCTAATCATTTCTATGTTGTGATAATTTAAATTTAACTTCTCAAGATGATAGACATGAACTTTGTCATTAGGTGTCTTCTGATATGATAGAGTATGCTTATATTAATTTTTAAATTATTCACCATAAAGCAAACAAAAGTACTTTAAATAAAACATCAGGTTGGCACAGAGCTCCTAGGGATCTATAAACCTGAAAGAGTAATGCAGTACTCAACACTAATAACAATAAAATAAATAATTTACTGTAAAAATGAGAGCTCTTCTCTTTACAAACTTTTTGGCATTATGCTAAACTTAGACATTTAAGAAATTTGAAAATTGTATATAAATAATTAAACATAGATGTATCTTGATTAAAAGCAATCCTATTAATTTTTAAACACTTTGATTTATGTGAGAGGGTTCTGTCTATGTTTTCATCTAGGAGTTTTATAGTGTCTGGTCTTACATTTAGATTTTTAATCCATTTTGAGTTTATTTTTGTGTATGGTGTTAGGGAGTGTTCTAATTTCATTATTTTATATGTAGCTGTCTTTTCTCAATTGTATATTCTTTCCTCTTTTGTTATACATTAACTAGTGATAAGTGGATTTATTTCTGGGATTTTCTCCTGCTGCACTGATTTATATGTCTGTTTTTTTACCAGTAACATATTGTTTATTGCTCAGCCATAAAAAGAATGAAATAATGCCATTTGCAGTAACATGGGTGGACTTAGAGATTATCATGCTGAGTGAAGTATGTCATATAGAGAAAAAATATCATTTGATATCACTTACATGTGGAATCTAGGAAAAGATACAAATGAACTTATTTACAAAGCAGAAATAGACTCACAGATATAGAAAACAAATTCTTAGCTACCAAAGGGGAGGGAAGTAGGAATGAATTAGGAGTTTGGGATTAACAGATACACACTACTATATGTGAAATAGATAAACAACAAGGACCTACTGTATAGGGGACTCTACTCAACATCTTATAAGAACCTATAATGGGAAAGAACCTGAAAAAAGAATAGATAGATATCTGAATCACTTTACTGTATACCTGAAACTAATACTACATTGTAAATTGACTATACTTCAATTAAAAAAATTTTTTTTTAAATTAAATGCAAACTTACATATTGAACTAATATGAAACGAGAAGCTAGACTTTGAAAATAGAAGCTAGAGGTGAACACTTGTTATCCTTGTTTGACTTGCTATTTAGGAGCAGAGAGACTTCGTTTTAAACATTTTCTATTGTGTCTGTCATGTATGTTCATTGAGTCATAATATTTGTCCCACCCCTACACTCCCAACTTACCTAAAAATATTACATATCATGTTTAACTTGTGAACTTTTGCCTTCACTTGCCCTAGTCCTGTAAAACTGTGTGTTCTCTTAAATTGTTATCTGATAGGCTATTAGAGAACTGGAGACTACCGTCCTGTATACCAATCAACTGCCATTGCTTCCAAGGAAGTAGGGAGACTCTTGCCATATTACATATTACTTGGGATAAAAAATAATCATTCTTCATCTTGAACAATTTTCTACAAATATTATTTGTGCTTAGATTGTTTATGTTCAACTTTGAAAAATCGCAAAAGTTTATAAAGAGTGAAAGAGGTTGTTTATTATGAAACAAATTGCTATTACATGCTTATGTTTTTGAAGAGACTATCAAGTGTACACTATTTTTAAATAAAACAGTAAAAGAAAAAAGTCTATTTTCCAAAAAAAGAAAAAAAAAAAACCCACAACACTTTAGGTGAACCATCTGGCTAAACAATAGCTGAAACAAGAGCAAATGAATGAAAACAGTAGCTTTGTTTCATTTTACCTTCTTATTCTATTAAGTCAGTATTTTAATTGACTCCCTGAAATGGTAGCCTCCAAGCTCCCAGTCAGAATAGTACCCCTGGACCCCTTCACAAATCCATGGAGTAGTGCTCTTCAATTTTTTAAATAATGATGAAAATTGAACACATCTATTTGAACATCCTGTTTCATAAAGGGGCAAACTAATTGTTGTGACCTGAACTGTGACTACGCCAAAGCCTTTGTATGGGTCACAACAAACTAGAAAATTCTTAAAGAGATGGGAATACCAGACCACTTGACTGTATTCTGAGACATCTGCATGCAGGTCAGGAACCAACAGTTAGAACTAGACATGGAACAACAGACTGGTTCCAAATAGGAAAAGGAGTATGTCAAGGTTGTTTATTGTCACCCTGCTTATTTAACTTATATGCAGAGTACATCATGCGAAATGCCAGGATGGATGAAGCACAAGCTGGAATCAAGATTGCCGGGAGAAATATCAATAACCTCAGATGTGCAGATGACACCACCATTAAGGCAGAAAGAGAACTAAAGAGTCTCTTGATGAAAGTGAAAGAGGAGAGTGAAAAGGTTGGCTTAAAGCTCAACATTCAGAAAATGAGGATCATGGCATCTGGTCCCATCAGTCAGTTCAGTTCAGTTGCTCAGTCGTGTCCGACTCTTTGTGACCCCATGAATTTCAGCACGCCAGGCCTCCCTGTCCATCACCAACTCCCGGAGTTCACTCAGACTCACGTCCATCGAGTCAGTGATGCCATCCAGCCATCTCATCCTCTGGCGTCTCCTTCTCCTTCTGCCCCCAATCCCTCCCAGCATCAGAGTCTTTTCCAATGAGTCAACTCTTTGCATGAAGTGGCCAAAGTACTGGAGTTTCAGCTTTAGCATCATTCCTTCCAAAGAAATCCCAGGGCTGATCTCCTTCAGAATGGACTGGTTGGATCTCCTTGCAGTCCAAGGGACTCTCAAGAGTCTTCTCCAACACCACAGTTCAAAAGAATCAATTCTTTGGTGCCCAGCCTTCTTCACAGTCCAACTGTCACATCCATACATGACCACTGGAAAAACCATAGCCTTGACTAGACGAACCTTTGTTGGCAAAGTAATGTCTCTGCTTTTGAATATGCTATCTAGGTTGGTCATAACTTTCCTTCCAAGGAGTAAGCGTCTTTTAATTTCATGGCTGCAGTCACCATCTGCAGTGATTTTGGAGCCCCAAAAAATAAAGTCTGACACTGTTTCCACTGTTTCCCCATCTATTTCCCATGAAGTGATGGGACTGGATGCCATGATCTTCATTTTCTGAATGTTGAGCTTTAAGCCAACTTTTTCACTCTCCTCTTTCACTTTCATCCCATCACTTCATGGCAAATAGATGGGGAAACAGTGGAAACAGTGACAGACTTTATTCTTTTGGGCTTCAACAAAATCACTGCAGATGGTGACTGCAGGCATGAAATTAAAAGACATCTGCTCCTTGGAAGAAAAGCTATGACTAAACTAGACAGCATATTAAAAAGCAAAGACATTACTTTGCCAACAAAGGTCCATCTAGTCAAAGCTATGTTTTTTCCATTAGTCATGTATGGATGTGAGAGTTGGACTATAAAGAAAGCTGAGTGCCAAAGAATTGATGCGTATGAACTGTAGAGTTGGAGAAGATTCTTGAGAGTCCCTTGGACTGCAAGGAGATCCAATCAGTCCATCCCAAAGGAAATCAGTCCTGAATATTCATTGGAGGGACTGATGCTGAAGCTGAAACTCCAATACTTTGGCCACCTGATGCAAAGGACTGACTCATTTGAAAAGACCCTGATACTAGGAAAGATTGAAGGCAGGAGGAGAGGGGGACGACAGAGGATGAGATGGTTGAATGGCATCACTAATACAATGGACATGAATTTGAGTAGACTCTGGGAGTTGGTGATGAACAGGGAAGCCTGGCGTGCTGCAGTCCATGGGGTTGCAAAGAGTCGGAGACCACTGAGCAACTGAATTGAACTGAACTGAGCTGTGAAGGGGAAACTAACTTGCTTAAAAATACCCCTTCAAAAAATTCCCAGATTCCTAAGAGCAGAGAGTAAATTAATTAACAGATTTCTATCATCCTGTGTGTTTATGTTATTATAAGTCATGTCCAACCCTTGTGACCCCATGGACTGTAGCCCACCAGGCTCCTCTGTCCATGGGATTTCCAAGGCAAGAATACTGAAGTGGGTTGTCATTTCCTTCTCCAGAGGATCTTCCTGACCCAGAGATCAAACCCTCTTGCAATGCAGGCAGATTCTTTACTGCTGAGCCACCAGGAAAGACCCTAAGATAATTACTAGAGGTAAATATTTCCTGCTGTCTAGTTTCTAGGCTTTTCATAGGAGTGTATGTCCTGTGATGATACTAGCTGAATGAATCATATGACTAGTTTTGGCCAAGAAATGTGAATATCAATTGTGTGTGCCAATTTTAAGTCAGAGCATAGAAGGTTCTCTGTTGTCCTCTTTCCTTTGACCTGATCATATAGTGTTCCAGAAGGTAGCTGTGCTGACTGCCCTGGGGCTCCCAGACAATTCTCAAAAGACATGTACCTTGAGAGAAAAATAAACCTTTTGTTTTCAATCTCTGTGATTTGAGTTTATTATGCAGCTTAACAGAGTCCGACCTGTTTGACTGCACTTCAACAATTTAAGACCCAACTTTTCCTGAACATGTGAATGTTTAGTCAAACTATATGTACTTTGTCTCTTATGGAAATACAGAATCATGAAGCCATTTTATATCTGTGTATCCTTTAACAATTAAAAAAAATCATTTTTACATATTATCTCACTTATTTTGTAAAATAGTCCTCTCAGAAAACATGAGAGTTATTATTACCACCATTAATGAATTAAGAGGTTAAAAATAGTTGCATAATTTGATATTCAGTCACAAAGCCAAGACAAATACACAGATTCATTACAGTTTGTTCTTCCTTTCCCTGTTGCACTTTCTTTTTCCAAAATCATCATCAGCATTGTGAATACCACAAAGGTCTAAGTCATGTGGTGTCAGAAAGTTAATAGACTGGATCTTATAATGGGAAGTTTTAGAAACTAAAAAAGAAATGTCTCTGTTAAAATCGAGTCCATGACCACTAAGGACTTTAATTACAGAGCCAGCATTCTTACATGTAGTAAAGATACATAGTCATTGATTTTGTAGAGGGAACTAGTAACAAATAATCCATATTATGAATAACATCTTTATCTAAAAAAATTAAGAAAAACACACCAAGAATGTTGGTTATACAGTCCCCCCCAAAGTAGCACTATTTATTTTCTTGAAATTAGGAGTATAGAAATCATTCAGGAAAATTGAGGAAACTAGTTTTATTTTTGTTGGAGCCCACTGGAACAATTCATATTCACAGAAATTATCTGTATTTCTGTGACTCCTCAGAATTATTAAAAAATGGTAAATAATTACTGATTAAAATGAGGATAGGATAAGGGAGCAGTAAGAGGAATAACTAATACCATTATTAAGAAGAAAAAAAAGAGAGAAAACCACAAATCTATTGAATCCTGAGCATTCCTCAATATCTGTCCTGCTATCAAAATTGTATGGGTTTTGCCTAAATGGATGCTTAAGATTTGTTGTTTATAGGAAATGCTTCCAGGGTTTGAAGAAAAACCTGTCTTTTGTCTTAAGAGGGAATCTGTTAAATGTTTATAGAAGTACTGTGACACTTCTGCAGGCGAACCTATTGCTATCTTTGCATCTAGCCAGGTGTGAATCACAAAGCCTGCCTGTGTGATTTCCATTACAATGGAAATAAGGAATAAATGAGGTTATTAAATGTAAAATGTCTTAAATGAAACAAGAAAAATGAAGAGAGAAACTTTTCGTTCTTCTCTTCAAAGACAATCATAGTTTTTGTTACTAGTTAAGATTATTTTTTTTAAATGGCAATTCTATGGGGTATCTCAATTTGAGTATCAATTAAGATTCAAGATAAAGTGGTATCTCATTTATCCTGTTTTTGTAGTAAATGTGAATTATGCACATGGACTATTTATTGTCGTTTTCTCACAGATTTTAGAGTGTATCCTTGTACACAGAAAAAGTCACTCAAAAGTCTCTTCAATTTAATTGTTCCATGCCATCAATTACCTGCGTATGCATATACAGAGTATGAAGCTTTTCCATCTGAAAGGATTAAGAAACATTTTATGAATACTAAAATTCCATACTGCAGATTTAGAGTACCTGCACCTGTGCCTGCATCTGTTTTTGAGGGTCAGAAAAGGACTAGCTGAAACTTTCAGGTTTCAAGGGGTAAATAATAGGATTTTCTCTACCTCGGCAGGAATCAGCTATAAGAATATATACCTCTGATAGTAGCCATATGTCGTATTTCCCAGCTGTTAAGGTCTCCTACAGTATAGTTAATTAATTAGATTTTATTTTTCAGGTCAGGCAATTTACACCTGTGATATCATACATCCCTTGAGGCTGATGGACCTGAAATACTTAGGATGTTAAGATATCCTCCAGGGTAGGAGCAGGAGAGGGAGAGAACAATTCGATGATTTGGTGCAGTCACACTTATTTTATAATGAGCATGGTTTATGTAAATTTTCCATTAGCAGAATGAGGTCTGGAGTACACATATCAATAAGGGTGAAAAGCATACAGGAGTGATTGTAAAAGACATTTCTGAAGGCTCTGCTGTGGTTAAAGCTTCCGCTAGCCTGCATAGGAATTTTATTATATCCTGTGAAAGCAATTGGTGGACACCAGTGAGACTAGAGTGCGTCTGAGTACAAGCCCATAGGCCATACAGGTATCTTTTAAGAATTGAACATAAGCATGCATTAATGCAGAGAAGGCAAAGGCACCCCACTCCAGTACTCTTGCCTGGAAAATCCCATGGACGGAGGAGCCTAGTAGGAAGGCCTGCTGTGCTGCAGTCCATGGGGTCGCTGAAGGTCGGACACGACTGAGCGACTTGACTTTCACTTTTCACTTTCATGCATTGGAGAAGGAAATGGCAACCCACTCCAGTGTTCTTGCATGGAGAATCCCAGGGATGGGGAGCCTGGTGGGTCTCACAGAGTCGGACACGACTGAAGCAACTTAGCAGTAGCAGGCATTAATGGCAATAAAGACAACATGGTAAAGAAACTATTCAGTTCAGTTCAGTCACTCAGTAGTGTCCGACTATTTGCAACCCCATGGAGTGCAGCACAGCAGGCCTTCCTGTCCATCACCAACTCCCAGGGTTTACTCAAATTCACGTCCCTTGAGTTGGTGATGCCATCAACCATTTCATCCTCTGTCATCCCCTTCTCCTCCTGCCTTCAATCTTTCCTAGCATCAGGGTCTTTTCAAATGAGTCAGTTCTTTGCATCAGGTGGCCAAAGTATTGGAGTTTCAGCTTCAGCATCAGTCCCTCCAATGAATATTCAGGACTGATTTCCTTTAGGATAGACTGATTGGATCTCTTTGCAGTCCAAGGGACTCTCAAGAATCTTCTCCAACACCACAGTTCATTAGCATCAATTCTTTGGCTCTCAACCTTCTTTATAGCCCAACACTCACATCCATATATGACTACTGGAAAAAACATAGCTTTGACTAGACGGACCTTTGTTGGCAAAGTAATGTCTCTGCTTTTGAATATGCTGTCTAGGTTGGTCATAGCTTTTCTTCCAGAGAGAAAGCATCTTGTAATTTCATGGCTGCAATCACCATCCGCAGTGATTTTGGAGCCCAAAAAAATAAAGTCAGCCACTGTTTCCACTGTTTCCCTATTTGCCATGAAGTGATGGAACCAGATGCCATGATCTTAGTTTTCTGAATGTTGAGCTTTAAGCCAACTTTTTCACTCTCCACTTTCACTTTCATCAAGAGGCTTTTGAGTTCCTCTTCACTTTCTGCCATAAGGGTGGTGCCATCTGCACATCTGAGGTTATTGATATTTCTCCCACAATCTTGATTTCAGCTTGTGCTTCTTCCAGCCCAGCATTTCTCATGATGTACTCTGCATATAAGTTAAATAAGCAGGGTGACAATATACAGCCTTGACGTACTCCTTTCCCTATTTGGACAGTCTGTTGTTCCATGTCCAGTTCTAACTGTTGCTTCCTGACCTGCATACAGATTTCTCAAAAGGCAGGTCAGGTGGTCTGGTATTCCCATTTCTTTAAGAATTTTCTACAGTTTGTTGTGATCCACAGTCAAAGGCTTTGGCATAGTCAATAAAACAGAATCAACTATACTCCACTGAAAATAAATTTTTAAAAAATATACATCAATATAGGAGAAGGCTATGGCACCCCATTCCAGTACTCTTGCCTGGAAAATCCCATGGATGGAGCAGCTTGCTAGGCTGCAGTCCATGGGGTCGCTGAGAGTTGGACACGATTGAGCGACTTCACTTTCACTTTTCACTTTCATGCATTGGGGAAGAACATGGCAACCCACTCCAGTGTTCTTGCCTGGAGAATCCCAGGGACAGGGGAGCCTGGTAGGCTGCCGTCTATGGGGTCACATAGAGTTGGCCATGACTGAAGCAACTTGGCGGCAGCAGCAGCAAACTTCAATATCCTTATAGCAAATATAGTTTATTTCTCATGTGCTTGTGTGAATGCTAAGTCGCTTCAGTAGTGTCTGACTCTTTGAGACCCTATAGACTATAGCCAGTCAGACTCCTCTGTCCATGGGATTCTCCAGGCAAGAATACTGGAGTGAGTTGCCATGCCCTTCTCCAGGGGAGCTTCCCAAACCAGGAGTCGAACCCAGGTCTCTTATATTCTTGTAGTAGCAAGTGAGGTCATTAACCTACTTCACATTTGCTATGTTGTTCAGTCACTCAGTCGTGTCCAGCTCTGGGACTCCATGGACTGTAGCAGCGAGGCTTCCCTGTCCTTCACCATCTCCTGGAGCTTGCTCAAACTCATGTCCAGTGATTTGGTGATGCAATCTGACCGTCTTGTCCTCTGTCACCCACTTCTCCTCCTGCCTTCAATCTTTCAAAGCATCAGGGTCTTTTCTAATGAGTCAGCTCTTCCCATCAGGTGGCCAAAGTATTGGAGCTTCAGTTTCAGCATCTGCCATAAAGATGGTATCGACTGCATATCAAGGGTTATTGGTTTCACCCAGCAATCTTGATTCCAACTTGTGCTTCATCCACCCTGGCATTTTGCATGATGTACTCGTGTATAAGTTAAATAAGCAGGGTGACAATATATAGCCTTGACGTACTCCTTTCCCAATTTTGAACCAGTCCATTGTTCCATGTCTGGTTCTAACTGTTGCTTCCTGACCTGCATATAGATTTCTCAAGAGGCAGGTCAGGTGGTCTGGTATTCCCATCTCTTTAAGAGTTTTCCAGAGTTTGTTGTGATCCACACAGTCAAAGGCTTTTAGTATAGTCAATGAAGCAGAAGTAGAGGTTTTTGTGGAATTATCTTGCTTTTTCTATGATCCAATAGATGTTGGCAATTTGATCTGGTTTCTCTGCCTTTTCTAATAAATGTCAATGGTTAAGAAGGAGATTGGAGAGGAGGCTGTGGTTTGGGACCCAGAGTGAATGTGAGAACACTGAGAAAAGAGAAAGTATCTTCACAAGTTAAAAAATATCTGCTTGATTCAAGTATTGTAAATATTCTAATTCACTTTAATAGTTCTAAGGCTTTTTTTTTCATTGTTTACCAATGGATTGGGGGAATGTTAAAGAAAATTTTAAAATCTGAACACATATTTCTGAAGTTATCCTAACAGCTCAGAGACTGAATCTGAAATAGCAAAGTTTCTCCAACATCTAAAGTAGCTTTCTTCCCAGGAAATGATGACACCTAAAGATAGTAATGAAATAAATGAAGTCCAGTTTTTCTTCTTCTAACAATATATGTGAGTTTTTTTCTTGGTTCACAGAATCATTAGAAGCAATAAAAAAAAAAAAAAAAAAAAAAATCCAAAACTTCACTGTGGTCACCACTGGCAAAGCTACCATAAACTTTCTCTTAATAAAAGTCAATCATTCAGTTTTCCGTATCAGTGAGCAAGAACACTCACCCAGAAAAGGAATTTATGTGTAATCTATCCATCTAGATAAGATGGCATCTTGGTCATGAGGGAAGCAAAGAGCTCTGTATAAGGAAGATGAAAATCTGAGTCTCAGTTTTTCTCTGCCTCTTACACTTTAACTAGGACATGGCAGAAATGTAGGATCAAAGTTCCTTGTCCATAATGTTATGACTAAGTTCTTTTCTTGTTTTATGAGCTACAAAGTTCTGTAACTTTTGGAGTCTGATCTGAGGAGAGAACACTTTCCAGACATTACTGCCAAAGAAAAGTGGGCCATGGACTTGACAAAGCATGGTAGAAGGCACAGCTGCTGAGATTCAACAACAGCCAAAACTAGACTGTAATTTTGAAAAGTGTATGTTCCCTGATATGTCAGTATTAATTATATATTTTTAGGAATAATTAAGGAGAAGGCAATGGCAACCCACTCCAGTACTCTTGCCTGGGAAATCCCATGGACAGAGAGCCTGGTAGGCTACAGTCCATGGGGTCGCAAAGAGTCGGATTCGACTGAGTGACTTCACTTTCACTTTTCACTTTCATGCACTGGAGAAGAAAATGGCAACCCACTCCAGTACTGTTGCCTGGAGAATCCCAGGGACGGGAGCCTGGTGGGCTGCCACCTATGGGGTCTCACAGAGTCGGATACAACTGACGTGACTTAGCAGCAACTTAGCAGTAGCAGGAATAATTATACCAGGGAAAATTAACTGGAATATCATTAAGCCCAGAATAATTCTGTTTCAGGTCTAAAGGAAAATTTTTTATTATCTGAGAATTTATCTTTAATTGTGACCATGCAAATCCATAAATATATTATATTTATACCAATTAGCTTTGGGGCCAAATTCTATGCTTTTTTGTTTATTTGTTTTTTCTATTCTCTCTAACCTCAATTTTTAGCATTTTCTCATCCTTTTCTGAGACTCTGGTGCCTCAAATAAATATTCAGTTTCAGAGAAAAAAATTCTGATGAATAAATTGACAGTAGATGTCAGGGGATTGGTTAAAATACATCTAAAGGTGAATGTGAATTTTAAGAAGCAAATGGAGGAAGGCAATACATAACCTAATGAATACCTTATTAATAGAAGACTTTCAGGCATCCAAGGAGAAGCTATTTTTGGAAGGAAGAATATATAGAGGAGTCCCTATCTTGCTTGTGAATAATGATACCCATGGTTTCTGCATAAGTGTTTCTTTAATTCATTTCACAAGCACTTATTGAACATGCTTTATATAACAGGTATCTGCTCTACTGGTGAGATCACATACACACACAAACATACACAATTGCTATTCTTATGGACTTCACTCATAGTGAAGCAATTGCATTGGTCTGACAGTACATATTCTACCTCATTTATCTCCATGAGTTTACCCTAGGATAAACCAATCATAATTGTTTACATTCTGGTCAGACATTATCATTTTCTAAAGAGAGGTAGAGGAGGCAATGGACCAATGATTTCCTTTCTGAGGATGTTTAAAAGGTGCATGAGTGTGTAGTAAGTTACTTCATCCATGTCCAACTCTTTGCGACCCTGTGGACTGTAGCTTGCCAGGCTTCTCTGTCCGAGGGATTCTCCAAGCAAGAATACTGGAGTGGATTGCCATGCTCTTCTACAGGGATCTTCTGGACCCAGGGATCAAACCCATATTTGTTTATATCTGCTGCATTGACAGGCAGGTTCTTTATCACTAGGGCCACCTGAGAAGCCCTCTTTAGAAGGTATTTGAAGCTCAATTGCTCATACTAATGCCTACAAAAAGATAGGCAAGCTCCAGTTGTTGTGATCTCCACAACTATCCTGTATCCATCTATTCTGAAAATTACTTGATTAGCTCTTCTCTTTATTCTTGGAAAATACTGGTATCTTACTAATACTTTCCCATTTTAGTTTCAATTGAAGAACTTGAGTTTTAACAAAGATTATACATACAACTAAGATGCTAGCCATATCATGAATATTATAATGTATGCCATGGAAGAAAAATGACAGGAATCATGGGCCCTGTAAACATGGATAAAATAGTCTGTAAGGTTAATAGGAGGTATTCTTAAGAAAATGACATTAAATATGTGTTACATTCCAGGTAGGTGAAGAAATGTATCTAAAAATTATCCATTGTTGTTGCTCAATTGTGTTGAACTCTTTGAGACCCCATGGGCTGCAACACATCAGGCTTCCCTGTCCTTCACTATCTCCTGGAGTCATTTATTTGTTTATTCAGAATTTCAACCTAGCCCTATTAATATATTTTCAGTGTCATTTTCTTGAAATGAATCATGGAAACTTTAGGTCTCTGAAATCCAGTTTCCTAGCAATTCAGTATCTTCTGGAGTTTGATGACTGGTCCAGTTGGGGAGATGAGGCACATTGTCTGATTATACTTAAGTTCACCCTGTTATACAGCAATTCTTTCTTCTGGGAAGTAATTCAGAATATAGAATCAGGAGAAGAAGAACACAAAACTCTTTGTCCATATTTTACCAATTGGTTTGGTCTTAGGGTTTCCTACAGAATTCTTGTAACCTAGTACACTGAGTTTAGAGGCCACTTTGCTTGACAAGAAAGTACTTAGTTGGTGATTCTTCTTAATTGTTGGTGGGAGGACAAGAAAAGATTCATGTAAAGTATGGGGAGTAATGTTGGTAATGTGTACTCTTCATCTTCCTCTTGTAAACATCCCAACCAGTATAGATAGTAAAATAATAAGTTATAATTTGGATCTAAAAGCTTGGAGAATGTGACATAGTTACACTCCTCTAGAACACTTGTTACTTCTGGATAAACCCTTTTCTTATGAGAAAGAATAAAGTCATTTTAGATCCTTATCTATTTATTATTAATATATCATCACATCTTTGAAAAACATCTTGGGATCAAGACACTGTTGAGAATGGTGAATGGAAATAAAGAACCAGAATTTCTGACTAGAGCCATAAAACTATATATTTTTTAAAGACAGCAAACTTTTTGTTGATCATTACCAATTTATTCATAATTAGCAAGAACTACTATCTATTCATCACTGCTATCATTCATCACTATCTATTCAGCACTTACTTTTGTCAGAAAACATGAGCTTCATTGAATCCTAACAACGATTCTATGCAGCAACTATTATTACCACTACCACCTGGTTTAGAAGGAGGAAATGGAGAGTTTAAATAGCCTGGCAGAGGTCGTAGAGTTAATAAATACTGGAGGTATGATAAAAATTTCCATCAGATGCCAAAGCCCATGCTTCTCTGTTAGTACTAACCTGACTTCTAGGGGTTGAGTGTGATTTTTTAACAGCATACATATGCGTTTATGCTTTTTCCTACATTTATGTTCACATTTGCAAATTATATAAAATAACTTTCAGCCAACTCATACTGCAGTTAGGATAATTGGGGTTATGGTGAGACATTCCCAGTATTTATAAACAAGATTGCCCTCAGAAGAGTACAATTCATCAAAGAGAAATAAAACTGCTATGATTAGCCATCTGCATTAGAAAATCAAAAATACTGTCCATCAATTGTGTGTTAATGTCAAGAACAAAGGAGATCTGAGAATCACTTCAGAGGCAACATTGTTTGAATCTTCAGTCTACCACATGGAGATGGAACTGGCTGAACCTATCTGGAAAAAAACGGTGAACAGAAGAGGTGCTGAGCCATGGAAGCATGAGAAAAGGAAAGTCTCAGAAGCAAACACTGGCAGAGCATCCATTCCCTGCTGTGGATGGAATGAATCTTTGCTGAGCAGACTCAAGTATGAAGAGCAAGAGCATCCCTCTAGTAGGTGAAAGAACTCAGGCTACACTTGCTGTTAATAAACTTCACTTAAGATAAACTGATTTTTATTCTGATGCCAATCTCACTACTGTGGTGGGCCAATTTAAGTATTCTGGTCAAATTAATGGTTGTAAATACTGTATTGATATCCTTTCATGTATCAATTTATGTGTGCTGGTTAATATGAGCCTATTTCTACAAATGAGAGAAGATGAGAAATTCTCTTTTGTTATGCAGATCAAACCCTGACTATAATGAATCAAATTGGTAAAGGCCAATTTCTGGGAACTTCTCAAACAAGCAGACACCTATGTCCATATTTCCCTCCTTTCATCTTATTTTCACATTTATTAAAAAGACTTTTACAATTCCAATATGTATTTTTTATTGGAATATAGTTGATTTATAATGTTGTGTTTCAGGTGAACAGAAAAATGATTGTTATACATATACATATATTCATTCTTTTTCAGATTATTTTCCCATAGGTTATTGTAGAATACTGAGCAGAGTTCCCTAGGCTATACAGTAGATCCTTGTTGGTTATCGATTTTATTAATTGTAATGTGTGTATGTTAATACCAAACTCCTAATTTATCCCCCCACCCATATTTTCCCTTTGGTAACCATGAATTTGTTTTCAAAATCTGTGGGTATGTTTTTGTTTCATAAATAAATTCAAACGGCATAGTTTAATTCTTTTTTATGGCTGAAGAATATTCCATTGTATATATGTACCACATTTTCTTTATCCATTCTTCTGTAGATATACATTTAGGTTGCTTCCATGTCTTGGCTATTATAAATAGTGCTGCATTGAACACTAGGGTACATGTACTTTTTGAATTATGGCTTTCTGTAGATATATGCCCAGGAGTGGGATTGATGGTTCATATGGTAGATCAATTTTTAGTTTTTTAAGGGCTTCCACATTGTTCTCCATAGTGCTTAGTCACTCAGTCATGTTCAACTCTTGTGACCCCATGGACTGTAGCCTGCCAGGTTCCTCTGTCCATTGAATTTTTCAGGCAAGGATACTGGAATGGCTTGCATTTCCTCCTTCAGAGTTCTCCATAGAAGTGGTACTAATTTACATTCTCATCAGCAGTGCAGGAGGGCTGTCTTTTCTCCATGTCCTTTCCAGTATTTCTTGTAGACTTTTTGACTTTTTCAGATGGCCATTTTGGTCAGTGTGAAGTGATACCTCATTGTAGTTTTGATTTATATTTCTCTGATAATTAGTGATGTTAGCATCTTTTCATTTGCTTTTTTGGCCGCCTGTATGTCTTCCTTGAAGAAATGTCTGTCTATATATTCTGCTCATTTTTTTGATTGGGTTGTTTGTTTTTTTTTTTTTATATTGAGCTACATGAGCTGTTAGTATAATTTGGAGACTAATCCTTTGTCAGTTGCCTTATTTGCAAATATTTTCTTCCATTCTGAGAGCTGTCTTTCTATTTTGATTATGGTTTCCTTTGCTGAGCAAAAGCTTCTAAGTTTGACTAGGCTTTATTTATTTTTGCTTTTATTTTCACTAATCTAGGAAAGTGAAATCGCTCAGTAATCTCCGATTCTTTGCTACCCCATGAACTGTAGCCTGCCAGGCTCCTTCATCCATGGAATTTTCCAGGCAAGAGTACTGGAGTGGGTTGCCGTTACTCTAGGAAGTGTACTGGAAAAGATATTGCCATGATTTTTGTCAAAGAGTGTTTTGCCTATGTTTTCCTCTAAGAGTTTTATAGTATCTGGTTTTACACTTAGGTCTTTGATCAATTTTGATTTTATTTTTGTGTATGGTACTAGCTGCTGCTGCTGCTAAGGAGCTTCAGTCATGTCCAACTCTGTGTGACCCCATAGACGGCAGCCCACCAGGCTCCCCCATCCCTGGGATTCTCCAGGCAAGAATACTGGAGTAGGTTGCCATTTCCTTCTCCAGTGCATGAAAGTGAAAAGTGAAAGTGAAGTCGCTCAGTCATGCCTGACTCTTAGCGACCCCATGGACTGCAGCCTACCAGGCTCCTCCGTCCATAGGATTCTTCCGGCAAGAGTACCGGAGTAGGTTGCCAGTGCCTTCTCCAGTATGGTACTAGAGAATGTTATAATTTCATTCTTTTATCAATAAATGCAGCTGTTACAATTCCTATATGTATTGTTAACTATATTATAGGGACCAAAAAGCCATTTAGTAGGAGTTGCCTGCTAGCACATTTGAGGTACTTTACTCTGGCCTAGATCATCTGTTCTAAGGGATAATCTCATATCCTCTAATCTCACCCAACTGAGCTATGTATTGACTAAGAACAAAAGAATTTTGCAAAACTTTTATACATATGTATATATTTCTAACTAAGATGCAAGTATAGGGTGATGCAGAACTAAAAAAGGATCCCATGAATTTATGATTTTCAAACTCATTTAAAAATTCTGTTAAAATGAATGATTATACCCCTGTAACATGATATAATAAATTTGATAATTACTATCTTTGAATGATATAAAAACTAGGTATTGTGGAGAAGCAGGATTCTTCTTATCCCACTTGTGCTTCTCCACACAGGCATTTACTCTTCTTTATTACATTAGCAATCTCTACAGAGGAAGCTAATCAAAGGCTATGCAAACTGAAACATGTAAGACAGACTGAGAGCAGAGGTCTCCTTTGAGGACTGCCTAACGTATTGCATCTTTACTTTTGTCACAGTGATTGCCTCCTCTAGCGTACCTCCCCCCTTTCCGTCCTCCATTACTCCCCTCACTCGAAAGAACCACAGATGGAAAAGGAAGGGCTCACAGATGTCTGGCAGTCCTCAACTCATGTATGGAACATTTAAAGGGACCCAGTTCTACCTGCTAACAATGTGCTGACTTTAAAAACTGAGACTGTTGGTAGCCTACTGCTTATGCTTCCATTTCCCATAACCATATTCTCTGATGTTCACTGTTCACTCACGCAATGCAACATAAATGTCAGTGTGTTTGCTACAGGTACAGAATATGTTAGGCTGTTCCATAGGAAATTAGTCCCACTATCCATTGGTAGCTATTTACTCTTATTATGGAAGAGAAAAATTATACACGTACACAAACATGTGCAAAAATGCACTCTTGTGGAAGCGCTGAGGGAAATAAAAAGAGAAAAGATATGAGAGCAGGTCTAGAAGTGGCACTTGATAAAGAAACAGAAGTGTCAGCTCTACAAAGTAAAATACACAGTAGAGAGGAAGATGTCTTATTTCAGAATTTTTACAGCTATGGAATCCTCATTTAGCTTGGTAGCTTGCTGATCAGTAAAGAAAATGAGTAGGAATGCACTTGAGTTTGACTAAAGTAAATTGCCTGAGAAGATCTGGAAGTCAAGACATTTCCTGCTAGGTATCACATTGCAATGTTCCCTATGCCTCCTTTGCCTGACTAGAAGCAATTCAATCAGTAATTCTATATTGAAAGACAATAGTCATTTAACAAATTACAACTATCATTTGAACTAAAGGTATATACATAATACTTATCAAAAGAAAAATTATATTTGCATTTTCCTACTTAGCATCAGCAATCACTAGAACACATTAAAGGACAGTTGTTATCTCAAAACATTTCTACCTTTTTAAAAGTATAGGTATGTTGTCTGATTTGTTATCAGTGTGAAATTTTTTTTCATACTGACATCACAGTCTGATATCTCTTGCAAGAAACCAAGAGACAAATGAGGACTAAAAAATGAAGGATTATATCTATATCCTAGATATATTTTAACCTTCAGCCTCTGTACCTGCGAAAACAACACAAACAAAAAACCACCCTGGATCTATAACACAGTTTTAAAAATTAATATTTATTATTTCATTTTAGTCTCATAAAAGTACTAACTTTTATTATTTCATTGTGCAAATGAAAAATCTAGGCAGGAAAATAAAATGGCCTGTTCATTGCCATGGGGCTACTTAGTGGATGAGTAGACACAGCCTGAGAGAAAATTCAAATTCTTTGCTGTATAAACAAGTCTTTTTTGTCTCCTCTTCTCTTCCTTTGATACAGAAAACCTGCAATCTGGTAGCTGATCATAAAAGAGAAGGAGATAAGTTAATATAAGATGTTTTCTCAGTAAATAGAACTGTGTGCTCACATCGCTAAAGATGAAGCTTTTCATAAACAATGAAAGGTTTAAGTCTCTTAATTCCATCCAGAGGTTCAGATTAATTACCCTTTTCTGTCAAGGTCACTGACAGTGTAAAGAATTTCCAGGCCCCCTAGAGCCAAGTGTTATCTTTCTCATACAGCAACCATGGATGCTTAAGTAAATCAATACATGGCAATTAGCAGGTAATAGGCATGATTTTTAAGTAGAAATAAGATATGACGATCCCACTGTAGTCCACATCTGGTCGTCCATGAGTGAACAACTGCTGCTATCTTGCTGTTTTAATAAAAAGATCCATTTCAACACCGAGAAAAAAGGGGCCATCTAAAATGGAAAAAAAATCATGATACACAATTTTCAGATTTTGCTGCTTTTAAAAGATTATATGATTGGATTTTACACATTCTTGGAATAGTGTTCCTCTAGAGCAGAGTGATTTCTGTAGTGTATTTTTTATCTTAATAGACTTTTATTTTATACAGTAGTTTTAACTTTACAGGAAAATTGAGCAGAGAGTACAGAGAGTTCCATGCACCCATGCACCTACACACACACACACACACACACACACACACCAGTTTCCCCATCATTAATATCTTGCATTAGTGTGGTGCATTTGTTAAAACAATATCAATATATACTATCCTCAAGTAAAGTCCATAGTTTACATTAGGGTTCACTCTTTGTGTTGTACAATTTTATGGATTTTGAGAAATGCCTAATGCCATGTATCTGCCATATATCAAGCAGAATGTTTCCACTGTCCCCAAATTCCCCTCTGCTCCACCTCATACCACTAGATAAGATTCTGTAATATTGTATTGTTATGTCTGAAACCCTAATATAATTATATCTTGACCTTAAAATTCTATTTTATAGATAGTGTAAGACTGATTTAGGAGCTAGAATAGTGTGATTTCCCATCTTAGAACATCTTTAATATTCTTTCATTGTACATTATGTCCATAAATTGCTTGTGGGTACTACTGTAAAAAAGAGAGATTTTTAAAACCTTGTTCCTAACTCAAAGTATTTGTAATTTAGTTCTGATTAATAAATGAATGGATGAAAAGTGAACTAATACAGGGCATCAGATGGCAGGCTAGAAAGCAGTAGGATTGAGTGCTGAATGAGTGACACTGATAAAATTGGGGAGTGTTCAATGGAGGATCGCACACAAGGGCATGAGGTTAAGAGAAAGGCTTAGTGGATTAGGAGGGGCTTGAAGAGGAGAGGGATATGCGCTGTCTAATAGAAGGCAGGACATTCAAGGTAGGTGGAAGAGCTTGGTCAAGACTGAGTGGAGGCGAGGTTGAACCCTGTGCCTCTAGGCTGCTCTCCGAGCACAGGAAGTTTGTGTGGCTGCTTTTGGTCCCATCTACCAAATGCCTTTGCTCACACAGTTCTCACTGAGAACAGACCAGTTTCCTGGTGGCACTGCAGAAGTGTTCCCTCTGTTCCCAAGACTAACAGTTTTTGCCTTCTTAGCTCTCCTCACTTCAACCCTGAAAAAATCTCTTCCTAGTGTAGACAAAGCCTTTTTATCTTCCTAATACTATGTGCAGGAATTCCAGTGTGGCCTTAAGCTTTCAGAGGAAATAGTTAAAAGGGAAGTACACGCCTCTCTTTTTTTCTTTTCCTAGTCTGCTTCAAATGCCCGCTAGGGCAAAAAAGTACAGGGGTCCCATGTTTGGGGTGATTAGGGCAAAAGGAAGAAAGGGGAAATATAGGGAAGAAAAAAAAATGCAAAACTTAAGTTATTATCTCAAAACCCCTATCTTATTAGAGAAATGACCAGACTCAAATACTATGCTGAAGTTGCTTCAAAATTAGTTTCATAAGCAGAAATGTCTGATGTAACTAAGATATATCTGGTTCCCATCTCCTATAAATGCTGAAAGCAATTTCTAATGACAAGCCACAAAGGACTGAGGAATGAATGACTCATATTAATAGACTTTAACAAGGAGGCAGCATAAGAGGCAAAAGGACAGGTTAACAAGGGGGCCCCAGGACAGGAAGTCAGCTTCAGGGGGACTCAGCCAGTAAGATTTTCTGTCCAAGGAAAGAGATTGAATTTCACAGGGAAGTCTTGAGCCATTAGTGCAAGAAGCAACTCTTTAAATCAAGGAAATAAATTACATTAGAATAAAAAAAAGTAGGTATCCTAGATTCCTGTGAGCATTTTTAACATGTAAACCTCTAAGAAATTGAAAAGATAGTAAAAAGTCTGTGTTGTGGTCCAGGACACAAGCTCTGCCCCTTAATAAAAATATTTCCTGTTGTTTATAATTGAAGCAAAGTAAAAGAGTCCCAAAGGTAGGCATTCATGATGCCAGGGCAGAGAATTCAGATGTGCTGGGCATGAAGTAGGGATAGATGAGCAGAGATTAGACAGAGGCTAATTAAAGGGTTTTCCACCTCAAACAATTCTCCAGTTCTTTGTGACACCAACTGTGTGTCCCACAATTTAATTCATTCTGACACTACCTCAGGTTAGCACAGATGCCTCATATTAAGGGCTCAAGTCCACCAGAATCCCCCCATTTCAGACAACTGCAAGTAGTAGATCCCCAGATTATCCACACACTCTTGAACTTGGCTTCAATTGGGTGTTCTCAAGATCTCCTCCTGTGGTTTGATAATTTGCTCCCTAAATGACTCATAAAACTCAGGGACACCTTCACTTGTATTTACTGGTTTGTTGCAAAGGCTACTATAGAGAATGCAGATGAATAGCCAGATGAAGAGGTACATAGGGTAAGGTCCAGAGTGGTTCTGAGTGTGGGAGTTTTTGTCCCCACAGAGTTGGAATGTGAATCCTTCTGGCAGATGGATGTGCTCTCCGACCTGTAATCTCTCCAAACCTTGTCCTTTAGGGCAATAGAGACTTTATCATGCAGGTGTGATGGAGGATTAACTCAAATTCCAGTCCTTCTTCCCTTCCCCAAGGACAATGTGGGAGTGAGGCTGAAATTTTCAAACTTCTAATCATGGCTTATTCTTTCTGGTGCCCAGCCTTCATCCATAGGCCCATCAGGCATTTCCTCATTAGAACAAAACTTTCTCCTATCATCCAGGAAATTCCAAGAGATTTAGGAGCTCTGTATCAGGATTCAAATTGCAGCCAAGGACCAAATATTAAAACAAAGATGCTCCCAGCTCCCTTGTCAAACAGGAAATTACAAGGGCTTTAGGAACTCTGAGCCAGGAATCAGGGGCAGAAGCCAAATATATATTTATTACATCACACTGCTATGTTTGTATTGTGTTCATCTGAGTCAGAATTGTTTTCTAGTTTCACTTAAACCCAGAAAGGGAGTCTTCAGTATCTACCACTCTGTCTATTCCTAGCACACTGCCTGAAACACAATGGCTGCTTAGTAAATATCAGGTAAATAAATATAAGATTTTAATGTGGACGTAACTCATGGAAGAATCCCAGTTCATTGATTTTTTTTTTTTTAAGATGAAAACAATCTATGTTTATTTTCTGATAGTTCCTGTGGGTCAGAGTCCAGGCACTGCTTACATAGATCTCCTGCTATGGGCTTTATCAGGTGACAAAGTGTGAGTGGGCAGCACTCTTTTTAAGAGCTCAGGGACCACTTGCAAGCTGTTCCAAGTGACTGCTGGCAGAATTCAGTTGCTGGCAGTTGTAGGACTGAGGTTCTTGCTTTGGTCTCTTGGGGACCCCCTCTCATCTGATAAAGGCTGCCAGCAGGACCTTTCATAACATGGCAACTTGCTTCTTCAAGGCTGTCAGAATAGCTTTTCTTTAAGGCATTTCACTGATTAACCCATGCCTACCTACAATAATCTCCCTTTTGATTAACTCAAAATTAATTTGGGACCTTAGTTACACCTGTAAAATCCATTCACCTTTGCCATATTCTCATCATGGAATTTTAAATTTAGCCTAAACCAAGGGAAAATTGTCCAAAGTTCCCCTCTGATGTCAACTTGTAGAAAATATTACAGTATTATTGTCATTTCTAATACTTTATTTAAACTGAGATATCAAAACCATAAAAGTTTGTAAAAGTTAATCACATGACCAGGTATCATAAAATCACTGAAATATTAGAGAAAAAGTAGAAAAATGCATTAGTCCAATTCCTTCTACCTACAAATGCAATTTGTTCTCCATTATCCAAAATTTTTTCAGATATGTAAGCATTCAGTCTTAAATGGTATTATTTAAAAGTACTTAAAACTAGAGATTAATTGAGTTTTATTGACATTATCACAGAAACTCAAAATGAGGTCAACCAGACAATTTTACTCTCATCACAACCCTTCTATTTCAGATCTGAGGAGAACATGATGAATGTAGCATCATTTGGGTCATAGACACTCAGCTATTTTTCTGAAACTACTACTTGAATGAACATTTTGATAAGTGAAAATGCAAGGTTAGCTTTTTTCTTGATTTTATTTCCTTTGAAGTGCTCAGTTATTAAAGAGAATATTCTTTAAGGTGGGGTACTTTATTTTTCCATGGGTAGGATAGGTGATTTATGTTAGTTTTAACACTATCTCTTTAAATGTTTATGTACTCAACCTGCAAAGAATGAACTTTCAGCAAATAAAAGTATGTCAGTGGGGAAACTCACAGTGATTGTTCTCTGCTGGAAGGATTAAATACATGTAGAGTTCCAAGCAGGCTTAGGCAGTGAACTGTAAAAGACTAAAAGAATGTAAGCGTAAAATAATCTATCTTCCACCACCAACTGATCGTGTTGCTGATGCCATTCTCTGGCATTAGCAGTGAGGTTACCTCTGCTTTCCTCTGCCTCCTCAGCAGCTCAGAGTTGGAGCCCTCTCTACCAACACCTGCGAACATACCAGGGCACCGCACACTGTTAGTAACAGGATAAGGTGCGTAACCTGAGAACCTGGCCACCCCCTGTTAGCTCTTTCCAAGTGAGGTTTCTTTATACCTTGTACTACCTACCTCACAGGTTTGTTGCTGAGTTTAACAAGAGAATATTCACAGAGGTGTTTTGTAACAGTAATTTATGTAAATGTTAATTATGTATAATATTGCCCAGGAACACAGACATACAGATGTATGTGTATTAAGTATATGTATACTACACATACACTTATCTATGCATATATATATATATATATATATATACACTGTAAGAATATAAATCAATTTCTTCTCTTCACAGCAAAATCATTTTTAAAAAACTCTTGTCTGAACATAATTCAGTTCTATAAACTTGTATGGTGTCTTTCCTCTTGTGTAGTCTGAAAAGTTTTTATAGTAATATAAATGAAAATGTAACACTCCAGAAACTGAACTAAAGTCTTTCCTAGGTTAATGCCTCATTTATTTCTCAAAAGAACCATGAGACATAGGTATCATTATTTTAATTAACAAAGGAGAAAAGTAAATGCCAGAACTTTTCAGTAAATTTTTAATAATCATATTCTTGATTCAGACCTAAGAGGAGTAATACCACATGAAGGCTCCACACCTTTGGATTTGTGGCAGTTAAAACCACAAGTTGACTATTGATATATGTATAAGATTTTATTTGATAAATAGGTGTTATTTTCCCCACTAAGAGATGAAGAAATTGAAGGTTAGAAGTTTTAATAGTGTGCCCAATTTGAAGTTGAGAACAAAGATTTGAATTCAAACAGGTTTGAGTTTAAAATTGTGATATTTATGTTTACTTATTTATTCAAAATATTTGTAGAGGATCTTCTAAGATATAGAATTTCTGAGCAAAATTGCTGTAGTTGTTGCTATCATGGAGTTTTCAGCTGAGTGGGAAATACAGAAACTAATCTAGTAATCAAACGAGAAAATGTAACTGACTCACCAGCAAAATGTCTTCCTAGAAAACCCCTCTGCATCTTCCCTAAAGGCGTGGCCTCCTCCCTTCAGCAGTCTCTTGCACACCACCCTATTAGAATTTCCTCATAGCAATTATTTGTTTGTTGACTTGCATTTTTTTTTTTTTTTTTTTTGCCTGTATCCCACTAGAATAGAAGCTCTTGAGAGCAGGGATCTTATCTGACTAATTGACTGTTATTCCCAAATGCCTAGAATCATGCCTGCTTATCCTATAATTTAATTATTCATTAAATGTTTGTTGAAGGAGAGGAAGGAAGAAGGGCTTCTGAGGGGAAGTACAGAGTGCAGTGAAAATGTGTTTTATTTACCTGATAGGCAAAATCAGAGATATTTGAGGAAGTCTTACTTGAACTGCAAATTTGATGAATGAGATCTTAAAGGAGAGAGAGAGTGTGTGCTTGTGTAGGAAGGAGGAAACAGGGAGTTTTACAAAGAGCAGGGAGTGTGTGCAAAGCTTTGTGGTCCAACATAACATGCCAAAAAAAGAAGCGAAAGGAGGCCAAAGGTGATTCAAATGCAAAGTGTGGCAAGAAAGGTAGATTGGGCCAGAGCCTTGTAGCAGTTTGACTTTATCTGGTGAGCCATGAGAAGCCACTGAAGTATTTCAACCAGGAAGGAAGTATAATGACGTTTGCATTTTTAGCAAGATCTTTCTTCATATGGAGAGAAGAGAGGAAAGGAACAGAGTATATGCAGAGATCCTGGTTAAAGGTCTCTGAGATAATCTAGAAATGAGGCCAAAGATGTTGGATGACCTTGGATGATAGCAGTAAGAAAATTTGTTGAACTCATGAGCTCTTTACAGGAGAAAACTAACCAGAGTTTGTGATAGAGAGGAAATATGGGGCTTTCCTGGTGGCTTAGATGGTAAGGAATCTGCCGGCAATGCTGGAGACCTAGGTTTGATCCCTGGGTTGGGAAGATCCCCTAGAGAATGGAAAGATACCTGCTCCACTATTCCTGCTTGGAGAATTCCAGGGACAGAGGAACCTGGCAGGCTACAATCCATAGAGTCACAAAGAGTTGGACATGACTGAGCAACTAACACTTACACTTTTTCACAAGACGGAGGAGGTGATGTGGGGAGCCCTCTCAAGGTCCTAGACTATGCAGTAGAATGGGTGTTGGTGCTATCTCTGACAGGGATCATGGCAGAGGAGCAGAGAAGGGGGTGGCCTGGATCTCTGCCTCCTCTGTGTACTGGGATATCTCCTTGTACAAACCTCCTTGAAAGATTTGGTTAGAGCAGAGCCCCAACAGAGTCTAGGTGCTTTTACTTCAGTCCACTCTGCATAGGAACCATTATATTGCTCATTTTAAATAAGTATTTTTTTTTTTTTTTTTACTAGAAAAGGCTACATCCCTATAACTACAAATCTTGAACTAATTTCTGAAAATGTTTTTGGTGTTAAATAAATTCCTTCATAAATCTCAAGTTCCAGCTAGTTTTTTTTTTCCCACTATACTAACTATACTAATCCTAAAGATAAAAGACATATAATCTCACAAGAATTTTTCTTTTCATTTTAGAATCAAGAATAATATCTTGAAAAATATAATTAGCTCTTTTCATGTTAATACATCTATCTGAACACTCCTAGGAGTTTCAAAGAATGAAGGGGAAAACTGGAAATGGGTAAATACTGGGAAAAAAAGCATCCAGTATCCAAACTGTGAGAGTAGTTTTGGATCTCAGTAAAATATAAAAGAATTACAAAATCCACAGCACAAAGAAGGTCTGTGTCTTTTCTTTTGATGTTCCTGTGTAGTGAAACTGCAATTAGTGGTAATAGGAGTTGCATGTGTAGCTCAAAGGGGCTTGATATAAGATTGCAGCAGGGTATTAACAACATATAATTTTATTGTCTCTTTTAGATAGTGTAATTTTTCTGTTATCAGAATTTCCCCAACCCATTACATCACAAATGCAATTATAAATGCATTATAAATCCATCCAAGTTGGTTAAAAAAAAAAATCAAATGTAGCAAATTAATTTGAAGGGAAGGAAGGGTTTAGAAAATAAGTGGTGGTCAAGTTGTATATGAAATGTTGCCTTCTCTCCTACTCTTAGGGTTTCAAATAATATGAAAAGTGAAAGTGTTAGTTTCTCAGCCATGTTGGAATCTTTGCAACTCCATGGAATGTAGCCCACCAGGCTCCTCTGTCCATGGAAGTCTGCAGGCAAAAATATTGGAGTGGATGCTTTTTAGTTACAAGCATATTTGTTAAGCATATCATAGTATTTATGTTTTATATAATTGCAACAAGATAAAGGAATCCCAGAGTATTTAACCTTTTAAGTTAAAAAATATTTAACCATTTAACCTAAGTTAAATGTCGAGTCAGGCAGTTTATATTCTCCGCTACATTTTAATGCCTATCTTTCTGTCACAGAATTAAATAAGAAATGTATTTTCACCCTCTACAAGAGACAAATGCTCCAATCTGATACAGAAGCATCTTTTTTAAGGTTCTGTTTTTTTTTTTTTTTTTTGGTTCTGGTTTTAATATGCTAGATTTTTCTAAAGCAATGGCAATCCTTTAAATTTTATAATCTGGCATTCATTCTTCCTTCCTATAATAGGTTTCATAGCGTTTTCCTAGAATCGACCCGGTTTTAACACTGTTGCTTACCTCTGTGTAGAAATGCATATACGTTAACATGCATTACAAATATTTAAAAATGTATAACCATTTAAATTGATATGCATATCAGATATATATACAATAGATGTGTAAATACGTAAACTAAATCAGATAGTTCTCCATGCTGAAAATTTATTTATATACATATAATATCACAATACACAAATGAAACTTTTTAGTTATAAGCAAATTTGTTAAGCATATCATAGTATTTGTGCTTTGTATAACTGCAACAAGATAAAGGAATCCCAGAGTATTTAACCTTTTAAGTTAAAAAATATTTAATCATTTAACCTAAGTTAAATGTCTTCCATTGAGTCAGGCAGTTTCTATTCTCTGTTACATTTTACTGCCTATCTTTCTGTCACAGAATAAAATAATAAATTTATTTTCACTGTCTACAAGATTTTTGTGTTCATTAGGTATACAATAATATACAATAAACTTTAATTCATGTTAATAGTTTTGCTAAGAATATCATGGTGAAAATAGGCATAAACTTGAAAATGGGCATAAAACTTTCTTTTATTACCTTCTAATTTAATAAGAAGTTACATGCTTAAATATGTAAAGTGGTATCACACACTTTAATGTACCTATACTATAATAAATAAATAAATAAAGTATACTACACGTTAATATACCTACACTACAATTTAAAAATAAGGCAAAACACAGTCACTGTATTTTGCCCACTTGCAATCTGAACATAAAAGTCATTATTTTGGGGATAATCAGGGAAAACCTTGTCCAACTGGTTTTAAATTTAATTTGAGCAAAATTTAACAAGATGTTTATGTAATGTTTTTATTTAAATTTAAAGAGAGATGTAATGTTTGTTAAAGAGAGATGTAATGTTTATTCTCTTTAAATAAACTTTCTCAGAATTCCAGTAATCAAGGGACCTTCTCTATTCTCTCTAAAACAGCATCACTTTAAAGGAAAAGTGGCGCTCACACCTGCTTTGGTGTCTGGGATCCACTCTGCTCTGTCCATTTACCTGGTGCCTATCTAACCTGTTATTGAATGCTTTACCAGTGACCATGACGACTGGCTCTCATGCTCTTCTCAGTGTTTGTTCTCAAACAAGAATCAACTGAAAATCCTTACCTTTTTGGTGGGGAAGGCTGAGAAAGAGAAAATCCTTAAGGGGGAAGCTGCCTGAGAGTCAAGAAGTATAATAAAAGGAAAATGTCAACTTTCCATTACCAAATCTGCAAATCCATTTAGGTCTGACCTAACCATTTTTCTAATCTGTTTGTTATAATGCAGTGTCTACTAGAATCACCTAGAAGGCTTGTTAAACCCTAGATTTTTGGGTTCCCCTACTTAGTTTATGATTCAGTTGGTCTTGGATGAAAGTGAAAGTGAAAGTTGCGTCAGCTCAGTCATGTCCGACTCTTTGCAACCCGGTGGACTGTAACCCATTCATGGGCTCCTCCATTCATGGGATTCTCCAGGCAAGAATACCGGAGTGGTTTGCCATTTCCTTCTCCAGGGGATCTTCCCGACCCAGGGATCGAACCCAGGTCTCCCGCATTGCGGGCAGACGCTTTAACCTCTGAGCCACCAGGGAGGCCCTAGGTCCTGCTAATCTGCAGAGCTAATATTCCCAAGTGATGTTAATACTGCTTGTTTAGATCCCTCACTATGAGAACTACTGCAGTGACGAAGTCTAACTCTGAATCAAAGATATACTGCATCTCATCCTTTCCCTCTTCTTAGAGATCTTGTTTCATCAATCCTTCCTTCTATTTCTCTATTTTTCAATCTCTTACTTACTGGGAAATCCTTCGGATCACCACTCAGGCATAGTCTACTCCATTTATCTGTTTGTTGTTGTTCAGTCGCTAAGTTGCGCCTGACCCTTTGTGACTGCAGCACGTCAGGATTGTATGCCCTCCACTATCTCCTGGAGTTTGCTCAAATTCATGTCCGTTAAGTCGGTGATGTGGAGAAGGCAATGGCACCCCACTCCAGTACTCTTGCCTGGAAAATCCCATGGACGGAGGAGCCTGGTAGGCTGCAGTCCATGGGGTTGCTGAGAGTTGGACACGACTCAGTGACTTCACTTTCACTTTTCACTTTCATGCATTGGAGAAGGAAATGGCAACCCACTCCAGTGTTCTTGCCTGGAGAATCCCAGGGATGGCAGAGCCTGGTGGGGCTGCCATCTATGGGGTCGCACAGAGTCGGACACGACTGAAGCGACTTAGCAGCAGCAGCAGCAGCAGCAAGTCGGTGATGCTATCTAATCATCTCATTCTCAGCTGCCCTTCTCCTTTTGACTTCAGTCTTTCTGAGCACTGGGGTCTTTTTTTTTTTTTTAATTTAAATTTATTTATTTAATTAGAAGCTAATTACTTTACAATATTGTATTGGTTTTGCCATACATCAACATGAATCCGCCACAGGTGTACACGTGTTCCCAATCCTGAACCCACTGGGGTCTTTTCTAATGAGTCAGCTCTTCACATCGGGTGGCCAATGTACTGGAACTTCAGCTTTAGCATCAGTCCTTGGAGTGAATATTCAGGGTTGATTTCCTTTAGGACTGACTGGTTTGATCTCCTTACAGTCCACAGCACTCTCAAGAGTCTTCTCCAGCACCACAGTTTGAAAGCAACAATTCTTCTGGGCTCAGCCTTTTTTATGGTCCAGCTGTCACATCTGTACATGACTACTGGAAAAATCATAGCTTTGACTACATGGATGTTTGTTAGCTGAGTGATGTCTCTGGTTTCTAACATGCTGTCTAGGTTTGTCATAGCTTTCAAGAAACAAGTGATTTTAATTTCGTGGCTGTAGTCACCATCCACAGTGATTTTGGAAGTAAGAAGATAAAATCTGTCACTACTTACACTTTTCCCCCTTTTATTTGCCATGAAGTGATTAGACCAGTTGCCATAATCTTAGTTTTTTTAATGTTACAAAATATAAAACAAAATGCTCACATAACTACAAATAGATTTCTTGGACCCAAGATTCCTCTATGGCTATCATATGATATCCACAAAGCTACAGTTCTTAGAGAATTTTTCTACTCAAGCTGTAGCTTTTTCACTATCTTTTGTTTTTTTCTAGCTTTGTATAATCTGGTTCTGCTTTTGCTACTTCTACTGTTACACCATAACTGCTGATCTGGATAATCTAAGTAAATTTTGTGCTTTAATGGCACTATTTCAGTTATTTTTAGGTAGGAAAAAAATTTTATTTTAAAAAGAAATGAACATTTCAGAGAATTGTATAATTTACAGAACTATGTTCCAACTTGCTGTGCCATTTTCAAGTTGGGTGATTATGTATAAGTGCTTAATCTCTTTGAGGTTCAGTATTCACCCATGTTAACCGGAGTTAACATCTCTTGCTATGTTATTTTGAGGTTAAAGCTATTGCACATGTAATGCCTAAACTAGTGCTTGGAATATAAGCAGTAACTAATAATAACAATAGAAATATTAACTATAATTTTGTCCGAACACAGTAAAATCTGATTTTGAGTTTGTGCTTTGTCACCAACTAACAGAATGAAAGAGGATGATAGCATTGATTGTTTTAAAGTGGAATGTTTATTATATGTAAATTCTAAAGAATCCAAAGAATGCTTTACTATGAATTAAGCAGTTCACTTATTGACAAGTTACCTTATCTTCGAATATCTTATGGACAGGTCATGATGGTTCTTGAACTGCTAGAATTGAAGAAGTTTTTCTTTTAATAATTTTATTTATTTATTTATTTTTGGCTGTGCTGGGTCTTGGTTGCTGTGAAGACTATTCTCTAGTTGTGGTGAGTGAGGGCAGGGGCTTCTCATCGTGGGGGCTTCTCTTGTTTCAGAGCACAGCTCTAGGGCATTCAGGCTTCGGTAGTTGTAGCACATGGCTCCCGGGCCCTAGGGCACAGGCTCAATAGTTGTGACACAGGGGCTTAATAGCTCTGCAGTAGGATCTTCCCGGATCAGGGATGGAACCCGTGTCTCCTGCATTGGCATGTGGATTCTCTACCACTGAGCCACCAGGGAAGCCCAAGAACTATCTTAATAACCAAGAGTTATCCAAAGGGACCCTCTAGGTGATAAACATATTTCTCCCTATAACTACATTATAATCACAACCAGGTCTTCTCATGATCCCAGTCAACTATCTTTTGTGGAATTGGTGGGCTTGATAGATCCAGCTCATCTTTATCAGAAACCAGAAACACGCCAGGAACTCTTTTTCAAAAGAACAACTATTCTCCTCTGAGGTGGCTTCGGAACCAAAGAGGGCCATGGTAAGTAGCCTATGTGGCTTGTCATAAACCCCACACATCATCTTTTCTCACTCCAGATACCTGCAATATCACAGGGTCTACAGATCCTGTGTCCTAAGCAGTAGCAGTCCCTTCATTCCAGCCAGGGTCTAGGGTGAACTCCAGTGCTGTTCTATGCTCTAATCATGATTGGCAGCTTTTCACATCATCCAGGGTAGGGGCCAGAGTAATACCCCAGCTGGGGCATATTCTGCCTCTAGAACTGAGAGAAGCTTGTCAGGTATCATGTTTCTTTCTTTGGAGTGGAAGATGCAAGGGTTATCATTATTTTTTTTTCTTGAAGAAGTTTGTCCAGCATTCCTCAGACAATCGGACTTTTAGCAATTTCAGAGATGCAGCAGACCCCTGAAACTTTGCTTACTTCTTGCCCATTGGAGCATATTTGTCTCCTAAAGCCTCTAACATAGTTGTCATTTCTTGTTTATTTGGTTCTATTAGCATGAGGTTATGAGCATAATGTGCCAGCAGGATGTTCTTCAGGATGAGTCTTCAGGATGAGCAGCCAGTTCAGATTTCTTTGACAGAGGGAGAAAGTGTTAACATAACCCTGGGGCAAGACTGCAAATGTATGCTATCGTCACTTCCAAGTGAATGATAACTGTTTCTGTCCCTCTTTTCTGAAAGGGGTTAAAAAGGAACACATTTTCCAGATCAAAGACTTTATACCGTGGACCTGCAGCCGTGTTTATCTGCACTGGCAAAGACAGCACATCTACATAACAACTGCAATGAGGGCTACTGCTTGACTGAGTTTGACTCTTGGCATCCAGGAAGCATTTCAATTTTCTAGGTGCCAGGCTTAAGATTTAAATGAAAATAGGTTGGGACCACTAGTCTTGCCTTCTTTAGGGGAACTCATCTCTGCCATCTCTCCTGCAAATGATACCAGTTTTGATTTACAGTCTTGGCTGGGAAAGCAGTTTCAGAGGCCGCCCTTGACTTTTCACATTACTACAGGACTCAGGCAGGGAAAACGATATAGATGTTGTGCCAATTACCAAATATATCCATTTCAAGTTTAATATTGCAAAATGGGGACATTACTGGGTGGGTTCATGAACTGAGTGGACCATTGTGGACTAGACCCAAAACTCCATTTAGTACCTGGCCCTATATGTTCTTCTTCAACAGGTGTCTCATCAGTCAGTACACTGCAGTTCCCCAGCATCCAATCTCAACAAGGATCTTATACCAGTGACCTAGGACTGTTTAGGTATTCTCTTTTTCTCAATGAATAGATGAAGATTAGAGTATCAGAAGTTTAGCAGGGAGTGCTAGATTCCAATATCTATGGAAGCGAGATTGAACAGAGGGATACATCAGACTTTGTTTATCCATTCATCAGCTGATGGGCATTTAGGTGGTTTCCACCTTGTAACTGTTCTGCGTAATGCTGCTATGAACAATAGTGTACAAATGTCTGCTTGAGTCCCTGTTTTAATTTTCTCTGTCTTGGGTAGATAGCCAGACTTGGAAGTATTGAACTGAATAGTTGTATTTTAAATGATAGCAATACATAATATTTGTTTTATTCAACATGTTCACTATTGAAAGAGAATAATTCTAATTGTATACAAAATCATATTATTTCAATAAATTTTCTTTATCATAGGTATGCCAATCTGCTAAGTAGTTTATATTTATTATATCTTAAATAATGGTTGACAAATAGTAATTATAAATTAAATGGTATGATTGATATTTACTATTGTAATCTCATTGAATCCTTACAGTAATATCTGAAGAAAGGGTATAACTATTTTTATACTAAATGTATTAAATGAAATAACTGAGGCTCAAATAGGTTAGTAACTTGCCTAAGGTCACACAGATCCATGGTAGCAGAGCCAGGCTTGGCAACTAAAAGTATTTGCCTCAAAGAATATACTCTGAATTATTATCCTTTCTTAGAGGAGCTTCCCTGGTGGCTCAGATGGTAAAGAATTCTCCTGCAATACAGGAGACCCTGGATTGATCCCTGGTTGGGAAAATTCCCTGGAGAAGGGAACGGCAAGCCACTCTAGTAGTCTTGCCTGGAGAATTCCACGGACAGAGGAACCTCACGGGCTATAGTTCATAGGGTCTCAAAGAGTCAGACCTGACTGAGTGATTAACACTTTCACTTTTCACTTTTCTACTAAAGAGCTGTTAGGTCTTTGGCCTTATACTTTAAAAATGTATTTAATTACTTTAAAGTGTTGAATTCCATAAGGGGAATTTTGTGTTTTTATTTGTTTGCTTTTTATAGCATATTCATTTATATCATAAAAATATATATCTAGTATATTACTTTAGTATAAGCATTTTGATAGTCATAAAGTGCTTTTCCTATTTATCCTCTAATTTCATGAGAGTACAGGGAATATAGCACTAGCCTAAGATGTGTAGACATTTTTATTTTCATGTATGTAAGAATTGGAAGCAAATAAATTTTCTACCCCAGATTTTTTCAATTAATAGACATTGTAACATTTTAGAATTTTTAGGCCATTTCTCAGAGAACAAGTAGAAAGTTATTTGAAAATATTTTCTTCATTTTCAGAAACATAAAGCATATTTATCGGATAGTTAAATCAAAATAAATTACAAAATAATTTAACTTTGCTTTTTCCATAATTACTTGCCATAATTATTTTAGGAGAAAAATTTATCACATAATTAATAAGATGTATAATTATTTGTTCCCTAATCTGCTAATAGATTTATGGGCAAACAACCTGCCCAAAAAGCCAGTTTAACAACATCTTTAAAAAAATACACTTCTCTACACTTAGATAGTTAAAAACCATATTGAGAGAAATGTGCAAAATATTTAAATGGTAGTTATATTTCCACTGTGTTGGTTTTTACATTTTGTAAGAGATACTTTACAAAGTGGCATAGATATCTGTCTGAAGCAATCAAGTTAGATCAAGCAATATAGTTTCAAGGATTAGTTGCTTTTATATTATATTAAATTTAGGGTACATTCTTTGGTCACCATACTACTTTTCTTATCAGTTTGTTCCTTAATGAATTTTTCTTATTGCATTGTTTATTCTTTTGTTAAAAGCCATTGTAACTCTAACTTTGATTTGGCTGCATGAAAACTGGAATGAGAAAGGTAACATATAGCTGAGATTCTTTAAGAATTTATCAAATTCTGCAAACTATAAATAACATATATCATGATAATTTAATAGCATCATTCAGGTCAGTTCAGTCGCTCAGTCATGTCCTACGCTTTGCGACCCCATGAATCACAGCACGCCAGGCCTCCCTGTCCATCACCAACTCCCGGAGTTCACTCAGACTCACGTCCATCAAGTCAGTGATGCCATCCAGCCATCTCATCCTCTGTCGTCCCTTTCTCCTCCTGCCTCCAATCCCTTCCAGCTTCAGAGTCTTTTCCAATGAGTCAACTCTTTGCATGAGGTGGCCAAAGTACTGGAGTTTCAGCTTTAGCATCATTCCTTCCAAAGAACACCCAGGGCTGATCTCCTTCGGAATGGACTGGTTGGATCTCCTTGCAGTCCAAGGGACTCTCAAGAGTCTTCTCCAACACCACAGTTCAAAAGCATCAATTCTTCGGCGCTCAGCCTTCTTCACAGTCCAACTCTCACATCCATACATGACCACAGGAAAAACCATAGCCTTGACTAGATGGACCTTTGTTGACAAAGTAATGTCTCTGCTTTTCAATATGCTATCGAGGTTGGTCATAACTTTCCTTCCAAGGAGTAAGCATCTTTTAATTTCATGGCTGCAGTCACCATCTGTAGTGATTTTGGAGCCTCCCAAAATGAAGTCTGACACTGTTTCCACTGTTTCCCCATCTATTTCCCATGCCAAAGAATAGCATCATTAAGTGTATACAATTCAAAATTAAACACTTAGCTTTTAAGTGTTTCTTGAAACACTTGAAATTGATAAACAAATTTGATTTACATGCCAATATTTCTCATTCTTTGAGGATTTAGAACAGTATTTTCTAAAATAACTTTTGTCAAGGTTTGTCTCTCAAGATGTTTGGTCAAAAAAGTTTGGAGGATGCCCACAATTATCTCTTTTTAGAGAATGACTGCAAGCATTAGTCTATAAATAATTCTGTGCACTCCTGCAGTAAGGAAATTCAATTAATGTATTAATTCAAAAGATTTGAAACCCTGATTTATAAATTACATATATATGTGAATGACTCCTAACCTCTGTGGAGTCCAACCTGGCAGATAACAGTAAAACAGAAAGAAAAAAAATGTTTTTAGATTTTATATCTGTACATAAAAGCACTTGCTTAAATATATTGTCACCTGCACTAAGCTTTAAATGAGGAGTTTTAAGTCCCCAGCAAGGTTTCATTCAACTGGCAGGGTTTCTAAATTAACTCCTTTGATAGTTACAAGTCAAGTATATTAAACAAATGAAAAATCTATTGCTGAAAAATCAGTCATTAAATTTAGGATTAAATATACTGAGTAATTCAGAAACAATGACAATTTTGAACTAAGATGGCAATTTAAGAAATTTGCTATATTATATAAATTGAAGTGGCCACATTTTTATATTTTTAGCAAAAAACAGGTAAATTAAACCAGTAATATTTTATAAAATTAGATAACTGATTTCATGTCTAGTATTTATTTTTTAAATAAACTTGGTTTATTCATAAATCTACTTTGACCACCTGGTGCGAAGAGCTGATTTATTGGAAAAGACTCTGATGCTGGGAAATATTGAAGGCAAAAGGAGAAGAGGGCAACAGAGAATGAGATAGTTGGATAGCATCACCAACTCAATGAACATGAACTTGAGTAAACTCTGGGAGACAATGGAGGACAGGGAAGCTTGGCATGCTGCAGTCCATGGAGTTAAAAACAGTTGGACACAACAGTGACGGAACAATGACTCAACTAGTATTTTGGAAAGAGACTTTATGAAAAAAAGAAAATATTACATGAAATAATGTCATAGTCAGAGGAAAGAAGAATTTATTCATAACACTGATCAGACAATGTGTTATCATTTCCTACAGAAAAGAAAAAATTCACTGAACATCATTTAGATTTTTTCTATGTGTTTTATCATAAAAATTAAACATTAGCTATGTTTAAAAATTAAAAATCAGATATTATGAACATCTAAGATCTAATGTAATTTTTATGTACTTGGAATCCTTTGCTTGGATGGTAGGGAAGAACACTACCTTCTCCTTTACCTTAATGCCTAAATTATAAATTTCTTTTGTAAGATGCCCTGTGTCTCTCAGTTCTTTTAGAAAGATCACCTGGCTACCTAACACTATTTTTGAGTATCCATTTAATGTCCTTAGCATGCAAGTCAAGATGGTAGCGTAGAAGGATGTGCACTCATCATCTCCTGTGAGAACTCTAAAATTACAACTTGCTGCTGAACAACCATCAAGAGGAGAATGTTGGATCCCACCAAAATAAGATACCCCACATCCAAGGACAAAGGAGAAGCCCCAGCAAGATGGTAGGAGGGGCAAAATTGCATTTAGAATCAAACCCTATACCCACCAGAGATGCTCGGAGGGCTCAAATAAAACCTTGAGTGCACCAAGAAACCCCACAGGGACTGAGCTAGACCTGCCTTTGAGTGTTTGTGTCTCCTGTAGAGGTACGGGTCAGTAGCAGCCTGCCGTAGGGGCAAGGGCTCTGGATGCAGCAGACCCGGGTGTGGTAAAAGCCCTCTTGGAGGAGGTTGCCATTAACCTCACCATACAGCCTCAGGAACTTACACAGGACTGGGAAAACAGATGCTTGGAGGGCACAAACAAAACCTTGTGGGTACCAGGACCCAGGAGAAAGGAGCAGTGACCCCACAAGAGGCTGACCCAGACTTACCTGTGAGTGTCCAGGAGTCTCTGGCAGAGGCGTGGGTCGGTGGTGGTCTGCGGCAGGGTTGGGAGCACTGAGTGCTGCAGCGCATGCACAGGATCTTTTGAAGGAGGTCACCATTATCTTCATTACCACCATCACAGTTTGATCTCAGGTCAAACAACAGGGAGGGAACACAGCCCCACCCATCAACAGAAAACAGGATTAAAGATTTACTGAGCATGGCACCACCCATCAGAACAAGAACCAGTTTCCCTCACAGTCAGTCTCTCCCATCAGGAAGCTTCCATAAGCCTCTTATCCTTATCCTTCAGAGGGCAGATAGAATGAAAACCACAATCACAGAAAACTAATCAAACTGATCACATTGAACACAGCCTTGTCTAACTCGAAGAAACTATGAGCCATTCTGTGTAGGGCCAGCCAAGACAAATGGGTCATGTGAAGAGTTCTGACAAAATGTGGTCCACTGGAGAAGGGAATGACAAACCACTTCAGTATTCTTGCCTTGAGAACCCTATGAACAGTATGAAAAGGCAGAAAGATAGAACACTGGAGGATTAAATCCCCAGGTCAGTCGTTAGGTGCCCAATATGCTACTGGAGGAGAGTGGGGAAATAACTCCGGAAAAAATGAAGAGACGGAGTGAAAGTGAAAACAACGCCCAGTTGTTGATGTGACTGGTGATGGAAGTAAAGTCTGATGCTGTAAAGAACAATATTGCACTGGAACCTGAAATGTTAGGTCCATGAATCAAGGTAACTTGGAAGTGGTCAAACAGGAGATGGCAAGAGTGAACATTGACATTTTAGGAATCAGTGAACCAAAATGGACTGGAATGGGCAAATTTAAATCAGATGATCATTATATCTACTTCTGTGGGCAAGAATCCCTTAGAAGAAATTGAGTAGCCCTCATAGTCAACAAAAGAGTCAGAAATGCAGTTCTTGGATGCAATCTCAAAAACCACAGAATGATCACTCTTCCATTTCCAAGGCAAGCCATTCAATATCACAGTAATCCAAGTCTATGCCCAACCAGTAATGCTGAAGAAGCTGAAGTTGAACAGTTCTATGAAGACCTACAAGAAGTTTTAGAACTAACACCCCCAAAAGATTTACTTTTCATCATAGAGGATTGGAATGTAAAAGTAGAAAGTTAAGAGATACCTGGAGTAAAAGGAAAGCTTGGCTTTGGAGTACAAAATGAAGCAGGACAAAGACTAACAAAAGTTTTGCTAAGAGAATGCACTGATCGTTGCCAACACCCTCTTCCAACAACACATGTGAAAACACTACACATGGACTTAACCAGATGGTAAATATCAAAATTAGATTGATTATATTCTTTGCAGCCAAAGATGGAGAAGCTCTATACAGTCAGCAAAAACAAGACCGGGAGCTGACTGTGGCTCAGATCATGAACTCCTTATTGCCAAATTCAGACTTAAATTGAAGAAAGTATGGAAAACCACTAGACCATTCAGATATGACCTAAATCAAATCCCTTTTGATTATACAGTGGAAGTGACAAATAGATTCAAGGGATTTGATCTCACAGAGTCCTGAGGAATTAGACAGAGGTTTGTGACATTGTACAAGAGGCAATAATCAAGACCATCCCCAAGAAAAAGAAATGCAAAAAGGCAAAATGGTTGTCTGAGCAGACCTTATAAATAGCAGAGGGAAAAAAAAAGAAGCATAAGGCAAAGGAGAAAAGAAAATATATAACCATTTGAATGCAGAGTTCCCAGGAACAGCAAGGAGAGATAAGAACTCCTTCCTTGGTGATCAATGCAAACAAATAGAGGAAAACAATAGAATTGGAAAGACTAAAGTTCTCTTCAAGAAAATTAGAGATACCAAGGGAACATTTCATGAAAATATGGGCACAATAAAGGACAGAAATGGTATGGACCTAACAGAAGCAGAAGATATTAAGAAAAGGTAGTGGCAAGAATACACAGAAGAACTGTACAAAAAGATCTTCATAACCCAGATAACCACCGTGTGTGATCACCCACCTAGAGCCAGACATCCTTGAGTGTGAAGTCAAGTGGCCTTAGAAAACATGACTACAAACAAAGCTAGTGGAAGTGATAGAATTCCAGTTCAGCTATTTCATATCTGAAAAGATGATGCTGTGAAAGTGCTGCACCCAATATGCCAGCAAATTTGGAAAATGCAGCAGTTGCCACAGGACTGGAAAAGGTCAGTTTTCATTCCAATCCCAAAGAAAGGCAATGCCAAAGAATGTTGAAACTACTGCACAATTATACTCATCTCACATGCTAGCAAAGTAATGTTCAAAATTCTCCAAGCCAGGCTTCAACAGTATGTGGACTGTGAACGGAACCCAGATGTTCAAGCTGGATTTAGAAAAGGCAGAGGAACCAGAGATCAAATTTCCAAGGTTCACTGGATCACTGAAAAAGCAATAGAGTTCCAGAAAAACATCTACTTCTCCTTTATTGACTACACCAAAATCTTTGACTGTGTGGATCACAACAAACAGTGGAAAAGTCTTAAAGAGATGGGAATACAAGGCTGCCTTACCTGCCTCCTGAGAAATCTATATGCAGGTCAAGAAGCAATAGTTAAAACTGGACATGGAACAACAAAATGGTTCCAAATAGGGAAAGGAGTTTGTCCATGCTATATATTGTCACCCTGCTTATTTAAGTAGAGTACATCATGAGAAACGCTGGGATGGATGAAGCACAAGCTGGAATCAAGATTGCCAGGAGAAATATCAATAAACTCAGATATTCAGATGACACCACCCTTATGGGAGAAAATGAAGAAGAACTAAAGAGCCTCTTGATGAAAGTGAAAGAGGAGAGTGAAAAAGTTGGCTTAAAACTCAACATTCAGAAAACGAAGATCATGGCATCTGGTCCCATCACTTCATGGCAAATAGATGGGGAAACGATGGAAACAGTGACAGACTTTACTTTCAGGGGCTCCAAAATCACTGCAGATGGTGCCTGCAACCATGAAATTAAAAGACACTTGTTCCTTGGAAGAAAAGCTATGACCAACCTAGACAGCATATTAAAAATCAAAGACATTACTTTGCCTAAAAAGGTCCATCTAGTCAAAGCTATGGTTTTTCCAATTGTCATGTATGCATATGAGAGTTGGACTATAAAAAAAGCTGAGCACTGAAGAATTAATGCTTTTGAACTGTGGTGTTGGAGAAGACTCTTGAGGGTCCCCTGCAGTTCAAGGAGATCCAGCCAGTGCATCCTAAAGGAAATCAGTCTTAAATATTCATTGGAAGGATTGATGCTGAAACTGAAAGTCCAATATTGGCCATTGATGTGAAGTACTGACTTATTTGAAAAGACTCTGATGCTGGGCAAGATTGAAGGCAGAAGGAGAAGGGGACAAAGGAGGATGAGATGGTTGGATGTCATCACTGACTCTATGGACATGAGTTTGAGCAAGCTCCAGGAGTTGCTATTGGATAAGGAAGCCTGGCTTACTGCTGCCCATGGGGTAGCAAAGATTCAGACATGACTGAGGAACTGAACTGACTGATTTAATGTCCATGCCTGTGATGGAGAGCTACATATGCTTCAGAATTCTTCCTCACTATCCCTGAAATGGCCTGACTTATTCAAAAAGTTTGTTGTGTCCTTTATGGCAGTCTAATAACAACTTGCATGGAATGTGTACAAATTGATAAGAAAGAGGAAGGCAGATGGGGAACATAATATCAGCTTTATTATTGTATATATTACTTTATTACTCTATCAGAGAATGTACTTGGCATAAGACCTGAATGAGATACCTAACCAAACTACACATTTGTGCTCGCTCCATCATGTCCGACTCTTCATGATCCTTTGGACTGAAGCCCACCAGGGTCCTCTCCATGGGATTTTTCAGGCAAGAATACTTGAGTGAGTTACCATTTCTTCCTGCAGGGGCTCTTCCCAAGCCAGGGTTCTAACCCACATCTCCTGCCTTCCCTGAATTACAGACAATTTACAGCTGAGCCATTGAGGAAGCCCTCATGGCAACCCATTCTGGTATTTTTTTTCCTGGAAAATCCCACGGATGGAGGAGCCTGGTAGGCTACAGTCTTTGGGGTTGCAAAGAGTCGGACATGACTGAGTGACTTCGCTTTCACATTCAACCACCTGAGTAAGACTTACAGGTTAGAAGTACTGAGGAGAATTTGTGCTATATGCCGGCATCTGGCTCCCAGAGGAAAAATGAGAAGAGCATACTTAATTTTTATTTATTTTTCCTCAAATTGACCAGTCGAATGAATCATAGTCTTTCCTTTGAGGCAGAATAAATTCAGTTTCCTTAATGTGAAAATACACATGAGTAGTATGGATGATCTGTTCTCTCTTAACAGTGCTATTTGGGGAGGCAAATGCGATTATCACCAAACATGCTGCTGCTGATGCTAAGTTGCTTCAGTCGTGTCCGACTCTTTGCGACCTCATGGACTACAGCCTACCAGGCTCCTCCATCCATGGGATTTTCCAGGAAAGAGTACTGGAGTGGGGTGCCATTGCCTTCTCCACACCAAACATGCATCAACTCTTAAATGAAAAGCTATTGGTAAGAGTTTGGTTCTACTGTTCAGATGTTGTTTTACCTTCAAGATGTCAAAACTACCCAAGATCAAGTTTTCTCATATCTAAATAATAATAATGTCTAACTTTCAAAGTTCTTTTAACAGTTATAACAAGTAATGCATGTGAAAATGTATAAAGCATACAATATTATTATTAGGTGGCATAGGTCAATTAAGACTTATTGAGCACTTTGCTAAACTTGGAAGATACAAAGATGAATAGTCTCTGATCTTCGGTCTCAACATAAGAATAAAAAATTAAACATCATTTCAGGGAAATGGTCTGAGTGTTTATCGAATAATGAAGTATCATTCATTAAAAACTCATGGGAATATTTAAGTTGGTTTCAAATTTTGATACAGATCGCATGAGTCCACTGAAGAAAAACTGCTAAGCTTTATGTCCATAGTTTTCTTTCTATACTTTTTAACCAACATTTATATGAAAGTGAATTCTATGAATCCTAACACTGAACTATTGCAATCATGTCATGTGGTGGTAACACTGGATTTATCACCTTTGGGCTATATATTGTGAAAAACTAGGGAGCATGTCACAAGATCAGCAAGATTATGGGAGAGAATTGACATCTAAGATGAAAGCCAAAGCTAAGAGATTGTTCCCATTACAGTAAGAGCTGTGAAATTGCAAGAGGCAGAACCTGTGCAGTAGTCCAGGGTCAAAACCAAACAGGGACTAAAAATCGGGAAAGCACACAGGCACTGTGACTTACATGGAAGATGAATTCCTTGAACTAAAATCAGCTCATCAAACTTTCTAAAATGAAAGCTATCTTAGGCAGGCAGCTGAAAACACTAGCTGAGAGTACTGCTCAGCCTACTTTTTTCAAATTTCTCCCATTAAAATATGTGTGATAAAATATACATAACATAAAATTTACCATTTTATCCATTTTAAAAAGTACAATTTAGTAACACTAAGTACATTACCAATGTTGTATAACCATCACCACTATCCATTTTCAGAACTTTTTCATCATCCCAGATAGAAACACTTCAGCCATTAAACAATAACTCCCCATTCTTCCCTTCCCCCAACCCTTAGTTATCTATATTCTACTTTCTGTCTTTATGAATTTGCCTATTATGGATACCAATACTTTGGCCACCTGATGCCAAAGAACTAACTCATTGGAGAAGACCCTGATGCTGGGAAGGATTGAGGGTAGGAGGAGAGGGGGATGACAGAGGATGAGATGGTTGGATGTTATCACTGACTCTATGGACATGAGTTTGGGCAAGTTGTGGGAGTTGGTGATGGACAGGGAAGCCTGGTGTGCTACAGTCCATAGAGTTGCAAGGAGTTGGACATGACTGAAATGAATATAGAGGAATAATACTTTTGTGTTTGGCTTATTTCAGTAAGCATAGTATTTTTAATATTCATCCATGTTGTAGCTTGTGTCAGAATTTCACTCATTTTTAAGGCTGAATACTATTTTATTGTATGTATATACCTTTTTTTCTTAAATTACATTCATCGGTTGATTTTTGGAGAAACCACTATACTGTTTTCCATGGTTATACCATTTTGCATTCTCACCAGCAATGCATGAAGTTACAGTTTCCCCATGTCCTCAGCAAGACTTATTTTTTGTTTGCTTGTTTTTAATTATATCCATCCTAATGGGTATGAACTGATATCCCATTGTGATATTTTTAAATTAATTAATTTATTTTAATTGGAGGCCAATTACTTTATAATATTGTGGTGGTTTTTGCCATACATCAACATGAATCAGCCATGGGTATACATGTGTCCCCATCATCCTGAACCTTGCTCCCACTTCACTCCCTACCCCATCCCTCTGGGTTGTCCCAGAGCATCAGCTTGGAGTGCCCTGCTTCATGCATCAAACTTGCACTGGTCATCTGTTTTACATATGGTAATATACGTGTTTCAAAACTATTCTCTCAAATCGTCTCACCCTCGCCTTCTCCCACATAGTCCAGAAGTCTGTTCTTTATATCTGTGTCTCTTTTGCTGTCTTGCATATAGGGTCATTGTTACCATCTTTCTAAATTCCATATATATGTGCTAATATACTGGATTGGCGTTTCTCTTTCTGATTTATTTCACTGTGTATAATAGGCTGCAGTTTCGTCCACTTCATTAGAACTGACTCAAATGTGTTCCATTTATAGCTGAGTAATATTCCATTGTGTATATGTACCACAACTTTTTAGTCCATTCATCTGCAGATGGACATCTAGGTTGCTTCCATGGCCTAGCTCTTGTAAATAGTGCTGCAATGAGCATTGGGGTACATGTGTCTCTTTCAATTCTGGTTTCCGCAGTGTGTATGTCCAGCAGTGGGATTGCTGGATCATAAGGCAGTTCTATTTCCAGTTTTTTAAGGAATCTCCACACTGTTCTGCATAGTAGCTGTACTAGTTTGCATTCTCACCAACAGTGGGAATGTCCCTTTTCTCCACACCCTCTCCAGTATTTATTGTTTGTAGACTTTTTGACAGCAACCATTCTTACTGGTGTGAGATGGTACCTCATTGTGGTTTTGATTTGCATTTCTCTGATAATGAGTGATGTTGAGCATCTTTTCATGTATTTGTTAGCCATCTGTATGTTTTCTTCAGAGAAATGTCCATTTAGTTCATTTTTTGATTGGGTCATGTATTTTTATGGTATTGAGCTACATGAGCTGCTTATATATTTCAGAAATTAATTCTTTGAGAATTGTTTCATTTGCTATTATTTTCTCCCATTCTGAAAGCTGTCTTTTCACCTTGCTTATAGTTTCCTTCATTGTGCAAAAGCTTTTAAGTTTAATTAGGTCCCATTTGTTTATTTTTGTTTTTATTTCATTACTCTGGGTGGTGGGTCATAGAGGATCTTACTGTAATTTATGTCAGAGAGTATTCTGCCTATATTTTCCTCTATGAGTATTATAGTTTCTCTTGCATTCATATACACTAACAATGAGAAAACAAAAGAGAAATTAAGGAAACAAACCATTCACCATTGCAAAGAAAAGAATAGAATACTTAGGAATAAACTTATCTAAAGAAACAAAAGACCTATATATAGAAAACTATAAAACACCGATGAAAGAAATAAAAGATGACACAAATAGATGGAGAAATATACCATGTTTGTAGATTGGAAGAATCAATATAGTGAAAATGAGTATACAACCCAAAGCAATTTATAGATTCAACATAATCCCTATCAAGCTACCTACAGTATTTTTCACAGAACTAGAACAAATAATTTCACAATTTGTATGGAAACGCAAGAAAGCTTGAATAGCCAGACTGGAACTGGAGGAATCAACCTGCCTGACTTCAGACTATACTACAAAGCTACAGTCATCATGACAGTATGGTACTGGCACAAAGGCGATGTAGATCAATAGAACAAGATAGAAAGGCCAGAGATGAATCCACATACTTATGGACACCTTATCTTTGACAAAAGAAGCAAAAATATACAATGGAGAAAAAACAATCTCTTTAACAGTGGTACTGGGAAAACTGGTCAACTGCTTGTAAAAGAATGAAACTAGAACACTTTCTAACACCACACAAAAAAATAAACTCAAAATGGATTAAAGATCTAAATGTAAGACCAGAACTATAAAACTCATTGTGATTTTGATTTGCGTTCCCCTGATGACTAATGTTGGTAAGCATCTTTTCATGTACTTATTGGTCATTTGGGTATCTTCTTTGGAGAAATGTCTATTCAAATCCTTTGCCTATTTTTTGAGTTGGTTTATTTGGTTTTTGTTGTTGGGTTGTAGGTGTTATTTACATATTCCAGATATTAATTCTTTATCAGATATATGACTGGCAAATATTTTCTCTCTTTCTGTGGGTTGTTTTCCACCCCCTTGATAGTGTTCTTTGATACAGATGTTTTAAACTTGATGAAGTCCAATTTATTAATTCTTTCTTGTATTGCTGATGCCTTTGGTATCATATCCAAGAAATCACTGACAGCCTAATTTTTAAAATAAGAATTCAATAAATAAAAACTGAAACAATGTTCAATTAGCTTTTGCAATGTTATGTATTATTAATTTTCATTTTACTTTATTACTGTGCTATTCCAAATTTAAAAGATGAATTTTAGCTTATTATAAACTTGAAAAATAATTTTATGACAACCATGGAATGCTATAATGACTGGTTTGTTTGTAGTGATACATGAAAAAGAGTGATTTTATTACTGATGGAGAAAACTGGCAAATGTCTTTCTTCTCAAATCTCAGTGTATTTACAGGTTAATTGTACATCACAAACAGAAAGTATTTAGATTGGAGAGTTGCTCTCTTTATATTGCTATTGATCTAAATCCACATGAAGAAAAGAGGCATTAATTTGAGGGCAAAAAGGTGCCAGAAATGATTTATAGATTTTTATGGAGTGTCAGGAAATGCACATCACTATCAGACATCTTTTATGAATACTGAGGATAAAATTCTGAAGGAACTAGGTTACAAAATAATCATTTCACAGAAGCAAATGTTGACATAAAACCAATGTCTCTTGTTCTTAAGTGAATGGTTGAGATGAATCATGGAGATTATTCAATATCATGCTATTAGCAAGACAGTCTAACAAAAGCTGTATTCTAAGGGCGTTAAAGCTCCTTTTGTGCTCTAAAAGTATTCTTAATTCCTAAAACAAGAATCTGAAATAAGCTGGGCTGGCTCTCATAAACAGAATGTAAAAGTCAACTGTCTGTTATAGATGAATGACCTTCATATTTACATACCCTAAAGTACTTGCTTAGAAAGCCATCTGGATAGTGTTAAACTGTCTTTGTTTGCCAGAATTTGTATTAAGAAGGCTAGAAGCCACCAATAGAAAAGCAAATCAGTTCAAGCAGGAGATGTGGGAAAAGAATATAGATGTATATATTCTTACCAATAAATTAGCACTCAAGGATTAATGTTTCAATATGAAAGAAAATTTTGGCTGTTGCTGTTAGTCATCATAATATCTAATAGGTAAATATCTAACTATAATAGATAGGCAATGATCTGAAAGGTGGGGTTTGGATGGCAGAGGAAGCAGGTGGAGCTTTTATATATTTTTTAAAAGAATCCATTTCCATTTTCATACATAGTTTGATAGCACACACAAAAAATGTTTTGTTGTGTTACTTCCTTGATCCTTGGGTATATGTGAGCTCAGTAAAAAATTAGATAAAAACCAAATATGTAAAAATCTTTATTATTTCTTCCTGCAACCTTATTTAGAATTGTTCCTTCAGTTCAGTTCAGTTCAGTCGTTCAGTCGTGTCTGATTCTTTGCAACCCCATGAATCGCAGCATGCCAGGCCTCCCTGTCCATCACCAACTCCCGGAGTTCACTCAGACTCACGTCCATTGAGTCAGTGATGCCATCCAGCCATCTCATCCTCTGTCGTCCCCTTCTCCTCCTGCCCCCAATCCCTCCCAGCATCAGAGTCTTTTCCAATGAGTCAACTCTTCGCATGAGGTGGCCAAAGTACTGGAGTTTCAGCTTTAGCATCATTCCTTCCAAAGAAATCCCAGGGCTGATCTCCTTCAGAATGGACTGGTTGGATCTCCTTGCAGTCCAAGGGACTCTCAAGAGTCTTCTCCAACACCACAGTTCAAAAGCATCAATTCTTCGGCGCTCAGCTTTCTTCACAGTCCAACTCTTGCATCCATACATCCACTGAAAAAACCACAGCCTTGACTAGATGGACCTTTGTTGACAAAGTAATGTCTCTGCTTTTCAATATGCTATCTAGGTTGGTCATAACTTTCCTTCTGTCACGCGAGTGTATGTTCCTTGGTTCTTTGTCTCGTCACAACAAAGATTTGGAGCAACGGACATTAAAGCCCTCAGGGTGTCACAGCTCTTGGGTCTTAGACAAACCGTGCTACAGCTTTTAGGCAAATCAGTGTTAACAGCTCTATTTTATTTAGAAGATAGCAGGAGAGAGAGAGAGAGAGAGAGAGAGAGCGCATGTGCGCGCGCACATGCACGTGGGAGAGGGAGTCCGAGAGAAAGTGCTTTGGCTCCTCCTTTTATATGTTTTTTCCTCCACCTGGGCCTGCCCTATGCAAATTAGGCTTAGCCAGGAGTGCTGTTTGTTCTGTTTGTTCTGCCTAAAGTCTTCACTCTGGTCCTTGGACCTGCCTTGTCTTTTAGCCACCGCCATTTTGGACTCCTTTTCCCTATTCTACCTACCTAACACTTCCAAGAAGTAAGCGTCTTTTAATTCCCTGGCTGCAGTCACCATCTGCAGTGATTTTGGAGCAACCCCCCCAAAAAAGTCTGACACTCTTTCCACTGTTTCCCCATCTATTTCCCATGAAGTGATGGGGCCAGATGCCATGATCTTCGTTTTCTGAATGTTGAGCTTTAAGCCAACTTTTCCACTCTCCTCTTTCACTTTCATCAAGAGGCTTTTTAGAATTGTTCCTTGCTGCTGCTGCTGTTAAGTCGCTTCAGTCGTGTCTGACTCCGTGAGACCCCATGGACTGCAGCCTACCAGGCTCCCCCATCCCTGGGATTCTCCAGGCAAGAACACTGGAGTGGGTTGCCATTTCCTTCTCCATTGTTCCTTAGGTGAAGAGCAAACCATTTCTTTCAACATTTTATTTCCCCAAAACTATTACCCTCATTCTTCCAGTGAAGAGGATCCCAGAAGGTCAATCCATTCTAGTCTATTTGTACCTTCTTCAGATACATCCAAGAATTCACTAAAGTATTAAGTAGGCTTTTCCTGAAAGCATCAACTATCAGCAGCATTTTTCTCCTACAGGGTTTTTAATTAAGAGAATTTTTTTCCAGACACCTTGGCATGGTTGTGGGTTTTATTTTATTCAAAGTGATGACCAGTCCCAGTTATAACCTGAACTGTAGCAGGACAGAGCAGGAGATAGATGGTGATTATTCATAACTGCTGTGTTAAGAAACAGAATAAAGAAAGACTTTCACCAGGATTCAAAAAATGACACTTTCTTAACTGAAGCTGATTTTATACTTTGAAGTTTTTTCCTCTATACAAATATGATTTTCTGGTGGTTCATCAAATTTCAGATTCTATAATATTTCTGAAATTCAGATAGATTACAGAGTACTAGCTTTAGACTTTATAACAAATAGATACAAAGGAAATAAAATGATAATTTAAATAATTCAGTCCTATTTAAGGAGTGAAATGAATATTCCCCATGACGTATATTTATATATGATATAAAAATCTTGTCATGTACAACACTAAAAAAAGTTCAGAGCAGTAGAGTACAACACCTACACATATTGTTTCATTTTCCTGATCTGTGTTATCTCCAGGCCTAGAAAACAGCATCAACACCAACTTTATATGTGATTCTGACTATCTAAGGGGTCTGAGCTAAACTAAGGGGTTTATCCAAGTGCTGGATCAAATTACTTCAACACTGCCATTATCTGAAGGAGCAGGACAAAGGTTAACCTACTGCAGTGATGACTAATGTAGGTGGTGCAGGCATCAAGTAAACCTGCACAGTAATGTTAAAGGTCTTCCTGACTCAAAGACATATTTGTTCTGAAGGGGTTTGCATTTATTTGGTTGAGGTAGAGAGTTTGGCTGTTGACCAGGTCGAGGTCACAGGATAGGATTAGGTATTTGTAAGGAATGCACATCTTGTTTTCATTATCAAGGAGGTATTAAAAAAAAAAAACCTTAAAAAGGCACAAAACCCTGAAAACAGATGGGTAGCCTGACTCCAATCCTTGCTACCAACATATTTCCCCTTATTCATTCCTTTAAAAACGAAAAACTAAAATTTTTGGTCTATTTTAGGAAGTCCATCATTGTTTGCTCATTTTGTTTTCACTCACTGCCCACAGAGGTGAGTAGGCCAGAGAGAAGTTAAGTCTTTCTTTCCTGAGTCTTTGGAAGTCATCAGGCTTGGTTTCTGGGTTTCCAGTTCCTGTTTTTTAATCTAAGGATATAGTGATCACAGCTGATTCTCATATCAAACATGAAATCTATGATAAGCTGGAAAATCAGATACTGTCTTGGGAAACGGATTAAATTTACAAAGGAACTCATCATTGCTTTGCCATTGACTTATATTTTAGTGTTTAGAATGATATGTTGTTTGTTGGTTAAAATAAAAATGGACAATGCTGGTGCTCTTTTTGTAAAGTTCTTGCTGTATATTATACTCTATGAAGTAGTTTTAAAGATAAATATTTCACTATTAATGATTTTAACCCTCTGGCGGTCCACATTTAAAATCTGTATCATAAAGGAAATGTCCTTATCTATTAACACAGAGATACTTTTTAGGAGTTGGAGAAGGCAATGGCACCCCACTCCAGTACTTTTGCCTGGAAAATCCTATGGACGGAGAAGCCTGGTAGGCTGCAGTCCATGGGGTCGCTAAGAGTCGGATACGACTGAGCGACTTCACTTTCACTTTTCACTTTCATGCATTGGAGAAGGAAATGGCAACCCACTCCAGTGTTCTTGCCTGGAGAATCCCAGGGATGGGGGAGCCTTGTGGGCTGCCGTCTATGGGGTCGCACAGAGTCGGACACGACTGAAGTGACTTAGCAGCAGCACTTTTTAGGAGTAACACTGTTAAAAAGAAAAATATTTCTTCCAAAAGACTACTTAGTTTAAGGTGTAGAAAGAGTTCTTCAAAACACTTGAAGACTAAATACTTTGAGACTATCTTCTTGCAAAAGATAGTCTCTTGGAAATTTTAGTTTTAGTATTAAAATTTCACATACAAAAGAAATTTCCTGTATATATCAAATATGTATGTCATTTTTTGAAGATGCATTTAAATATAGAAATAAAAATGCCATCATAAAACAATGAATAAAACTAAAATGTATCTGCTGTTGAGTATTCATTTTTTAAATTAATTCAACAATATTTTTAAATGTCTATCAAATCCCAGACAATGTGGTAGGTCTGGGATTTTTAACAGTGAAAAATAAAATGAACAAACAAAAAACCTTGAGGTCACTTCCCTGGTGATGAGACAACAATAAAGAAGATAAATAAAGTATATAGCATGTTAGTATTAAAGCATGTGAAAAAGAGGCAAGAAGGTATGAAAATTGCCTGTGTGCAGAGCAGGGTCTCAAGAGCTGATGGTGATACAGAGTGTAAGAAAATCTTCCTTGGAAAGGTGGTATTTAGTGAAGACCCGAAGGAGGTGAGGATGCCAGACACATGATTTCTAGAGAAGAAACCTCCTAAACAGAAACAAATGCCCTGAGGCAGGATTGCCTCAGTGAGACCTCAGCATGGTAGAGCACAGTGAGCTAAGAAGACAGTAGATAAAAGGTTGATGAGGTCAGAGGAGGGAGCCAGGCCCAGATACAGCAGACCTTATTCTTGTGATACCAGAAAAGTGATATTGCTTGGCCCACAGTTTAACATGATTGCTTTATATGCTTTGTTGTAAGTAAACTGCCAAAGACAGACCAGGGAAACCAGTGAGGAGATTATTGCAATAATTACTAATGTATTTTTAGAAGATAACATTTACACACATAAAATTAGTAGAAAATAATTCAAAGACAGATATAATTGCTTCTACCTGAGCATTGTTTTAGTCATCTTTAATGAATTGCCCAGGACTATCAAAGTTGTTTCACACTTATGTTTCTTTGCCTAAGCCTGAAACTTCTATTGTGTAACAAATAAACAAATAATTGCTTCTGACTTCATGAAAAAAATGTTCATTAATTCTTTCAATAAAAATGTATTGTGCATACATTTATGCACATAAAGATAAAGATAAAGGCATAAAAATAGTCACTATAGATATAACGATGAATAACAAACAGCCTTTTCCCCCCAAAATTCTCAGTCTCATGAGCAAAACAGAAATATTAACAGATGTATGTATTAATATGATTTAGAAGCACAGTGACAGAGATATATCCAGGACATTATTGAAGCAAAAAGTATATATAGAGTAAGAACACATATTTTAACCTAAGCAATCAGGAAAAGTTTTCAAGTTTTTCTGAATAGACTTTACTCTCTTAAAACTCTAGCTTTCAGAGATTTGAGAGAAGTCAACTTTCTCTGAGATAATCCAGAATTCATTAAAATTTTTTTAAACATAATAACAATAAAATGTTTACTTATCATATATTCAATTTCATTTTTTTCCTCTTGCCCTCATGTCATTAGGATCACCCATAAAAATAGAAAGTTTTCATCAAAGTCTGTGAATTTCCAACTATCAATTCATTTCTGGAAATCATCCAAATTTGTCTTTATAATGACAGTGTGCTGCTCCCTAATGATGAGATTCTTATATAATTTGTGAAACCTATGAGAGACTAGAAAATCATACAGTGTACTGGGGGGAAAGAAATAACATTTTCAATAGCAGTCATTAATAGAAGATGAAATTGGTTCACCAAAAGGAAGAAACACAAGACTATCAAGTTTTCTTGTGTCTCTACCTATCCGAAGAGTATCACAGATTTAGAGTTTCGTTTTGGCAAGGTGCTAAATAGATAACCCATGTGAATCTGGTTTGGAAATTTTATCCAACTATTTTAATAGATAACATCAACTTGGAGGGCTATTGTCTTAGTTCTATGCCACAAAGTTTTGATTTTGGTTTTATGTGGCTTTTCACTCTTATACTAACAATATCAAAAGGACCTATTTAAAAGTACTTGTCCAACACACCAAAGGCTCAGCACCACACAAAGATGTGAAAATACTATCAAATTATAGATGATACAAAGCTGGGAGTAAGTCTCATCTAAATTAAAATACCTATGATCAAATAACCTGGTTAATTTGGAATGTTGGCATAAATTCTGTAGAAATAAGTTATAAACCTACATTTTAAATCAATGAAAAAAAAGAGTGCAATTTCTAGGCTGAAACAGCTACCTTTTCTTCATTTACTTTTCCCATTTTCTCATAGAAATTCTTCAAAAAACATCCAAGAAGAAACAACATTGTAACGACATTGGTAACTAGATATGCTAATTAAGTTGTACCTGAAACACAATAGCAGGGATAGGCATTAAGTTGGTAGAAAAAGTTCCAGCCACTCAGTGTTGAACCTCTATCTCAGGAACACACAGACATCAATATAGATATCCACTTACCCCGTATTTACTGAACATTCACTATGGTCTAAGAACAAGCCAAACACGAGAATTAGATGAAGAAAATGCACAGTTCCTGTTCTCAAAGAACTGAATGTCTAATGAGAAGGATACAAAAGACAACCAAGAAATGTCAAGAGTATATTTAAGAGTGTACATTGAATGCTACTTGGAAGGGACATCTAGCCAGGCTCAGAAGAGTCCGAGGGATGCTTTTGGATATGATATGTGATAATCTGACAAAACTGGGAGCTGGGTAGAAGGTGGTATTGGTGCGTATCAACATGCATAGTGTAGTGTAGTTGGGTTTGATGAGAGAAATGGGGAAAGGTGGTAAAGAGGTTTTAAGGCTGAGTGAGCAGCATGATGTGCAAAGTCAGAAAAGTCATTTAAGTTGTTGTTGTTCAGTTACTAAGTCATGTCTGACTCTGTGACCCCATGGACTGCAGCATGCCAGGCTCCTCTGTTCTCCACTACCTCCCAGAGTTTGCTCAACTTCATGTCCATTGAGTCAGTATGCTATCTAACTTCTCATCCTCTCCCACTCCCTTCTCTTTATGCCTTCAATCTTTCCCAGCATCAGGGCTTTTTCCAATGAGTCAGAATTGGAAGTAGTTGGTGGAATTATCAGTTGGTAGAATGAGGGTAGAAGGTATACAACACTGGGAGGGCAATGAACAAAGAAGCTATAGTAATCATCAGAGGCCAGCAGTAAAAGTCTTCTACACCACCCTGAGAAGTTTGGACTTTAGCCTATATTTTGATGGGAAGCATTTAAATGGTTTTAATCATGGAATGGTATGATTGGATTTGCATTTTAGAAAACAAAGTTAGCTACAGATTGGAGGATTGATTGGAGTGGGGAACTAGTGAGAGATTAGTTAGCAGGGGGTCTGGCAGAAATTTGGACTAGCTGTGATGGTGGGCTGGATGAAGGTAATTGTTACTGGAATTGAAAGCAGTAAATACATTAACGAGAGATTAAATAGAAATTACAATGTTCAGAGAAAATACATTACAAGAGAATAACTAAATCCTAAAGTCAATCCTCAAGGAAATCAGTCCTGAATATTCATTGGAGGCACGGATGCTAAAGCTGAGGCTCCAAACCTTTGACCACCTGATGCAAAGAACTGACTAGTTGGAAAAAACCCTGATGTTGGGAAAGATTGAAGGCAGGAGGAGAAGGGAACAACAGAGGATGAGATGGTTGGATGGCATCACTGACCTGATGGACATGAGTTTGAGCAAGCTCTGGGAATTGGTGATGGACAAGGAAACCTGGTGTACTGCAGTCCATGGGGTCGCAACATGGACCATGTACTGCAGTCCATGGAGTCGGACATGACTGAGCAACTGAACTGAACTGAACTGAACCTCTTGGTAATCAATTAAGTACAGAATATCAGAAAAAAGGCTTCACTTGAATAATATCAGGGATTTTGAGTTGGGCAAAGGAATGAATTTAGAGAATGCAAGAGAAGAATGGCAAATTTTGTTTGAGAAATACTTGAGGGACAAGCATTTTGAGACTTCCTCTAATAAATTATAAATTTGGATTTGGCATGAAATGGTGTGGGATAGAAATTAAAATCTATGGAAATGAATAAAGTTATACAAGTTGTTCAGAAAAATCAATGTAAGACTGAAAGTAACACCTTGGAAACATTTAAGGATGAAACAATAAAGGGGCCTAAGATTGAATTGAAGTACTCAGAGAGGTAGATACAAGGTTTTTTTTTTTTTTTAATTGCTAGTATAAAATCATAATGTACTATGAATGAGTTAGCATTTATAAAGCACATAGAATAGTACCTGACCCATGGTAGATTCTCTATGAAAGTAAAAGTGAAAGTGTTAGTTGCTCAGTCGTGTCAGACTCTTTGCGACCCCATGGACTGTAGCCCATCAGGCTCCTGTGTCCATGGAATTCTCCAGGCAAAGATACTGGAGTGGATAGCCATTCCCTTCTCCGGAGGATCTTCCTGACCCAAGGAGATTCTCTACAAATGGCATCAAATGCTACTGATAAATCAAGTAAAAGTTACTAAAATATCCCTCAACATTACCATCCTAGCAATGATACCACATTTCTTCCTCTTGTCTGCAACTGGCATGCATTTCAGTAATACAGGCTCTGGAATATCCTTCCCAAGTATTATTCTTATCTTTCAGGTCTAGCAATTGTGTGGCATATCCCTTGCTAGTCACTTCTACTTTAGCTGCTTACTATCAACATCTTCTATGTAGGAAGGTTATTTGAACTCACTGAAAAGATGGTAGGACTCAGCTACATAGAAGAAGCTGGTGTCAAGTTCATGATCACCTTGTGAACCTATATTGTGAAATCTTCTGAAACCTATATTGTGAATGAAGAAGATGATACAATGACTTCCACTCTTAACATTGAGGTGTGTAGAGCATGCAAGAATGATCATTAGTGGTGGCTGGTTTTCTTACACAATTTATGATATTTAGCAGAATCTCTGGCCTCTCCCAGAGATATTAGTATCATGCCTTGAGCGTGACAACCAAAACCATCTCTAGATATTTCCATATATTCCTGGGGGAACAACATTATTCCAATTGAGAACCACTGTCTTAGAGCCAACTGAGGGACAGAGCCATGGTTTTCTCAACAGACCTGCTAGATATTCTTGCAAATGTCATTCTGGCCACTTGCCTTGGTGAATCAGAACTTAGTGGTATATGCAAATTAGATTCTCTCTTTCATACCCTCTGATTCTCTGTCCCATCTGGATCATCACAAAGAAGCCAATGTTAAAACTTTGCTGCAATGAAAACTTGTATAATTGACTATTTAAATACTACATCTGAATTCACAAGGCCTTTTAAATCGAAGTTCATCTAGGCTTTTCTTAAGTCATATCAGACTTCCCTGGTGGCTCAGTGGTAAAGAACCCACCTGCCAATGCAAGAGATGCAGGTTCGATCCCTAGGTTGGGAAGATCCCCTGGGGAAGGAAATGGCAACCCACCCCAGTATTCTTGCCTTGAAAATTCCATGGACAGAGGAGCCTGGTGGGCTACAGTCCATGGGGGTCACAAAAAAGTGGATACAACTTGGCAACTAAACAGTAAGGTAAATCAATATATCAGGTACAATATGAGAAACCTGTCTTCCACTGAATGGTAAGTTATACATTCATTTTCACATTCCAATTACCATATATTTAAAATATATATGTTTATACTCCTCAAATTAAAATATTGGATGTGTATTACAAATGCCTGGGCATTTTTGTAAGACTTCTGTTAATTTGCACTATAAATTCTAACAACGTTCCATTGTCATTTACTTGCCCAGATGTTTGTAATTTTGGTACTAAGCAATTGACCTTACTCCCTGAAATGTTATTTTCAAAAGAATTAATCTACTTTTGTTACTGAACTGAGTTTGGATTTGCTTGCCTATCATACAGAAAAGCCAATATACTGACCCTGGATGGTAATGAAGGAAGGTGCAGGACACCAAGCAAGGAGGATGGGCAGCTCATGTTCCAAGGGCTCAAACTCCCCAATGGTGTTCAGGTTAGAGTTTTTAAAGGTAATCTTTGGGGTAAGGGTTGCAGCTCATGGACTTTCTTTTGATTGATTGTTGTTGAGGTAACAGGATGATGTTTCCAGAGTCTTAATCATCAACCTTCTCCTCCCAACAGTCTGAAATCTACATACTTATGGTCAGTATGTAATCATCATCCTTCACCTGGGTATGGGTCTTAGTTTTTGTGGAACAAGTCAAAGTTATGCACCAGATTGTTATGTACCTCCCTTGAGGAGGAACTCAGACTTCTCAAGAGTTCAGACATTTCATCACTGAACTACTGTTCAAGGTTTCTTCCTTGGCTGCTTTTCCTTTGTTTCTGCATTCTATCACTTCACTAACTAGTAACTGTGTGAATCTGTTCTTTGGAACTCAGGGAAGACCTAGGAGACTAAAACGTTTTTCTATAAACTAGAAATTGAGGACACAAGAAAGCTTTTTTATCTGGGAGGGCCTTGCAGGGTCCTTCTCAGTTTCATCTTCTATTACCTTAGTAGAGCACTCTTGATAAAATCTTTGAAAAATTCAACTGCTCACCCCAAAACATTTAGGATAACATTTAAAATAATTTGGAGGGAGGAGAGAAAAAGAGAGGAGATTGAAAAATGACCAATTAAGCCAAGAAATTACTAAAGCATGGATAATGTCCTACTAGTTACATTGAGTGAGCTAAGTAAGCCTCTAGACATTATATCCCAGCCATGTTTTCAGGGTTGTAGTAGTTGTGATTGATTCAACCTATGTTCTTAGACGTAATTAAGCAAGAGGGATAAAATAAGGACTCTGATTTGGAATGAGATTCTGCAATAGAAATATTTCTCTCCGAAATATGTCTAATATATTTGTTTCTATAATATTGGTTTACAAGATTCAAGAAAGTAGGAAATTTTAAACCAATATCCTTTGAGATTTTTTAACTAAGAATAAAAATATCACAAACCAATCAAATTATGTTAGTACTTTATAGGCCATAATAAATTAAACATAATTTTCAAGAGGCTTAAAAAATCTGTTGCATTTATTTGGAAAATGTGAGTTTCTTCCTAACCAATTTAATTAGAGTATCTAAGAAAGTATGAGAAGATAATGTATAATTCATCACACCAAAGATAAATAGATTTTTGTAATCACAAACTGCTCCTTTAAAAATAATATATATAATGAAAAATTATTTTTAGCTTGTACTTTAAAATATAGCACTCAATTTAAAATATTATATTAAAAAATTGAAGATAGATATGAAAAACTGGATATTATATATGGTACATTAAATTCTTATGCATTTTTCTCAATGCATCATTTTCTTTAAATATGAGGAAGACTTTAGTAAGGACCAAACATTGTTGAAAACCATGTTTGAAAATGCAAAGAATATCTTTTAAAACTATAGTTTAAAGGAAACTCAAGGTCAACACAAACCAATACCACAGATACAAAACTGGATGATCTTTTTCTCTTGCAGTTTAGCTTCAAACTTCATTTTTTACATTAAGTAACATTTATAGAAAACTGTCCCTTTGCATTACATATAATTTCTATGCAGATTCTTCTTTGATTTAGACTTTTTACAACCTGATAATGATACTGTTGTAGAGGGACTAAGAATTAATTCAAGAAAATTCTTAACTCTGGATGGATTATTTAAAAAACAATCATGCTTGAACAATATGGGGGTGATAGGGAAATTGAGACAAAAATTTAAACATACAAGAGGATTTCAAAACACGCTTCATTTGTCCTCTGCTTCTGAGCCTAAGCTAACCATTCCTAGAATAATGGCAGTGAAAGGTTGATTCCCAAAGTCACAAGGCTTCACTTCCAGAAGGGAGCAAGCCCACTATCACAGCCCACTCCTACTCTCTTCTGCAGTTGTTTCACCTCTTGTCAATCTGTTGATTTGGATTTTATCCCCTAACAACATGGGGCTAGGACCCCATTTTCATGGTATAGGGAGGAAAATACTTTCCATCTCATATGCTTGGGAATGGTAAAACTGAACTAAGTTTGTTTCCTAAAAGTTATCATTTTATCACTGTGCAAGTTTTCTCAAGTACATTATGAACATTTATTTATGTTTTCATTTGTGATTTAGAATAAATGATGCTCAGATAATTCAGATCTTTTTAAATTTATCTCAAATTTCAGTACCTACATTAGTTGTGGGTAAAAAGACATTCATTTTATTATCAACATTTTTCCTTTACCTGTGTATCTTCATCATAAATCAAATTGATTCTAAAAAAAAATCCCTGAATTAAAAAAATAAAATTCAATGCTTTTAACATGTAGGAAATATAGTGCAATGATTTAGAGAATAAACTTTGGAATCATATCTGTATTCAGTTACATTTACCAGCTATAGGCCTTGAGTAAGTTATTTAAATTGTTTTCTTAGCTATAAAATGGAAATAACATCATTGTAGTTTATAGGTCTATGCTCTGATTTAATCAAACAATGCATATAAATTAGTAGCTGTGATGCTTGTCAAACAGTAAGCACTTAGTAAGAATTAGGTATTTTTATTATTATGTAAGAATTACTTAAATCTGTATATGGCATAGGAATAAAAACTGAGCAGTGGCTACACACATACAGAATCAGACACAATTCAGCAACTGAACAACAAAAGTGGCTACATTAAAAATACGTATGATGAGTGTATTTACTTCACTTTTAATTGATTTCAGTTTCTAAACTGGGAGATTTTTATGGTAAAACAAAGGTTTTATGGGTCTGGAAGTTGACTAGCCTCAGATTGAAGTCTTAGCAACTGCTCATACTCCTGATTGTGGAATGGTCTCTGGCTTAATTTAGACCTGACCCTGTTTAAAATTTGAAATGGGATACAGTTTCCTCAGTTTTCCTGAATGTAATATTTGCCTAAACTACTTAACAAATGAAAGGATGAGGATAAAATTATTTTATGTAAAACCCAATGCTTCATTCAGAAATTCAGAATTTTAATATACAAATAAAGCAATAATGATATTGATTTTATATAATCTCTACTAAAAGGTAAAATTAATTTCACTTGGAAGAGATGTGAGGAAGATATGATTGATATAATGACGTTCCCATTATGAACTTCAAATGAACCATAAATCAATATGTTATATAGAAAAATGGAAAGATCTAGTATGAGGAATGTTATTTTTTCCCCAAACAGGCAATTAAGCTGAAATTAAACACATGTATAATGTAAAAATTCATATTGTTAATATCTCCAAATTTTTCACAAATATGATTCCATACATATTTACTAAGCACCTTGATTCATTTAATTTTATCTTTTCAGTAGTTTTAAAGGTTACTCATGGACTAAAACTTGAAGGAGGAAGAGAATGAATATCATTGTAATAATTATTGATAAAATATCATAACCATGTAGAAATAGACCTTTTATTTCAAATTCTTTCCAGAATGTTATCCTTGAGAATCCCCAATATTGATGACTCAGCAGTGAAGAACCTTCCTGCAAGGTAGGAGATGAGGTAGTAATCTCAGGTTCAATTCCTGGGTCAGGAAGATCAGGAAGATCTGCTGGAGAAGGACATGGCAACCCACTCCAGTATTCTTTCCTGGAAAATCCCATGGGCAGACCATGGGGTCACAAAAGAGTTGGACATGACTTAGTGACTAAACAACAACAAAAATCTTGGTATAATATGTCCCAAGTTGTATACAAAGGATTTGGAGTAGGGGCTGACTGGATCTGCCTCAGGCTGGAATCCTGGCAGAGGAGCAGGCTGTTTCATTCCACTTTGAAATATGAAGTGGGAAAGGTGATATTCCTCTTTCGGGTGGGTGTAATCCTGGTGACTGGAGGATTTACTTCGAATTATACTTTGAATCTGCATGTTGGTGTCTCAGCTGGGGCAGGGCACTGTTAACTACCAAAGTCTGACAGAGAGCAGGAGCCAAATTTACAGGATCGTGGCAACTAGAAAACTCAAAACAGGCAAGTGTGGAGAACAGGAGAGATGGTGTGGTTTCCCTCCAGAGCTGGGCCATAGATGTTAAGGTGGCCTTTTCTCCATTTACCACAAAGGCCATAAGCATGTCAGATCATAAAGAAACCAGATGGCAGAGAGATGAAATACCATTTCTCACTGAAGAAAAAACCCAAACATTTTATGAAGTGTTATTTATTGAACTCCTCAAACTGTATTTTTTTCTCAGTCATTCATTCATCTTTATTCATTCACTCACCAAAATACATCAAGCTCCCACTTGGTCCATGTAACATAACAGATCTTCCAGACTAGCTTGAATGCCTTAACTCCTCTGGAAATTACAGTCCATTTAATACCTAAAATAACAGGTAAACTTCTCTAGTTTTACCTGAATGTTTTATAATTCCTATAGTGCCATCAAGAGAATTATATTTGCTCAAAATTCCCAGAATTTTCCTAAGGGACTTTGAATTCTCAGTTGTATTTAAGAAGGGTATTGTTGTAGATCCTCTGATTTCCAATATTCATCTAAACAGAGTTCAAGAGTAGCTTTACTACAGTAATCAAAACCATATGGTACTGGCACAAAAACAGGCATACAGATCAATGGAACTGAATAGAAAGCCCAGAAATAAACTCGCACGCCTAGGATCAATTAATCTATGCCAAAGGAGGCAAGAATATACAATAGAGAAAAAACAGTCTCTTCAATAAGAAGTGCTGGAAAACCTGGACAGACATGTGAAAGAATGAAATTAGAACATTCTCTAAATCATATACAAAAAGAAACTCAAAATGGTTTTAAGACCTAAATGTAAAACTCCTAGAGGAAAACATAGGCAGAACACCCTTTAACATAATTCACACAATATTTTCTTGGATCTGTTTCCCAGAGTAATGGAAATAAAACAAAAATAAACAAACGAGACCTAATTAAGTTTAAAAGCTTTTGCACTTTTAAACTTAAAAGTTTAAAGAGGAAAACATAAATAAAACAAAAGACAGCCTATAAACAGGATAAATATTTGCAAACGATGCTACTGACATGGGATTAATTTCCAAAATGTATAAGTAGTTCATACAGCTTAATATCAAAAAACAAACAACCCAATCAAAATATTGACAGAAGACCTAAATAGACATTTCTTCAAAGGAGACGTACAGATGATCAATAGGCACATGAAAAGATACTCGCTAATTTTTAAAGAAATGCAAATCAAAATTACAGTGAGGTATTTTCACCTCAAACAGTCATAAAGGCTGTCATTAGAAAGTCTGCAAATAATAAACACTGAAGAGTGTATGAAAAAAGGGAACTTTCCTACCCTGTTGGTCACAATGTAAATTGGTACAACCACTATGGAGAACAGTATGGAGGTTCTTTATAAAGTTAAAAATAGAGTTACCATATGATCCAACAATCTCATTTCTGGTCATATATCCAGGGAAAACTCTAATTTGAAAAGATATATGCACTCCAATGTTCATAGCATCACTATTTACAATAGCAAACACATGAAAGCAACCTAAATGTCCATTGACTGATGAATGGATAAAGAAGATGTGATGTGTGTGTATACACACACACACACACACACACATATATATATATATATAATGAAATATTCCTCAACCATAAAGGATGAAATAATACCATTTGCAGCAACTTGAATGGACCTGCTGCTACTGCTGCTAAGTCACTTCAGTCATGTCCGATTCTGTGCGACCCCATAGATGGCAGCCCACCAGGCTCCCCCGTCCCTGGGATTCTCCAGGCAAGAACACTGTAGTGGGTTGCCATTTCCTTCTCCAATGCATGAAAGTGAAAAGTGAAAGTGAAGTCGCTCAGTCGTGTCCGACCCTCAGCGACCCTGTGGACTGCAGCCCACCAGGCTCCTCTGTCCATGGGATTTTCCGGAAGTATCATATTAAGTGAATAAGTCAGAGGACAAATATTTTATGATATCATTTCTATTTGAAATCTAAAAGATTATACAAATGAACTTATTTGCAAAACAAAAAATAGACTCATAGACTCACAGACACAGTAAACAAGCATGTGGTTACCAAAGTTGATAGCAAGGGTCTGAAGGGGGAGACAAATTAGGCATTTGGGATTAACGTAAATACACCAGTGTATATAAAATAGATAAACAACAAGGATCTACTATATGACACAGGGAACTGTATTCAACATTTTGTAATAATCTATAATGGAAAAGGGGCTTCCCTGGTGGCTCAGCAGTAAAGAATCTGCCTGCCAATGCAAAAGACTCGGCTGTGATCCCTGAGTTGGGAAAATCTCCTGGAGAATAAAATGGCAATCCACTCCGGTATTCTTGACTGGGAAATTTCATGGAGGGAGAAGCCAAGTGGGCTACAGTCCATTGGGTCACAAAAGATTTGGACATGACTTAGTGAATAAACAACAACAACGGAAAAGAATCTGAAAAAGAACAGAGATACATAAATATATGTATAACTGAATCACCTTGCTGTACACCTGAAACTAACACAAAACTGTAACTATACTTCAGTTTTAAAAATGGTTATAAAAAAAGAATATAGTAAACAAGTATGATTCTTCACAAATCCAGGTTGTATTTTTACCCAGAGGTGATAACTCAGAGTTCTCAGTAGAAGAAAGGTTAGGTTAGGAGCATGATGTGGGACTAATAGATGACCAGCAAAAGTGGGGTTAACAGTAAAGCTGGCCTGTGGCTTTATACCATAGTACCTATTGGTGCACAATAGTGGGCGAGTGGTTATAACTTCTAAGGACTGTTAGTTCGGAAGACCTCTAGAAAATAACTAGTGGCAAATTCTCCTGCTCCTTTGGCCAGGATCCTTAATTTGCAGTGTGTTCAGCTCAGGTGAACTGAACTGATTTTTTTTTTTTTTTTGGCAGGTGGAGGGGGAGGGGGGAGTTACTTCCTGTATCCTAATGATTTAGTTCTTTTTTAGTATTTACATTTATACCTCATTTAAGAAAAAGTAAGAGGGACTAACAAAGGAAGCTAAAAGTAGCAAAGTGGGGGAAACTGTGATGTTTTAGAGAATCTTATAAAACTAATTGTTTTAATTGTGATTGAGAGAAAGAGAGAGGGATCCAAGGAGACCAAGAAACCGAAGAAACATAATGTGATAGTAGTGAATGGACCGGGCACTAAGAGATGGGCTGGAAGAGAGATAAGGGAACTGATTGAGATCTGAAAAGCACTTTTTTCTGCTGTGAATTCTTTAATTCTTTCACTCAATATGCACAGCCATACAGTTTTGCAAAATTTGTCAACTGAGGCAAATATTCCAAATAAGGATGGTCAGATACAGTATTCAAGGTCACTTTCCCATACTTTATTCTGACAGCCAAAATTAGCTGGAAAACTGATAACAGAAGAAGAGCAGCTTTCATGATTGACTGAGGCTCTACAGTTAGTATTCTTTCTAACCAAAACTCTTATTTCCTGATGTTCAGATCAGTGAAAAGGAGGTTATCTTTAAGTTTATCCTGTTCTAATTTAAAGGAAGACTGTGACATTGAATAGAAAAGCAGATGTCCTTTGTCTTCTTTAAATGCATATTTAGATAACTTCCCTACTTAATATTTATGCCATGCTGCCATGCACACATCTTTCATAAATTAAAACATTAAAGAATAAAAAGAGCTTCATCATATGTTTGCCATTACCACTTATTAAAACAGGAAAAAAAAAACCCAACAACTAGAAACACAGTATTTTTTGCTCTAGGGTTAGTAACTTCTTTACAATAAACATTTGATTGCTGTCATATTTCTTATATAGTTAGCCTAATGAAATTTCTGACCATTGTATTTTATACTGTTTTACTACAGCGTGATTAAATGATTGTTGTTGTTTAGTCACTAAGTCGTGTCCAACTCTTTTGAGATCCAATGGACTGTAACCCACCAGACTCCTCTGTCCATGGGATTTCCCAGGCGAGAGTACTGGAGAGGGTGTCCATTTCCTTCTTCTGGAGATCTTCCTGTTCCAGGGATTGAACCCACGTCTCCTGCAGTGGCAGGTGGATTCATTACTACTGAGCAACCAGGGAAGCCTGATTCAATTGTAAATATTGTCAGCTGGCAATGCTATGAACCAACCTGTTTCATCTCAGATGTTTTCCTTTTCATCTCTCTTTAACTCACTAAACTTTAACATTACTTGAGCCCAATCCAAGTTTAGCAGGAGGCAACATGTTCTGAGTTTAAATTCTGCTTCCACAGATTCTTAACCTCTTTAGTATCTATTACACTTGGCTGCTGTGAATATTTAATGGAATAATACATTAACTCTTTTTTCTCAGTCAAGCATCTTGTTTTGGCTAAAAGGTATACTCAACTTATTGTTTCTTAATTTTTAGCTCTACTAACCTCTATGTTGGAGAAGACTCTTGAGAGTCCCTTGGACTGCAAGGAGATCCAACCAGTCCATTCTAAAAGAGATTGGCCCTGGGTGTTCCTTGGAAGGACTGATGCTAAAGCTGAAACTCCGGTACTTTGGCCACCTCACGCGAAGAGTTGACTCACTGGAAAAGACCCTGATGCTGGGAGGGATTGGGGGCAAGAGGAGAAGGGGACGACAGAGGATGAGATGGCTGGATGGCATCACCGACTCAATGGACATGAGTTTGGGTGAACTCCGGGAGTTGGTGATGGACAGGGAGGCCTGGCGTGCTGCGATTCATGGGGTCGCAAAGAGTCGGACACAACTAAGCAACTGAAATGAACTGAACTGAACCTCCGTGTAGCCTCTATCTGAGGAAAGGAGGCAAAAAACTCTTAAAAGAAATGGTTGTTTTCCTTTGGAGTTTTCCTTTTTATGCTAGATTATAAATTCTGTAAAGCAAGGGAGGCCTGGCGTGCTGCAATTCATGGGGTTGCAGAGTCGGACACGACTGAGCGACTGAACTGAACTGAACTGAACTGAAACTTTAAGTGATGTAAAACAGAGCAAAGAGCTTATGTATTTAGAAAGAGAGAAATGCAGAAACAGATATTTATGGAAACTATTAATATTGCCGTCCTTATAAATAGCTGCGATTATCTTCTGCTAAAGGCAAAAAGTGAGTCAAATGCAAATGATCACCTCCTTCTCCACAGACACCCACCCACAGATACACACATGTACTAAGCTGTCTTCACAGGCTGACCGCCACCTCAGCTTTTACACATGCTTTCTAGGAACCAAATAAGATGTTAGTGTTTACTAAACAGGTCCCATTTAAGTTCATCCTGAGTCATTAGCACAAGTGCAAAAAGAATTTTGGAAATTTGATATTAAAGTGAATTTACTGCTTTTTAAAAATGTACACATATTTATATCAGACTAGAAAAGGATGAACTGACAGCATGAATGTATTGCAATAATAATAATAACCACTTAAATTTACACTTGAACTCTCAGTGATACAATTTATTCTAGCATAATGCAGCTTTACTCATTTATTTTAATAGCCACAAATTCAGTCTATGTTTTAATCATGAATATCTCTCCTTTAAGCCTTTATATTTTAAAATGTATTTTAATATGTTAGCTTTAATTGTGATGGAATTTCAACTCAATACTGTGATTGTTTGTTAAGTACAAATCCTTTCTGAAGGCAGCTACTTACTTCTCTGAAATGTATAGCCTGTTAAACCTACTCAGATCAGCTTTGAAATATATAATTATGCAGCTTAAAGTATATTGTAATAATCATATTTCTAAGAAAATCTTGCATTTTAGATTTGAATATAGTAATATTCAAAGAACATCACTAATATTATTTGGAATGAATTTCAAAAAACTATGTTACTTGTTTACTTTTTTACTTTAATATTGTCATCATACTTATCACACAAAGGATTTTTTTCCCCTGTAGGCCAGCTTCTAAATTCAATAGCTAGTAGAATTAAAAGGCTATTGGGGGTTGGGAGGGGGGACTGAGTATGTAGAGAGAATATAGGCAGAGAGAAAAACACCTCCTGTGTGTAACAAATAAACAGTGCATGATCTCATTTGTACCTCCAGACAACCCACTAAGACTTCTATTGAATAGACAATGGAGAATTTTAACAGTAATGCTATGGAATTCACTGTGGCTGTTATATAGGTAGATAGATATAGAGATAGATAGATATACATATATATAATTAGAAGTTATTCTATATGTATTGTGTTAATATGGATGAAACAACTGTCATTTAAGATAGACAGCTTTAAGCAACATACAGTGATATGTGAAAAAAAAGAATTATATTTCCTCTATTGGCTTCAAATACAGTCAAAATACTTTATGATAAGCAGATTTTTTAAACAGAGTTATGAAAATTAAGGCATATGTAAGGACCTTTTTCTTTTAGATCCCTTTTCAGTGTTTCAAGTTGGCTTTTATTTCTCAGTCATTTCTATGATATTTACATTCAGGTAGCTGAATCAGCAAAGGAGTTATTAGAACAGACTAGTAATGGAAATGATTTGCTCAGGGACCCTGGCAGTAAAAGCTTCATACAGTGGTGCAGTGCTAAATGATTTGCGTGTAGGTGAGGTGAGGATACTACAATTCTGTGTTCTTCATTTCCCCCCACTTCCTACTTCTGTTACTGCAGATGGAAATAGACCCACTGAAACTTACAACTGAGATAGAGAATTATTAGTTTTCACATAAATTCTTTAAATCTCTATGGAATGATATTTTCTGGAGAAGGAAATGGCAACCCACTCCAGTATTCTTGCCTGGAGAATCCCAGGGATGGGGGAGCCTGGTGGGCTGCCGTCTATGGGGTTGCACAGAGTCGGACACGACTGAAGCGACTTAGCAGCAGCAGCAGCAGCAGCCTTTATAAAAACCCACGGATAATCCCTTGTCTTGCCTCTGACACACAAATTGTACTAAATTCTTAATTTTGCTAATGATATCTAAGAATATTGTGGGCATATTCTGGGATATTGGAAATGTCTTGGATTGAAGAAAATGTTTTTAACATCAAGAATGAATATGTCAATTAAATAGAAAGTAGTCAATGAAACAGGAAAGGGAAAGAATATGGAAGCATAATTGAGTATTATACTTCCCCTAGACCACTAAGCTCCAAATACATTGGCCTAGTTTCTCTTCTTCCTTGATAGGAAGACAGCAGATTTGTTTCCACATTAGGGTCTCTGAACTAGTTGTAGCTGGCTCCTTCCTGTCATTCAGTCCCCAATTTAAATATACTTTCAAACAGAGTCCTCTCCGGACTCACTGAAACCAAACACATCACCCAGTCATACACGGAGCATCACTTTGCTTTCTTGTCCTTATAGTATTTATCACTTCATTAAATTATCTTAGGCATTTGTTTATCCATTTGCTATATTTCTGCTTTCCTGCTGCCACCTGCCCCCTCACCCCCCCTCCATTTTTGTAACCAACTAGAATGTTAATTCTAGAAAAGCAAGAATCCTACCTTTCTTGTCCACACTTTTGTCTCCAATCTGGTCTAAGACTGGTGGTTTAGTCACTAAGTCATGTGCGGCTCTTCGATCCCGTGGACTGTAGCCTGCCAGGCTCCTCTGTCCACGGGATTCTCCAGACAAGAATCCTGGAGTGGGTTGCCATTTCCTTCTCCAGGTTGCCATTTCCTTCTCCAGGTCTTAGAATGCTGCTGCTACTGCTGCTAAGTCGCTTCAGTCGTGTCCGACTCTGTGCGACCCCATGGACTGAAGCCCACAAGGCTCCCCTGTCCCTGGGATTCTCCAGGCAAGAACACTGGAGTGGGTTGCCATTTCCTTCTCCAATGCATGAAAGTGGAAAGTGAAAGTGAAGTCGCTCAGTCGTGTCTGACTCTTAGCGACCCCATGGACTGCAGCCTACCAGGCTCCTCCGTCCATGGGATTTTCCACGCAAGAGTACTGGAGTGGGGTGCCATTGCCATATAGTGACAGACAAATCCTAGGTGTTCAGTAAACGTTTGTTGAATACTTAGAAACATATAACTTCTTAACAGATGTTAGAAATAAAGCTATGTAATGTAATATAATTTGTGTAATGTAATTTGTGTTTTTCACCACTTATTTCTACTTGGAGTTATTTTTACACATATTTTGTTTCACTATTGGTTGGAGAAATTTATATGTTCACTGATTTAGCAATTTAGCTTTGATACATATTTATAACAATAGATATCATATAATGAATACTTGTTTAGGTACTGTGCTAAACATTTCCATGCTCTCTTATTTAATTCTCAAAGACACCCAATGATGGTAAATGCTGCAACTACTGTCATTTAATATATGTGGGAACTGAAGACTAGTGAGATTAAGTAATTCACCCAAAGTTGCTCTGCTGATAAAAGGTGAAGCAAGGATTTGATGCTATTTTTGTGAAACCTGAACAGCCAGTGTTCTTAATTACTACATTTTATGGCCTCTCATTGAACATTAGAATTTCCCTGGTGGCTCAGTGATAAGGAATCTACCTGCCAAAGCAGGAGACATGGGTTCCATCCCTGGGTTGGGAAGATCCTCTGGAGAAGGAAATGGCAACCCACATCAGTATTCTTGCCTGGGAAATCCCATGGACAGAGGAGCCTGGTGGGCTACAGTCCATGGCATCATAAAAGAGCTGGACACGACTTAGTGACTAAACAACAATAACAATTGGATTTTATGTCTCTATCATTTTCCCCTTTTAATACAGTGAGAGTGGAAGTGTTAGTTGTTTAGTGGAGTCCAGCACTTGGCGACCCCAGGTTCTTCGTAGCCCACCAGGTTTTCTATCCATGGAATTCTCCAGGCAAGAATACTGGAGTGGCTCTTTTGCTGTCTCGTACACCGGGTTATTGTTACCCTCTTTCTAAATTCCATATATATGCGTTAGTATACTGTATTTATGTTTTTCCTTCTGGCTTACTTCACTCTGTATAATAGGCTCCAGTTTCATCCACCTCATTAGAACTGATTCAAATGTATTCTTTTTAATGGCTGAGTAATACTCCATTGTGTATATGTACCACTGCTTTCTTATCCATTCATCTGCTGATGGACATCTAGGTTGCTTCCATGTCTTGGCTATTATAAACAGTGCTGCGATGAACATTGGGGTACACGTGTCTCTTTCCCTTCTGGTTTCCTCAGTGTGTATGCCCAGCAGTGGGGTTGCTGGATCATAAGGCAGTTCTATTTCCAGTTTTTTAAGGAATCTCCACACTGTTCTCCATAGTGGCTATACTAGTTTGCATTCCCACCAACAGTGTAAGAGGGTTCCCTTTTCTCCACACCCTCTCCAGCATTTATTATTTGTAGCCTTTGGATCGCAGCCATTCTGACTGGTGTGAAATGGTACCTCATAGTGGTTTTGATTTGCATTTCTCTGATAATGAGTGATGTTGAGCATCTTTTCATGTGTTTGTTAGCCATCTGTATGTCTTCTTTGGAGAAATGTCTATTTAGTTCTTTGGCCCATTTTTTGATTGGGTCATTTATTTTTCTGGAGTTGAGCTGTAGGAGTTGCTTGTATATTTTTGAGATTAGTTGTTTGTCCGTTGCTTCATTTGCTATTATTTTCTCCCATTCTGAAGGCTGTCTTTTCACCTTGCTAATAGTTTCCTTTGATGTGCAGAAGCTTTTAAGGTTAATTAGGTCCCATTTGTTTATTTTTGCTTTTATTTCCAATATTCTGGGAGGTGGGTCATAGAGGATCCTGCTGTGATGTATGTCGGAGAGTGTTTTGCCTATATAGAACAGTCTTATGGACTCTGTGGGAGAGGGAGAGGGTGGGAAGATTTGGGAGAATGGCAATGAAACATGTAAAATATCATGTAGGAAACGAGTTGCCAGTCCAGGTTCAATGCACGATGCTGGATGCTTGGGGCTGGTGCACTAGGACGGCCCAGAGGGATGGTATGGGGAGGGAGGAGGGAGGAGGGTTCGGGATGGGGAACACATGTATACCTGTGGCGGATTCATTTTGATATTTGGCAAAACTAATACAATTATGTAAAGTTTAAAAAAAAAAAAAAAAAAAAAAGAATACTGGAGTGGGTAGCCTTTCCTTTTTCAAAGTGATCTCCTCAACCCAGGGATCAAACCCAGGTCTCGCACATTGCAGGCAGATTCTTTACTGTCTGAGCCACCTGAGTTAAATATTTACAATACCTTAAAAAATTTATGGTAAGGGAAAAAAAAAAACACCTTTAGCGATCTATCTCCCCAAACAGTTAAATGTACTAATACAATTCTGTGGGTTTTATAGAGTATTAAACGGAACAACATTTACGGACATAAATTCATGCAGACTGCTGAGGCATAACTTGTTATTGCCCTGGAGATGTAAAACCACTCTCAGTTTTAATTTATTTTTGTTAATGAAAATATTTTTTAAATGGTAGCACATTCTATATGCTTCAGCACTTATGCGTTCTTAAAAAATATTTTTCAAGAAGTTAATCATCTAGGCTCCAGGCATACTTTTCCTAGGAGAACACTGAACATTAACACAGTGAACACAGATGTGCCTTCATCAGATGAAAATTACCAAATTGAACAGATAAGAATTAGTCTCATGCCCTGAATCAGAAGAGCAGGTAAAATCACATTATTGCAAATAGTACATTAATAAATGTCCAGATAAATAGCATTAATCTGGGCATTACACTTATAAAAAAGTATTTTGTTAATCTAATGATATAGCTGTATAATCTGATTTTATCAAGTTGTATTTCTAAAAGATCTAAGTTAATGCATAATCCTTAAAATATTTCATATGAACTACATTTAAGCAGATGCTCATTGCTTATAACCAATGCTCATATATGTCTATATAAAGAAGATATAGATCCTTAGAGATTTTATAACTTGACATCTAAATATTGAAAACTTAACACACCTATCTTTCTCAAAGTTGATCTTTAGGAGAAGAAATTTCTCAAGTGTGTGCTTGCTCTAAACAGTCAATAACACCCTGACCTATTTTGAAGCTGTTGTTTTATGCAGGAAATGTATAAAAATAGAACTGCCTGAAAAAAATTGTGACATAAAAATATTGAGTGAAATATGTACGTTAGCATAACTACTTATATTCAGGAAGAATCATAATTTAATTTAAACTTGCTGATTATCAGCTTCTAACTGGTGTCTACCCAAAGTAGTAGCCCCAGGATTTGCACCAAACATACAACTTAAACAACTTTTCTAACATGCAATGTGTCTACAAAACAGTACATTCAGTTCAGTTCAGTTGCTGACTCTTTGTGACCCCATAACTGCAGCATGCCAGGCTTCCTGTCCATCACCAACTCCTGCAGCTTACTCAAACTCATGTCCATAGAGTTGGTGATACCATCCAACCATCTCATCGTCTGTTGTCCCCTTCTCCTGCCTTCAATCTTTCCCAGCATCAGGGTCTTTTCAAATGAGTCAGTACATTATCTTCTTTACTTAGACATTTTACTTGAACATAGTAAAATAAATAAATAAATAAATAAAAAGAATGTTCAAAATCCTTCAAGCTAGGCTTCAACAATATGTTAATCAAGAACTTCTAGATGTACAAGCTTGATTTTAAAAAGGCAGATGAAGCAGAGACCAAATTGGCAACATTCCTTGGATCATAGGAAAAGCAAGGGAATCCCAGAAAAACACCTACTTTTGCTTCATTGACTATGCTAAAGCCTTTGATTGTGGATCACAACGAACTGTGGAAAATTCTTCAAGAGATGGGAATACCAGGCCACCTGACCTGCTTTCTGAGAAACCTGTATGCAGGTCAAGAAGCAATAGTTAGAACCAGCAATGGAATAATGGACGGGTTCCAAATTGGGAAAGGAGTACGTTAAGGCTGTGTACTGTCACCCTGCTTATTTAACTTACATGCAGAGTACATCATGCAAAATGCTGGGCTGGATAAATTACAAGCTTGAATCAAGATTTCCAGGAGAAATATCAATAACCTCAGATATGCAGGTGAAACTACCCTAATGGCAGAAAGCAAAGAGGAACTAAAAAGCCTCTTGATGAAGGTGAAAAATGAGAGTGAGAAAGCTGACTTAAAACTCAGCATTCAAAAAGCTAAGATTATGGCATCTGGTCCCATCACTTCATGGCAAATAGATGGGGAAACAATGGAAACAGTGACAGACTTTATTTTCTTGGGCTCCAAAATCATTGCAGATGGTGACTGCAGCCATAAAATTAAAAGAAGCTTGCTCCTTGGAAGAAAAGCTTTGACAAACCTAGACTGTGCATTAAAAAGCAGAGACATCAACTTGCCAACAAAGGTCCATATAGTTAAAACTATGGTTTTTCCAATAGTAATGCATGAATGTGAGAGTTGGACCATAAAGAAGGCTGGGCACCAAAAAACTGATGGTTTTGAATTGTGGTGCTGGAGAAGACTCTTGCGAGTCCATTGGGCAGCAAGGAGATTAAATCATTCAATCCTAAAAAAAAATCAACACTGAATATTCATTGGAAGTACTGATGCTAAAGCTCAACTATTTTGGCCACCTGATGTGAACAGCTGACGCATTGGAAAATACCCTGATGCTGTCAAAGTTTGAGGGCAGGAGGAGAAGGGATTACAGAAGATGAGATGGTTGGATGGCATCATCGACTCAATGAACATGAGTTTGTGCGAATTTTGGCAGATAGTGAAGGACAGGGAAGCCTGTCGTGCTGCTGTCCATGGGGCCCAGTCAGACATGACTGAGTGACTGAACAACAACAACAACAAAATTTCAAGGCCAAAAAATTGATAATTTTTGTTAATGTGTCACTATCAACCAAATGCAAATTTAATAAATAAGAAATTGATGAGAAAATTATGTTTTTGCACCTATCAAGTTTCTCAAGATTAAAAAGCAATTACAGAACTGTAAGTTTTTATTTTTAAGTTTCTCAAGGGAGGATTATGTATTCACTGTGTTATTTTTTATAAGCAGAGATTCTGAAATATGTAGGTGGCATAAATATTTTCCATTATGTCCATACGAATCTGAAAAACATTTAAGACTTCTGAGTACTCAGTCTTATTTTAAATTGTGTGTGAATATGTTAGTTGCTCAGTTGTGTCTTACTCTATGCAACCCCAGGTTTCTCTGTCCATGGGATTCATCAGGCAAGAATACAGGAGTGCGTACTCCATTCTTTAAGGGGTCTTCCTGATCCAGGAATCGAACCTGGGCCTCCTGCATTGCAGGCATATTCTTTTACCATCTAAGCTATCAGGGAAGCCCCTATATTATACTATGTATTTTATATTTTAAATTAACAAAAAAATAAAATATGTAAAAATAGTTCCATACATATAATATTTATTAAAATAGTACCAGAAATGCAAGATTATTTGAATACTAGAATATTAACAAATACTTATGCAACACAAAGAGTGGAATAATTATTTTGTTGCTATTTGCCTAATAAAGTTTACATAGATAAACAAGGTATATATTTTAGGACTCAAACCAGACACTAACATTTGATAGGAATCCTTCCCTAACCCTTTAAATTTGGATTATTTATATCTATGTTCTATAATATAAAATATCCAAAATATCCTGCACCTATGGTAGTCCTTCACACATAGCCTAGTAATTGTGTATTTATGTCTTTCCTATTATATTATCAGTTTGATAATAAGTTTTATTTCTCTATATCCCTGATTGGTTTAGTACTCTGCCTAGCATACTGGCAATGTTTAATTAATTAAAGTTCATGGACATTTTACTATTCAGCTTTGTATTAGCTGCTGGCACACAGTAGGCACTCAATAAATATTCGTGGACTGAATGAGTAAATGAATGAATGCAATCTGCTTTTAGAATTACTGTGAAGACACATTTCTCAATTATAATATGTGTCATAAATACTGAGATTAATTAAATATAAATCTTTTAAAGTTTTTACAAAAAGGCAAGTATTTGTTTTCATTTTTCAGAATAGTGAGTGAAGGTAGTTGAAACCCTCTCTGTCCCCTGTTATACTTCTTGGATGTACTTCTATCATTGCATATATGATTTTGTGCTTATATTCTATGACTTATTCTTCATTTAACAAATGTTTATTACAGATAACTATAAACAATGTATGGGTTTCTCTGATGGCTCAGATAGTAAAGAATCCTCCTGCAATGTGGGAGACCTGGGTTCGATCCCTGGGTTGGGAAGATCCCCTGGAGAAGGAAATAGCAACTCACACCAGTATTTTTGCCTGGAAAATGTGGTGGACAGAGGAGTCTGTCAGGCTACAGACCCCGGGGTGGCAAAGAATCAGACATGACTGAGCGACTAACACTTTGACTTTCATAAACAAGGCCCTCTTTAGATACGGGGCAATGGATGGGGTGGGGGAGAGAGGAAACAGAAGCACCCTTGTCCTCTAAATCTTCTATTTTAGTCAGGAAAACAAGCAATAAATAAGAATAAGTACATATAGCATGCACTGTTTTAGAGAGAACTCCTATGGAAAAATAAAGCTGGCAAGGGGGCTCAGAAGTGAATGGAGTATTATGCTCAGGGTGGAAGATAAAAATTTAGATAAATTGGCCAGAGAAGACTTCAATGAAGTGACATTTGATCAAAATCTGAAAAAAAGTAAGGAAGTTATCCTGCATGGATCCAGGAGGAAAATCCATAGAGAAAAATGCAACAGCAAATAGTGGTGGCTGTACAGGGTTAGGGTTGGGGGAGTTATGATATGCAGGGCCTTTAGGCCATTCTAATAACTTTTACTCTGAATGACATGGGATGCCATTATAGGTTTTGAGCAGAGCAGTGGTGCGATCTGACTTAGATTTTAACATGCCGGTTCTGCCTTCTCTTTTGAGCATACGAGGGGCAAAAGCAGATGTAGAGATCAGAACTACCACAATAATCTAGGTGAAGGAAGATGGTGGCTAAATGGGTCATAGTATGAAAGTTTTGAAAAGTGGTTGAATATTTATATAATGAGAGTATAAAACCAGCAGGATTGGCTGTCACATTAGATGGGCATTGTAAGAGAAAAAGAAAAACTTTTTCTGTAGGAATCACCCACAGATCTTCAACACGGCTGCAAGAATAGAAGTTGCCATTGACCATTGATGGGGAAGATGGCATGCAGAACAGGTTTTTAGAATTCAGAGGCTTTATATATTTTTAAGCTTCATATGCTTCTATAAACAAGCAGAGATGTCAAGTGGAAAGTCAGACATGAGTTCAGGGCTGAACTCATGAGTTCAGGCCTGAACATGAGTTCAGGGCTACAGATACTAATGCGGATGTCATAAGCATTCAGATGGTGTTAAAACTCTGAGCCCAGACGAGCTCACCAAAGAAGTTAAGTATAAAGAGAAGGCAAAAGTTTAAGTCTTGAATCTTGGAACACTCCAAATGTAGAGGTCATGGAGATGAGTTGAATAAAAACAGGGGATTATGGTGTCCAGAAGCCAAATGGAAGAAATGTTTCAAATAGAAGGACATAAATTATATTAATTTATGATTTAGTCACTTTGACTCTTCTCTTTCCTCACCATATATACCCAGTCCTCTGTACTCCTTTTTTTTTTTCTATAAAATATATTCGTGTAAGTGTGTGTCTCACATGAAAGTGAATCAATATGAGTGATATGGGATAAAGGATTTATTTTAGGGATCAGAACTTATGCAGCTGTGGGAGCTGGGGAGAAGTCTGTGGCAGTCTTTTGCCACTGCCCTAATGGTGAACTTAAAGTCAATGAGATCAGCAGTTAGGAAGAAAAGCTGTGTGGACTTATGGTTAGCTCAGACAGACTGGAACCCTTAGGATAAACTGGATTTCCAAAAGACAATCTCTGCCCACATCAGCTAGGAAAAACTGACTAAACTGGACTCCTAAAAGACTGTCTCTAGCTACTTCTGTCTCTTGCCACCTCCAACTTCAACATTACAAGGGATATGCAGTTAGTGATATGCAGAAAGACCCTTCACAATGGCGCCTTCCTCGACCTTGTACAGACACACTCTGAGAGGATGAAGAAGATCTAACAGGAGCTGAGGGAGCTGTAGGCACAGCTGCTGCTCCAAACCAAAAAAGGCATGCTGGCAGATCAGCAAGGAGCATGAGCTGAAACAGCACCTGGCTCCCTACACTGTTCTTCAGTATGTAACATAGCTGTTGCATTTTTTTTTGTCCTAATTAAAGAAAAAAAATTATTGGAGTATAGTTGGTTGACAATGTTGTGTTAGTTTCAGGTGTACAGCAAAGTGACTCAGTTATGCACATATTGATACATATATCCATTCTTTTTTTTAAGATTCTTTTCCCATATAGATATCATTACAGACTATTTAATAGAGTTCCCTGTGCTATATAGCAGGTTCTTATTACTTACCTATTTTATATAGAATAGTGGGTATATGTCAATCCCAATTTCCCAATTTATCCTTCCCCCTTATGCCCTGGTAACCGTAAGTTTGCTACTGCATTTCTTCCTTTCAAATCTTATGGATACTTCTCTTTTGGCCAAACTTAAAGCAGAACCATATTGGCAAGGGAATTCTGGGAAATACAATTCCAGTTTTAGCTATATCAACACAGTACAAAGTCACTCGGATCCAAAATGTGCCAAAGTAAAAAGAAGATTGAGTTAACTATTGTGATCATGTGTTGTAATGCCTATTATTGGGCTGCTGTTTCCTTGAAAGCAAGGAGTAACTGCTTTTATATACCCTTTTTGTTCCATAGCACATTGTATTCTAATTGTTTGTTTCCATGACTATCTCAATTGCAAGAATTTCCCATCAATTTTAATTTCCCTAATATTTAGTTTGTGTAACATCTGCAATACAAACCTGCTGAATGACTAAAATCCTTTCACATTTACTTTTCCATGATTCTAAGTGAAAATGTTTTATAGATACTAAAGAACACAAGATTGGTAAAAAATTAATACAGTTAATCTAGATTTAAAAATTATTCTCATATACCTATTAGTGAATACTCCTTCAGCATGCCTAAACTGACTCTCCTGTTAAGTTTATTTTGGTTTTCTAGAAAAAAATCAATATATCATTTGTTGATGCATGACTAGATAAATGATTATGATTTATTTATCTAGGAATTCTCTCCATCCTGGACTACTTGTGGAGTTATTTCATGATGAGTTTTGCTTTTCTCCCCTTTTAAATTTTTATACTTTCAGAATAATGTTCAGTATTTACTTCCTATGATTCAACCATGTACCATAAGCATCTGCTGACCAAAATCTCATGTTATATTTCAGGGATGTGATATCTTATTGTCTGGAGCTTCTGTTCATAAATATGCCACAATACATGGAGAAAGGGCTTCCCTGATTGTTCAGTTGGTAAAGAATCTGCCTGCAATGCAGGAGACCCTGGTTCACTTCCTGGGTTGGGAAGATCCCCTAGAGAAGGAATAGGCTACCCACTCCAATATTTTTGGGCTTCCCTGGTGGCTCATCTGGTAAAGAATCCACCTGCAATGTGGGAGACCTGGGTTCAATCCCTGGGTTGGGAAGATCCCCTGGAGAAAGGAAAGGCAACCCACTCCAGCATTCTGGCCTGCAGAATTCTATGGACTGTATAGTTCATGGGGTCACAAAGAGTTGGACACAACTGAGCAACTTTCACTTTCACATGAAAAAAACAATAAAAGGGAAAAAGTAACTAATAAAAATCTTATTAATAAGTCTAAAAGGTAAATATGGTGATAAAAAGTGTTTTATCTAATTCCTCCCTCATTCCCAGCATCAGTTAAAGCTCTTGGTGACTGCTGAGTTTATTCTGAGGTTTTTTGTATCTTCCATGGTTCCTCCTCTTGCTATGGTCTGAACGTTTGTGTTCTCCCAAAATTCATATGTTGAAATTCTAATGCTTAACAGTATTAGGAGGTGGGGCTTTTGAGAAATGCTTAGGTCATGAGTCTACCTTCATGAATGGGATTGGTGTTCATACAAAGGAGACCCCACGGAAATCCTGTGCTGCTTCTGCCATGAGAGGACTCAGGTAGAAGGTACCAATTTTGAATCAGGAAGAGTGCCCTCACAAGAACATAACTATACTGGTTCCTTGATATTGGACTTTCCAGGCTTCAGAACTGTGAGAAATAAGTCCCTGTTGTTTACAAGCCACTTAGTCTATTGTTTTATTATAGTGGTGGAAGAAACTAAGACAATCTGTTACACTGTTGCATCAAAGTTCATCACACTGCTTCATATGACTGATACTACTTATTGAGTTGTTACAGTGATGGCTGTAACCTTCATTTTTAAAGCCAGTTCAGAAGAAAGATAGCTTTTAAAAGACTGACAGTGGTTTGGAGGAAAGTAAAGCAGAGACATTACTTTGCCAACAAAGGTCCGTCTAGTCAAGGCTATGGTTTTTCCAGTAGTCACGTATGGATGTGAGAGTTGGACTGTGAAGAAGGCTTAGCACTGAAGAATTGATGCTTTTGAACTGTGGTGTTGGAGAAGACTCTTGAGAGTCCCTTGGACTGCAAGGAGATCCAACCAGTCCATTCTAAAGGAGATCAGTCCTGGGTGTTCTTTGGAAGGAGTGATGCTAAAGCTGAAACTCCAGTACTTTGGCCACCTCATGTGAAGAGTTGATTCCTTGGAAAAGACTCTGATGCTGGGAGGGATTGGGGGCAGGAGGAGAAGGGGACGACAGAGGATGAGATGGCTGGATGGCATCACTGACTCGATGGACGTGAGTTTGAGTGAACTCCGGGAGTTGGTGATGGACAGGGAGGCCTGGCGTGCTGCAAAGAGTCGGACATGACTGAGTGACTGAACTGAACTGAACTGAAAGGCTCTTGAAGTAAAAATTAACAATATAGCTTCTCTATTATCATGAAATTATAAACAGAATAAATCCTCAGTTATACACACCATGCTTTCTATCACTTGAGGACACAGTATTTTGCTTCTACTAGGCCTTAATATAATGACGAGCAAGTAAGTCATGGGCCCTCTATTGGCTTATAGTTTAATAAGGAGTTTTCTCTGGTTGATAGAAGAAGTTAAAGATATAAGGCATGAGGTTTCAAGCCGCCATTGCTGTCTTGATGATGGAGGGAGTCATGTGTAAAAGAAAGAGATCTCACTTGCATAACTGCAAGAAACTGAATTCTGCCAACAATGGAAAGAGCTGTAAGCTTATTTGTACCCCAGAGCCCCTAGATAAGAACTCAGTTTGGCTAACACCTTGGTTTCAGGTTTATGATAATAAGCAGAGAACTAGCCACACCTTGTCAGAATTCTGACTTACAAAACTATGATCTAATAAATTGCTATTTATTTGAAGCCACTATGTTTGTAGTAATTTAGTATGCAGCAGTAAAAATGAATACACCTTGCTTCTGCTCCACATGGCTGGCTGGAGTATATAGATTTGGAACTAGAGGATCTATTACCAAAGTGGCTCATTTCCATGGCTGGCAAATTGGTGCTGGTTGCATGTAGAGTCCGTCAGACGGTGCTGAGCACCAAAGGCATCAGTTCCTTCAGTGTGGGCCTTTCCACAGTTTGCGTGGCTTCTGAACAGCAGGTGATTATGTTCTACAAGTAATAGTCCCTGGGAACAAGGATAAAGTAAATGGAAGTTTTATGACCTAGCCTAGGAAAGTATATAACATGGTTTTTACTCTCTTTTAGTGGTGGAGACTGTCACAAAAGTCTGCTCAGGTTCGAGAAGGGACATAATCCTCACCACTTCATCACAACAGTTTTGATGTCTCACTGTAAGAAGTGCATTAAAATGATAGGGCATATTTTGTATTTGAAACATATAATTACATAGTGATTTAATGATTCACTCCTATCTCAAAACCCATTTTGTTTGTTAAAATATTAACATTTGAAGGAAAGTTAAAAGTGATGACAGTAAAAGCATCATCGCAACTCTAAAGGTAAGTCAGGGATGTGAATGTGTTTGGATACACACACACACACACACAATAAGTTCCATAATGACAAATGTCAAGAAGACATGCTAACTTTAACTTAAATTTCTAGAAAACATTCAAGATGTTATGTAGAATGAAAATAAAATTAAGATCTATTTGAGTGAAAATGTGTTATTTTAAGCTTAGTTAGTATGTCGTTAACTTGAATTATGCTACCACTTTCTTGAACACTTGTTCAATATATAGAAATACGTAGCATTAACTATGGTTAACATTTCCTGCATTGTGTATTTTGGTTGTATTTTATGTAAATGCTATGAAACCAGAAAAACTATTATACAAAATTTAGGCAACTACTTCATTACAGAATTAAGTACTCATTTAGGTTTATTGTTCTCAGAAAGTGAATACAATTCAATATCATTTTAATTTACAGAATATAATGATAAGTAAATATGATGCAGTAACATTAGTCTGTAGCAGATCTAGACTGAACGGAAATATACAAATTATTCCTCTCCATCTTCTACATTTGGATGATTAAAAAATAATTGAATCTCATTACTGTGCGAACCAGACATAAGGAAACCACAATTCAATTTATGATAGCATATGCATTCACTAGTGAAATTAAAATTATGGTCAACAATGTATAGATTTGGTAAATTAAAAATTAATTCCATCTTGTGTAACTTCCTAAGCGTAGAATTTCACAATATAAGAGAAGCTTTATATAAGTGACAAAAGCCATGAAATGCATTTTTCACATTTTAATTACAATTCACATGTCTGTATCTCCTGCTGTGATGTTTTGTTAAAAAGACATCTCATTTGTGAAACTGCCAGTATAGAAACTGACAGATGGCAAGACCAGTTTCCAACCTGCTTAAGTACTGGTTTAATATGGTTTAGATTATTTTATTATCATTGTCTATTTTTTACTATATATCTAAATAGCAAAGAGTACTATTTCAATTTTGTTATAGCCCATCTATTGTTATAATTAGATCTATTTATATGATTCCCATAGATTTAATGTTACTGTTTCAGGTTTTATCAATATACTATTTTAAGATATAATTTAACTGATGATTTCTGTAAAAAAAGGTGTCAAGTTCTATTTATTTTAATGAAATGCCTACAAACACATAGATGCCTGGGGACAGTCATGATAGGACAACTCAAATGTCCAATGAAAAAAATCTCTTTGATAGATGAAACTCATAGACATCAACAAATGAACCATTAATTGGGTTAAATATTTTTTTAATATTGCAATCAGAACAAAACAAGTATTCAAACATGAAAATTACCTCATATGAAGATAAGAAAGCCTGAGATTATTTTCCATAAGATCTCATCGATCACATTTGGAAATAGAAACAAAGATAAGGAAATTATATGCCAGTAAAAGTCTCTACTGGTGAATCTGCTTATAAAGACTCCTTTGGTTTCATGTTGATAAACATTTTTTAATACAATTGATCCTCCTTAAATAATTGAGAGGTGTCTCAGAGAACATCCTTGATGGTCTCAGTTCTCCTTGCCTTCTGGCACCTCAACTTTTCAGCTCTCTAAATTGGATAGTCTCTTCTGGAAATTAAGGATTTCTACAGTTGCTGGTAAGTGATGCCTCTCCAAATACTCTGCTTTCCATCCAGTCAGCACATTAAATGGGCTTAGAATTAGATCGCTTTGTAAACCTGGGATATGGTAGCCCAGTGACAAGGACAGTGACTTACTATCACCTTAATAGTCTTGCAACCACATCTGCCCCATGGGCTGAATCCTTGGTGTCTGTGTAGTTCCTAGATCAAAGACAGCTCATGCAGCGAGTATTTGGACGCAGTCCTCTGGGCATAGCTTCTGGCGAGGATTCCTTTCTGAAATCCTGGGCAGTTGACCTGCCTAGCCTGTTAGTTTCCTCTATAGAACAAGGGCAGTGATAGATCCTGCTGTCCTGTCACCAGGCAGAATTTCTGTTGCAAAAAGACAGTTTACCAAGTTATATGAGCCACTACAGATTTCTTACAAAAAAAAAAAAAAAAAATCTATTTTAATGTTTTTTCTACTAGTGCCCTGTCTACCTGACAGGTTGCCCCAATTTAGAGTTTGCCATATTAAAACAGTTTTTCCTGTGCTCTCTGGAACCCAAACTACCGTTGAATCAGTCCTCTCTTCAGTCCCAATTTCTCCCCCAGTCCTTGGTGTTGAATCCAGTGCAAGTTCCAGTCTGAATCTCCATTAAAGGCTCTTATTGCTTTAAGGTACCCATAATGCCACCTTAATTTTATAACAGTTGTCACAAAAAGACATGGAAAAAATTCTAAATGTTAATTTCATATTCAAAAAATTTTTCATTGTATTTCTTTTATTCTATCAGGCTAAAGCAAAGGGGAGAAATGGTCATGATTTAACTTTCTTCATAATGATTGGATAATCATGGTAGTATATGAAGTGAAAGAATGATAAAATAACTAGGACATAAAAAATGCAACTTTAAATTTGTTTTCTGAGACTTCGTCTATAAACATTGTTTGCAAATGTTTTACAGTTAGTTCATTTTCTGAAACATTGTATGATTTTTATTATAGCTATAGGGTTGGAAGGAAAAATTATCTCCTTTACTTCCCTAGGCACTTATTTTACTTTATAGGTACTACTACTGAAAATTTATAATTTGGCTTTTCACTTCAGTGGGAAATCAGTGCACATAAGGGGCACATATGTAATTGGCAACCTAAATTTTCTGCTTTCATCAAATGGTACAATGCCAAATCGTCATTGAACTTGCCAGTTAAATACACTTGGGAACCAAACAGCAGAAAGCATAGGAGATGAAAATGAACAAATTGGAAAGAGTCATTAACTTTCTGTTTTCCTATCACAACAAAAATTGTATCATGAAAATGCAGCAAAGTGGGAAATCCTACATGAAACATTAAACAATCATAAAAGAGAATAATTCATATACTTAACATCTGAAATGTTGTTCATTATAATTTATAAATAGGGTTCCTAGTACAGATTTTTTTCAACAAAATATGAAAGTGAAAATGAACCAACTTTTCAGAAGTGTATTTTAGGTTACATATTTCCATATGTCTTACTGGTTGACTGTATATGAATTTATTTGGCAAGCAAAATTATTATAAAATTAAGCAAGAAATGTTGGCTTTATTTAATACTTTAATAAATCAAAGCAATTGACAAATTTTCATGGTTCTCACTAATTATTAATCCAGTTGAGAGTGTGAAAATTACAATCAGTTGTGGCTACCAAAAGTGCCTTTGAAATATCTGGCCTAATGCATAATTTTGAACTATACAGAGTGATTATAAATTGTCATTATTGGTGACAAATGAATAGGAAACTGAAATAATAAAACCACCAAATACTTGATTGAGCATCATCCTTAAAGGGGAAAACCTTTTTTCTTAAATGCCTATTTTTAGCTCTTAAATAAACCATATACTTGTTTCCTAGGTTCAAAGTTTAGATCAGGACTATCTCTTTTACAAAATATCCTTTTGCAGTGATAGCAGGATTCCTTTTGTAAGGACTTTGGGGAAAAGTTTCCTAACTTTTTTCATCTACAAATCCAAGTAGTAAAGGCTTTTTAAATCCTTGTGCTCATTGTGCTCAGTTGTTCAGTTGTGCCCGATTCTCTGCCACCCCATGGGCTGTAGCCCACAAGGCTCCTCTGCCCATGGAATTTTCCAGGCAAGAAAACTGGAGTGGGTTGCCATTTCCTACTCCAGGAGATCTTCCCGACCCAGGGATCTAACCTGCTTCTCTTCCATCTCCTGCATTGGCAGGTGGATTCTTTACCAGCAGTGCCACCTGGGAGACCCTAAAAAAAAATGGACATTTTTGTAAACTGGTATTGCACTATAAAAAAGGAGAGAAACAGAAGGAAAATGAAGAGAAATTGTGGATCAGCTAATTTCATAGTTACTGAAAGCTATAAAGAAACTGTAAGACTTAACTAAGTCAGGTGTTCTGAGCAGGAAGTGGTACAGACAGCAGTGTAAGGCAGACGGAGTTCCAGCTGCACTGCTTAATTTGTATATGACCAAAGGTTAACTACCTACCCTCCCCAAACCTGATTTTCCTGACCTATATAATTGAAGGAAGGGTAATAGGTTTTTCACAGGGCCTACACACATTAAATGTCAATGACCTTTGTTAGTGTATCTGTTTAACAGTGCTTGATCAAAGGAGCTCTCATGCCCTGGATTTTTATGTTATTGATGTATTTGTCTACTGGCCCCAACTTTGCTGCCCTTTCTTGATTATAAGCTTAAGCCACTTTTAATGGATTCTAAACTCTTTGTATGAGATGTGGGAGAATTAGGGGAAAAGAAAATTGATGGTAAAGGTAAAATAAATGGAGAATATATTATGAACCAGCACACTCCAAAAACCCAAGGAATGCAGCAATGGCCATGCTGTTGTTGGTTAGTCACTAAATCATGTCAGACTCTTTGATACCCCATGGACTGTAGCCTGGTAGGCTCCTCTGCCTATGGTCATAGCTACTAATAAAGAGAGAAGATATAATAACCGAGTTGTCAAACATAGCCTTCTAGATGCTCTTAAGTTCCTTGTGGCACATTTATGATAAAAAGTTTCCCACAGTTGTCACCCCAAAGCGAGGTTGTCCCCATATCAAAATACACATCGACCACTAATACTCATTCAAAAAGTACAATTTGCTTTTACACTCAATATATCCACATTTCACAAGTCAGAGTGTGACCAAATTATTTATGTGTGCGTGTACACACACGCACACACTCTTGAAAGAAGCATAGATTGCTTGATTCTTGGAAGCAGTTTGCCAATACAGTAGGACCACCAGATGACAAAATGATGTAATCTGAGCAGGAGTCTAGTTAGTGTCAGGTGTACAAACTCAACACTGGGAATGCATTTGCTATCTAGAAATAGTCCTACAAGCCACCAGAATTGGCTAAAAAATGTTTTCAACACACGAACACACACACACACGCAGAGTTAAATGCATTCCCTCTGCTGTGTTGCCTCCTGCTAAAGACATAAATATACAGGAGTGGAGATAAAGAGGGATGAATGGGAGAGTTCAGGACTCAGGGCAAATCTAAAAGGAAATGAAGCAGTGCAATAGGAGAGAGGATCAAGGGAAAATAAATTAGGTAAGCAACAGCATCATGCATCAGAAGTCTTCTCCATCACTAAACTGGCAAAATTTCTTCAGAGGGCCATCAGTCAAATGATGTCAAAATGGTAACTGGTTTTGTTTGTAATCCCCGTGTTGTCCAGGACCATCTGTGTAACAACACAAGTTCCTCTCCAGGTCACAGTCCCAATGCTTTCATTATCCTACAGACGAGTTGATGACTGTAAATATTTGCTGGGAGGTATCATGGGCTTAGAGTAAGGAAGTCAGGTTTCTTTCCTTGCTGTCTTTGAGGGAGAGACGTGTCAGAATGTTAATAGGCTGTGTGAGAAGGAAAAGAGGACGAAGAATCTCACAATTATTATATCGGTGGTTTGGAGAGAAAATATACAGTGCATTTTCACTATTAACGCGTCCTCTTCGCAGAGCTTCAGATTTCCTCCCTTCCCCAGTTTTGACCTGCCAGTGCACTTGGACTCTTTGCATGCACGAAGATGGGCTAAGAAGAAAGCCAAGTCAGCATGGTCTGATACGGCTACCCCCAAAACGAAAACTCAGCAACCGGCCAGCACTGGGTGTGCGCGCGTTAATGCGTGAGTATGCATGCGTGGTAACCCGCGGACGCAGTTGGCCGGGCGCCGCCCTCGGAGCCCCCGCCCCCACCCCTCCGGCCCCGGTCTAACCCCTCCCCCAACCCCGACCTTATAAAGGCAGCGCTCGCCGTCGCCCTCCTCACAGTCTGGGAGCGCGGCCTGCCAGAGAGGTGGTTCCCTTGTCCCCCACTCAGTCACACTCCGCGCACTCACACACTTGGAAGCGCCTCCCCACGTCCCTCCCCTGCTCTCCCCTTGCTCTGCTCTTCTCTCTCTCACCACAAATAGTCGCCGACCGACTGCCAATCCGCCTCTCTCTCCCTCTCTCCACAACATGACTGACTGGGAAGCGGTGGCTCAGGCAGAGCAGCTCTGCTGGAGCGGGCAGGAGGAGCAGGAGGATTATTAAATAACGCAGCTCTACTCTGTACAACTGGGAGTAGAGAGAAGGAGCCCAACATCCGAGAAGGGGAGGGAGGGCAGAGGAAGGGGACCGGGAAAGACAGTCCCGTGCCCCGAAGACATAAATCCCCGAGTGCCCGGGAGGAGCCTAACAAGCGGCGCGGAGCCCTCAAGGTAGTAACGCCCCCAGTGCCCCCGCACCCGGCGGGTCGCGCTTCGCGTCGCCGCGACACTGGGGTCGGCCCCGGGCGGACGCGGGGAAGACCGCCCGGCAGGTGACGGCGCCGTGCCCGGGCCGCCCCGGGGCAGCCCCCGCCCAGGCCCGGGGCGCCGGCCATGGGCCAGGCGTGTGCGGCGCGGAGACCTGGCCTGGCGGGCGGGGTGGGAGGGAGGCGGAAGGGCTCGCTCGCTGCGGGCCCGCGACTCTCCGCGCGCTGCGTGGCCTTTTCCTCCGCGCTCCTGAGCGCTCGGATCACCGCGGCTGCGGCCGCCGCTCCGGGGCGGTGAGGAGCGCGGCCGGTCGAGGAGGCAAGAGTTGGAGCAGCTCGGGGCCGCTCCCCTCCTTCGCCACTCTCGTCCCTCAGGTAGAGGCGTCCGGGCAGCGCTGGCCCCAGGGACTGCGGGAGCCCGGGTGGGGGCGGTGGCGGGGAGGGGGAAGGGGGAAGGGGGAAGAGGAAAGGGGGCGGGGAGCCCGGGGCTCCTGGTGGAGCCGCAGTGCCGGAACCTGGACGGCCCCTTGCCTTCGCTCTCTCGTCCTCCGGCGCTGGCTTCCTGGATTGGAGGCGAGACCCTCCCCAGCGGCGGCAGGAACAGCAGCGACTTAGTGTGAACAAATTGCTTTGTGGTGGCGCATCCAGGGCTCTAGGGAGGGGTGTGTTTGTGTGTGTGTGTGTTTTCGCCCTTGGACTAATCACAGCGTTGGTTCACCTGGAGAGAAAATCAGTCTCGAGCTGAAACCGCAGGTGTCCCCTTGCTCCGCCTCCCCCCACCTTCTGGGTTGTGTCCCGGGGACTCGTACACGCAGTGCTGTCAGGGGCAGGGTTGCGCGATGGGGTGATGGAGGGATTTGTGAATGGTGCTGCTCTGCGCGTGGAGGCTGAGCCTTGCTGATGTAAAGGAGGAGGGATCCAGAGTGAGAAGAAAGGCTATTTATGGCAAAGAGTTGTGAAATTTCTCGGGGTTTCCTTCCGTGTTTCCTGAGCTTCTCTGTCTCCCTCTCCTCCTCTATCTCAATTCCTCTCTCCCCTCTTCTTTCTCAGAATTAGAAGCAATTCTGCTTTCTATTCCATCCCCACCCCCTTTCTCGTGGGACCTTGAATATGAGATGAAGGAAGTCAGAAAATCACTTGCCATTTTACAGGTAGAAAAAAACATGCTTTTTACAAGTTACTGATCCTTTGCCTTTTATGTTTGTGTGTACTTATCACGTCTCTTGCCTCTTCAGGCCACCAATAATACTTACAGACAAAACATCTACTTGGTTTCAACAGCTTTCATTTCTAATATCTTTACAGTTGAATACCTTCCCACAGATATCGAACACATTTATACCCCTAAGAAAGGCTGTTAACATAATGTGCACACATTTTACCATAAAACTGGTTTTATTAAAAGCCTTGGGGAAGAAAGAGAAGCAGACAGCTAGGTGCGTTTGTATTGATTATTGCTAATTAGAATTAAAATTAGCTATTAAGAAAAGACCTAAAATACTTTTAGTCTAGTCCACAACACAGTTTGTTTCAGTTTCTTTTCCTGTTTGCTTTATAACAGACAAAAATTCCAGACGTAACGTGAAGCTTAGAGAGGTGCCTTAGAATAGTGTATACCAACTGCGTTTTAGCAAATTTATGTTTGTTCTATGAAAAATCTGTGTTTTCATAGAACCATCTACTAGGTTGTAACTGATATAGTAGGATAGTGTCATTATTTTGAATTTGGATGTCTCTAAGCAGCTGTCAAGCACAATGTTTTTAAAACATTGAAATTCTATGTTGTAACAACCAGTTCAATAATTTCAGGAAGAAAGAGAACTGACCAACTTACTGTCAGAGTGGTTTTCATTTAGTATTAATTAAGGAGCTCCTTTTTTGATCAAAACATGCCAACTGTTGATGTTTTCTTCCAGTGTGAAAGTAGCTTTCCTTAGTAGTTCTGTTTGTTTTGAAGACAAAGCAGAGTTAAAGATTTATTTGATTTGATTAGATTTATATTGGTTAAAATACATTTTTAACACTGGAGCATGTGTAGTTTTATATATTACATTAAAACATGAACTGAGCGCCCTGGCTCTGAGGGTTGTTAACTTTCTTGAATCATTGGAATGTAGAAGTAATGGGGAATTTTAAAAGGTACTTGATGGGCTATATTATTGTAGTCATTAAATAGTCATACTTATTAATATTTTTTTGACACCATCAGAGAATTAGCAACTTTATTATTTAATGATGCATTTTTATACTATAGAATGTTGATTTACGTTGTCGTGAAGTTGAAAATGAAAAAAATGTATATAATATAGATGTTGGCCTCCTTATTGCATTTTATTATGCAACGTAGTATTCATAATAAAGAGCCTGTCATGTGCAAGGCACTATCTAGGTATTGTGGAGGAATGTAAGACTTCTTTGCCTCCTGCCCTTCAGGAGCTTACTCTCCAGTTGGGGAAAGTCCGATGTTCATGCTTGAACAGTTAACAAACCTTGACAATAAGAGATTGTATGTCTAATGAAGACTGCAGGAGTTCAGAGCATGACAATAACATTTCATACTGAATTTTGTTTGAAAAGGCTTCTAGGGTAGGTAAGACTTCCTTGGTTTTGATCCTAACGGATAAATAGGATTAGTGACTTGTGGATAAGAATATAAAATGTAAAATGCAAGTCTCCTTAAATTGTAGAAAAGAGCAAAAGATATGAGAAAGATAAGTTTGTTTGAAATAGCTTTTGATATTGCAAAGTGGTTGAATTTGTTGTACAAAGTGCAGGGTGAGTCTGTTTTTGATGTACAACATTCTGTACACTGTGTTTTTGGAATTAGTTGTAAATATTTCTGTGCCTAAGAAGACAAGTTTTTTATCTTGCTTTTTAGTGAAAAATATACTCTCTATATATTAGAAAAATACGTAAGTAGAGAATGCTTACCCTAAATATTTAAATATACCACGTCACACTAAAGTGTTGAATTTTGGAATGTACATGAAGTGAGGTGTTCAAGTTATATCCTTAATCAACTCTAATTAGATTTGGTCTAAAGAAAAGAGGATGAGATATGTAAAAGAACAACTGTATAAATAATGAGCAGTCATTGAATGCTTAATATTTTATTCATATAAAATGTATATCTTGTTAACATATTTTCTATCATATTTTGTTTTAAAGTTGTTAGAATGCACTTGCATAATAGTTAATCTATCCTTACATTATTTTCATGAATATATAGCTATGATGTAGGACCTGTGGGAACAATTTTAGAGTTGTAACAGTTTAAAAAATGTTTTAACTATCTTTTGGTAAATGTATTACTAATAAGATTGTGCTCTGTTTATAAGAGTGTGCATTTTTAACTGAGTTACGTGTTCTTTATTTGTTTTTATACAAACACAAAACTGTTTAGAATGCATTCCTCCATTTTAAGAACACAAGAGGTAAGATCTGAATTGACATTGAACCTGTCTAATCAATATGACACTCAGAAGTATTTTATGGTGATAGTAAGGAAATAGTACAAATATTAGATATGACTTTCAGTAGATAACAGAATAGAAGTACTTTCAGTTTAGTTGAATTAAAAGACATATATATATATATATATTGTTGACAGTGAATAGATAAGTCATTACTGAAATGAAAATCCCATTAAATCACCAATTTCTATTCATGCAGGAATGGGATGATTTCCAATGTAGTCAAAGTACAGACCAGCATATCTGTTAATTGGTCTCTTTTGAGTTTGGTTTTGGACAATATGTCACAGGTGTATCACTTTGATAATGTAATCTCTCCATTGTATGACTGACAGCTTTTGCATGATTTCCCTACTGGATAGTGACAAAATCTATTTGCTGTATATTGAGGACATATGCTTTTATCAGCAATATAATCTTCACTATGTGAGAGTGTCATTTAACAATAAAACATGAAGTCTGCAGTGGGAGAAGCAGAGAGAAAAGATGAGTAGATTGATGAAAGACACTAACAAAGGAAACATACTTCAAAAGGTAGCTTAAATATAATATAAAAATGTAAAGCTGACCAGTTTAATCTGCAGTTGATACAGTCCCAGGATATTGTTATCAGTTCTTACTTTAAATGACTGTATTTCATTTTAAGCTGTTTTCATGGCTAAACAAAATGTCAAAAAAAAAAAAAAAAAAAGCGGTGCTTGAAAATGTTTCCTAGGGTATGTGGTATTATATTACAATTAAAAGAAATTCTGCTTGGACCTTTGACAGATAGTTTGCTGTTTGGAAAATTCCTGGCTCTATATTTAGACTAACTTAAAAATATACTTGTTGTTTTTTAATTATTTACACTGTAATAACAATTTAAAAATTTTGATTAAACTTATTACAATTCTTGAACACTGTTGCTGTGTTCTGATACTAAATAAAATCTGAAGGTCATTTATAAGGAAACATTCTGTTATCTAATGGCAAATTCTTAACCTAGAGTGGTAATTCTCAAAATGTCGTTCCCTGGACAATAGCATGAGTGAACTGGTTAAAATGCAATTCCGTTAAATGATTGAATCAGAAACTCTGCATTGGGGTTTCCTGTGTGATTCTTGGGCTTCCTAGGTGGTGCTAGTTGTAAAGAACCTGCCTACCAGTGCAGGGGACATAAGAGACACAGGTTCAATCCCTGGGTTGGGACGATCCCCTGGAGATGGGCAGCTTAACCCACTGCAGTGTTCTTGCCTGGAGAATCCCATGGAGAGAGGAGCCTGGCAGGTTGTGGTCCATAGTGTCTCAAAGAGTTGGACATGAGTGAAGCGACTAAGCATGCACACACGTGTGATTCTTATACTAAAGTTTGAGAACCACTAACTTAGAGTATTCTATAGTGATATTTGAAGGCCATGTCTTGCACCTATTTTATATCTAAATACTTTCCTCAACTGGTAGAGATAACTAGGCTTTGAAAGTTTAGACGTAGAAAGTATTGTACTCTCCATCAGAAGAATTTCATCTTAATTGAGCTTTTTTCTTTTTAAAAAAAATTAAATGACTTTGTAACTCCTTGTTGTTGATTAGGGAAGCAGTACATCAGTGTAGAATTTAACTGGACAATAATGAGCTCAGGCTGGCCTTATTGGTAGTCATTTATAAAGAAAAAAATATGCACAGTGTACAAAGGTTGACCGTCTTTAGTTTTGTTGACTCTTATGTGATATTTTTGGTCTTGGCATTTATAATCATTTTCTCTGTATAAGATTACAGTTATTTTAGCTGCACAATAATAGCTTCACAAGTGTGAAATGTTCTCTCAAATGTTCTTACTGCTGAAAGAATTTTAGATTACATCTGTACGTCTTTCAAGATAAAGATAATGTGTTCAAATCCTATATCTCTCTTAGTATCCTTCTCCCTTTCTTCTTCCTCCATCCTGGCTCCCCACCCCCAGGACTCCCCCACCCCTGCCTTTCAGATACAAGTTCAATCAGCCCTTCCCAAAGGAAACCTTCCTTGGCCTTCTTTGCTGCATCAGTGTCCCTTATATATATTGCTTTAGTTCCATGTTCTTCTTCCTTATGGTACTCATTGCAATTTAATTTTATGTGTATTTGTGTGTTTGGTTCAGTATCATCAAGAATTAACAATGGCCAACACATAAATATTGAATAATTGTATGCCTTCATTCTAAGGATATTTATGTTTTTCCAAAGACTGACCGTTTAAAAAGTATTTTAAAGGGAGTCCCTAGACTATATGAAAATATGGATGTTGTTTTTCTTTCTATTTTGCAAACAATGAGATGTTTGTTAACAACAGCAGCAATGACTATCATGTGCTGAGCACTTCTTCCATGACAAACACTTACATTTGTTATGCCATGCAGTTCTCCTAACATTATAAAATTTTGTGCATATTTTAGAGATGAGGAAACTGAGGCTCTGTTCTGTGAGCTGCCAAACTACTTATACCAAATATTCATACTTTATTATAATAATTTATAAATTATGAAATCAGTAGATAGAAGGTGTGGAGTGTATTCAGTCCTTATTCCTGTTTTAATTCTGGGCCCAGCAATAGCTGTTCATTATTCACCCTGTTGCTCCTGTCTTCCGTGATGGCTGTTGTTGCTTCTTGGGTGATTGCAATAAGTGATGGAGAACTTGTAAGGCTGATATTCCCATCTTTTTATTACTCTTTTCAGTACTGATATATTTTGCCCTCAGTGCCATAATTCTTTTGCCCCAACTAGTCAGAATCTCCCAAATTATTAGTGGAAATTTAAGATGTAACCGAGTATAGTTTTAAGAATGAGTGCCTATATGTGGAGAATGGTCAAACATTAGATATTCTCCATATTTGGAAATATACAGCATATCTTTTAGCAAGGTACACACAGAGATTTCAATACTTTGCTCAAACAAAACTGATATTTCGGGCAGCCTGTTAATTCAACTAGTCTCCCAAGAGAAAAAAAATTACTTGTCAGGTTAGTTTCTTTTGACTTTTAATCTTCAACTTATTTACTTAAATATGGCTTTAATCAGTGTTCAAATGTTTGAAGCAAAGTAAATATTTTGAAGTATTTATGTATTATGATTCTGTAGAAGTCCATGGTCAGCATTACATTTGCTTTTTCTGAAGCTGTCTGCTAGACTCATGGACAGAGTTATATATTTCATAATGTGTTTAAGTCAGTCAATAACATGGATAAAAATAGATGCATAATAACAACAACCAAAAAAGATTGGTCGTTTTACTGAGTATCTCACTTAAGGCCTGTTTTGTAGCTTTTTGTCAGAATCTGTTTCTGCCACTGGAATTGTTTACCAGAGCCCTCAGCCATGCCCCTGATTTATGAGCAGTTCTTCTATGGAGTGGAAAGCTTGGCATCTAGTCCGAGACCTTAGGACTTAATATCAAGCCACCCTTGATGTCCAGCTCTAATGTTATAGCATATTTTTAGTAATGCTTCTTTCTTACAATTGAAATGATTTCTCAGTTAATATTTCCCCTGCATCTTGGTAACTTACTCAGTATCACCATTTCTCATAGCATTTGGGCACAAACATTCTTTGACAGAGCCTTCTTTATTTCTTAAGGATTGGGTTTATGCCTGTGAAACCACTTCATTTCCTGAGCTCTTTCATCTGCCAGCAGACTCTCCCCTGCCTTGTCCCCAGTAACTACTTTCCTGGACTTCTAAAACTTTCCAACTCTAAGAGGTATGCTTCATTCCCAGTACCCACTGTTAGACCTTCATGATGCCAACCTCTTATGGCATATTGTTGTTGTTCTGTTGCTAAATCTTGTCCAACTCTCTGTGACCCCGTGGATGCAGCATGCCAGGTTCCTCTGTCCTTCACTGTCTTCCAGAGTGGCCCAGTTTCATGCCCATTGAGTTGGTGATGCTATCTAGCCATCTCATCCTCTGCCACCTCCTTCTTCTTTTGCCTTCAGTCTTTCTGAGCATGAGGGTCTTTTTCAATGAGTTGGCTCTTTGCATCAGATGGCCCAAGTACTGGAACATTAGCTTCAGCATCAGTCCTTCCAATGAATATTCAGGATTGATTTCCTTTAGGACTGACTGGTTTGATCTCCTTGCTGTCTAAGGGACTCTCAAGAGTATTCTCCAGCACCACAATAGGAAAGCATCATTTCTTTGGCTGTCAATCTTTTTGATGGTCCAACTCACATATCCATACATGACTACTGGAAAAACCTTTGCTTTGAACATGTGGACTTTTGTCAAAAATGGTGGCAGGTTTTTAATATGCTGTCTAGGTTTGTCCTAGTTTTCCTTCCAAGGAGCAAGTGTCTTTTAATTTCATGGCTGCAGTTACTGTCCGCAGTGATTTTGGATCCCAAGAAAATAAAATCTGTTACTGCTTTCACTTTTCCTCCTTCTGTATGGCTCCACCCCCAGATATAGGTTGGTTGGATTTCTTGGAAATATTTACAGCTGGGGTTGTATTGTGCTTTCCAGACTGAAGGGCAAGTCTAGTTCCAGGTTCTGATCATCACCAGATTGCTTCATTTTGCTACATGTTATCTTCTGTGTGGCTGTGTCCCACTATAGTGCTAACTCATTCATCATCATTGACAGCAAACATTTTGTAAATGCTTATTATGTATGTCAGTCTGTTTCAAAAAGGATGTACCTCCTGTGGTTCTTTAATCCACATAAATGGAATACAGATTCTTCCCTGTCTGGTTTGTTTCTGTAATTCTAAGTCAGTTGTTTATTTCAAGATGACCTGGCTTTTCTTCATTCTGCTTTATAACCTTATTTGAATATAATATAGTTGGAATGTCAGACAGCTGAAGAAAGAAAGATGGTGTGATGCCTTCTCTAATTTTCCCTGTTTGTTAACGAAAACTAGAGGTATTCCTGTGTTCAGGAAGTGTTTGGTAAGCCAGGTATACTGCCTTAATTCAACTTCCTTATCAACCAAATTCAGACTGCTACTGCTGCTAAGTCACTTCAGTCCTATCCAACCCTGTGCGACCCCATAGACGGCAGCCCACCAGGCTCCCCCGTCCCTGGGCTTCTCCAGGCAAGAACACTGGAGTGGGTGCCATTTCCTTCTCCAATGCATGAAAAGTGAAAAGTGAAAGTGAAGTCGCTCAGTCCTGCCGGACCCTTAGCGACCCCATGGACTGCAGCCTACCAGGCTCCTCCGTCCGTGGGATTTTCCAGGCAAATTCAGACTAGCGTGTCATATTTCTTATGTATCTGTTCACTGCAGTTAGGTTTTTCCTGGAAAGTTAAATACTATGATTCTGTTAGTGAGTTGTTATTGCTTTTGTTTGTGGCTTTTTTTTCTTTCGTTGTTTTTTGCTTGATTTTGGCAGTAGCAGTAATTGATACATCATAAACCAGTGTAAGATTTACAAATAAAACCAAACAAGTATAAAAACATGGCAGAAACAAATGCAGATATAGGCTTTGACATTCTGGTCAATTCTTTCTCAACTATTTTAATTTGTTTGATTGTTTTTGTTATTTATAGATATACAAATTACCAGAGCATTAAGTCATTAAGTCTGAATATATGAAATGTGTTTAGTGAGTACTCTTTAATATAAAGTATTATTTAGAACATTCAGGAAAAACTTGAAAGACATGATATGAAGCTTAAGAAAAGGAAAAACATACCTCTATATAAAAATCAAGTTCAATATTAGAAATGCAGACTAAGAGTAACTTATTTCATGTAAAGTTTTGAAATGTCTCACTGAAGCAACAGTTAGAACTGGACATGGAACAACAGACTGGTTCCAAATAGGAAAAGGAGTACATCAAGGCTGTATATTGTCATCCTGCTTATTTAACTTATATGCAGAGTACATCATGAGAAACGCTGGACTGGAAGAAGCACAAGCTGGCATCAAGATTGCCGGGAGAAACATCAGTAACCTCAGATATGCAGATGACACCACCCTTATGGCAGAAAGTGAAGAGGAACTAAAGAGCCTCTTGATGAAAGTGAAAGAGGAGAGTGAAAAAGTTGGCTTAAAGCTCAACATTCAGAAAACTAAGATCATGGCATCTGGTCCCATCACTTCATGGCAAAATATAGATGGGGAAACAGTGGAAACAGTGTCAGACTTTATTTTTTGGGGCTTCAAAATCACTGCAGATGGTGATTGCAGCCATGAAATTAAAAGACGCTTACTCCTTGGAAGGAAAGTTATGACCAACCTAGACAGCATATTCAAAAGCAGAGACATTACTTTGCCAACAAAGGTCTGTCTAGTCAAGGCTATGGTTTTTCCAGTAGTCATGTATGATGCGAGAGTTGGACTATAAAGAAAGCTGAGCGCCAAAGAATTGATGCTTTTGAACTGTGGTGTTGGAGAAGACTCTTGAGAGTCCCTTGGACTGCAAGGAGATTCAACCAGTCCATCCTAAAGGAGACCAGTCCTGCGTGTTCATTGGAAGGACTGATGCTGAAGCTGAAACTCCAATACTTTGGCCACCTGTTGTGGAGAGCTGACTCATTTGAAAAGACCCTGATGCTGGGAAAGATTGAGGGCAGGAGGAGAAGGGGACGACAGAGGATGAGATGGTTGGATGGCATCACCGACTCGAAGGACATGGGTTTGGGTGAACTCTGGGAGTTGGTGATGGACAGGGAGGCTTGGTGTGCTGCGGTTCATGGGTTGCAAAGAGTCAGACATGACTGAGCGACTGAACTGACAATAAAACCAATGGGTTAGTATACTAGAATTCCTAAATTTTCAAAGGAATGCTACCTACTTGGCAGATAGCTCAAGATCAGAGTTATTTGATTTTGTTTTCAATTTTTAATACTATATTTATGTGCAGACAGACCCAATAAAACTAAATGTATTCATTAATAAATGAGTTTCTTAAAAGTTAGAATGTACCTCCTTGAGCAGTAGTTTTAAAAATAAAGTACAGATTACTAAATTGGGCCGTAAAAAAGCATTATAAATTTGTACAGCAAACATATAACCTTGCAGCAACATTGTGGCTAAAATTAACTTTGAGGTATATTTCCTACAGTGTTCCTCAAGGTGTAAATATGGTGATATTGGGAAACATCTTCATCAACACTAGTTCATCTTTTGAAAGAGTTCTGCAGTGGGAGGGTCTAAGTTGATTACAGGGAAAGTGTAATATGAAGCATCCCATGGGGACATTTTGAGGGTCCCAGATCCAAGTCCTGCTCAAAACGCTGAAAGGATAAAGACACTACAGTATTAACTATCTAGTGAAGAGTAGGAGAGAATTGCCTTCCATGATATTTCTGAGGACCATCAGGTTCACTGGATGATAATGAAAGAAACACATAACCCCAGAATCTAATATAGGGAATGATTTAATGATGTACTGTGTTTTAAATACCAAAAAGTTTTAGTTGAATATGGGATGTACGTGTGTGTGTTAGTCGCTCAGTTGTGTCCGACTCTTTGCGACCCCGTGGACTGTAGCCCACCAGGCTCCTTTGTCCATGGGATTCTCCAGGCAAGAATACTGGAGTGGGTTGCCACATGGGATAGATTGGTAAATTTGAAGTTCTGGAGATGAGATCTCCAACCCCACTTCCGACAGGCTAGTCCTCAGTCTGTCTAGTCACCTTTGAGGCAAGGGAGCTCTCCAGGGTACTAGATTCTTGTTGAAATCCTCCCTTGCAAAATATTTTGTTGTTTTTGTTTTTGCTTATCATAGCCTTTCATAGCCATTGCAGATGCTGCATCATTCACTTGAAATGACTGACCTTCCATCATTTGACTTATTCTTGTGAGTCTTTGAAGGCTCAATGCAAATGTAAGTTCAAGGATGCCTACTTCAGCCCCATGTAAGAAGCCTGTTCTGAGTTCTAATAGCAGGCTGTGTATATCACTATCAAATCTCCATTTAAAGTATCATAATTTACTCTTTGCTTATGCTTCATGTCCACTAGATTGTAAACTTAATGAGGGCAGAGTTTTGTGCTTTGTTCTCTTTTTCAAACAGCTCATCTAAATCAGTGATGTGAAGATCCTTAGTAATTGATTAGTAAATGAATACTGCTTAAGAATAGCTTGAATATTGTCCATTTTATGTGAGCAACTCCCGGAGCTAACCACTGTCTTGAGTAATGTCAAGATTTACTTTGAATATTTCTCTCTATGGCTTTTTCATGGACTAAAAACTTTTTTAGGTTACTTGGTTCTTAACTTGAAACCAGATATCCTAAAATGGCCACAAGTCTTGAAAAAAATGAAAGGACTGGAGGGACTATGGCATATAGTCCCAGGGGCATTAGGGTATCAGTGAGGTTCAAAGAAGGGAGCATAGGCTGATATGGAAAATGGGGGCCAGAGAACCGACTGGATTGTCATATTGTTAAACAAGTATCCCAAACACCTACTCCACGTTCATTTTAAGTCTTCTGGAATTTGGGGTCTCCTCTCAATTTCTATAGCCCAGATATCCATTTTGACATGTTTGCAAATCTGAGGTAACATGAGGATAGCAGAATTCTTCAACCGAATAAACAAATGTTGCTAGTACCTGTGTATATAATGGTTGATGAAACATATGTTTTTTATCCTCCTACAGTTTAGTTTTCACTTGTAGTGCCCATATTGTCCATGATACTTGGTGAAAATGGAACTTGGAAGACTTCTTTTCTCTGTCTTTTTATAGCTGCGTTAGTGACTTCTTGGACTGCCATTCTGTACATCTGCTTGTTTCCAGTACTCCACTCTCACACATACCATTGAATGTTCAGTGTGGCAGTAAGTGATTGTTATCATTGAAAAACACATTTGCTTACATGTAAGACATCCTGTCACTAATATGATATAGATTTACTTATCACTGTAACACGAGTGGTAAATTGTATACCTGTCTATGCTGCTGCTGCTAAGTCGCTTCAGTCGTGTCCAACTCTGTGCGACCCTATAGATGGCAGCCCATCAGGCTCCCCCATCCCTGGGATTCTCCAGGCAAGAACACTGGAGTGGGTTGCCATTTCCTTCTCCAATGCATGAAAGTGAAAAGTGAAAGTGAAGTTGCTCAGTCGTATCCAACTCTTAGCGACCCCACGGACAGGAACCCACCGGGCTCCTCCGTCCATGGGATTTTCCAGGCAAGAGTACTGGAGTGGGGTGCCATTGCCTTCTCCAATACCTGTCTATATCTTCCCTTATAGGGACAATTGGAGAGTATTTGAGGTACCACAGTTTTTCATTTTGTCAGAAATTCCCTATATTTCAAGTGCATGAACTGTAGGAAATGGTTGTGTGGCCTTGTTGTGGGGGATATTTTCACTTTATAATTCTACTTTTCACATTTTTAAAGTATATGTACTATCCATCCTGTATGTCATGCTGTTTCTCTTACCTGTTTTGATTTTTTTTCTTTTACCTATTGCCAGCAGGAATGTTTCAATTATGAAGCATAAGAAAAGTATATATTTTAGTAATATTTACTTCTTGGGAAATCTAGTTATATAACTCAGAGAAAAATATAGATTCAAAATAACAGTGTAAAACAAAGAGTTTAAAAGAACTAAATAGACATTTTTCCAAAGAAGACATACAGATAGCTAACAAACACATGAAAAGATGCTCAACATCACTCATTATCAGAGAAATGCAAATCAAAACCACAGTGAGGTACCATTTCATGCCAGTCAGAATGGCTGCTATCCAAAAGTCTACAAGCAATAAATGCTGGAGAGGGTGTGGAGAAAAGGGAACCCTCTTACACTGCTGGTGGGAATGCAAACTAGTACAGTCACTATGGAGAACAGTGTGGAGATTCCTTAAAAAACTGAAAACTGGAGATAGAACTGCCATACCACCCAGCAGTCCCACTGCTGGGCATACACACTGAGGAAACCAGAAGGGAAAGAGACACGTGTACCCCAATGTTCATCGCAGCACTGTTTATAATAGCCAAGACATGGAAGCAACCTAGATGTCCATCAGCAGATGAATGGATAAGAAAGCAGTGGTATATATACACAATGGAGTATTACTCAGCCATTAAAAAGAATACATTTGAATCAGTTCTAATGAGGTGGATGAAACTGGAGCCTATTATACAGGGTGAAGTAAGCCAGAAAGAAAAACACCAGTACAGTATACTAACGCATATATGGAATTTAGAAAGATGGTAACGATAACCCTGTATGCGAGACAGCAAAAGAGACACAGATGTATTGAATAGTCTTTTGGACTCTGTGGGAGAGGGAGAGGGTGGGTTGATTTGGGAGAATGGCATTGAAACATGTATAATATCATATATGAAATGAATTGCCAGTCCAGGTTCTATGCATGATATAGGATGCTTGGGGCTGGTGCACTGGGATAACCCAGAGGGATGGTACTGGGAGGGAGGTGGGAGAGGGGTTCAGGATGGGGAACACGCGTATACCTGTGGTGGATTCATGTTGATGTATGGCAAAACCAATACAATATTGTAAAGTAATTAACCTCCAATTAAAATAAATAAATTAAAAAAAAGAACAATGAAGGTAATTCACCACATTAACAAAAGGAGACAAATCATGTTAATAAATTCAGAAAAAGTTAATAAAAGTGTTAAAAAATAAAGCAAAACTTTTCTATAATCATCTTGAGTAAACTCATAGTTTGAAAAGCTAATAATTTCTTTATGAAATATGTAAAATTATGCCAAATAATAACATCATTAATTTTAGAGATTAAAAATCACTAGTCATTTTTGAGTAATACTAGAGATGAAACTGCAGATGGTGACTGCAGCCATGAAATTAAAAGATGCTTACTCCTTAGAAGAAAATTTATGACCAACCTAGATAGCATATTGAAAAGCAGAGACATTACTTTGCCAACAAAGGTCCGTCTAGTCAAGGCTATGGTTTTTCCAGTGGTCATGTATGGATGTGAGAGTTGGACTGTGAAGAAAGCTGAGTGCTGTAGAATTGATGCTTTTGAACTGTGGTGTTGGAGAAGACTCTTGAGAGTCCCTTGGACTGCAAGGAGATCCAACCAGTCCATTCCGAAGGAGATCAGCCCTGGGTGTTCTTTGGAAGGAATGATGCTAAAGCTGAAACTCCAGTACTTTGGCCACCTCATGCAAAGAGTTGACTCATTGGAAAAGACTCTGATGCTGGGAGGGATTGGGGGCAGGAGGAAAAGGGGACGCCAGAGGATGAGATGGCTGGATGGCATCACCGACTCGATGGACGTGAGTCTGAGTGAACTCCGGGAGATGGTGATGGACAGGGAGGCCTGGCGTGCTGTGATTCATGGGGTCGCAAAGAGTCGGACACGACTGAGCATCTGAACTGAACTGAACTGAGAGATGAAACATTCCTGTAAGAACTACGGTTTAATCCATTTAAAAGAAAAGTTGTCTTAAAACTTTTCAAGGCCGTATATGGTGTGTTCTCACAGTTTAGTTATTTTATAATGTCACTGTTAGGAGAAAGAGGTGATTTTAGAAATCATGTGAAGCCTTTGTGTTGTGTAATCATAGCCCTGGGATTCTTCAGCTCTCAGTCAACCCTAGGACTCCTTTGAGACCAAAATTGGTGTGGTCATGAAAAGATGGGGACCTGCTGTGATTGCATTTTCTTTTCCTCTTAAGTAGAAGAAGTTAATTCACTTTACACCCCCACCAGAACCATATTAAGTGCTTGTACAAATATCATTTAATTTAAAATTACTTTTGTAGAGTACTACTGTCTGACATTAAGTCAAAACTTGGATCAGTCATTGTTGTCTATGTACATGCACAAAAATACACATATATATATATATTAATGTAATTTCTTATAATGGGATTTGTTTTATAAAAATTTTTCCTAGTAATGCATGTGTTTTTAGCCTTTTTTTATTTTTGAGGGGAAGAGGTGAATCAGATAGTGAATCAGTTAGTTAGCTCTCCAGAAGAACAGACCAATTGTATACATATTCATATCATCTATCTATAAGAAGATTCACTTTAAGGAATCAGTATAAGTGATTTGTTTTATAAATTTTTTTCCTAGGAATGCATGTGGTTTTAGCCTTTTTTTATTTTTGAGAGGAAGAGGTGAATCAGTTAGTTAGTGAATCAGTTAGTTAGCTCTCCAGAAGAACAGACCAAATGTATACATATTCTTATCATTTATCTTTAAGAAGATTCACTTTAAGGAATCAGTATATGTGATTGTGGTGGCTGGCAAATCTGAAATCTGTAGGGCAGGCCAGCAGGCTGGAAACTCAGGCAGGATTTCTATGTTACAGTTTGAGGCAAAATTCCTTCTCCAGGAAATGTCGGTTTTTGCTTTTAGGCCTTCAGCTGATTCAGTGAGACCCACCCACATTATTAGAGGTAATCGGCTTTACTTAATGTCAAATGTTTATAGACATTAATCATGTCAAAAAATACTTTTCACAGCAATATCCAGACTAGAGTTTGACCAAACAACTGGGCACCATATCTAAGTCAAAATTTCACATACAGTTTAATAATCACAGAGGGTGAGGGATAATATGTTCACAAGCCCTTTCTGGTTGACATGGTAAGTGTGTGTACACATGTTTTTCCTTTGGCTGGATACTTCAGCATTGGTCACTAGTTTGTATTTGTAGACATAAGTCATCATTTATTGGTTCCTTATATGTTCAGTTCAGTCGCTCAGTTGTGTCCGATTCTTTGCAACCCCATGGACTGCATCATGCCAGGCTTCCCTGTCAATCATCAACTCCCAGAGCTTGCTCAAACTCATGTCCATTGAGTCGGTGATGCCATCCTACCATTTCATCCTCTGTTGTCCCCTTCTCCTCCCACCTTCAGTCTTTCCCAGAATTAGGGTCTTTTCCAGTGAGTCAGTTCTTTGCATCAGGTGGCCAAAGAATTGGAGCTTCAGCTTCAACACCTATGACTCTAATGAATATTCAGGACTGATTTCTTTTAGGATTGACTGGTTTTGATCTCCTTGCAATCCTAGGGACTCTCAAGCGTCTTCTCCAACACCACAGTTCAAAAGCATCAATGCTTCGATGCTCAGCTTTCTTTATAGTCCAACTCTCACTCCATACATGACTACTGGAAAAACCATAGCTTTGACTAGATGGACCTTTGTTGGCAAAGTAATGTCTCTGCTTTTTAGTATGCTGTCTAAGTCTGTCATGGCTTTTGTTCCAAATGATTATATATTCTGTAATCATTTTGCAAGTATGCAGTGTGTTCAACAGACAATACTAGGCAGTTGAAAACTTCAAAAAGTGACTGAAAGAGGCTAAATCTTCTAAGTGTTTTAATTCTAGTGGAAAAGACACAAGTATAATAGATGACTATGATAAGGAAATTTGTAGAGTGGAAATGTGCATTTTTTTAATCATGACAATTAAATATCATTTTCCCCATGAGCAATCAGAAAATAATTCATGTCAATGGTTAATATGCCAAGTTACTATGCTTATGTTTGAAGATGACTTACATGTAAAATTGGATTATGAATGCTTGCCCACTGCAGGTCCACTTCATTGACAGTGTTGGCCATGCATACTTTCATTTTAGCACATTAAAGGGTTTGTATTTTTATTCAGCCTATGCAAAGGTGATTTAGTATATACTCAAACAGGTCTGACAAGTGGGCTGTCATGTTTTATTGATGATCTTGTATTTTATATAGCACAGAGCAATAAACATTTTCTTTACAGCCTGCAAATGGGTGTTTTCTCATAGCAGTTTCTCCTTCCAAAACTGCATTTTATTTCTGTTTTATTATTCAGTGAATATGAACTTGTCTGCCTGACTTTTGAGGCCCTCTATAAACTTACCACACTTTACTAATCCAGATATAAATCTTCCACTTTGTTAAGATCGTGTAACTTAGAGCACTCTCACATACGCAGCATATGCATTTAATCCTTTCCATTCATACAAATCTCGGCTGTCATTACAGCCCTGACTCCATGAAACCTTCCATGATGACTCTAACCTGCCTAGGGAGTTTCCTTTGCTGAACTCTGAGTTGCAAGCAATATCTAGTTGGCACCAGACAATTAACTACAGTCTGTTCTGCTACAATGAATTTTTCTGTAATGTGAATTAACTCCTACAGGATTGGTAGAGAAATTTTATTAGTTAAATGTGGAAGTTGGTTCCTGTGTGATTTCCCACAACATATTAATATTTAACTTTATCTGGTGATTGTAGCCACATGCAAAGTATACTAATACAGGCAAATGCCGAATACAGTAGACACATACCCTTTTCACCAAACTTTCACCCTTTTAAAAAAGGAAAAGGTTTTGTGTTTCCATTATTATTATTGTTTTTTTTAATTATAAATTTTACATGTTGTCTTAGTCATATAGAGTTTTTATAAAAATTATTTTGATTTTGTTTAGTACTTTGGGTTATAAGTACATAGATTTTTAATGTTTCTGCAAAGCCCTAATTTGGGAGTATAAGCTCTGTTGTATATGTTGTCCAGTTTTTTCAGAATGAAAGAATACATCTATTACAATAGAGGAAATTGAGAAAATTTATTTCAAATCACTCAATAGTTATTGAACATCCACTCTATGCCAGACACTAGGGCTCATGTTGGATATATGAAAATGAACAAGGCTGGCTTCTGAGTACACAGGAGACTAAGCCAAAACCCTGTATGGGTGGTTCCATTGCTTACGGAGCTTGGTGGACTAGGAGGAAGAGAGAGAAGAACTGGGACCTTTGTGTGTTGTTTCTCACTCTGCCTAAAATACTCCCTCATTAAGGATTTGTTTAGTCAATTTCTTTCCAAGCTTCATTTCTCAACCCAAGTATCATTTCTTTATAGTATTTTAATCTCACCTAGCGCCATGTATCTTTCTTTTACAGCACTTAAGGTAGCTGTTATTTTATAATCATTTATGAGATTATTTAGATTATTTAGTAAATATTTTTCTTAGAATGTTCCATGAGAACAGAGATCATATTTATTTATTCCCATTGTTGTATTCTCATTTTCTAGTAGACAAACAAATGCAAACACACATACAGTTGGTATTAATATGCATGATAAATGTAATACACATTATATATAGATATATATAGCAGGTATTCATTCACTAATTTTTATTTATGTGAATAGATTTCTTTATTTTTTAGCAACTGACCTTTAAATATTTTTCCTGGAATGAGCAATTATTTTTCTAAACATGTTATTTTTGTATCACCACATTTCCTGGTAGTGAATTAATTTGTTGATATTTTTGGCTTATATTTTTGTTTTATACATTTTAATTAAGTATATAATAGATCAAGGCCCTAAAAGTAAAAAATCTCAAGGAAGTAATTGAAAATTTTGGAAGGAAATATTGATTTTTTTAATTAAAATTAATATCTGAACATGACTGAATGACTAACACTTTTCACACTAAGTTAAATGAACAAATAAATCACAGTCAAGAGGGAAATGTTTGCAAGAAATATAACTGGTTAATTACCCAGAAAATGTAAGAAAGTCAACAATTCAGTAGTAGCGTGACCAGCTACCCAATAGAAAAAAATAATAGAAAAAAAGATACATAACACTAGCAGCTTATAAAAGAAGAAACTCATGGGAAAGTAAACATGAAAATGTGTTCAATGTTATTAATAATTAGGGAAAAACAAAGCAATGGAATGTTATTGCATAGTACTCATAATGATGAAAATTAAGGTTTAGCACTACTAGCTTTTGGTGGGAATGCAAAGTATTGTTAGCATGTCTTTCTTGTGAAAGTGTAAACCATAAACATGTAATCCTTGCCACTTTGGTAATGCCTAGTAAAATTGAGGGTATGCAGACTCATTGATCAAGCAGCTCCACTCTCAGGTTTTACAGGAAAGAAATTCTTGCCCTTGTGCATCAGAATGCATTAAAAACCCATTCATTGTACCATTTAAAAAAATAGTGGCTAATTGGCAGAAGCTGACATTTGATAGAAATACATTTATTGTGAGTTAAAAATCATTTATATTAGTTTTAAACACACAAAGCAAAATTCTTGGTACATATTGTGTATGGTTACATGATATGCGTATATATTCACATATACCTAATTTGGGATAGTGAGTTCTTTTGGGAGAGGAGGAAGGGGAAAAAAAAAGATTGAAAAAAGCTGTATTGCTTGCTAAATTTAATATAGAATAAACATTGTTCATTTATGAGAGAATAAATTGTCAGAGAGGCTATGAATTGTCCACAGTCACTCAGCCTGAACTGTGTTACAGGCCCATGTTTGGTGTCCGTTTGCTGACATCTTTAGTACATGTGAGACACCTGCAGATTCTTTTCATGTTGTATCCCTCTAAACATTATTATTTGTGTACCCTTTTCTTATAAGTTCACATCAGCACCCAAGCTATAAGATGTTTTAGAGTGAAAGATAGAAACTAGTTGTCAAGTTGTTCTGTCCATTGCTTTTTCTTCTAAAGCTTGACAATCCAAATTTATTCCTTGAAATTTTACTTTAGTCTGTCTCAGAGCTTTTCTGAACTTGCTGCCTTACTTTCCCCAATCAAGTTATAGCTGGGTGATAATCACATTCTTTCTAGAGCAGTTTTATTGTAGAAGGCCATATTTATTGAATTTAATTACAATTAATCCATTTCATTGGATTAATTGTAATTTCAAACCTTGTGGATGACTTCTTTTCTCTCTTCCATTTAATGTGAGGTGTAGGTGACTAGATTATTTTAATTGAAACATCATTAAGTCAAATGCATGTGGACCACCATATACTTGTAACTTCATCCCACAATTAACTGTTAATAATTGCTTCACTGCCACTGCCTTGGATATGAGTGAGTTGAAGTTTTGTGAATATGGAGTCTGATTTAATCGCTGGTCATAATGAAGCACCTGAGTCAAAGCTTGTTTAAGTAGTGAGGAAAAAGAAGTGATAAAGTAGTGGGTAATTACAGTGTATCTAGCCATCATTCCAGACATGAAGTGCCAGCTGGATTATTTGGTGACCTTTGCGATTTAGAATGATCAGAATACAGTGTGATGACATAGAATCATACACTACAATGATGTGGAATCAATTTCAGATATTCAGACTGCTGTAAAAACTAAGTAATATGGCTATGGAAATATTTCATTTAAAATATTTTTTTCTAAGTCTTAGTTTCTCCTTTGTGATTTCAAGTTTCTCATTTATTCATTTTGATTAGTTATATACTTTTTTTGTGTCTTCCGATAGTTAAACTGTTTATATCTAACATTCTAAAAATCAAAGAGATCAGCTTATCTAAATTAGTTACTGCTTGAGTATTATTTCTATTAAGTTTTAGAACCAATATTTACTTTCATACATAAAATCTAAGATTTTAAAAAATATTTTATCATATTATTTGATATCTGATAAAATATTAAAAAAAATCTTATTTGCTTTCTAGATGACATTTCAAATATTCTGTTCTTTTGTTACTTTCTTCGTTTAAATATTCTGACCTCATAGGCCCCAATTAGATTTCAAATTAAAATATAGAGAGTAGCACACCTTTCCAATTTAACAAACAAAATATATCATTTTTTGTGCATAGGGTAACCCCAAACACAGAGAGGGCAATGGCAACCCACTCCAGTGTTCTTGCCTGGAGAATCCTAGGGACAGGGGAGCCTGGTGGGCTGCCATCTCTGGGGTCTCACAGAGTTGGACACGAGTGAAGTGACTTAGCAGCAGCAGCAGCAGCAGTAGCAGCAACCCCAGCCAAGGTAATACAGAATGCCACATAACCGAAATAGCATTTAAATAATTAAAGAGTTGCATTTTAAAGTAAAACTAGGGAGGGTAAAAGAAATAATAATTATGCTTCTGCCTCTCTTTTGTATTATATGTTATTTCCTTTAAAAATAAGTATTTATTCCTATACCAGTGTTCTCTTTAGTTATGTGCTCTACACTTGTGGTTGGATTCACACTGTCCATACAATTTGGTCTGACTGGCACATATTTAGCATTTCAGTATCTAACTAAAAATGATTTTTTAAAAACTTCATAACCCATGTATATAGGAACTGATTACAGATGTCTAAATTGTTAAAGGAGTATGATATTTATGCAAAAAAAATTTTTATAGATCATGTTATGGATTTTTCATTATTATTTTGACTCACTACATTTTTATATGTGAATTATCTCAATCAAAATTATATAATTTTTCCTAATTTTTCCTTTCCTTTATCTTCATCCCTTGGAAATCTTTACCTCTGGAGTTAAAACTTAGTATCATTGATTATTATATGCAATGAAAACAAAACTAAAATAAAATTCTACAGGTTTTAAAAATTAAGATCAGAGTTTTCATATTGTCATGATCCATGAATTCATAGGTCTTTTCTTAAGAAGTGGTTTTTCCCTGTGACATTGACAAATGATGAAAGAGGTGACAGATTTCCTGAAATAATCTGTGAACCACTATTATATAGCTTTGTGGCTGGCATTTGAAAGCTAACTGCTACTAGTTATCTAGGAAGTAACATTCTTACCTCCTGTCCAAGAGTTAAAGTGGGTTGCGGGGGTTGGGGTGGGGGGAAGTTTAAATCAGAAGTATGTTTCAAAGTAAAATATTCAACTGAAGTATTCAACACATAAGTGTGTGCCTGCATGCTAAATTGCTTTAGTTATTTGACTCCTTTCGATTCTATGAACTGTAGCTCACTAGGCTCCTCTGTCCATGGATTCTCCAGGCAAGAATAGTGGAGTGGATTGCCATGCCTTCTCCAGAGGATCTTCCAGACCCAAAGATCGAACCTGTGTCTCATTATATCTCCTTTTGGGGTTTCCCTGATAGCTCAGTTGGTAAAGAATCCACCTGCATTGCAGGAGACCCTGCTTTGATTCCTGGGTCAGGAAGATCCCCTGGAAAAGGGATAGGCTACCCAATCCAGTATTCTTGGGCTTCCCTTGCAACTCAGCTGGTAAAGAATCTACCTGCAATGTGGGGGACCTGGATTTGATCCCTGGGTTGGGAAGAACTGCTGGAGAAGGGAAAGGCTACCCACTCCAGTATTCTGACCTGGAGAAGTCCATGGGATATCAAAGAGTCAGACACAACTGAATGACTTGCACTTTAAACTTTTCACAGTAAAGTAGTTAATAAGTGAGATAAGTACCACTTTTTTGATATTGATTCTATAACCTTATTTTTGCTTTCTTATTTTTATAGTCATTTGAAAAGTGGGATTGAATTTAATAGGACAGATGTAGAATTTTAACCTACAGTGCAAGAATAGAAGATCAGATTATTTTAATATGTAAAGTGTCTTTAAATTTTTAGAAAGTGTAAAATAATACTTTCTCCATAATATGCTTTTCTCATGTTTAAACTTAAAAGGATATGATCTTTATATCATTTTTTTTTTTCCCTCCTAAAATCACCTGTCCTACAATACTTATTACCTCTGATTTTGTCTGGAGAAACAGTTACCATCATGTTGTAAATTTGGTCCCACAGCTTTTACTAGGTTCAAGGAATAGATCATAAAAAAATATGTGAGTTAAATAATAAAAGACAGGTGGGGTTGAAAGATTAATTTAGGATTGGTAATTTTGTTAACATTTACCTGTTATTGAGACTGACTAAGATAAATCAGTGTAACTTTATATTAGCCAATTTTGATGTGACCAGATAATGTTCATAAAATACCTTTACAGTTGATGATTATCTGTCCAAATGTGAATACATCTCTTAGAACAGCATGCTTTTGAAAATATTACACTAGAAGATGATCAATTTTCCTTAACTTGAAGGTGAGGCACTGCTTTGGTCAGTCTCTGTATTTGAGTTTTGCCAAATCAGCATCAATGCTGCTATTAAACTGAAAAAACATACAGATTACTTCCCTTTTAAGACACTAAGGTATCCTTTAAAAGTATTCTACATACAGGATTAAGTATTCATTTTCATGATCTTAATAATTTTTGAAGTTAAACTATAGTGTTTCTTTTGATTGTCTTTGGGTTATCACTTGTATTTTGGTTTATTGATTTACTTATTTACTATTTTATTTATTTACTTTCAAAATTTGGTTTGCAAAATTATAAACTTAACAGCTGTTGACTGTCTTCTGTGTGGAAGGCACAGTGCTAAATGCTCAATTTTTGTGCTCTCATTTTATTCTTGAGCCAACTCAATGGGTTAGGTTGTTTTAATTTCCACTTTTGTTTGTAAAAATTGAGGCATAGAAAAATCAGACAATTTGTCAGGGACTGCATAGCTTGTATGTGATGGAATAACTTGTTATTTCAATGAAGTAACTGGTTATTAAACAAAGCATTCCATTATAAAAAAGTTTTTTATAAACCAGGAGTTATGTCTGGCTTATTAAAATATGCAGGTGTACAAGTAATGTTAACAATGATCAAGCACCTAATAGGCTGATATAAATTTATTCTGAAAAAATAATTTTATTAAATGCATGCCTCAATACCACAAGTATTTGAAGAAATCAGTGTACTTACACGCAAGAGCCTTATAGTCCTAAAAATATCTTCATGACAAAGCTATTTCAAGTTTGAAATGAAATGAATACATCTGTAAACACAAATATTTAAAATAATTTTCACATTTATATTGAAAAATAGAAATGCCATTTCATTGCATATACTCTTATGACTTCATTAAAAGAAAATTAATACTGCTTATGATTGTGAACTTATACAGGTTCAGATCAGATCAGTCACTCAGTTGTGTCCGACTCTTTGTGACCCCATGAATCGCAGCACGCCAGGCCTCCCTGTCCATCACCAACTCCCAGAGTTGACCCAGACTCACGTCCATCGAGTCAGTGATGCCATCCAGCCATCTCATCCTCTGTTGTGCCCTTCTCCTCTTGCCCCCAATCCCTCCCAGCATCAGAGTCTTTTCCAATGAGTCAACTCTTCGCATGAGGTGGCCAAAGTACTGGAGTTTCAGCTTTAGCATCATTCCTTCTGAAGAACACCCAGGGCTGATCTCCTTCGGAATGGACTGGTTGGATCTCCTTGCAGTCCAAGGGACTCTCAAGAGTCTTCTCCAACACCACAGTTCAAAAGCATCAATTCTTCGGCGCTCAGCCTTCTTCACAGTCCAACTCTCACATCCATACATGACCACAGGAAAAACCATAGCCTTGACTAGATGAACCTTTGTTGGCAAAGTAATGTCTCTGCTTTTGAATATGCTATCTAGGTTGGTCATAACTTTCCTTCCAAGGAGTAAGCGTCTTTTAATTTCATGGCTGCAGTCACCATCTGTAGTGATTTTGGAGTCCAGAAAAATAAAGTCTGACACTGTTTCCACTGTTTGCCCATCTATTTCCCATGAAGTGGTGGGACCGGATGCCATGATCTTTGTTTTCTGAATGTTGAGCTTTAAGCCAACTTTTTCACTCTCCACTTTCACTTTCATCAAGAGGCTCTTTAGTTCCTCTTCACTTTCTGCCATAAGGGTGGTGTCATCTGCATATCTGAGGTTATTGATATTTCTCCCAGCAATCTTGATTCCAGCTTGTGCTTCTTCCAGTCCAGTGTTCCTCATGATGTGCTCTGCATAGAAGTTAAATAAACAGGGTGACAATATACAGCCTTGACGAACTCCTTTTTCTATTTGGAACCAGTCTGTTGTTCCATGTCCAGTTCTAACTGTTGCTTCCTGACCTGCATACAGATTTCTCAAGAGGTAGTTCGGGTGATCTGGTATTCCCATCTCTTTCAGAATTTTCCACAGTTTATTGTGATCCACACAGTCAAAGGCTTTGGCATAGTCAATAAAGCAGAAGTAGATGTTTTTCTGGAACTCTCTTGCTTTTTCCATGATCCAGTGGTTGTTGGCAATTTGATCTCTGGTTCCTGTGCCTTTTCTAAAACCAGCTTGAACATCAGGAAGTTCACGGTTCACATATTGCTGAAGCCTGGCTTGGAGAATTTTGAGCATTACTTTACTAGCGTGTGAGATGAGTGCAATTATGTGGTAGTTTGAGCATTCTTTGGCATTGCCTTTCTTTGGGATTGGAATGAAAACTGACCTTTTCCAGTCCAGTGGCCACTGCTGAGTTTTCCAAATTTGCTGGCATATTGAGTGCAGCACTTTCACAGCATCATCTTTCAGGATTTGCAATAGCTCAACTGGAATTCCATCACCTCTACTAGCTTTGTTCGTAGTGATGCTTTCTAAGGCCCACTTGACTTCACATTCCAGGATGTCTGGCTCTAGGTCAATGATCACACCATTGTGATTTTCTGGGTCGTGAAGATCTTTTTTGTACAGTTCTTCTGTGTGTTCTTGCTATCTCTTCTTAATATCTTCTGCTTCTATTAAGTCCATACCATTTCTGTCCTTTATCGAGCCAATCTTTGCATGAAATGTTCCTTTGGTATCTCTGATTTTCTTGAAGAGATCCCTAGTCTTTCCCATTCTGTTGTTTTCCTCTATTTCTTTCCATTGATCGCTGAAGAAGGCTTTCTTATCTCTTCTTGCTGTTCTTTGGAACTCTGCATTCAGATGCTTATATCTTTCCTTTTCTCCTTTGCTTTTTGCTTCTCCTCTTTTCACAGCTATTTGTAAGGCCTCCCCAGACAGCCATCTTGCTTTTTTGCATTTCTTTTCCATGGGGATGGTCTTGATCCCTGTCTGCTGTACAATGTCATGAACCTCATTCCATAGTTCATCAGGCACTCTATCAGATCTAGGTCCTTAAATCTATTTCTCAGTTCCACTGTATAATCATAAGGGATTTCATTTAGGTCATACCTGAATGGTCTAGTGATTTTCCCTACTTTCTTCAATTTAAGTCTGAATTTGGCAATAAGGAGTTCATGGTCTAAGCCACAGTCAGCTCCTGGTCTTGTTTTTGCTGACTGTATAGAGCTTCTCCATCTTTGGCTGCAAAGAATATAATCAATCTGATTTCGGTGTTGACCATCTGTTGATGTCCATGTATAGAGTCTTCTCTTGTGTTGTTGGAAGAGGATGTTTGCTATGACCAGTGCGTTCTCTTGGCAAAACTCTATTAGTCTTTGCCCTGCTTCATTCCGTATTCCAAGGCCAAATTTGCCTGTTACTCCAGGTGTTTCTTGACTTCCTACTTTTGCATTCCAGTCCCCTATAATGAAAGGACATCTTTTTTGGGTGTTAGTTCTAAAAGGTCTTGTAGGTCTTCATAGAACCATTTAACTTCAGCTTCTTCAGTGTTACTGATTGGGGCATAGACTTGGATTACTGTGATATTGAATGGTTTGCCTTGGAAATGAATTAGTATACAGGTTAGAATATGATTAATTTGAGCAAGATAACTTGTTAGAAGACTATTTCAAGTTTGAATTTTATTAACTTAACTTTTTAAGTTACAGACAACTTTTGGGACCTAAGGAAACCAATGGTCCTTTTTCCCCAAAATAAGCATGTGTACATAAACAAAAAGTAACGTTAGTAGGTGCTAGTAGTTTGTGGATCATCTAGAGTATCCATGAATTTACTTTGAAAAATTCAGTACTAGTCTTTTGAAAATATTTAATCAGAAAAAAATATGAAAATCTTTTGCATCGCTAGTATACTTGGGTTGATGACATAGCAAAAAATGTGCACAAAGGAATACATATTCTATAGAAATTTTATAGTACAGATTTGCTTCTGGTCATGAGGGCTTCCCAGGTGGCGCTAGTGGTAAATAATCTGCCTGCCAGTGCAATAGACATAAAAGATGCAGGCATGCAACCCACTCCAGTATTCTTGCCTGGAGAATCCCCATGGACAGAGGAGCCTGGTGGGCTACAGTCCATAGGGGTCGCAAACAGTTGGACATGACTGAGGCAACTTAGCACACCTCACACATGGAGCAAAGGGCATTTTGGTCAGAGAGAATCAGAGGAAGAGATCTTTCTGCCTGCACAGTAGGCACAACATTCACAAGCACAGCATTTCACAAGCACAGCATTCCTCAGGAGAAGTTTTAGTCTGTAAACTGATTTCCCAAACTCTTAACTCACTTGAGTTTCGCTGGATAGTTACTTTGCTGCTGCTGCTGCTGCTGCTGCTAAGTTGCATCAGTCTTGTCCGACTCTATGTGACCCCATAGACGGCAGCCCACCAGGCTCCCCCGTCCCTGGGATTCTCCAGGCAAGAACACTGGAGTAGGTTGCCATTTCCTTCTCCAATGCAGGAAAGTGAAAAGTGAAAGTGAAGTCGCTCAGTCGTGTCCGACTCTTAGCGACCTCATGGACTGCAGCCTACCAGGCTTCTCCATCCATGGGATTCTCCAGGCAAGAGTACTGGAGTGGGGTGCCATTGCCTTCTCCGATAGTTACTTTAATTTTATTATATAATGAACACACCTGAGGATTAGAAATTAAATGTATTTTCTGTTATCTCACTGTTAATTTAAGCTTCTGGCTTTACCTAAACTATTCTTTCTTCTGTCACTTTCTCTTGTGCTATCAAGCTGAACCTCCAACCTGAACTCATCTATACATAGGCTTTCCTTCCATAAGACATGGGAATAGGAATATTGTATTTTGATTTCCTGAGTCACTTTTCTGGAAGCTTTGTTTTACAGATAGATCATATCATTAATTAAAGATGTGAGTAGTAAAACATATTTTAGAATGTAAAATGTATTTTGAATTTTGAAGAAATTTATGCTTCTTGTGGCCTCTTATTTCAGAAATCCAGTAATATTTATTTATAATAGCAGGTAATAACTGATACTGATATCACTTTTAGGATTTATTAGCCTCTGGTATGTATGTTACTCATTTAGTCCTCAAAATAATTTGATGGATTGGTAGTAATTTCCTTGTTATACAGATGAGGCTGTTGAGGATTTTTTGTTGTTTAGTCACTAACTCATGTCTGATTCTTTGTCCTCCTCCAGGGGATCTTCCCCACCCAGGGATTGAACCTGTGTCGTCTTCTCTGGAAGGCGGGTTCTTTACCACTGAACCACTAGGGAAGCTATCGAGGATTAGAGATTTTAAGTAAATAGCCCAGGTTCACACAGAAAGTTGTAGAGCAGGTGCCAAACCATGAGGTAGGGCTCAGAATCCGTGCTCTTAAACTCTTCACTCTGTAGATATGGAGCCTAACCATAGTTTTCTTAATAAACATTTGCATATTTTGTTCTAGTGAAGAGAAGCCTTTGATATCCCTTTCAAAAATAGTGGGAGTCTAACATTGGCAAAATTATCCACTTCTTTTTCATTGTCCATTAAAGAATACAGTTGACTCCAGTATATATTGGAAGTAGTGCTATTAACCCAGCATCAACTGGGAAATAACTTGGAGTAGTTGGACTAGTAGATGTTTAGTGTTCCTTTAGTCAAGGCCTACAGTGAATGATTCTTAAAAAAGTATGTTCACCTTTGGGAGAGGGAAGTAACAGATTGAAATTAGAAATAAACATATAACTTATTCCTCTGTATGACAGTTCTGGGGGAAAAAAAGTAGCTCATGGTGAACTAAGCCATGAAACTTTAATTTTTAAAAATCAGAACTAGACTTGCACTTAGCTGAAGATTTTATTATTATGAATCTGTTGATCTTGGAATGATTTAAAACTTTGCTTAAAATATTTAGTGATACAGGAAAAATAGAAACATCCAATAAAGGGGAAAGCATTTTTCATATTCAAGTTGTCTTTGTTCTTAAAATCAATCCCCTTGTGTTTTTCAGTGTAAAATAATTTGAAACTCTATAGATAGGATAGTTTGAAATCATCAGTGTTTGTGCTGACTTTCTGAACTGTGTTCAGTTTTTAAAAGGAATAAAATTAAATTTAAGTCTGTGTTTTAAGTTTATTATTCAGGTTTATGTGAGTAAGTTTCCCATAGTAAGTTCATATCAGTTATAGATGTGGGGAAAATGTGGTTTCACACATTTCTAATAAGTTAGTGCCTAGTTGTTAGTGGGGATCCATGTTTTCAATCCTGCCTCTTGCCACTTTAAATGAAAGAGATGCATAATTTGTTACCAGTTATGTATGTGTAGAAACTTACTTTTTTAAGAAATAAGATCATTACTAGCTTGTGAAGGGTTCTCAACATAAAAACATTTATTTGTACTTCATTCATCTTCATCACTCCTGTGAGTATCCTGAATATAATCAGCAGTATGTTGTTAAAACCAGTTCTGACCACCATGGTTTTTTCATGTTTGGGATACTGACATTACTAAAGAGGAAAAACTAATGTCTTACTAAATAAGTCATGCTTTATTTAGTCTAAATACCTTTACAGAAAACACGTGATATAATGTATAGGTTTCATTTTTATACGTAGATGGCTTTAATAACTTGTCTAAGAACATAAATGGTTATTAGTTCAGTGAAGGAATATAAGTATATATATCCAATATTTCCTCATCATTTTAGTATTATTTTATTGTTTTGTGGTTGGAATTTATTTAAAATACCATCATTAAAGTCTTATTGAATGAATTCTTTTTTTCTCCCCCTCACAAAAGTAAAGCATTTGATTCAATAAAAGGTTCCACAGCCTCGCTCTGGGTTGACAAAGACTTGCTTGGTTGATTAGCATGAATGAGAATATGAAAGATTTAAAGCAAAGCTGTCAAAGCAATTAGAACTGAAGTCCTCCTATTGCTGAATAATGAAAATCATGCCTGGAACACTTTCAAATGTATCTAAGAAAATTGTACTTATGCAAAATGAAATGATAGTGAATAAAAGAAATGGAATAATAAAAGCCAACAGAGGTAAAATTGTCCAGGTATCATTTTAATATATTCTTACCATATTTTAGACTTATTAAAAAATATGATACAGGGTTTCTGAAAAAAGATTTATTTATAATGTTCAATCTAGGAATTGCTTATTTGGATGCAGTATGTATGTTCAATATCTAATTGTTTGAAAAATTTAATTTTAAAGTGATTCTATATGATTTATAAAATCTACCATTTGGAGTTTTTTTTTCCTTCTTGCAATGTAACATATAAGTCAGTAATTTGAAATGGAATACAGATATTCAAGGTACAAAAGAGATGAATAGGAATTTAACATTTAGTATACATTTTTAATGCTTTTAAATCTTAAAAATCTAGAATACATTAATAGAGTTTCAGAATATTTTGTGTGATTAAGAAGACTCATGGTGAAAATAATACAAATAGAAAACTTATAATCATTTTATATTTTATTAAAACAGTTGATCCTAGGATATAATTATATACATTGATTTTTTTCAGTTTGTTCAGTTATTCAATATTAAACCATCACTTATCCTATTTTTACAATGTGTAAACATTGTGAAAAATACCAAGATGACTTAGACATGGATCTGGCACTGACAGACTTGCATTCTAAGGAAGGTAGCTATGACAAATATCTTATATACCCTAATTCATTAAATAGATTGAATGTGAATGCCATTAATATGCTTATAAAAAGTGATGTGATTTAAAGGAGAGATTATCTTCATCTATATATTGTATTTGAATTTGGTCATGACGTGTGTGTATGTATATCAATTTAAAATGTTTTTGCTTATAAATAAGTAGTCAAAGTTTCTTAACACAGGGAATTTATTGGCTCATATAACTAAAGGAGTTCACATGGAGAGCAATGAACAGTTCATTCAGAGCTTCTCTCTTTCTGAAGTTAGCTTTCAGCTCTACTCTTCTTTGGTAAGAGGGTGGCAAGAGTGAATTCTGAGACTTACTACTGTACATAGCAATCTATAGAAGAAGAAACACTGCCCTAGTTTTTTAAGCAAGCACTATAAGAGCTACCTTGATTGGAGTGGCTAGGATCCATGTTCACCCTTAATCTTTGGCTAGGATGACCAAACATGCATATTGGAGTAAGTGAACCAAGGCTCATCCTTGGAGTTGGAAGTGGGCCTTGGTTTTCCCTGAGTATTCATCTGCACGGGGAGAGTTTTGGAGATAATGCACTGAAAATCCATGAACTACTGGAGAATGGATCATGGGTAGGCATCCTGCAGCGTCCACTGGAGTGTAATTTAGACATTCAAGCATCAGGAAGAACATTTGGGCAAGTAGATTATGTGAACATGTGAAAGACAGAAAATACCATGTGCAGAGGTCGCTGAGTATTTCAGTTCATCTGGGTAGAGTATCCCTGAAGGTAAGTTGTAGGAAATAACAGCAAAAGGATAAATTGGGATCAGATGGTAACTGGGCAATAAAATTTGGAGTTTACTCTGTAGCTCATGGGAAGCACTCAGCATTTTGAGCTTTAATTCAACAAGCTCGGAATTGCTATTAGGATTTAAATTTGTCGGTGACTGATTTTAAAGAACATGTATTGCAAGTGCATCATAGTTCTTGCCTTTAGTACTTGCTTAAATGTTGATGTCATATTCTGACACAAGAAAGAAGACATGAGACAGTTTGTGATGTCTAGCTTTAGGTTATAGAAAGATAGTTGTTTCTTTACTGGAAAGAGAAAAACACAGTAGGGAAAAATCTGAAGGGGAAATTGATGAGTCTATTTGGATATATTGAATTAGCTACTCATGGAGCAGTTGAATGATAGAATCCTTAGAATTCAATTTTTCAAAGCTTTCTATTTTACAGATGAATAATATTCACAGAATGTAATGACTTTGTTCACGTTGCTTTACATTTTGGAGCTAGTTTTTACACCATTTCTCTTGACGGTAAGCTCCATATTCTGCCCATTTTAACATAGCTGCCTCCATGTTTGCTCTATAGATTGATATATTTTGCCAGAGTAGAAAGTAATGCTTAACATTTATTGAGCATCATTTTATTTCAGGAATTGTGCCAAGCTGTTTTTTATCTTATTTACATGAGAAGTGTGACAATGAAAATCTTAGTATCTGATGTTACTGAATACTGACAACGTGATCGTTCACTGTGTCAAGCAATTTGCATGTATTGTATACTGTGCTTATAATAACCATCCTATGGCAGGTAGTATTGTTATTTTCATTTTATAGAAAATTTCAAGTTTATGTAGCATGCCTAAGATCACATAATCTCCAAGGGCAGAGCATGATTTGAATCCATGAAATTCTTGTGCTCAAACCAGTGCACATGACCAAGTTCAAAGTAAATCCTTAAAATGTTTTTAAGTTTGATGGAGAAGAGAGGGTAGACTGGAGAGAGTTGTGCTCAGAAGTTAGAAATGTGAGATTAAAAATTCATCTAGAGGTCAAGCCTAATAGGACTGATGATGATATGGATATTTCAGTAATGTACACTAAGATGGAAATTGAAGCTATGAGGTTGGTCTGTCTATAAAAGGGAGAGATTATAGAAAGAGAAAAGAAGAGGGGTAGAGTCAGAATCTGAGTTGAAAGAATAATAATTGAGCAACTAAAAAATAGGACCATGAGGAGAGTTCAGTGGTCATAAATGCAATAGAGAGGACTTTTCCAAACAAGTTGGGCAAATTCTCCAGTGCTACCAGCAAAGCCTGTTAGGGTTGATGACTCGGATCCCGGTCATTGGATTCCTGTTGGGACGCTAGTTTTTATCAAGTAGCTAGCAATTACAGAAAGCACTGGAATAGGGTTAGTGAATGAGTGTGATGGCTGTTTATAGCTGGAGAGAGATTTCATTGGGGAGGAAAATCTTAAAGAATCACAAGGGAGATAAAATAGGCAATAAAGTTTGATATTAGAGGCTATGGGAAGGAGAATGGAAAGTACTAGTGGAAAAATAGTTCTACAAAGGGAAGCTAGAAAGAAAAGAGATTGATGGAGATTTGGAAAACAAATATGAAGTGAAACTGGTAACAGTCTCACTGATGACCTTAGTGCTCTCAGTATAGTAATATGACTAAACCAGCACTGTACCTCGCTGTGATGTTTTTTGCCAAATATTGCGAATAGCACAACTGATAAATTCCCTAGAAACAAAGACTTAAAATTCAAATCCTGCTGTGAAAGAGATAAGCTATCAAACATACAAATCATGCCAAATAAAATTGCCTGTCCCTGTAGGTGCTTAATCAAAGTGCACAACTTGTAATGCTATATCCTAAGTGAATGTAAAGAGAAAAGTGAATTTACTCTGTAAACTTGTGAAGTTTTTATGTTTCCTTTTTTCCATTTGCTCATCCTGTGTTCTTTTCCTTCTGGCTGAAGACCTTTGCTTGAGTTCTTGCAAGTGTACCGTATCCACCTTCTCTTTTCAACCTTCCTTCATGCAAAATAAGAGCAGATTTCATAGTCAGTTTACAATAATAAATGTTTATTTAGCACTTACTATGCCCCAGTCACTGCTCTAGTGGCTTCATATCAGATCAGATCAGATCAGATCAGTTGCTCAGTCATGTCCGACTCTTTGCGACCTCATGAATCGCAGCATGCCAGGCCTCCCTGTCCATCACCAACTCCCGGAGTTCACTGAGACTCACGTCCATCGAGTCAGTGATGCCATCCAGCCATCTCATCCTCTGTCATCCTCTCCTCCTCCTGCCCCCAATCCCTCCCAGCATAACAGTCTTTTCCAATGAGTCAACTCTTCGCATGAGGTGGCCAAAGTACTGGAGTTTCAGCTTTAGCATCATTCCTTCTGAAGAACACCCAGGGCTGATCTCCTTCCGAATGGACTGGTTGGATCTCCTTGCAGTCCAAGGGACTCTCAAGAGTCTTCTCCAACACCACAGTTCAAAAGCATCAATTCTTCGGCGCTCAGCCTTCTTCACAGTCCAACTCTCACATCTATACATGACCACAGGAAAAACCATAGCCTTGAGTAGACGAACGTTTGTTGGCAAAGTTATGTCTCTGCTTTTGAATATGCTATCTAGGTTGGTCAAAACTTTCCTTCCAAGGAGTAAGCGTCTTTTAATTTCATGGCTGCAGTCACCATCTGTAGTGATTTTGGAGTTCAGAAAAATAAAGTCTGACGCTGTTTCCACTGTTTCCCCATCTATTTGCCATGAAGTGGTGGGACCGGATGCCGTGATCTTCATTTTCTGAATGTTGAGCTTTAAGCCAACTTTTTCACTCTCCACTTTCACTTTCATCAAGAGGCTTTTGAGTTCCTCTTCACTTTCTGCCATAAGGGTGGTGTCATCTGCATATCTGAGGTTATTGATATTTCTCCCAGCAATCTTGATTTCAGCTTGTGTTTCTTCCAGCCAAGCGTTTCTCATGATGCACTCTGCAGAGAAGTTAAATAAACAGGGTGACAATATACAGCCTTGACGAACTCCTTTTCCTATTTGGAACCAGTCTGTTGTTCCATGTCCAGTTCTAACTGTTGCTTCCTGACTTGTGTACAGAGTTCTCAAGAGGCAGATCAGGTGTTCTGGTATTCCCATCTCTTTCAGAATTTTCCACAGTTTATTGTGATCCACACAGTCAAAGGCTTCTAGTGGCTTAGAGATAATAAATTATTACTCCAACCAGCTCTGAGTTAGATTTTTATCCAAATATTCTTGACAAATAAGAAAATTAAAATATAGAATTTACATATTTGTATATTCTATAGTTAATTCAAACGTGATCACTATAATAATCATTTAAGCTGTATATAAAAATGAGAAACTAAAGGGCTCATTTTGTAAAATAGTTGTTTTTAAGCACGTAGAGAAATGTTGAAATGGAAAGAAAGGGTATCAATATCATGTCTTACTCTTCTGGTCCAGAAAATAAAAAAGAAAGAGCTTAGATATCTTGGAATGTGGAGTGTAATGAAGTCGGAAAGGCATACATTAGTGAAGCTGTACATGTGGAAGATATAAGCTATGTTCTCGCAGGCTTACCCTCATTTTAACTTGCCAGTCTCAACCTTACCTATTTCCTCCCTGAGTGCAAAGCAGAAAGTCTTTTCTTTAGTAACTTGCTTTCCCTTTTTCTGTTCCCGGATTTGAAAGATTGATACTTTATGTATTTACATATTTTATGTTCTCTGCCATAATAAATTCTTATGTTCCATTAATATTTAATGATTATAGTAGCACAGTCCATAAATGTATGAATATATTCAATAAATGTTCCTCTTACCACTTCTACAGATTATAGTGACATTTTGTACAAATACGTTTCAAATTAAAATGAGTTCTTTTATTTAAAGTTTTTTTTTTGATGTGGACCATTTAAAAAATATTTATTGAATTTGCTATACCATTGATTCTGTTTTATGTTTTGGTTTTTTGGCTCTGTGGCATGTGGGATCTTAGTTCCCCTTCCAGGGAATGAACCTGCACCCCCTGCATTGGAAGGTGAAGTCCCAACCACTGTACTGCTGGGGAAGTCCCTGAAATGAGTTCTCAATGCTTGTATTTATCTTTTTATTAGTGAAAATTAACAACAATGCATTGTATATTTCAGATGAAAAAAATTCTAAACTTATCCTGTATTTAAATGAGTGCCAGTACCCTAAACATATTCTAGTAGTCTGAAAAAAAAAATTAACACATCAGAACCTTAACAGTGGTAATAAGTGACTTGAGCAGTGACAAGCAGAGAGTCCTATGAGTTATAAATAAGCTAAATTAATTCAGAAGCAGCAGGGTGCTGCAAAGATGTGGTTGCTACCTTTTGATCAGTGACAAAAAACAATTCATTTTGTTCTTCTATGGTATATATGAATAGCTTCATGAGGGGTTTTTTTTTTTTTTCCTATTGAATTTACAATATTCAGTATTTGACTATGAAAGTAAGAAGAACCACGTTCTTCAAAAATGGTGGATTAGAGTATGTCAGGAACAGTGTCTTAGATAAAGTGTGTTAATATTTCAGGTCACTAGAGAGCCATGTAATTGGATAATTCAAAGCAGTTTATGCCTTTGCCCAGGGAGTAAGAAATCAAGAAAATTATTCAGATACATCACAATTCAAGATTATTTTTATTCATGTGTTTGTTTGAATTTCTTATATTTTTATATATTTCAAAGGAAGAGAAGCATATGATTGTTTTCAATTTTTGTGTCCTTTAGAGATGGCTGTTTACTCACATCCAAGTGAAAATCATCTTTGAATTTGCGGTTTCTCATTCATGATTAATGAAAAAGTTTGTGACATAGTTTATAATGAAAAATGTAATCGTTTTGTTAAAGGCAGTTAAATGTGATAAATAGCATTTAATGTACTAAATAGAGATAATAAAATACTGATTTATAATTATATTTGGCAGTTGAGTGAATAGCTTTTGTAGAAAGACAACAACATACTTAATGGACTCAGAATGCATGCATTTTATTTCTAGGCTTTAGACTTGGTTTAGTTTGTGCATCTATCTTCTATAAGTGTAATTCAATACTGATAAAAATATGGGGGAAATTATATTTTTACTTATCAAGGAATCTAATACTTCTATCAGTGCATAGAGAAGTAAAGATGAATTCAGCTGTTAGTTTATAAACCTTCAGTTTTTCTATTATTATTGTTAATTCATATTGACTAAATATATGCTTTCTGCCTAAAGCTTTTCTAGATACCTTACATGTATTATCTAGTTTAATTCACAGCATGACAAGAAGTATTTTCTATTATTATTTGTATTTTAAAATGAGAGGAAGTTTAAGTAACTTTATGAGCTCACCCAGATGTTAAGGGAGGGAGGCCTAGATTATTATAAAAATTTTAATGTATTTATTTGTTCCCAATCTGCCATGCAAAGAAGGTTAGGACTATTAAGTTAATGGACATTTGAGAACCTCATCATATCACCCAAGTTTCTGGATTTGTCAGTAATAAAGTGGGAATGAAAATAGGGCGAAAAAGTATATTCACTAGGAATGCTTCCTTTGTTGGCCTTGAGATTCTGGAAAGGAGAGCATTTCTCCTGAAATTTTTGAAAATTTCTAGCCATTTCTGCTGAATATATCCTATGGCAAAAGATTTAATTTGGATGCACTTTATTTCATTTTTAGAGCTTGATATCAATTGCTGTCATGGTTTATGTTTGTCAGGGGCCAACAAGCCCTTTTAAGATGTCACGTCAACAAGAGGCTATTTGGCACTTGTGACTGCTTCCCTTGTGGCTTGCAATGCAGGTGACCTGGATTCGATCCCTAGGTTCGAATCCCCTGGATTTTGTAGGAAGATCCCCTGGAGAAGGGAAAGGCTACCCACTCCAGTATTCTGGCCTGGAGAATTCCATGGAGTGTATAGTCCATGGAATTGCAAAGAGTCAGACATGACTGAGTGGCTTTCACTTATATTAATCTAGTGGATCTCAAACTTGACTTTGTAGCACTTCAGAAGCTACATGATGGTATTTCAAACCACAAATTGAATTCGTATTTTTCTTTTTTTAACCACTAAGGAAAAGAGTAGCTACAATTTCCTGAATTCAATTCTTAAGGTCTAATCTTTTTTCTTCAAATTTTGTATCCTACAGTTGTTTCTCTATGTCAGGATCTATTCCTGTAGTTATATTTATATTTTGGCACAAAAAATTTATATTCAGTTCTTTAGAGTTGTGTGTGTGTGTATGTTTGCTTAGTTGCTCACTCATGTCTGATACTATGTGACCCCATGGACTGAGGCCTGCCAAACTCCTTTGTCCATGGGATTTCCCAGGTAAGAATACTGGAGTGGGTTGCCATTTTCTACTCCAGGGGATCTTTCCACGTAGGGATCGGACCTGCGTCTCTTGCCTCTCCTGCATTGGCAGGCAGATTCTTTACCACTGCACCACCTGGAAGTCCTGTATATAGCATACAATGATAACCAAAATATTAAAGAAATAGTTGTAATTTTTTTCTTCAGTCATCATTGGTTAAAGAAGAATTCACAGTTGTGTTTCTGAACTCTTCAGGTCTTCTTTTTGGTTATCAGGATAATGGATAGGGGTCTGAAATAGCAGAGGTGGTAAATAGAGTTACGTTAAGAAAGGACACACAGTTAATTGAGTATTTTTAAAAGTAGGCTTAAAAGAATAATCCCATAAAATAATCTATAACCTAAAAATAATAAGTTTAGAAATGAAGAGAGAAGGAAAATCAGAGGTATTCCAGAATTCTTACAGAAATATTAGGACAAGAAGTTGTGAAGCAGCTATTGAATGTTAAGTGCAACTTTGTCTAAAGAGGTTTTCTTCTGTTGTTAGTTTGTTACTTGTTTTATAGAAATCTAAATGCTCTCTCACTCATCCCCTTATCCCATTTCCTCCAGTTACCCTTTGCTGCTTCTTGACAATTGGTAAAACTTGCATTCTTTTTTATTTTTCTTTGGTGAGACCTTTAGACTTGGATTGGTGTTTTATGAATGTGATAGCATGCAGAGATAGATCATAAGGCAGCATGATGAGGAACAAAATAGCATTTGATGTGGTTTTTACCAAAACCATAAGTACATACAGATGTTTCACAACTTGAACACTTTGAAAGCCAACAATTACATCTTTCTTCCCCTGGATTCTAATCCTCTGCTCCAAGACTGCATCTGTGATCTACTTGGCACTGTTTGTGAGGATCTAGAATCCTGACCTTAGTGTACTAATGCTCATGTCTTGTCTTTGATAGAATCTTCTCTGATCCCACCCACCTATGCCAAGTATTGTCTCACTAAACCCAACCACCAGTGGTATACCTATCCTTGGAAGTCAGTAAAAGACTGTTTACAATGTGCCTGAAACTCTTCTAAATTCTATAAGTATAGGTAAAAAAAGACTTATATTCTTAAGAATTTTAATCTTCTTGTTATTTTGGCTATGGTTATCCCCAGCGTGTTTAGCTTGGGGAACATGTTGCGAATTTGAATTCCTCACACTGCACTAGTGTTACCCTATTATTTACCCACTCCTTTAAGGATGGCTTAGAATTAAACTATCTTGGAAAGGAGAAGAAACTCTTGATAACTGTGTAAAAAGATGTGCGGTAGATGACAACTCTGACTTCATGGATAATATTATCTATTGAAGAAGACAGACATATAAACAGATGATAACTACATGTTTCTATCATAATGGTGCACAGATGTGGCATGCAAATGTAGTAAAATAGGGGAAGTGCACGACAATAATTGGAGAGTTGTTTTACCCTTAAAGGGATGGCTGATATAGGGAACAAATCTGAATTGGGTTGAAAATTTTGTAGGCAAGATGAGTTAGAGAAATAAAAGTGTAATTGAGATGATACACTAGAATGAGTGAAACCAGAGAATCTTTAGTTCAATATTAAAATTTCTAGGGAAAGCTAAGTTAAAGCTGGAGATGTTGATTTCTAGAAATTAAGAATCAAGATATGAGTTCATGAGTATAACTCATATTATAAATAATGGAAAATTAAAATAGCTACATAGAGGAAAAATAAGTATATAATCTTGGACTATAAAATAGTACACCATATATTTAAAACCTTGATATAGCAGTTTTTGAAAATAGGGCCATCAAAAAGGCATTTTCTTTAGATCATTGAAAATTTATAGCATTTTTAAAGTCATAGAATAATTCTCAGATTTTAACTTGCTAGCTACTATCAGTCGAAGTGAAATGCATATATGTAAGTTTAAAAATGATATTTAAATTGTCTTCCTTTTGTGATTTCTGAAATAATTTTACCATAATAATCAATTGCAGTAAAAGCAGATCTAAGGCAAAAGTACCTAATTGCAAATTACAGGTTTTTTTTTTTTTGCCAATGTTAGAAGAATTCTAATATCAGCTTTTAAAACTTATGTAAAAGATCATTTTATACAACCTGATTTAAGTAGTATATAATTAACCTATATAGATAATTTAACTAATTTACCAGTGTTTAATCAGTTCAGGATGATGATATTGTTAGACTGAGGCCATGAATTTTTTTGTTATATCTTTAATTCCTGAAAGTTGCTTGTTAGAAGCCTGAATTTAGTAAAATTCTTAGAGTTTAATGAAACATAACCTTATGTTATCTCCTTATATGTATTTATAATAATACATAGCCATATAAATTATTTCACCTAGCATTATAAAACCAGGTAAAATTAATCAGCAAATTTTGGAGTTTCCATATTTCTCTGTTAATATACTTGCAAATACAAAGAATTGCAAAGATGCTAGATATTAAAATATTAGCAGTTAATCATTTAAAGTATCCATGTTTTATTCTAAGTATATAAGTACTTCCTAAATATAATTTTCAATCACAATCATTAGAAGTATATTAATTTTGAAGATATTATTACAAAGATAAGAATACACAGTGAATTTAAGGTACTTACAAGAATATTATCAATAAGTTTATAAGTTTATATTTTATTAATGGATATCCACACAATGATGAGTAGTAATTTGTACAGAAATAAAATAAGAAAGTTTGGGATAAATTTAATTGAGATATGAGAAAAATAAGTTACTCTCAAAAAGAAGAAGGGTATCATTTAAAAAACCATGGAATTGCTGTAAACCATCACTATTGCTAAAATGCATTAATATGTAGGTCTCTCCACCACAACCAAAGATTTTACTGAGAATGAAAGAGGCTGTTCTCAACATCTCATCCCTCCTTATTAGTTCAGGTTTGTTTGTTTCCTTACTTGATTTTATGGGCGTGAATCGTGTGAATCACTGGGTTACTCTCTATACTTATCTAGTGCGTCTTTGATGTTTTAGTCTTAGTTTTGAGCATAAACCCTTTTACTTAATTTTCAAACTGAATTTTCTGTGATGATCCACCTATGCTGGGCTCTCCTCTCCTTTCTTCTCTCTTACCCTCTCTCTCCCATCTGTGTTGATGTTTTAATCTCCATTCTGATTCAGCTCCAACATTCTCTTTGACTCTCATTGATTTTCAGATTCTTCTAAAGTTTCCAGATTTCCTCACTGTCCCAGCATCTTGCCTTCTATCCAGTCACCTGTCCGTTTTATTCTACTGAAATGTGTCTATTTCCAGTCTAAAGTGACCTTCTCTTCTGGGAGATAGACAGTGTATCTACAATTTGCCTTATTCTAGTGTTTCTATCTCAAAAATTAGATTCTGTAGAAATTGTACTTGGGCATTCAAGCAGATTTAATACATTCTATTATATTGTGGATATGGTTTATATTGTTTTCATCATTGTTGCTTTTCCCCTGATGACTGACTTATTGATATGTAGCCATGGCTATGTGAAAATAACCTTGAAATATCTCTGTGTTCTCTAACCCTAGATATACCTGACTTAATAACATTCTTTAACTGTCTTTTATCATCTGCCAGGTGTCAAACTCAACATTTAAAAATATTTTTAAAATATTGAGTAAGAAATTCCACGGTTTATTTTGAGTGTTTACATAAACTAAAAGCTCAAAAATATGGTTATTAAAATTTACTTTTAAAACCCAACTTAAATACTCATTGTACCTATCTGCTGTCATGAAAACAGAATATTCCTAACTTAAAGTAACAGTTTACTGCTGTTAAACACTCAGCTTTCCCTTGCCTACAATATATTCTTTTCTTAAAAACACTTAACAATTTGGGTTTCTGTTGGTAATCTGCCAGCATAACTTTCCAATAATAAAGATGCTTTAAGTTAAAAACACTTCACAAGTTTCTCTTCACTTACACATTCCACTGGGTAAGGCCCTTGAAGTTGTTACAATTATTATAGTCTGTGGGGATTAGTATATCATAAAGAGATTACTAGACTTCATTACTTAGCAGCACAATGAGAGAGGGTGCACCATGAGAATATAGAGAATAAATGTCTGAGTTGTACAATTAGAAGAGTTCTGGATAAACATGTTCTAGCACTGTCTTTAAAACATATCAAACCAACTAATTTTTATTGAGTAATAATTCATACATACTATTTCCTATAAGGGATAGAAAATACAGAAAAAATATGACATGACTTTGATTCTCAAGAATGCTATATTCATTTTGAAGAAGGGATTTTCAAAGAATTATCAACAACAGCATTATTTTCATAACAGGCAGAGAAATTGAGAATCCAAGAAATCAACAGTTGCCAAAGATGATGCAGGTGGGAAGTAACAGAGATGACATTCAAGTTTGTTTGTCTGGGTGAAAAGGTCATAATCTTTCCTCATGTTAAGTCAACTAGATTAAAAAAAAGAGATGATCACATGTGAAATAACTTGGAGTCCTTATGTGATGGTGATTTCAGCTTTTAGTATATAGTCTCTGTGTGCTCTAGAGGAATTCAGGAGGGTTAAAGTAAACGAACAAACACCCTCTTCCAACAATACAAGAGAAGACTCTATACATGGACATCAACAGATGGTCAACACCGAAATCAGATTGATTATATTCTTTGCAGCCAAAGATGGAGAAGCTCTATACAGTCAGCAAAAACAAGACCAGGAGCTGACTGTGGCTCAGAACATGAACTCCTTATTGCCAAATTCAGACTTAAATTAAGAAAGTAGGGAAAACCACTAGACCGTTCAGGTATGACCTAAATGAAATCCCTTATGATTATACAGTGGAAGTGAGAAATAGATTTAAGGGCCTAGATCTGATAGATAAGAGTGCCTGATGAACTATGGAATGAGGTTCATGACATTGTATAGACATATATATATAGACATATAGACATATATAGACAGGGATCAAGACCATCCCCATGGAAAAGAAATGCAAAAAAGCAAAATGGCTGTCTGGGGAGGCCTTACAAATAGCTGTGAAAAGAAGAGAAGCGAAAAGCAAAGGAGAAAAGGAAAGATATAAGCATCTGAATGCAGAGTTCCAAAGAATAGCAAGAAGATATAAGAAAGCCTTCTTCAGTGATCAATGGAAAGAAATAGAGGAAAACAACAGAATGGGAAAGACTAGGGATCTCTTCAAGAAAATCAGAGATACCAAAGGAACATTTCATGCAAAGATTGGCTCGATAAAGGACAGAAATGGTATGGACCTAACAGAAGCAGAAGATATTAAGAAGAGATGGCAAGAATACACAGAAGAACTGTACAAAAAAGATCTTCACGACCCAGAAAATCACGATGGTGTGATCACTGACCTAGAGCCAGACATCCTGGAATGTGAAGTCAAGTGGGCCTTAGAAAGCATCACTACGAACAAAGCTAGTGGGGGTGATGGAATTCCAGTTGAGCTATTGCAAATCCTGAAAGATGATGCTGTGAAAGTGCTGCACTCAATATGCCAGCAAATTTGGAAAACTCAGCAGTGGCCACAGGACTGGAAAAGGTCAGTTTTCATTCCAATCCCAAAGAAAGGCAATGCCAAAGAATGCTCAAACTACCAGACAATTGCACTCATCTCACATGCTAGGGAAGTAGTGCTCAAAATTCTCCAAGCCAGGCTTCAGCAATATGTGAACTGTGAACTTCCTGATGTTCAAGCTGGTTTTAGAAAAGGCAGAGGAACCAGAGATCAAATTGCCAACATCCGCTGGATCATCGAAAAAGCAAGAGAGTTCCAGAAAAGCATCTATTTCTGCTTTATTGACTATGCCAAAGCCTTTGACTGTGTGGATCACAATAAACTGTGGAAAATTCTGAAAGAGATGGGAATACCAGACCACCTGATCTGCCTCTTGAGAAATTTGTATGCAGGTCAGGAAGCAACAGTTAGAACTGGACATTGAACAATAGACTGGTTCCAAATAGAAAAAGGAGTTCGTCAAGGCTGTATATTGTCACCCTGTTTATTTAACTTATATGCAGAGTACATCATGAGAAACGCTGGGCTAGAAGAAACACAAACTGGAATTAAGATTGCCGGGAGAAATATCAATAACCTCAGATATGCAGATGACACCACCCTTATGGCAGAAAGTGAAGAGGAACTCAAAAGCCTCTTGATGAAAGTGAAAGTGGAGAGTGAAAAAGTTGTCTTAAAGCTCAACATTCAGAAAACGATCATGGCATCTGGTCCCACCACTTCGTGGGAAATAGATGGGGAAACAGTGGAAACAGTGTCAGACTTTTATTTTTCTGGGCTCCAAAATCACTACAGATGGTGACTGCAGCCATGAGATTAAAAGACGCTTACTCCTTGGAAGGAAAGTTTTGACCAACCTAGATAGCATATTCAAAAGCAGAGACATTACTTTGCCAACAAAGGTTCGTCTACTCAAGGCTATGGTTTTTCCTGTGGTCATGTATAGATGTGAGAGTTGGACTGTGAAGAAGGCTGAGCGCCAAAGAATTGATGCTTTTGAACTGTGGTGTTGGAGAAGACTCTTGAGAGTCCCTTGGACTGCAAGGAGATCCAACCAGTCCATTCTGAAGGAGATCAGCCCTGGGATTTCTTTGGAAGGAATGATGCTAAAGCTGAAACTCCAGTACTTTGGCCACCTCATGCGAAGAGTTGACTCATTGGAAAAGACTCTGATGCTGGGAGGGATTGGAGGCAAGAGGAGAAGGAGACGACAGAGGATGAGATGGCTGGATGGCATCACTGACTCGATGGACGTGAGTCTCAGTGAACTCCGGGAGTTGGTGATGGACAGGGTGGCCTGGTATGCTGTGATTCATGGGGTCACAAAGAGTCGGGCACAACTGAGTGACTGATCTGATCTGATCTAATCTGAAAGTAAACAAGGAAGGCTTCCTTCTTGGAGGAGATTGAGTTGTATTTTGAAGTGAAGTGGGATAAACATACACAGGAAAAAGATGAAATAGCAGGAGTTGGTACAAAGGCATATAAGTAAAGATAAGCTTTTTGTGTCATTCACATATCGAAACTAATAAATAGAATTTTGTGAGCTTATAATAGAAAGGCTCTTTTAGTAATAGGTGAGACCTAAGATTGGATAGGACATAATTGTGGTAGTAGCTACATTGATTGATCATGAATTACTATGGGATTTTCATACGTTGAATAGGCTGTGATCTCAACTTGAGTATTAATACCAAATCTCAATTGGTATTAAAGAGAGGTGGACAAAATGGTGAAATGGGTTGAATAATAGGCTAAGTAGTTTTTATCAAAATGAGTAAGCCCACTGAGAGAAGGCGTTTATTACTAGGAGATCAGAGGGCACCAAACCAAGTCTTCAGAAGCAGTTGGGTTAAATGAATTCAGGAAAAAAAGAGTTAAAAGATTTTTTATAGGAGTGGATATAGAGGTGCAACAGTCATCACAGTTTTAAAGAGGCCCTTTGGTAAAGAGCTTCAGAAACAAAGATACAGTTTTTGAAATGATGGAAGAGAAACTTTAGAGAAGAGGAAGAATGAAGGGGCCATGGCTTTAGCAATGAAAAGATGTTCATTTCTTAAATAAACACAATGAGTGGATCTCTACTAGATATTGTGTTCAACATAGCCATTATAAAGAGGTGTTCTATCACAGAGGCAAACTGCTCTGTTGAGGTTGGTGATTCCTGTGAGGGAAATTTGTGGAGGGCAAATTTAATCAGATATGTTTTTTCTATAAAATGTTGGCTTACTTATGAACCTACTGTGGGTATCCTGAAACTCTGAGGACTCCTGAAACCATTCCAACTATTGATAATATTGTGATCCAAAATTATTTTGGCATCTCAGAATGGGGGCTGTCTTAGAGACTTTACAATTAGGAGGGACCCACGTTTCTCCTTTTGGGTTTCGTTGGGGCCTCTGCAATTCTGAAGAATATAATAAATAAAATGTAGGTTAGGCTACTGTATTGTTCTCCAGGTACAAATTAGTTAGGCTGCTATTATGTCACATTCTTATGCCATAATGAAACAACATGCTCTTGAGAAATGAGTTAGCATTACATTATGAGCAAAACAAGAACAGAGAGGTTCCAGAGTTGTATTGTTACATGAATCAAGTATACAGAGCTGAAGTGACAGACTTTACCAGCAGCATATTAAAAGTGCTCTCTGGTAGAAGTTACCATGATATTTTCAGATAAACTGTGCATCCAGGACACATGGAGAATGACAAGATCATGAACATCATCTCTGAATATGAGTCATGTTAGGTATATGCTCAGCTATCAAAGAGCAGTTCATTTTAAAATAAACCATATTTTCCTGTAATTTTAGGGCAAGAGAAGGGAAAATGGTTTATGATGGAAATAAAGATGTTGATCTCTGACAGCTGGTCTTTTCAGGTCTTTTCAGTCTAGGTGAAAACATCAGCTATAGCAGCAGTGGCAACAAACTTACCGATTTCCCTTTTTATTTGAAAGGTTCCTTGGACACTTAAAAGTGAAAGGCTTTCAGTGTCATCTCCAGATCTCTAAATCAAGAGTGGGTAGCCCCTATTTGAGGAATCAGTAATCATCATTTCAAATGCTGAGAATATTGTTGATGAGGTAGACTTAAGAGACTTTTCTATGAATATGTTGTGGGTGTTACCAAAATGATCCCTGAGATTAATCCACTCTTATTTCTCTCATATCTCTACACCCAGACCTCCTCAAGACATCACCCATCTTCTCTCCGCCGCAAAAATCACTCTGATATTGAAAGCTAAATTCATCATTGGATTGTAAACTTAGAATCAAGGGAGCTATTGCTGATTTTCTTCACAAGACCAGCTCTTTTTGCACACTTTTCATGATAAGCTGTGCTGAAAGCATAAGGTTTCTCATGTGCTTAGTCACTCAGTCGTGTTGGACTCTTTGTAACCCCGTGGATTGTAGCCCTCCAGGCTCCTCTGTCCATTGGATTCTTCAGGCAGGAATACTGGAGTGGGTTGCCATGTCCTCCTCAAGGTTTCTCATATCAAGTCATAAAATATGTAATATTTCAAGTAGGGTGCACAATTCTGGTTATTCTGGCTATGTTTTATTTACATGGTTGGGGCAGGTATGGCAAGTAGCATTGATTATGTAGATGGAAATCTGGAGTACTAAAATTTTTGGAATGCATTATTTTATTTTGAAAGTGCATTTTTTTACTGTGTTGGAACCTAAAATGCAGCAACTTAGTATAATTGAATGAATTTAGAACATAAGCAGGAAAATATTCCTAGGATTTCTTCAAAATTAGCATTTTAGATTTTTTTCTTTTAAAATAAAGCTTATTGAAATTACAAAAAATACAATAATTATCAGGACAATTAGACAGCTGTTGTGAATGGAAACTCTCTAATAGAAAACTTTTGTTTTGTTTCTGCTACCCCTCCTGTGCTTTAGGGCAGTGTTCTAATTAGCAACTTTCTGTCAGCTTTTTTGAAAGATCAAATATTTGATGTTAACTTTTGTTTGAAGTAGTGGCAGTTTTGTTAGAAAACTGTGAGCTCAAAATGGGGTATTTATTATAGTGTTATGTGTCCTTACTGAGGAAAAAGGAATATAAATAAGTGCTAATGGGTATCCTGGGTACCCTATAAAGAATAATTCATTCCCACTCAATAAAGGAGAAAAGCCAGGGATTTGGTGTGATAAACAATATCAAGTGAACATGCTGGACTTATGAAATGATAGCAGTTGTGTAGGTACAGTAATAAATCCTTGAAAGACAATTATTTAATTCTTCTAAGACTTATGAAATGGTCATTTTTCTCCCTAGTGCACAATTCTGGTTCTGTGCACAATTTCTCCCAAGGAGAGAAGTTTGCGATGATTAAATTATATGCATAATTTTAAGAGGATTTCTAGTTTTCCTAATGAAATTATTTATGATCTGTTCTCCAAATGTGAAGTTATTTTACTACATGGATAAATAGTAATTTTTGAAACTGGCTGTATCACTGAATGCTCAGAGTTGTTTTTTCTCTTACCATCTGGAGAAGATTCCACACAATAGTGTGTGCATGAATGTACACACACACCCGACATCCTCAGTAGATTATTTTTTAGTTTCCTGTAGATTCTGAAGTCTTTCTAGTGATGCTGATGTAAGCAGTTACTTCTGTTCGTTTTACACAGCTGTTGCTTTGTGTTATAAAGAAACTAATACTCTGGGACACTGCAGGAACAATCAGGCGAAGTAATCAGTTTTCCTTTCTTGAAGAAAATATTTGAGTGAAAGCCTTTGACCTGGTATGTTTAAAGGAAAGAATTAAGTTAAAATAAGAGAAAATAGATACAGCCCAGAGATTAGCTAAGAATAACATCTGGAGTAAATAGATAATTTGAAAAGAATGGAAAGTTACCTACCTGCATGTCCCCAACCCACACAAGATATTTTTTGAAGTATAACCAAAAGTATTTTGATTGTTTTCCTGTGAACAGTTCTAATCATGGATGTTAAGTATTTTCCATTGAATTGTCCTTGCATAGTCTAATTGCTGTTTTTATAAGAAATTATTTCCTGATGTTTAACCCAATTTTCCTTTATCCAAATTAACTCCATTATTTCTAGCTGATGTAAATCACAAACACACTAAGAAGCCTTTCATGGTTTTGTTTCTCCATAGATCTGAAGCCTTCACTGTTTTGTATATTTCTATTTTTTTATAAGGCATTTCAAAATTAATATGCAAAATACTATCCTATCAAGTTAGAAGAGTTGAAGGACCTCTAGTGTATGATGGAAAGAAATGGGAGAGGAAGATGATAAATTAGGCCAAATTTCCTTGTGACTACTAACATTTTTCCCTTGATGATATTTGGTTTTCTAAAATAAGAAAGTCATTGGAGATATATTAGTATTATTATAGCCTACTTTTGCTTTGTTCCATTTACTAGAGAAAACTAAAGATAGTTTTAGACATTTTACAAGTCTTTTAATTGTGTTGGCTTTAAACTTAGAACAAACTTTTAGTGTTTATATATTTTAGAGTTGGAACAAAATTTTTAAATACATAAGGCAACTCTCAAAATTAAGAATAAAGAGATAATTATTTTATCTCCTTCCTAAAATTCTTCCCTTCATGTCCTTATTAATATGAGTCAACCATGTGTATGCTCAGTTGCTGAGTCATGTCCAACTCTGTGACCCCCATGGACTGTAGCCCTCCAGGCTCCTCCATCTATAGGATTTCCCAGGTCAGAATACTGGAGTGGGTTGCCATTTCCTTCTCCCGGGGATCTTCGCCACCCAGAGATCAAACCTGCATCTCCTGCATTGGCAGGTGGATTCTTTACCACTACCTGGGAAGCCCTATGAGTCTTACAAATCCTGTTTAGAATCTCTGTGTTAGTACATTCACTGTTTCAGTCACCTGCCTTCTCATCAGCTCACAGTCTGACCCACTACCATCACTCCTATTAAGGGACGAAAAACTGAGAAATGTATAGATATTCAGTATTTCATCAATTTGATATCAAATAACACTTAAGAGTGGACATCATCATATAAATGAAATGTGGCTGTGACTGTGTGTGGAGTGATAGATTGTATGGTATTGAATAGTTACTCTGTCATTGCACAAGCTAATGACTTTTGTGCAAGTTATTTAACCTCTCTGTACCTCAATTTGCTTATCTACAAGTTGAGTATAACAGTAATATCTACCTCATGATGGTATGAGGATCAAATGGGTAAATATTTACAAAATTAAAAAAAAAACACTTAGAAAATTTCCTGGCACAGAGTAAGCATTTACTAATAATTATCTAGTGGTGGTAGTAACAATAGTTCATTAGAAAAATGTGATTTATATTTTTCACCAAGGGAAAAATCTGGGCAATGTGATATACACAAGTAATGAAATATACAAAATGTGATATACAAAAGCAATGACGTTTTGATACATACTACACCATGAATGGACGTTAAAGACATTCTTCTGAAAGAAATGTCAGACACAAAAGCCATCAATATCTCTTTCCCTATCTTCTTCCATCTTTGCTTTCTGCACCATCTGCACTCCGGCTCCAGAGAAAACTGGAAAGACAGAGACAGGGGTATGGAGAATATTTAAGAATGAAGCAGGAGAAAGAAAGGAGAGAAAAAGCAAAATAGTGAGGCAGAGGAAGAGGTGCAGGAGAGGGGATTAATCTGCCTTTCTATGGCTTTAGAGAACGTTTTAGTTTTGTTTTCCCTGGAAAAAAAGGGCAACTTTTTCATTAAAAAATTAAATTTCCCATTAATTTTAGTCCTTACCAATAGTATATGAATTGGAAGACTCTGAAAGCTTCCAGATTTACTGACAAAAGAACACTTCTGGGCTGATACAGAAGACAGAGCTGGTGGTCAGCTAACTGCCTTTATCTGCCTTTCCCTACTTCTCCCAGTTCTCTGAGACTGAAAGAAGGCACATTTCATAAAGAAGGTCATTTGATGAACATCTCAGGGTTGGATTGAGAAAGAATGTGGATTTCAGTCACAGAATTTCAGAAAAAATAAGGGGCCATGTGACAAGAACAGGTTATTTGTTTATAGAGTCTCTGTGCACAGAATATCTCAAAACAAATCTGTTAATTTGCCTCAAGGAAAAGAAGGATCATAATGGTCAGATATTTGGATATAAAAAGCCATGCTGTATTAATGTTAGAAAAAAATCATGAAGATGTCTTTAGTTGTGTACCATGAGTAAATTGTTTCATTTCATATTTTTTCTTTGAGGTGAAATTGAGTTGCTGTTAATTATTAAATTTGACTTCTTGTACTTTAGAAAATAAGGGTTATGGGTTTAAAACACTAAGAATATATTTGCCTTTAATTTGATTCATGTTCCTTGACCTAAAAGAAATAGAAATCAAATTGTTTATGATTATGATGAATGGGATTTTCTAGGAAGTGAAATTGGTTCAATCAGAGCAATTACTGTTTCTCATTATTGTTAGCCCAGAATAGAGCCAGTCTTTCTGCTATTCTTTACAGATGTCTCTCAAATATTACAGTTTGCCTTACCCAAAGGTGAAGGAGGCATTTCAGGATAAATTGTTAAACTATCAGAAGGTTACATGTGGATAATGATGAGAGTTTTTGGTAAAAATCACAATGTCTGAGGCAAATTTTGGGGAAAAGAATTGACTAAGCTTTCCTTATTTAGGCAATTGCATATGATCAAATATCACTGGATAATATTTAATAAAACTTGTTCTGCTTAATTTTGGAAAGGAGGATTTGAGGAAGCAATATAAGCTCAGAGGAAACATAGATTTAAATTTTTTTTTAAGAATTCATTTTTTAAAGATCAGACTTACTTAGGTTTACAGTAAAATTGGGTTTTAGTTCTAGAAGGTCTTGTAGGCCTGCACAGAACCGTTCAACTTCAGCTTCTTCAGCTTTACTGGTTGGGGCATAGACTTGGATTATGCCTTAGAAACGAACAGAGATCATTCTGTCATTTTTGAGATTGCATTCAGGTACTGCATTTCGGACTCTATTGTTGACTATGATGGCTACTCCATTTTTTCTAAGGGATTCCTGCCCAGAGTAGTAGATACAATGGTCATCTGAGTTAAATTCACCCATTCCAGTCCATTTTAGTTGGCTGATTCCTAAAATGTCGACGTTCACTCTTGCCATCTCCTGTTTGACCACTTCCAATTTGCCTTGATTCATGGACCTAACATTCCAGGTTCCTATGCCATATTGCTCTTTACAGCGTCAGACCTTGCTTCCATCACCAGTCACATCCACAACTGGGTGGTGTTTTTGCCTTGACTCAATCTCTCCATTCTTTCTGGAGTTATTTCTCCACTGATCTCCAGTAGTATATTGGACACCTACCGACCTGGAGAGTTCATCTTCCAGTGTCCTAGAGGAAATCAGTCCTAAATGTTCATTGGAAGGACTGATGTTGAAGCTGAAACTCCAATACTTTGGCCACCTAATGTGAAGAGCTGACTCATTTGAAAAGACCCCGATGCTGGGAAAGATTGAAGGCGGGAAGAGAAGGAGATGACAGAGGATGAGATGGTTATATGGCATCACCGACTCAATGGGTATGAGTTTGAGTAGACACTAGGAGTTGGTGATGGACAGGGAGGCCTGGTGTGCTGCAGTCCATGGGGTTGTAAAGAGTCAGACACGACTGAGCGACTGAACTGAACTAACAGTAAAATTGTGAGGAAGATATACAAATTTCCCACATACTCTCTGCCCTGATACATGTATCAGTTCAGTTCAGTTGCCCAGTCATGTCTGACTCTTTGCGACCCCATGAATTGCAGCACGCCTCCCTGTCCATCATCATGTCCTGGAGTTCACTCAAACTCACGTCCATTGAGTCAGTGATGCCATCTAGCCATCTCATCCTCTGTCGTCTCCTTCTCCTCCTGCCCCCAATCCCTCCCAACATCAGAGTCTTTTCCAAGGAGTCAACTCTTTGCATGAGGTGGCCAAAGTACTGGAGTTTCAGCTTTAGTATCATTCCTTCCAAAGAACACCCAGGGTTGATCTCCTTTAGAATGGACTGGTTGGATCTCCTTGCAGTCCAAGGGACTTTCAAGAGTCTTCTCCAACACCCTGGTTCAAAAGCATCAATTCTTCGGTGCTCAGCTTTCTTCACAGTCCAACTCTCGCATCCATACATGACCACTGGAAAAACCATAGCCTTGACTAGACGGACCTTTGTTGGCAAAGTAACGTCTCTGCTTTTCAATATGCTATCTAGATTGGTCATAACTTTTCTTCCAAGGAGTAAGCATCTTTTAATTGCATGGCTGCAGTCACCATCTGCAGTGATTTTGTATAGCTTCCCCATTATCAACATTGGTCACCAAAATATACTTTTTTAAAAATCAAGGATTAACTTATATCGATACATCAATCATTGTTGTTATTTGGTTGCTAAGTCGTGTCTGACTCTCTGGAACCCCATGATCTGCACCACGCCAGGCTTCCCTGTCCTTTGCTATCTCCCAGAGTTTGCTCAAACTCATATCCATTGAGTCACTAATGCCATTCAGCTGTAATCAACTGAAATCTGTAGTTTACCTAAGAGGTCAGTCTTGATGTTGTAATTCAGTGGGTTTAGAAAAATGTGTAATGACATGTATCTATCAGTATAATATACAGAGTATTTTCACTACCCCAAAAATCCTTTGTGCTCTGCCTGTTTATTGCCCCTGACTGGAAACCATTTCCTCTATCCAAGGGATTCTCCAGGTAAGAATACTGGAGTGGTTTGCCATTTCCTCTTTCAGGAGATCTTCCTGACCCAGGGATTAAACCCATGTCTCTTATTTCCTGCATTGGCAGGTGGGTTCTTTACCACTAGTGCCACCTTGGAAGCCCCAATATTTTTACTGTCTTTATAGTTTTGCCCTTTAAGAAAGGTCATAAAGTTGAAATATTATAGTATACAGCCTTCTAAGATTGGCTTCTTGCACTTAGTAGTAAAAATATTGACTTTTAAAAAAGTAAATATACACCTAACACTTTGAAATATACATTTAATACCTTTGTCCTAAAAGCAAATTATATTCATCACTGACACTTAATGGAAGTATATGTTCAAAAAATAGGTTTAACAAGAGAAAGTATTAACTCTTTAATGTTTACTTTAATAGAAATTGTATTTAATTAAATTACATTTGCTTTTAAATAAACTATTGCTGAAATGAAGGTAATCCATTTATAATGGAACAGAGAAAAATACTTTATTTTTAAATACTCATTTTCTATTTCTCCAGATTTTATGTCCTCCATTTTCTCAAGTGGCATGACAATAAAAGGAAAATATAAAATGTGATTTTCCTATCCATTATCATTCTGAAGTAGGAAACTTATGAAAAATGATTGATAGATCTCAAGGAAATGTTTAAATTATCACATCTAAGATAATGCTGAATCAAATATTCAATCTTCATTATAAGCAAGATTCCAAAGTAGATTATTTGTCTTAATTTTCCTTGTTAGATTTCCTCCTCAATTGTTTATTCCCTTTGTCCCTGTGACTTCCAGCACAAACACACACAATCGACCCTGTGTCCTGTCTTAACCATCTAGTAGTACCCCTACTATCTCATTAGTAGGGACAATAATTAATCTCTTACTATCGGCATAAACTGATAATGGTTTAAGTACTGTCAAAGAAAAGCCAGGGCTGGACAGTAGGCAAATTGGTAAAAAACAGATTATAGATCCATTGCAGTAGCGGGAGGGAGATATCTGTAGAACTGGGTTCCATTCTGAATACTGCAAGGAAAAGTGGGGACTTAAGAGTCAAAGAGTGTGGTGGTCATAAGTGGAGAGAAAATTGCTAAGAGGGAACATGAAAGGGCTAGGTTCAGTCACTTATTCATATCTGACTCTTTGCAACCCCATTGACTACAGAAAGCCAGGCTTCCCTGCCCTTCTCCATCTCCCAGAGTTTGCTCCAACTCATGTTGAGTCGATGATGCCATTCAACCATCTCATCCTCTGTTGCCCCCTTCTCCTCCTGCCCTTCAGTCTTTCCCAGCATCTGTGTCTTTTCCAGTGAGTCAAGGGCTAGGGGATATTGCTAAACTGACACAACAGGATTCTTGGTGATCTGGCCAGAGTGATCAAATATCACTGGTGAGGGGGATGGTGGAAGATGTGGAGCTTGATTAGATATTGAGGGTGAGCAAATACCAAAGGTGGGGATTCCGATTTAGCAGAGTTCAGAAACTAGATTCCATAAGGAAGTGTAGAAGATTCAGACATCTGAGTAAAATTTGCTTAATCAAAGAATCTTTGGCAGCAAAAGTCTGTGATGATTTATTAGCATTTTATATAAGGAAAAGTGTGGAGAAGTTGGAAAATAAGAGTGGAATGCTAATCTCATAGTTCAGTTAATTCTGGGTGAAACCTTTCAGAATTACTCTTCCTTACAGAGGGTGTCAGTGCTCTTCTCCCACTACTTGTGTGTGGCCACGTGTACATGCATACACATACACATGTACTACACACACACACACACACACACACACACACACAGGCATGTGATAGTGGAATGAATAATGAATATTGAACTTCTGAAAAGGTGCTCACCCAGCTATATAGCTATTCTGATGTGAGCTTTTTCACTGCTAGATTTTTTTAACCTTCAAACGTAGCCTTAGCCAAGCTTTAAATGTGTTTATAAGGACATCACTAGAAATTATTGTAATTCTCTTCTGTTGTCCTAATGGGGCAGTGTCAACACCAGTTCATTTTACTGTAAATCGTATTATATATCTAATGGATGTTTTTGCAAATATCTGAATAAAACTTCCTTTTCAGGGCAATTGTTTATTAATTTGAGAAATTGTATTTAGATTATATCTATGTGCTACCAAGATGCCAGGTAAAGATGGACAAATCATGCTGTAAAATTGTAAAACTGTATGTGCTCCCTCTAGAAAAAGAAAGTATTTTGAGGAGCATTATAAAGCCCATCTGAATGGAAATATCTTCCCAGTGACTGCTGTCTATTTATTTAAAGCTAATGTTGAAGTGTGTTGATTAGAGGCAATAGAACCTTCTGACAAATAATGTTCTGAGGAGACAGTGCAGTTGACTGCAGAGTTAGGAGTATTTTATTGATGCTTTTTATTAATTGAGTAAAAGTGAAAGATTTCTGTGCTTTTAACATCTAGCTCTAATTAATGGCTAGAACAGTCAAAGCTGTGTAAAATTGTTCTGAACATAAGCTGGTAAAATTCTTGTTCTACCTGCCAAGGGTCTGCCATTCCTGATTGAGTTTTTGGACTCCTAGGATGAGAAGTGTAAACACTGAAAAGGAATCACAGTATGGTGGTCTGTCTTTTCAGAGCAGTTGGGTTGGGGCAGTGGGAAGGCAGAGGGAGGGGAGGAAGCAGGAATGAGCACTGGAAATAGACTTCTGCTGCCTAAAAGAATGATGTGCTTTACATACCAGACTGAATTGATACTTTAGTTACTGCTGCAGTTCTGGATTTTTCACATAGTTTGGGGAAAAAAAAAAAAAAAGAAACAGCAATTCTTATCTCTGTGCTACAAATTCCTTATTCTCTAGGGTGTGACATGAATTTCAAGTTACTTGGCCTAGAGAGTAGGAGTAAAGATAATCAGGGTAAGCTGACCTGAGGAAAGTACTCACATGAGCATCACTTGCTGTTAGATTACCGGCACCATTCACTTATGTGCGGGAAGGTTGGCAGTCCATTCCTTGAGTGAAGGACTGACCTGAAGAATGCCTTAACACTTCACAGTTTGTTCAGATTAGGAACTGTCAAACCATCGTAAAGAGAAACTGCTTTTTATTTCCATGAAGCCTTGATTTAAACATACACGTACTTGACAAATGTTTTATGAGTTCCTCATTTGTATTTTATTGAGATATAATTGACATATTGTATAGGCTTAAGATATATAGTCTGTTGATTTGATACATTTATGTATTACAATATGATTACCACTTTAGCAGTTAACACCTCTGTCATGTCACATATTTGATTTTTTGTTTGTTTTTTTTTGTGGTGAGAACAATTAAGATTTAGTTTTGTAGCAAGTTTTAAGTGTATAATATAGTACTGCTGACTGTATTTACTATGCTGTGCATTAGCTTTTCAGAAATTATGTTCTAGTTTCAAGTTTGTACCTTTAAACATTGTTTGCCCGATTTCCCCATCCCGCACCTCCTGGTAGTCACCTCTCTACTCTTGGTTTTTATGGCTTCAGCATTTTTAGATTCCACAGATAAATGATACCATACAGTGTTTGTTTTCCTCTGTCTGACTTATCTCACTTAGCATGATACTCTCAAGGTTCATCCATGTTGTTGCAAATGGCAGGATTTCCCTCTTTCTCATGACTGATTATTTTCCATTGTGTGTGGGTGTGCGCACATGCTTCTTCAGCCATTTATCTCTTGTCAACACTTAGATTATTTCCATGTGTATAATGCTGCTATGAACATGGCCATGCAGATATCTCTTCCAGATACTGATTTCAGTTCCTTTAGATATATATCCAGGAGTGCTGGAATATATGGCAAATCAACTTTTAATTTTTTAGGAGTCTCCATACTTTTTTCTTTACTAACTGTACCACTTTACAGTCGCAACTGAAATGTATAAGGGCTCCCTTTTCTCCAGATCCTTGCCAGTCTTTGTTATCTCTTGCCTTTTAATAATAAGCCTCCTAACAGATGTGAAATGATATCTCATTGTGATTTTGATTTGGATTACCCAGATTCTTAGTGATAGTGATCATTTTTTCACATTACCTATTGGCCAATTGCATGTCTTCTTTGCCCATTTTTAACTGGAAAAACAAGCTTTTTTGTTAATAAGTTATATGAGTTATTTATGTATTTTGGATATTACTCCCTTACCAGATATATGGTTTGTGAATATTTTCTCCCATACTATAGAGAGATCAATTTACTGATTATTTACTATATATAACTCTTTAGTTTAATGTGTTCCCTCTTGTTTATTTCAGTTTTTGTTGCCTGTGCTTTTGATATCTTATCCAAGAAATCATTGCCAAGGCCAGTGTCAGGGATCTTTTACCCTATGCTTTCTTTTAGAAGTTTTATAGTTTCTGTTCTTTCATTTAAACTTTTGATCTACTTCAAGTTATTTCTTGTGAGTGGTATAAAATAGGGGTCCAGTTTCATTATTTTGCACACAGATACCCAGTTTTCCCAACACTGTTTATTGAGGAGACTTTTCTTTCCCCATTTGTGTTTTGGCATTCTTGTAAAAAATTAGTTTACCATACATGAGTTTGTTTGGGTCTGAGCTCTGTTCTGTTTCACTGGTCTAGGTGCCTGTTTCTATGCCAGTATCATAGTGTTTTGATCACTATAACTTTGTAATATAGCTTGAAATCAGGTAATGTGATGCCTCTAGTTTTGTTCTTTCTCAAGATTGCTTTAGCTATTCACAGTCTTTTGTGGTTCCAAACAAATTTTAGGATATGTTTTTTTTAATTATGTGAAAAAATGCCATTGAAATTGTGATTGGAATTGCATTAAATATGTAGATTTCTTATGGCAGAAAATGAAGACGAACTAAAGAGCCTCTTGATGAAAGTGAAAGAGGAGAGTGGAAAAGTTGGCTTAAAGCTCAACATTCAGAAAACAAAGATCATGGCTTCCAGTCCTATCACTTCATGGCAAATAGATGGGGAAACAGGGGAAACAGTGGCTGACTTTATTTTGCGGGGGGGCTCCAAAATCACTGCAGATGGTGACTGCAGTCATGAAATTAAAAGACGCTTACTCCTTGGAAGGAAGTTATGACCAACCTGCTGCTGCTGCTAAGTCGCTTCAGTTGTGTCCAACTCTGTGAAACCCCAGAGGTGGCAGCCCACCAGGCTCCCCCATCCCTGGGATTCTCCAGGTAAGAACACTGGAGTGGGTTGCCATGTCCTTCTCCAATGCATGAAAGTGAAGTTGCTCAGTTCTGTCCAACTCCTAGCGACCCCATGGACTGCATGCAGCCTACCAGGCTCCTCCATGGGATTTGCCAGGCAAGAGTACTGGAGTGGGTTGCCATTGCCTTTTCCAACCTAGATAGCATATTAAAAAGCAGAGACATTACTTTGCCTACAAAGGTCGGTCTAGTCAAGGCTATGGTTTTTCCAGTAGTCCTGTATGGATGTAAGAGTTGGACTGTGAAAAAAGCTGAGCGCCAAAGAGTTGATGCTTTTGAACTGTGGTGTTGGAAAAGACTCTTGAGAGCCCCTTGGACTGCAAAGAGAGCCAACCAGTCTATCCTAAAGGAGGTCAGTCCTTGGTGTTCATTGGAAGTCATCAAATTGGAAGGACTGATGCTGAAGCTGAAACTCCTATACTTTGGCCACCTGATGCGAAGAGCTGACTCATTTGAAAAGACCCTGATGCTGGGAAAGATTGAGGGCAGGAGGAGAAGGGGACGACAGAGGATGAGATGGTTGGATGGCATCACCGACTCAATGGACATGAGTTTGGGTAGGCTCCAGGAGCTGGTGATTGACAGAGAGACCTGGAGTGCTGCAGTTCATGGGATCACAGAGTCAGACACGATTGAGCAACTGAACTGAACTGAACTGATGGATATTTTCACACTATCAATTCTTCCATTTTAAAAACATGGGCTGTTCCCCACTTATTTGTGTCATCTTTCATCTATTTCATAAATGTCTTATACTTTTCATTTTCCAGATATTTTTCCTCCTTTGTTATATTTTTTCCCTAAGTATCTCATTGATTCAGATGCTGTTGTAAATGGAATTGGTTTCTTAATTTCTCTAACAGATAATTTGTTGTTAGTGTATGGAAATGCAACTGATTTCTGTATGTTGGCTCTGTATCTTGCAATTTTACTAAATTAATTTATTAGTTTTGACAGTTTTTAATGGTATCTTTAGAGTTTACCATATGTAAGATCCTGTCACTGGCAAATAACAATAATTTTACTTTTTCCCTCTCTGATATAGATAATTTTTATTACCTTTTCTTGCCTAATTGCTGTGAATAGGACTTCTAATACCATGTTAAATAGAAATTGCAAGAGTGGGCATCCCTGTCTTGTTCCTAAACTTAGAGGAAAGGATCTTAAATTTACCACTGAGTTTGATATTAACTGTGGACTTTTCATATAGGCCTTGATTAGGCTGATGAACATTTCTTTTATACCCAGCTTGTTGAGCTTTTTCTTTTTTTTATCATCAAAGGATGTTTTTTATCAAATGCTTTTTCCACATCTATTGAGGTTAACATATGATTTTTATTTTTATTTATTGATTCACATATATTGAACTATCCTTGCATCCCTGGAGTAAATCCCACTTGATCATGGTGAATAATCCTCTTACATATTAATGATTTTTTTTTTCTGACAACTTGCTGTCATAGAAGTACAATCTTTGATAACTACTGAAGATAAAACAGTGACATGGTCTCCTTATATCTCTCCTAGATGGTTGCTGGAAAGACAAACTAATCCTTTTAAATATTGATTTTGGTAGGTACTTTGACAAAGAAGTTACTTGTGCAGTATGGGTACATGAGGAACAAAGGGATAAGTTTGTATTGTGATTGGGGAAAGCATCTTAGAGGACAGGATATTTGAGACCTAAAGAAGATGAGGGAGCTGATTATGAAGTACAAAGGAGCAAGTGCTGACAGAAAAGAGACTCTACTGTTTTTATTCCCTTTGACTCTGAGGTGCTCTGAAAAGATCGAGAGGAAAGATGTTAAATAATGTCCCTCAGTCATCAAATGGAGAAGGAAATGGCAACCCACTCCAGTATTCTTGCCTGGAGAATCCCAGGGACAGAGGAGCCTGGTGGGCTGCTGTCTATGGGGTTGCACAAAGTCGGACACAACTGAAGCAACCTAGCAGCAGCAGCAGCAGTCATCAAATAAAATTTTAGTTTTGTTCAATAGACTGGATTATACATATCTGTGACATATAATCTCCCTGTTTAAAATGTCTAAAATAAAATTATTTTTGGTAATTGAATGTATTAAAAATAGTGTGCTTTATACAATTTTGAGGAAGTTAGGCATTGTTATTAATGGAAGACATTATGTTTTCACAAAGGATCATTGCTTTTTACGTAGTGGAGATAAGCCTAATATAGATGACTTGGTACTTTTGCTATGGCAGGTGCTTGGTGTGTTTGCTAAGTTGAATTGCAGCTCATATTGTGCCATATTAGGTCCCTCACAGTTAGACATTTTCGTATTGAGTTATAGAATTACCCACTTCCAGGGTTATATGCATTGAACAGCTCTCTGCAATCTCACGTAGAGGGAAGAACAGATCAATGATTTCCGGATCTTGCTCACCAAAAAATAATCTGCTTAGGACACACAGTCTTTAGGCAAAATTATTATTTCTGCTGTAGATAGGAAGAAGCTTAAAGGTTCAGGGATTTGCTCGAAGTCCTATAGCACAGTTCATATTTTTGTATGGCATTTTTATCATAAAGTAAACATGCTTACTATCTTCCTGAAGAGATATGTGTCAGGTAGTTATATTCTGGTGGGATAAGTTTTAATCATTTCCATATGTCTGCAGGAAATCAGTGGCACAGCTGTATATAAAACCTATAAAACCTAGGATGTTTGACCTGGGTGATTTTGAACTCTGTTCTTATAATCAAAAGCAAACATTATGACTCATTTTAGTATAATCAGTGTTTTTCTGAAACCTTACAGAAAGAAAAGATGTCAGGGATCATATATGAAATTGAACCACAGGTGAGTAAACTGCTTTCTAGTCTGGAGAAAAGTTTAAGTATTTATCATTTAACAATGTAAAAACTACACATGTAAACTATCATTAGTAAATCCACGTGTTGAATGCTCTTGAAGCCTTAACAGAATTGTGGTTTTTTAGGAGCATCTCCTCTGTCCTAAGAATCTCTAATTTGTCTTCGTGTTAGGAGATAGGCGAAACTGCCAGGTTTGCTTTTTTGTTGTTTTTGTTCTTCCCCTCTCTCATTCTCTCCTGCACTGTTCCTCAAAGCACAGCTTCTGAGTGTGGCCTCAGTTTCCTCCTCTTGCTGCACTTGAAGCCTCTTTTGTGAAGTAGACTAGATAAGTCTACAAACTGAGTGTCTACTCTTTCTTCGTATCTCTCTCACCTCTCTTTTTTGCTCTGATAATCTGATAAATTAATATTCCTCATGGTTTTAATGACTGCTAATAGATTATTGCATCTTAATGACTGGTAATGGCTTAATCTGTTAAACCTCCTGGGTGAAATATTTACATTTTAAAAGGGCTTTTTGGAATCATAACCTTATTTAAAGAGATGACTCAGTGTGAGAATCTAAAACTTGTTGACAAATCACTAGGGAGAATAAAAAATTAGATTTTAAGAAATATTTTAATATTTATGAGAACAAGGATACAGTCTCAAAATTGATGTAATGATAAAGCACTCATAGTACAATTTGAAGCATTCCTTTTTTAATCTTTAGTGATGCATAAAATAACAATGTGTTTCAAAATCAGTGATGTCTTGGATTTGATGAAATATGGTAGCTATATTTTGCCACCCTTCAAAGTATGCCTGTTGTAGGTGGTAACTACCTCCCTAATTATACTTCACTCTCACAGTTATACACAAACTCACTTCTGCATAAACAAACCCAAATAAACACATCCCCACACCACTGAACTATGGACATTCCCTATTTAACTGCTGTGGAAGCATATTAAAATTTGAGTTTTTTGTGTTTTATTGTCCATATTAAAGGTTTCATAATCTTAGTTTAAGAACATTTTTAAGAAATTTTTACTGGAAATGATATTTTATTTATAGCATTTATTTGCTCTTTAAATTGTTTTTTGTAATACTTGATTCCTTTTATTTTGTCTCACTTTGCTTTGAGATAGAAGTGATAAATATGAGTAAATACCACAGATGGATATAATGTCTTGAAGGACTGGCTATCCTTTTAAAGATGAAAAGGCTTTGTATCTGTAATTACTGATCATGTGATACACAGTTTCAAATAAAAGACTTAGTGTCATTCTTTCTTTTTGGAAGACATTAGAAACAATTGCAGAATAAAAAGCAAGCCCATCAACAACAGAAAATCAGTCAGAAAACTGGCTAAAATTCAGCTCTTTGTGTTCTTGAGAGTGAAAGCTGTAGCTGAAAGAAAGCTCTTCAATTTTCTACCATGCAAATCCATTGCCTCCTTTTAGATTGGTTTACTCTTTTGAAGCAGTTAAGTAGTAGCATTTCTTGGCAAGAAGAACGTTTATTTAAATAATTCTGTGCAAATTCTGTTTAATTTATTCCTTCTGCCTCCCATTCTACTCCATTGCCTTCCCTGTACTACCAGCTTCGTATATCCACTTGGGTTATGATATATGGACACTTGTTATGTTCCTCTAGGATGCCTTTTAATTTCTTTTTAAGTTTAAAATTGGGGTATGGTAGTTAAGGACTTTTAAAAAAATGCAGTAGCAATCATATTTTCACTAATGACAATAAGTATATATTTTATCAGTATTCTTTGTAAGGGGCTTCCCAGGTGACTTAGTGGTAAAGGATCTGCCTGGAAATGCAGGAGATGCGAGAGATGCAGTTCGATCCCTGGGTTGGGAAGATCCCCTGGAGTAGGAAATGGCAACCACCTCCAGTATGCTTGCATGGAAAATTCCATAGACAGAAGAGCCTAGCGGGCTGCAATCCATGGGGTTGCAATGAGTTGGACACAACCAAGCGGCTGAGCACACAGATTCATTCTTTGTGAATGAACAGGATTTTATCATCATAGTCTTATATTTAGAAGTTTTCCAAAGGTTTAAAAGTTTTGGATTGATTTGGCAGGGCCACTGTTATGCATATATTTTGTAGGTTGCAGAATATATGGTTAAATTGGAAAATATCAAGATCTATTATTTTCATTGAATTCTCAGTATGTATGGCAGTTAATAAAATTCTAAACTCTCTGGTAGCTGTGAAATGTTGTTATTAAATCATTAGCTGCTGCCTAATATGTCAGCATGGATTAGTACTTTTCCTATTAACAATTTTCAAAAAGAAGTGACCTGAGTAAGTGAGAAATAGGAGACTGTTACTGTCAGAACCTGATGCGGTGCTCATAAGTAATGGCAAGAGAAGGATGCTACAAGCAAATAAAAAGGGTTTGAGAGCATGGAACAAGAAAAAAAAGTTCACTTTATTTTTATTTTTGCCTAGCAGCAGCAGCAGCAGAGTTAGCCCAGAGGCTTTGGAAATGAATGGCCAGCCTGTGGTTGACTGCAGTGTTGCAAAAATTAACATCATGTTAACATACAAATCTGTACCTTTTGAACTCTGACTGCATTTTCAAGTGAAACTACATCCTTTAGCTGCCATCCTGTCACATAAAGGAAGGAGGTGTGTATTTAGAAGGTACCCATGAAAGCCTGGCAGACCAAGGATCTGTGTGAAAGGTTGTTTTGTCAAGAAAGGCACCTACGAGTCTATTACAAGTACAATACAGTGTGGTCTATGATGAATCTCCATCCCTTGAGAGCTCTTAAAATAGAATAAATAGCTAGGTCTTTGGATGGTTTAAGCATTTAACTGCCTCAAGGAAAAGATCTTCTCAGATGACCTCCCAGTGCCCCTTTTAGCTTTGTAATTCTAAGTCTGAGATAGTTGGCTTATGAAGTGCACTGAGCATATAAATGTGTGCAGGTATGTTCAGTGTGTATATATAGATATGTGGGGGTATGTATATACGTGTGTATGTAAAAATGTACCTACCCTAGTAACATTATATATGTTTAATATTTTTATGCTCCTTTTTTCTTACCCTGTTACTCTGTACAGACTCTCTTTCTCGCCCTCCATCCTTTCGTTGATCTCCCCGTATACACAAGTGTGCAAAAATACATTGCGTCTGAAGTTGGATGGCAAATGTATGTGGTTCTTGAAGGTTTAGTTTCCTCACTGAATGATTTTTATCCCTGATATTTTCCTAATGAAGAGCTGTGTGCATCTGTTTAAGTATTATTGGCAGAGGGTGAAAGGAATGTATGAGTTTTGTTGTTTACTAGGAGAAAGAAGCATAGAACATGTAGTTCAGTATGGTGACATATGATATTTATATTTACCACTAGAGAAGGAGCATGTAGGGTAGAATCAATATCTACTTTTAGTTTGTTATTGTTTGTGGACTGTAAAGGGTTCTCTGAAATAGTCTTTCTGATAGAGGTGTAAGACTGCAGAGAACTAAACATTTGTGCACTGTGACTTGGTTTTAATGTTTAATAACTGTAGTTGGTCAAAAAGCTGAAATCCAAAAAATGCCATGTGACTTAGCAAGCACATAGGAATAAAACCACCCAGCTCTGGGTCAGACACTTTCTACTGAGAGGACTCCTCCTGAGAAGTAAATATGAGCATTCCTGAAAAGTAAATATGAGCAAATTTGAATGCATATTTGCATTCATGACAGAAAACAACCTGCACCATTGTAATTCCTGTGACCGTCATTGTGGGGAGAGTTCAAAACCTTGTATATGGTTGAGTTTAGAACCACGTCTGCAGCTGTTCCTAGATAATGAGCTTGTCTGTCCACAAAGAGCTGGTTGTGGTCAGAAGATGGAGATTTAATCAGAATGCAGAAAATTGATTACAAATCTTTGCTACTTTTACTTATTTTAAATGAAAAAACATTTCATTTCTTAGCTCTCCAGTATTCCTTCTCATATTTTAACCTTACAGTAGCTATTCATAGGGGGCTGTGTGTGTGGGTGTATTTGGTAATAAATTCTAAAGGACAGGCAGTTCTTGTCCACTTGCTCACAGACAATACTGATAGTATTTCACTTAACTCAGACTCTATTTGGCTTGCATTTGCTGCAGTTGTCAAACTCTGCCATCTGGTTACTCTGTTATCCCTCATCAGTTTTCTTATGTGATTAGGAAAAGAACACTTCTTTGGGCAAGATGCTAGGTGTAGCTGTTTAATAGGAACCAGAGATTCCTTCCTGGTACTTGGAAAAAAAATCATTACCATCAGCAGCACCTTGAGAATAGAAAATTTAAAACCTGCTCGTGTAATACATAAAATTTATGTTTATATAGCTAATACAGATTGAAAAAGAACAAAAATGTATGTTCTGTTCTTAAAAAAATAAAAATCTAATGAGAATTGAATGTCTAAAAATATTTAAGGAACATTGCTTTGCTTCTAATTTCTGATTTCTCTTTGGACAAACTTGATTGAATAGTTATGTATATTTATAATTTATTAAGTTGTTGTAGGGTTTGTAGAAAAATTGGAGGACATGGCTGGGAAGCCCTATCAATGCAGGACTCTCTAGAAAACTATCGCCAGATGATGCTTAGAGTGTGTTAGATGATGCCTCTTTCTCACTGTCTCTCTGCTTATTTTATAACTGCATTGTTAGAATCTGAGTGTGAGTGAGGAAGAAACTGGTGTGAAGCTTGATCACCAGAATGAGATAGGTGGTCAGAGAGAGGTTGTTTGCTTGTCAAGTTGGTCTGGGCTACATGGCCCTTTGTTGGATAGTATCATTTAATCCATGGAGAAGAGAGTAAAGTAGAAGTTACTAAGAGGAAGTGGAGAGACTAGGGAGAGGGGAAATTCTTTTACCTCACTAGCAGGGGGCACAGAAGGCATGGTGGAGAAGGACAAGAGGGCTAGTCTTTAGCCTCTCACCCACAGTGACTCCATCCACTTGTGAAAAGCATCCCAGCAACACCATAAGTTCTGGATGATCATTTATCTTCTATCTGGGGAAATAACTGATGATAAAGAGATAAAGGAAGAGGGACTGATAGTATTTCCTCCAATAGTCTCTTCTAGTGAAGAATGGAAATTCTGTCATTTTTATAAAGTGGAAACGTGAGAAGAGACGGATTCACCACAATAACTCTTTCCACCTTTAAGAAATTTACAGCTTTTTGGGGTGATTCTAGACAAATTAAAGCAATGATAAATAATACTTTTCAGTATGAAATAAAGACCTAAATTGTGACGTTTAGAATGTAGAGGTCAGATTCTTTACTGCTGAGCCACTGGGGAAGCCTGGATATTTTCTATTAAACATAAAAAACATTGCATTGAGTTAGATTTTATGTAAAGGAATTGTCTATTTATATTTACCAAAACTTACAGAAAAAAAGACTTCAAACTATTTATAAATGTGTGAGTGGAGAGAATAATAGATAAATAATAGACTAGAGAGAATCTGAAATAAAATAAAAAGCGCAGAAGCAGTATTGCAGTAAAGGTTGAGAATTTCGGCTTTGGAGTCTGAAGTCTTGGATTTGAATTCCACAATTGCCACATAGTAATTGTATGATCTTAAATAAAATAACTAATGTCACTAAGAGTATTTTCTCATATGACAAACAGGGACAATAATATGCTTAAATATTAAGATTGTTGTGTGCAAGTCACAATGGTTCCTGGCCTATAACAATTAGTAATGAAGGTGACTTATATTGTCATTATTGGGTGAAACATTATAAATAAAATAAAATCTCTCTTTCAAGTGAGAGGTGGTTTACTAGAATAGGAAGTTAGTAAAATTTTTTTGAAAGTGCTGTGTTTTTAGAGGATTAGGTCAAATAGAAAGCAGTAGAAGTAATTTAATAAAGTTTACCACTACTATTTTCCTTTGTGTCATGAAAGTATGTAGACATCTATGCAACAGAACAAGAACAAAAACATGTTTTCTTTTTGGAGAACAACTTGTGTCACACAGGTAATTAAATATTAAATTTTATCAGGATGCCTATTACCACCTCAGCATACAGAATCTCAGGAGGAATTCATATTACTGAGGGCAATGTCATAACATTATTTTCTAATGTCCATGATTAATTATTGGTAAAAAAGTAAAATTTGATTTTCTTAAGGTGGATCTGTAAGGAAACATGGATATTTGATTCTGAAAAATAGGATTAATTCTCAGAGTCACATAGGAGACCTAGTCTCCTGTAGCCACCCTGAAGGCAGGACCTGGTCTGTTCTGTTCACAGACAAAGCTCAAGTGTGTAACATGTTCCTGACATGTAGTTGGTGTTCAATAAATGATAGATTTGCTAAGTGAGTGAGATATGTGTGGTCTTACTTCATATATTGTACTACTTAGAAGGCCATTTCCTAGTGTAGAGTTAAGGACATTGAATTTGGAATTGAAGAGCCAAGTATGAAAACAAGAGATTTAGGGGATCTTGGAGACATTTTTCTGCTTAAGAAGTTATTTTGTAGATTAAGATAGTAGAGAGAAAATCATTTGGGGAACTATAAAGTTGCAGTATATAGTCTTGAAAGTAATTACTTCATTAGATCACCTAATTACATAGTTTTATCTACTAGTTCTTTAATCTCATCTGTACCTGTACTCCCTTGAGTACTATCTGAGAAAGCCACTTAACATTATTTATTTTTGCTCAGTAGCAGTTGTATTCCAGTTAGTTTTAAATAGAGGTCATTAAAAGCTTAGAACATTTCTACCTGTAGGAAGACATTTATGCATTTTTAAAGTGTACCCCACCTGATAAAAAGGATAAACAACAAGAAAAAGGATAGATGAGGACAAGTTCCATTTGTGTTTTCAGTAAATTCCAGTGAACAAGTTAAAAATATAATATGTTTCAATAAAGATGCTAAAGTTAAAAATATGCACTAGAAAATTTGAAATCAGACATTGGTTTCATTTTCTATATAACATTTTAGTTGCTTATGATGGGAATTTTACATATTTATACATTTGAAAATTTATACTGTATATCTGTAGATTTAGTAAATGTTGTATCATTCATTCAGTTAAAATTCATTAAGTTTTGTGGACTATGTTAGTATATTTATTTGGGTTCTTTTTGTAGGTCCAATGGAAGTCACAGTAGGATGCCTTAGGGAGATTACTGGTTTATATTGTAGGACAGTGACATTATGGTTAAAAGATTAGAGTTTGAAATAAATAGTCTCAATCAGAATTCCAGCCTACTTGCTTATCAGAAACTTAATTTTTTGCAACTTATTTAACTGAAGCCTCAATTTTCTCATCTATAAAGTGGGTATACTATTGTCTGTGCCACACTACTATTATGAAGATTAAATAAATTATGATTTAAAGGATGACTGGCAAAATATCTAGTATACAAACCATGCTTAGTAGCTGACAGCTCTTGTCATTTATGTACTTGTGTTTGAACTTTATTAGTAGTAGTTACTGGACATGGAACAACAGACTGGTTCCAAATAGGAAAGGAGTATGTCAAGTATTGTCACCTTGCTTATTTAACTTATATGCAGGGTACATCATGAGAAATGCTGGGCTGGAGGAAGCACAAGCTAGAATCAAGATTGCTGGGAGAAATATCAATAACCTCAGATATGCAGATGACACCACCCTTATGGCAGAAAGTGAAGAAGAACTAAAGAGCCTTTTGATGAAAGTGAAAGAGGAGAGTGAAAAAGTTGGCTTAAAGCTCAACATTCAGAAAACTAAGATCATGGCATCCAGTCCTATCACTTCATGGCAGTAGATGGGGAAACAGTGGAAACAGTGGCTGACTTTATTTTTCTGGGCTCCAAAATCACTGCAGATGGTGACTGCAGCCATGAAATTAAAAGATGCTTGCTGCTTGGAAGGAAAGTTATGACCAACCTAGACAGCATATTCAAAAGCAGAGACATTACTTTGTCAACAAAGGTCTGTCTGGTCAAGGCTATGTTTTTTCCAGTAGTCACATATGGATGTGAGAGTTGGACTATAAAGAAAGCTGAGTGCCAAAAAAATTGATGCTTTTGAGCTGTGGTGTTGGAGAAGACTCTTGAGAGTCCCTTGGACTGCAAGGAGATCCAACCAGTCCATCCTAAAAGGAAATCAGTCCTGGGTGTTCATTGGAAGGACTGATGTTGAAGTTGAATCTCCAATACTTTGGCTACCTGATGCAAAGAGCTGACTCATTTGAAAAGACCCTGATGCTGGGAAAGATTGAGGGCAGGAGCAGAAGGGGACGACAGAGGATGAGACGGTTGGATGGTGTCATCGACACAATGGACATGGGTTTGGGTGGACTCTGGGAGTTGGTGATGGACAAGGAGGCCTGGCGTGCTGCGTTTCGTGGTGTCACAAAGAGTTGGACACGACTTAGCGACTGAACTGAACTGATCTGATGTGTATAAATAAATCAGTTGTGTTTATTGCATCTCTGAATTCTGTTAAGTAACTTTTACTGTTGTGTACGACATAGGCTATGTAAATATGAGATATATTGTTCTGTAGAATATTTGATCTCATTTTTTTGTCTTTATGATGCTATTACTTTATGATTGGTTAATACCTGTGAATAGCTGGAAGGCTAAAGTTTAATAGATTGTTTAAATAAAAGCACAATTTGTTTTTCAAAAACTGAAAAAGAAATAGAAGCTCTGAACTTCTAATTCAAAATCAGCTAATTCAAGATCAGATCAGAACAACACTTGCATAGCATAAAAGGAAGTAATTCTTAGTATAATCTTAGTAACTTGGTTACCTTTCTGATGAAAATCTAGGAATAATATTTTGAAAACAAGTTCTCCTGTGAGTTTCAGAAACATAGGAAATGTTCTCACATAAAATAAAAGAATGGTTGAAATGAAAACTCTGTATTGGCTATGTAACTGCCTTGAAATAATGAGTTATCCTAAATCGAGTTGTGTTTAGCCAGCTTTTAGGTATTTAACTTCTAAGTTAATTAATAGGCATGGCTATCACCACTGACATGACATAACACTGACATGACATGCCTATCACCACCGACAAAGGTCTGTCTAGTCAAAGCTATGGTTTATTCCAGTAGTCATGTATGGATGTGAGAGTTGGGTTATAAAGAAAGTTGAGTGCTGAAGAATTGATGCTTTTAAACTGTGGTGTTGGAGAAGACTCCTGAAAATCCATTGGAATGCAAGATCAAACCAGTCAATAAAGGAAATCAGTCCTGAATGTTCATTGGAAGGAATGCTGCTGACTGAAGCTGAATCTCCAATAATTTGGCCACCTGATGCTAAGCACTGACTCATTGGAAAAGACCCTGATGCTGGGAAAGATTGAAGGCAGGAGGAGAAGGGGACGACAGAGGATGAGATGGTTGGATGGCATCAGTGACTCGATGGACTTGAGTTTGAGCAAGCTCTGGGAGTTGGTGATGGACAGGGAAGCCTGGTGTGCTGCAGTCTGTGTGTCACAGAGTCGGACATATCTGATCACCACTGAATAAAAGAGAATCTTTAAAAATTAAGTAATCTTAGTCCACTGTCCTGTATGTTAAATAATTGTAGCAATATTATATAAAGTATTTGAATATTTGTATTAACTGTCAGTTTTCAGAGGCAACAGTGAAGCAACGTATAAGATTGATGCTATGTCATTCTAGACATAGAAACAGATTTTTAAAAGCTTTGATACCTCAGTGAAATGTTTTTTGACACTTGCTGTTGCAAATCAAGACCTTATGTTGGGTCTAACATGAAATTTTAGTCAACTTCATCTTGGTGAATTCAACTCTAGAAAGATTTAGCTTTTGCAGAAGACTGCAATTCACCATCCACAGTCAGCAGTGAAAGAGATGCTTATTGACCTTTAAATTTCAAAGAACTATTTCAGATCAATCATGTAAGAGACCTTTTGATGGTAATGCACAGACTCAGTCCAAAAAAAGCTCTTGTTTTGAAGAATCAATAAATTCTTTTCAGAAGTATCTATCCACAAGGCTTTGTATGAACATGATAGTTTTGCTAGCTTAAAAGCCTTGAAACCTTTTAGATTATTATAATCTTTCCATTTATTGTCACTAGGTTATCTTTGGTTACAACTTTAAACTCATTTTTTTAACAGATTTATCTTTCCCTTATTAAAAAGCAACTTGTCAGTCTTTTTCCTAATCTCCTTATGTACTTGTAAGTTTTGCAAGAGAGTCTGATACACAGAAGTTGAGAGATTGTCTTGGTATGTTGTAAGGAGTCCTTGCTATATCTGCTGAAATCAGCAGTCTTTAGGTTTACAGATACTGATTTTGAAATAGGTTTGTAAATTTGATGTTTTCTTTTTCTGAGGTTTCTAAACTTAAAATACTTAAAAACATTTTATCATAGAAAATCAGTCAAAATATCATAAGCCAAATCCATAAATATGTTAACATTTTTTAAATATTAAAAGAGAAGAATTGATTTACAGGTTGTATTGGACTTCCACTTGTTATTTCCCTTTTCTTCAAATAAGGGACACCTAAAGGCTTTGGTGGGGCTTCCCTTGTAGCGCAGCTGATTAAGAATCAGCCTGCAATGCAGGAGACCTGGGTTCAATCCCTGCGTTGGAAGATCCCCTTGAGAAGGCAGATACTACCCACTCCAGTATTTTGGCTTGGAGAATTCTATGGACTGTATAGTCCATGGGGTCGCAGAGTTGGACACGACTGAGCAACTTTCACTCAAAGGCTATGGTAATGTTTGCTAAAAATGCTTTATTTAATCATCCCTTTGTTTTCCCAAAAGTATTGTCTAAACTTGGTTTATTAAAGGCACTTTATAATTGCCACCATGGTTAATAATTTTGTTGAAATGAGACAGTTTTTCTAACTATGTAACTATGTAGTAGAATAAATTATTTTATAAAATTTATGCAAGCACAACTACACTGTAACTTTTTCAGCCCACTCCTTTTTTTCCTTTCTCAAGGAAAGTAAAACTGAACAAAAAATACTTATGAGAGAGACTTCAGATACTTAGTGCTTAATTCATCCAGTGTAATGTGCTATTCTGTGCTTAGTTGCATCTGACTCTGTGACCCCATGGACTGTAGCCTGCCAGTCTCCTCTGTCCATGGGGATTTCCAGACAAGAACACTGGAGTGGGTTGCTATGCCCTCCTGCCGGGGAATCTTTCCAACCCAGGAATTGAACCCAGGTCTCCCACGTTGCAGGTGGATTCTTTACCAGCTGAGCTACCAGGGAAGCCCCATCCAGTATGTTACTTTCTCATAAACAGTGAAGTAATTTCAAACATACTAATTGATAATAGACAAAGCTTTGGTTTCCATGAATCTTAACCATTAGTGTTCATTATTTGTCAAGCATGAAGATTGAATTGATATAATATACTACATTTTGTCTAGTGTGAACTATCATTTCGCTCCTATATAAATAAAAAGTGCCTTGATATTTTTCCATATCCACGTTGTTTCACTTTTACAGAGTGTTAGAGTTAATTGTTCATTTGTTGTTTTTTAAAACCATTATAGTTTTTGAGCTCTGCACTTTCTGAATTTGTGTGTGTGTATTAGTTAGCAGAGTAGAGCACTCGTATGATGTTGCTACAGTTCTTATCATATACCGGAATGTAATCCCTTTGAGTTTTATTTTTAAGAAACTAATAGCTATAACAAAGCAGAATTTCTCAGAACTATGGAGTCATCAAGTCCTAGTGCTTGTGAAAGTTGTGATCTTGGGTTTCACTTGATTTGTTTTTTTTTTTTTTGCACGTTTGTTTATAGTAATAGTAACCTTATGTTGAGAACTATGTGCCAGTCTCCTTGCCGTATTATTTCTAATACTTACAAATCTTGATATTTGCTTCTCATGAAAAAACAATCCTGTATTCATTTAAGTAGTTAGACCAATATTACATAGCAAGTGGAAGAGTTAGGCTTCAAATTTATGGTGTTTGACTCCAACACAGTATTTTTTCCATTATATTATTGACTCCGCTCCTCTGTTCCCACCTAGACACACACACACACACACACACACACACACACGTGCACATGCACACACTTCCTTTTTGACTGCTGGTAGCCTGATTCCTAGCCCTAGTTCCCTCCAAGGGTAAAGCCATGATGGCATACTATATTATTTTCTTCCCACAGTCCATGCACCAGGACCATCTCATACCTAAAATATTTTCTCAAATTAAAGAATACCTTCCTATCCCAGATTTAATTCCTTCTGATACTGCTGTCTAAATTGTATTGAGGATTATATATTGAAGATAATGGCTTACTATATTATTTTTCATAAATATCATATCACTGATTTTAAAGAAACCTTTAATACTTTAATCAAAAGTAATAACATACATTCAAATATCTCGTTACCTATTTGAGATCTTTTAAAATGTCAAGATTCTTTCACCAACTTGAAAATCATAGGAAAAACAGAGAAACTCACTTTTCTTGTGATAAGGGCTATTCTAGAGCCTACACAGTTTATTGCTACCTACACTGGTAGCTGCTTAGGAACATATTGGTAAGTGTATCAATAAAAGTAATTTGAATTGGGAAGTTTTTAACATGGTTATATATTACCAGGATATTTGCAACAAGTGTATTAATAATCTATCATCATTAAATTAACTTTTGTTGTTTTCTGATTATTATTTTACTGTTTATGCAGTTTATACTGTGTATCATGTGTGATGGTGCTTTCTATAACTGTAGAGATGAATAGAAAATGCTTTTTTTGTCCTTAAGAATGTCAGAGTCTGTGGGGAAAAAAACCAGCAATTTTTATTTAACATTAAATACTTCCCAAAGAAGTACTCCCAAAAGTTTCAAAATAAGACTCCATAACTCCCTTCACATCCTGTACGGGAATATTGCAAAGGAGATTTGACAGAAATCCCTTGATCTCAGTATTGACATATTGAGTGCAAAGTACTTATGCTAAAGAGAGTTGCAGGAACAGCTTTGACTATACATCCCCTTACCATTATTAACATATATACACACAGTAAATTCTAATTTCAGAATCTGTTTACTAATTAGAAGAAATCATTCAATATCTATTTGATGTAATAAAGCATATTTATTTATATTCAAATTAAGCTTTTCTAGGTTCTTTATAGATTTTAGATACCTGCTTCAAAGAAATATGATGCAACAATACGGACAATAAATTAGCAGAAGTTATTACATAATTAGCACTGAATATTATTTAATTGAATAAAATGGGTTGTGTTGTCCAGAGTTGTTGTATAGAAGTATAGTGGAAACCACATGTTTAACTTTTCTAGTAGCCATATTTTAAAAAGTAAAAGTAATGGGTAAAATCAATAATATTTATTTAACCTAATATGTCTAAAGTATTGTTTCAACATATAATCGTTATAAAATTAATGACATATTTATTTTTTAACTACATCTTTAAAGTCTTTGTGTTTTGCAATTACATGTCAGTTTAAACTAGCAGCATTTAAAGTGTTAGTGTGTGTATGATTGGTGGCTATTTTATTGGAAATTGCTGGATAAATTTAGCATTACAGATGTTCAAAGACAGTTTAGCTCACACAAGTGGATGTATGCTACTGCTGCTGCTAAGTCGCTTCAGTTGTGTCTGACTCTTTGCGATCCCATAGATGGCAGCCCACCAGGCTCTACTGTCCCTGGGATTCTCTAGGCAAGAACACTGGAGTGGGTTTCCAATGCATGAAAGTGAAAAGTGAAAGTGAAGTTGCTCAGTCTAGTCTGACTCTTCATGACCCTGTGGACTGCAGCCTACCAGGCTCCTCCATCCATGGGATTTTCCAGGCAAGATGTGTATATAATATGTAAAACTTGTTCTGAGTACTGACAGTTTTTCAAAATTTATGTAGATGAAAGGAACAAATATCTATTATAAGGAGGAATGCTGTGATAGGTTTTAAAACATAATTTACTGAAAATGATCATAATAGTTCCAACTGTTGACCAGATTACCAGTTTATAATATACTTCATGTTACTTCTAAGGAAGGTCACTTAAGGTCATATTAATGATATGTAATATGTTATTTTTAATATAGTTTTAAAAATATTGGGCAAAACTTTTCTAAAGGGATATTCAGCTAAAAATCTTTCTAGATATTATATGTAAATAGAGTTTTCTGGCTTAAGTAAATGTCAGTAACTACAGAACCATGCTTGGTAATTCACAGTGAATCATGGGATACTAAATTTTTGTGAATGTCTTGTTAAGAGACCTTTTTAATTTTACATAATCCAGTCTTCCCAAAGTTGCTGAACTAAGGGGTCTTACTGTGAAGCATATAACTTGGGAGCACTGATCTAATATATTTTCTGTTTTAGAAAGTGGATGTAAGAGGTGTATGAAGAGTTTTTTAGCATTACTTCCAGAATTTAGGAATACTTTATTTATGTCTTTCTGATTACATAGCAATCTGTCACATTTTGTTATATGACATTTATTCATTTATTCACTGAAATTACTATCTATCCTCACATCTATGGAAATGTATTTTTTTGTGAACCACAGCTGCTTATGTGATTTCTAATGACTCATGTAAATTGATAAATGATAGGCACAGTACTTTGTTTGTACCTCATTAAATATTCTGCAGTTAAAAGGCCCAAGAATATTTGCAATCTGTGTTTGATTATCCACTGATTTTTAACAGATTTTTTAAAAAAAAGTACAGGGAACTCTAAATTTTTTATCATTAGTTTTTTATTTTTTGCATTTATAGTTACTTAACATTGCCAAGGAGTGCCTGTAATTTGTCTTCAGAAAAAAAAAAAAATTCCATAGATATTCTTTTGTTCTGACAGAGGATAAAATGGTTCACCACATTACTTTGTTACAAACAAGTAAATATTTAATGCAAATTATTTGTTTCTTCTGTACTGTTTTGTTATGTATGTTTTGCCATGTCTAGATAGTGTATTAAAAAGCAGAGACATTACTTTGCCAACAAAGCTTTGTCTAGTCAAGGCTATAGTTTTCCCTGTGGTCATGTATGGATGTGAGAGTTGGACTGTGAAGAAAGCTGAGCGCCAAAGAATTGATGCTTTTGAACTATGGTGTTGGAGAAGACTCTTGAGAGTCCCTTGGACTGCAAGGAGATCCAGCCAGTCCATTCTAAAAGAGATCAGTCCTGGGTGTTCTTTGGAGGGAATGATGCTAAAGCTGAAACTCCAGTACTTTGGCCACCTCATGTGACGAGTTGACTCATTAGAAAAGACTGATGCTGGGAGGGATTGGGGGCAGGAGGAGAAGGGGACGACAGAGGATGAGATGGCTGGATGGCATCACCGACTCGATGGATGTGAGTTTGAGTGAACTCTGGGAGTTGGTGATGGACAGGGAGGCCTAGCATACTACAATTCATAGGGTCCCAAGGAGTTGGACACGACTGAGCAACTGAACTGAACTGAACTGATAGTATATGAAAACATTTGCCTGATATCAGTTTCAGGTCTTCTTATTTTTGTCCTTCTGGAAGATGTCTAGAGGCCTGGACATTTGTGAAAAGAAATGGTACCCATTACAGTGACCATTTGGATAGTCTTCTATACCTTATCACTTCCTTTCACTGTATAAAGGACGATCCACTGCAACAGATAGCTATGTGGATACAGAGAGGAATAGATACTAAGTGTTCTGGTCATGGTAACTCAAGTGAGGGGCACCCAGAGCGAAACCTAGCACAAAGCAGTAGATTTACCCTCCTTTGAAGTACTGGCATAGATAATGATCTGGGGAAACAAAACCCAGATTTAGCATTGAGCAGCAAAGTGACTCAGATGGTAAAGAATCTGCCTGCAGTGCAGGAGACCTGAGTTCATTTCTTGCTTTGGAGATCCCCTGGAGAAGGGAATGGCTACCCACTCCAGTATTCTTGCCTGGAGAATTCCCTGGACAGAGGAGCCTTGTGGGTTCCAATCCATGGGACCACAGAGAGTCAGACACGACTGAGCGACTAAACATTCTGAAATCACTAACTAGCAAAGTTGGACAGATGATGCAGGGGAAGAACCCACAACATGAAGCTCCAAGGTTAAGGAGGAGAATCAGCAGCATAAGTACATCAGACTCTTTTGCATGAAGTACAAGTCTGACTGTGCTCCCCTTTGAAATGCACTTGTCCTGATTACCTGTGGGGTAGATGCACATCCCCCTACCCCTGGCCCAACCATTAGTTAAGAACCTTGCTCAAAGTGTAATTCTAAGCTTTCATGTAAATCTAGTCAGTGGGATCCTAAGACAGTTCTAGTCTTATTTAAGAATAATAGAATATATAGCAAAACATTTTCAATATGTGTGGTATTACACTTTGAATTTAAGTTTTCTTTTACTTTGGGCCAGATTAAATCCTTTAGAATTTCCTTTCCAAACTAAATTTCTCTGAATAAATTAAGCTTGTTGTGTTTGTCTGTTATTGTTGTTTTAAAAATTTTGGTATTGTTTTGTTGTTGTTTAGTTGCTAAGTCATGTCTACTCTTTTGTGACCCCATGGACTGTAGCCCACCAGGCTCCTCTATCCATAGAATTTTCTAGGCAAGAATTCTGGAGTGGGTTGCTATTTCCTCCTCCAGGGCATCTTCCCAACCCAGGTAATTGAACCCAGGTCTCCAGCATTGGCAGGTGGATTCTTTACCTCTCAGCCATCAGGGAAGCCCAAAGTCCTATTTTAATCACTTTAGGAATGACTATTTGTCAGTGATCAATGAAGGCCTACCATGTTTAACTTACTTCTCTTCCCCAGAGATTGAGTAAAACATCTAATTTTATAGTGGTTTTTATTTCTTTTGTTGTTGTTGCTGTCATTCTTCCAAATCAGTTTGTCTGGTATTCAAATTGCTGCTTTTCTCTGTCAGTATCTTGCTCTTTCTTTATGCTCTAATCTTAACATAGTTAAAAATTAGACTTCCTGCTTGCTGCTAACTAGGGGAATCCCTTCTTTGCCCTTCTATGCTCTGTTTGCACTCTGTTTTCAATAGCCCAAGAAACAGCTATGTAGGTGAAAGGTCTTTTGTTAAAAAGAAGGAAATTGAACAGAAGTTTCCTCTTTCCTTCTTTGACTTGCACCTGCAAACAAGTGGTGTGTGCTTGTCTTTTTTTTTTTAAGCATCCATTATTGTTTATGAGGCTTACCTTTGAAAAGTTTACACAAATGAAATGAAAAATGAATCCTTTAAAATTGACTGTGTATTCAATATACTGTTTCTTAAGACTGAGTTGTAAAGTTTAAATAGTTGTTTTTGTCTGCATTGCTTCTAGCTCACTTTTGTGTGTAATTTAGTTATTCTGCTATGACTTCTAATACAATTAAATGATAGATATATAGCAAAACTCTCAATGATTGTTTGATTTAGTTAGGCAGTAGTTCTAATAAGTGTAGATTATTTTAAATTATTATTTAATACATTTCATTATGTACATTATTTTAGTAAATGGTTGAAAGGTAAAGGATGTAAAATTTATAAAATAATTTTTGTGGAACTCAGATGCCATCTAAATTTAGCACAGAAGTGATATTCAAATCCCACTGACACTGTGAAAATAAACCATTTAGTTTCATGTAAGAAATATTTAAATAAGCCTTCTACACTCTTTCATGATTTTCTTAAGTAATAAGAAATATATATGCATGTACTAACAGTGGCATAATTTTCTTTTCCAAATTTTCTTTTTGTAAGTTCAGTGGCTAAATAAACATATCATTTAAAGAATATATTCTAGAACTGAATATTTTACTGTAACTTTTAATCCTGTCTGTTTTCTATCAAAATAATTCTATTTTTCACAGTTATGCTTTTGTTATATGACTTAATTAGCATTATGGAAAGATGTATTTTTTTAATTTAAATTGTCTAGGTGTATATTCTCCCATATTCAACATCTTATATTTCCCTTAAATGGTCCACTAAGGGTTAAAAAATTCCAGTTTCATAGACATTTTATTTTACATAACAATATAGCAATGGCTAGTAATTTAGTAGCTTTTCTGTGCATCATTAGAATAAAAATACACTTCTTGAAGTATTCTTTCAAGCTGTTCCTAGACAGAAGAAAAGCATTTGAAATCTCCATGTACTATAAGATCAGCACATCTTCAATTCTGCTTTCAAAGCCTGGAAATGTGTAGGTTTCTCAAATCCGTTCTGTATTTTTAACCTTTTTAAAGTGATGTCTCTATTGTTGATGCCTCTTTGTCCAGCCAGGCCATAGTTAGTTCTACACCATGCCTATATCATTACCAGCAATTCAAGGGAAGGGAAATGACTATATAACTGGTATACTTAAATTCAAAGTGAGTAAGAATGGAGATTTGGGGTTGTTGCTGAAAGAGCTACTGTTTGACCATGGCATCTCTGTATGAAACTCTTGTATTTTAGTGGATACAAGAACGTCACTAAGTCTAGTGCAGATTCAAGAAGAGGGCAAGTTGGCTCTGCCTCCAAATGAAGAGACTGAAAAAAATCACACTGAACAAGAGATGGTGGGATGGGTGTATTTTATATCCATGTTTGGACAGTGTAATCTGCCATAATAGGTTACCCTAAGAAACTTGAATTTCATTCTATCAGTGATTGAGAGTTATTGAATAATATTTGGGGATAATAATATAATCACAAACATATTTTGTTAAGTTTACTGATAAACTCCCGAGAGAAATAAGATGATCACAGAGTTTGTTGTGTTTTGTTTTTGCTTTTTCTTTTCCTTAAAGTGTTCATGAGTCCTTGAGGCAGTGACATGGAAAGCAGGCAGAATAGAAAGCAGTAAAAAAAGGAAAAAGATACCAAATAATCTTAGATGTATGAGGAAACACAGAATACTTCTTTAATGAGACAGACTCCTTCCAGTAATTTACCTACCTTATCTTGGTGGAATGCCAAGTTTAAATTCAGGCATCAACCGTGTATCACCCCTTTGGCTATTTGACTAGGGTTCTCATCAAATACTTGCTTTCATTTAGCAGAAAATTTTCAAGATGTATCATCAAATTGGGTACCTTCTTTTAGAGACTCTTCGGTTTGTCTATAATACTTTAATCAAAGCATCTTATATATAATCTAGAGATTTTATTATCATTTTTGCATTCCTAAATATTCACTGTAAGGCACCCAAGTTTTGAAGACTACTCAAAAAGCAGCTGTGTTTGTTTGGGTTGTCAGATATATCAACATTCAGATTAGTTGTATGTACTTAAATATGTCATGGAAACTGATCATTTGAGTGTCTGATACAGTACTTTTGATTGGAAATATTTTTGTTACTACTGCATATTAAACATTGATAATTTCATTTTAAGGCACTTTAGATTTTCTATTTTGTTTATATCAGATTTGCTTCATTTATGCTGTTTCACACAAAAAGAATAGAAACTTTCTCATGTAGTTAAATGCATTTGGGGAATTGTTTTTTTTTCCCCCTTGGAACACAGAAACAAAGTGGAAATGATTTTAATCTTGAATAAACTATATTAAATATTTAATCATATTAGTTGCTTACCAACTAATGAATTGCAAATTAATGATATTGGAGAGCTTTGAATTCTTAGTTTCTAAAGAGTGTTAATATATAGTTAATATATAGTGTCACTGTGATAGTGACAGGTGCTAAGAAGAAAAGTAAAGCAGGATGAGGGGAAAGTAATAGTGGTTGCATTTCTATATAAGATATTCATGGAGGGTCTCTCTGAAAAGGTACCATTTGAGCAGAGATCTTTGAGTGGCAAATTTTTAGGAAGAATATTTCAGGCAAAAAGCATGAGTGCAAAGTCCTCTTGGAAGCAGAGTACGTGACTTGTTGGAGTTGAGTGAAGAGGAAGGTGTGTCTGTAGCAGGAATGCCCCATGAGAGATGAGGCCGTATATATGTGTGGGGGAAATTAGGTTACGAAGACCTGTGGAAGGACCTTGACTTTTATCCTGTGTGATACAGGATAGATTGTGGTGTTTTTTTTTTTTTTTTAAGGAGTGAGAAGATAGACTTCATATTTAACAGGTGTGCTCTGGCTTTGATGTTGGAAGTACCTTGGTATTGCGGCAGTCAGGAGAATGCAGATGATAACTTTGATGAGAGTGGTAAAGGTGGCAGTAAAGTCATATTGAATTGATGGAGAATTAATGTGAGGTGTGAGAGAAAGGGAAATTGTGGATGACTGTTTTATAGGCTGGGCCACAAAGAGGTAATTGCCAGTTACTAAGATGAAGAGGTTTGTGAGATGAGCAAGTATTTGGGCAAGATCAGGTGTTTACTTTGAGACATGTTAAGATTGAGATGTCTAACAGACATCTCAAGTTGAAATATCAAATAGGCTATAGAATATGTCAATTTGGATTTGAGGCTTGGTTCAGGCTGGAAATACAGATTTGGGACTACAGAGTGCAAAACTGGCATTTAAAGTGTGAAACTAGGTTATATCACCTGGGGGAAGAGGTATACTTAAGAAAAAGGAGAGGTTCGAGAGCTGATGGCTGAAGAGTGTGTACTTGTGGAGATTGTGGAAGTGAAGAACTAGCAAGTGCATCCGGAAGGAGAAGCCAGGGAGGGAGCAGAAGAAGCAGGACTGTGTTGCACCAGAAGCCAACTAAAGAAAAGGATTAGTCAGGAAGGAATTAGTCCCTTCTGATAAATGCCTGCTGATAGGTCTTACATAAGATGAAAATTGAATTTAGCGGAGATCTTAGCATTAGAGAGATTATTCATTACTTTGACAAAAGCTACTTAGTTAAAATGGTGGTGATTTTAAAACCTGATCTGTATATGTTTAAGAGAAAATAGAAGATGCAGAATTGGAGTTAGCAAGTACGAGAATCTCTCTTGAGTAGTTTTGCTATAAAAGAGAAGAAAAATAGGACCATATTATGTGGAGGGAGAAATTAAGGGATTTTTGTTTGTTTGTAAGACTGAATACATTATGTTTACAGGGAATAATATGATGGAATAATCCAGAAGAGAGAAACTTAACCATGGAGTTAAGAAAGAGCACATTTTTTCCAGGAGTGAGGCCACTGAGTAGCTGAGAGGGGTGGAATGCAGTGCAAATGTAGAAGAATTGGCCTTGGACAAGCACATGAAGTGTTTATCCTTAGTCGTGGGGAGGAAGACAGACTGTATGGGCACAGTGGCAACTGGGTTGGAGGTGTGGAACTGGAGGTCTGGGGAAGTTACTTTCATAATACTTCTATTTTTAGTGACAGATAAATCTTGGAGTGAGGATGTAGGAAATATTAGAGATTTAAGAGGAAAGGAAAAGGTATGGATAGATTATTTAGGTGAGTTGAAGAGGGCCAGATTAATTATATTCCTGGACAGCCCTCAAGGACACACTGGAGGTTAAAGCCTATGAGTCTAAGATAGTCAGCAGAGTGATCAGTAAATATTTTTTGTTCACAAAAATGAATGAATTGTGGAATTGTGGATTTCTCATTTAACAGAATCTAGTCTTGTACTTCGGAGAAGGCAATGGCACCCCACTCCAGTACTCTTGCCTGGAAAATCCCATGGACAGAGGAGCTTGGTGGGCTGCAGTCCATGGGGTCACTAAGAGTAGGACACGACTGAGCAACTTCACTTTCACTTTTCACTTTCCTGCATTGGAGAAGGAAATGGCAACCCACTCCAGTGTTCTTGCCTGGAGAATCCCAGGGACGGGGGAGCCTGGTGGGCTGCCATCTATGGGGCAGAATTGGACACGACTGAAGCGACTTAGAGCGGCAGCAGCAGTCTTGTAGTTGGTAGCTCATTACAGTGCACTGGAAAACAGATTAATTTCCTAAGAAGAGCATTTTATTGAAAGATACAGGCTAGTCAGTGGATTTGATAAGTAGCGAAGGCACCATCTGAGTCATTACTAATTCAGTCTTGGGTGAAGCATGTTGATATTTTAACTATCATATTGACCTTTGGGATAATAGACTTTAGAGATAATCTTTAGATAATTTTTCTTATTTTATAAATGAAGAAACTGAGGTCCAGAAAAGCAAAGGCAATTCCCTTTTACTGAGAATCTTCCATTATTTTTTACAGAAAATTTTTAATATTGTAGTAAAAATACTCTACCAAGATTTGCATTTTTTCTAATTTTATTCCTTCTAATAGAGCATTTCTGTTTGGTTTTTCAATTTGTATTTGATTGCACAGTTATGTAAATTCTTTTTGACAGATTTATTATTAAGGTGAGAAAGATGAATAAGAACTCTAGTTTAAAAAGCTCATTAATCTTAAAGAAATGTGTCATGAATTAATGTTTTTGAGTGCTATGTTTTTCTTTTACATTACTTCTTCAGGATGAATAGAATTTTATGAAAAGAGATAGGTTATTTAAAATGATTAGATAGAAGGTATACAAAAATTCTTCTAGGCATCTTCAGTGTTCCTGAGAAACAGGTTAAATATAATACTCAACTAGTGAAGAATTATTATTAACAATGCAAGATTACACCGTAGCCCATCTTTACAAAGCTAGCTATAAAAATGTTTTCTTTTAAAAGCATTTTCAAATTGTCTTTCACTTGGGTGATCATTTAGTAAGTGAAAGTCCTCTCACCAGCATATATATTTCTTAAGCATACTGACTGGGAGAAGGATATTCTTGACCTGCTTGTTTATAAGAAGTATAAGCAGTCATGTTCTACTTTTAGCATATTAGCAAGTTTGAGTAAGCCATCATGTACACATTTCAAAATAAACTAACTTTCCCAAAGTTCAGAAAAAACAGTCAACGTTGGTTTAAAAATTGCAGTAATAGTTTTGCATGCTCACTTTTAAAAAATCAATGTTCTGTCTACTGGATAGTAAATACACATTTTGTAAGTGTGTTTATATAGTAACATGCATCAGATTTTCCTAACAACTAAATGTAAAGATAGGATTTAGGTTAGGAAGGTGGTTAGGGTGGTCTAAAACTCTTTAATACCCTGTTCTCTATTTGACAGAGAAAATAGAAACAGGATGCTATCAGTCATGTGGGGATCAAAGTATCTATGCAAATAATATGCAAATAAAAGTAAGGATGATAAGAGTAAAGCCTTAGACTTTTTTATTAAATTAAAATCTAGTGTTTAGCCTGGAACGCAAGGTGTCTGTGAATGTCTTTGTATAGTGTTAATGATGAGGTGGGCTTCCCTGGTGGCTCAGTGGTAGAACCTCCCTGCCAAGGTAGGAGACGTGGTTTGGATCCCTGGGTCGGGAAGTTTGATCCCCTAGAAAAGGAAAGACAACCCACTCCAGGTTTCTTGCCTGGGAAGTCCCATAGAGAAAGGAGACTCGCAGGCTACAGACCAGGGGGTGGCAAAAGAGTCTGATATGACTTAGCAACTAAACAACAACAGCAGTGATGAAGAAGAGGGGTTTTATTGGTGAGATATGAGGTTGGTGGGCTTCCCTGGTGGCTCAGTGATAAAGAATCTGCCTACTATGCAGGAGACTCAGGAGACATGGGTTCGATCTTAGATCAGAAAGATACCTTGATGGAGGGCATGGCAACCCACTCCAGCATTCTTGCCTGGAGAATCCCATGGACTGAGGAGCCTGGCGGGCTTCAGTCTATATGGATACAAAGAACTGGGTGTGACTGAAGCAACGCATGCATGAAGTTGGTGATCAAGGCATGTTATGCCCTTGGAAAGTGTTTGAAATTTAGCCCAAGGTGAAAAGAAGTTTTGAAGTGTTTAGGAAAAACAGTGAAGTTGTCATTTTAGAAATCTAATACTGGCTTTAATGCAAAAAAATGAGTGTCAGCAAGACCATAAACAAAGTAAGCTAAAACGTGGAATAATGTAGACCAGAGTGATAGTAACATGAATTATAGAAATAGGGATGGGGAGAAATGAACTGTTTAGGAGGAAAAATCTATAAGATGCTTTGACTGATGGGAAGGAGGAAAATGTCATGGTTAATTCCTGTTTTGGACCTTAAAACTATGATTAAATTTTGAATCTTAAAACTATGATTGAAATTACAGAAAGGATAAGTTTGGAAGGAATTGACTAATTCTGTTTTTATCAAGTTATTTTTTAAGACTGGACATCAAGTTGTAAATTTCTCATAAATAGATATTCATTCTTTAAATATTTAACTATCTGGAGATAATCACACTTTCTATATCATTTATTCTCATCATTCCAATTATTATATATGTGTGCTGCTGCTGCTAAGTCGCTTCAGTCGTGTTTGACTCTGTCCAACCCCATAGACGGCAGCCCATCAGGCTCCCCCATCCCTGGGATTCTCCAGGCAAGAACACTGGAGTGGGTTGCCATTTCTTTCTCCAATTCATGAAAGTGAAAAGTGAAAGTGAAGATGCTCAGTCGTGTCTGACTCTTATCGACCTCATGGACTGCAGCCTGCCAGGGATTTGCCAAGCAAGAGTACTGGAGTGGGTTGCCATTGCCTTCTCAATTATATATGTGTACATGCCTTCAAATCTATATTTCAGTCTAGGTCACTTTCCTGGACTAGAGCCCTGAATATACTCATGAGGTTAGATTTATTTTCAGTAAAAATTATGCTTTATTATTAATTGGAAACACAAGAGTTTTCAGATTCTGCTACTTAAGTATGGCAGATGAAATGTTATTCAGTTTTAGATGTTGAGAAGCATAATCGCTTGGGGACAAAGATTGTGATGGGACATTAGTCTCACATTTGTATATGAAAATACCACTTTAGAAATACCCTATGCTCAAATAAATAGTTACTGGTCACTGAGTTAAATGTTGGAAAATTGAGTTGTCATATTGCTTCTATAGTTGAGGAATAAGCAAATGGATGTATAGGAAGTCAGCATAATAATGATGAAAATAAGGAAACTGTTATTAAATATTTCTATAATATTATTATTTTTTTGTCTTGAGGTTACTTACTAATTCTGGGTAATTCAAAACATTTGATTTCATCACTTCAGCTCTTACATAAAAATATATTTAATAATGAAAAACTGACCTTCTCTGATGGTTGTTTACCCATGACTTTCTACTCCATTTTTTGACCTTGTCAACTGTGTCATTTTCCCACTGCACGTGAATATCTGTTTACATTTTTTCTTATTTTTCTTTTGATTTTGAAAGATATATAACTATTTAGGATATTTAATGTGCTGTGTCTTTTTCAGTGACTTTAGCTATTGTTCTTTGAAAGATTTTAATAAAAAGGATTTCTGACAACCAAACAAAACAGGAATCAGGTTTGATAGACTTCAGTGTATATGAAGTGTATGTCCTGTCAGGAAAAAATCAAGCATCCAACACAGCTGGAACCTTTTCTGTACTCTGTATCCATCTTAGCTAGCCAATCTTGTGTATTTACGACAGCAACGACATTGATGAATCACTTTAATTTACCAGGCAACTGACAGTTTGCCAAGACTATCAGTGAGAACCGGCTAGAGCTGGTCCTGATCATTAGAGATACATGTATTGTTTCAAAAAAGTGTAACTGATCAGAAAGCAATTTAGATGTACTGTTTTACTACAGATGTAGAAACACATGTTTTAGTATCCTTCTGACTTTTATTTTTCTCTTTTTCTTTTCTCCTTTTATGGAAAAATCAACACCTATACAAATCTGTGCTAATTTAGTTATTTGATAAAATTGATTATGATATAATATGCCCTTTTAAAGTATTGGCAATAGTTTTTAAATTAAGCTTGTATAACTGCGATTGGTTTTTAGAAAAAGTTTATGCCATTTTATGTACTTTATTTTGAAGATAGCAAGTTGTGGTATCAGGTTTTCACTTAAATAGTTTAAACCTTAGGTGAGGACTAGAAAATAGAATACATGAACTTTCAAAGTATTATAGACTTCTAGTGAAGATATGTGTAATATAGGGCTTCCCAGGTGGCTCAGTGGTAAAGAATCTGTGTGCCAGTGCAGGAGATGGGGATTTGATCCCTGCAGGAAGATCCCCTGGAGGAGGAAATGGCAACCCACTCCAGTATTCTTGCCTGGGAAATCCCACTGACAGAGGAGCCTGGTGGGCTGCAGTTCATGGGGTTGCAAAAGAGTCAGGCACGACTGAGCACCACCAGTCCACTTCATGTATCAGTTCAGTTCAGTTCAGTCGCTCAGTCGTGTCCGACTCTTTGCGACCCCATGAATCGCAGCATGCCAGGCCTCCCTGTCCATCACCAACTCCCGGAGTTCACTGAGACTCATGTCCATCGAGTCAGTGATGCCATCCAGCCATCTCATCCTCTGTCGTCCCCTTCTCCTCCTGCCCCCAATCCCTCCCAGCATCTGAGTCTTTTCCAATGAGTCAACTCTTCGCATGAGGTGGCCAAAGTACTGGAGTTTCAGCTTCAGCATCATTCCCTCCAAAGAAATCCCAGGGCTGATCTCCTTCAGAATGGACTGGTTGGATCTCCTTGCAGTCCAGGGGACTCTCAGGAGTCTTCTCCAACACCACAGTTCAAAAGCATCAATTCTTCAGCGCTCAGCTTTCTTCACAGTCCAACTCTCACATCCATACATGACCACTGGAAAAACCATAGCCTTGACTAGATGGACCTTTGTTGGCAAAGTAATGTCTCTGCTTTTCAATATGCTATCTAGGTTGGTCATAATTTTTCTTCAAAGTATAATAGAGGTACAAAAGGAAATTATCTTGGGAATACAGAGGGAGAATTTAATTACATATGATATGCAGAAGTCATGTTTCCTTCATGCCTAGTGTGTATAGAATTTATAACTTTTAAATACATTCAGAGCTAATAGTATGTTTAGGTGGACTAGATAGCTTGTCTATAATTAGGTGATACTATTACAACATTTTAAAAATTTAGCATGTTTATACAGTACCTATCATATGCCAAGACCTATACCTGGTGTTTTCATATATAAGCAGTGTGCTGGACGTCATATTATAATACAGGTTGGGGTCTGATGTGCTCCAAATGCCTTTACTGTCTCTTTTTGATCCCTGAAAGTCTACTGATCAGACCTCAAAGCTTAAATCTTTATCACATATATTTTAATTAAACATAGAAATAACCTGGAGGAGTTATTCCCTAGGTCTTCATAAATTCCTACATTATGGCCTAGTGTGAGTGGTGATTGCCCCTTCTGCAAGTAGGCTTTGGTAGAGGAAGTAGAAATGATTTTAGAGGCCCATACTATTTGAACTGAGCTGGTAGAGGACCAGGTATTAGAGCCAGATGATAAAGAGGTCTTTGTTTTATTTGTTTTGTGTACATTACATATTAAATAGTACTGATCCCTGTTACTTTTTACTATGGTTATTTGAATAAAACATAGCTTATATATTAGAAAAATCAAATCCATACAAAAACCTAAGTTATTATTTTTTTTCTGTGTAATTGTCTATGGATGGCTCATATGTTTTCACTTTATAACAGTAATAAAAGTACAGCAAAACATCAAAGAGTGAATTACTTAGGCTAGTTTAATAAAGTAGTGGATACATGGGAATGATTTCTAGGGTGGGGATATCTTTGAGAATAATCTGAATTAACAGAGAAAATTGAGAATGGCTTCATGGAACCCCTAGCTGAGAGAATTCCAATTCTTGCCAGTATTTTTGTGTGCTTTCCCCTTTTCTGCAATAATTCTCTGTGTCAGGGTAGAAACTGGTTACATCTTTATGGAAAGAAAGGTAACTCATGTCATTTACCTACTTAGGAAATGTGTGTGTTTAATAGGTTTCTGGTACTTCTTAAATATTTACAAGGCACATTATAAGCATTGACTATGAAGTCTTATAATGACTTCTCCTATCAAGGAAACCTCTATCTCTAGTTGTATGAACAATCTCTCCAAAGATTCTCTTTCAGTCCAAGAAAGCTTGAACATTTATCACCTTTTTTATTACTTAAGTCATGGGCATAGGACTGGGATAGATGCTGGTTCTAGGTAGTATATGGCTTCTGTAGTGGCTCAGATATTAGAGAATTTGCCTGCAATGCGGGAGACCTGGGTTTGATCCTTGGGTCTGGAAGATCCCCTGGAGAAGTGAATGGCTACCCATTCCAGTATTACTGCCAGGAGCATTCCATGGGCAGAGGAGCCTGGCGGGCTGTACTGCATGGGGTCACAAAGAGTCAGACAGGACTCAGTGATGATTCTATGTAGTAATATAAAATTATATTTGAAAAAATATAATTTTAGTCTATTTTAGTAAGTGAACTGTTGCACTGTGTGATCATCCTAGTCTGACTTCTACTTATTAGAGACCTTCCCACCAAATGGGCCAGTACCAAACTTAGGTAATAGAGGTCAGGATAAAAAAGCAGGGTTTCAGGCAGAATAGAAACCATATCCATAATAAATAAGGTACCTGTGAAAAATACTGTCCAAACTGGAACACTTTGACAGTGAAAAAGGGCATTGTTTATAACAGTGCTGGAACAACATGTATAAACTAGGAGTATCTCAAGTGAACTGAGACATATGGTTACCCTAGTGATAGATTTGATATATTTATTGAGAGTCGATGAGTGAGGCTACATTTTGTTAAGAGTTGGTGGTCATGTGAATAAATAGGCAACCCTGGTTTAAAGGCACAGGGTCAGGCAGACATGAACATGTTTGGACATGAACATATTTAAGTGGGATCTTCCTAGGACTGTCTTTTCCTAAAGGGTGTCTTAAATCTGGGTAGCATATTAAAAGAGAGGCACATATAAAAGAATTGGAATGTAAAATATACTTTGATCCACTCCAGTCTTTTGTGTTCCTGTAATTAATTTTCTTTACTTCTCTCACCTCATAATTCATGCCTCCACATTTAAACATTCCTTATTGTTGGTAGTAGGAATTATGTGCATAGTTCAGAGGATGATTTTTTTTAATAGCATTGCTTCTGTTTTTAAAGACAAGCTTGGACTTGGCTGGATTTAAGAATTGCTTTGAAAATTTGGCTTAGCATATTGTTTCCAAATGAAAATATGGGAATTAGAACAGAAGAACAGATCATACAACTTGCACATGCTATTTTATATTGGTATTTAAATTTCAAAGTGCTTTTTTGTCACTACAGCATTTAAAAAACGTTTAATGTGATTTTCCTTGCATCTTTTTATGTTTCATATTTGTATCTTTTATATGTACATGAATATTTTTCATGCTTATATAGTTTCATATAAGGACTCTTACAAAAACATACTCTCTGTGGTTTTATTTTGAAATTTTTATTGAGCTAATTGGAGACTCATATGTAGTTGAAGTGATTTTAAAGATGTTTTATAAAGCATTGGTTGGAATGGATTGTTCAGGGTGCTGCACTGTTCAGTGAACATAGGCTTAACCTGAAAGTTATCTGGCCCCAATGAAAGTTATCTTTGTGGCAAGAAGTCTTTTATATAGTTTCATCATCATTTATGTTTAATCTTTTACTAATAAGTCTCTGACTTGTTTACCCACGAGGTCCTCAATGGTTCAATGTCAAGTTTTCCAAACTCCCTTATATACAACTTCCAATTCATAAGATGAGCCTCAGATGATCTGCCAAATTTGCTTCATGTCATCCTGCTTCTACCCATCAAATAACACCTTTCCTGAGTCCAGAGTGGCCTTCAGGTGCCTCTCTTGAAGTCAAGATGGAAAACTAACATTTAAAAGCAAAGCAAAACAAAAAAACCCCAAACACCAAATAACAAATAGCAGTCTTGAGTAGGGTAATTCCCCTAGATACATTACTTCTTTTAATTCTCATATGAACCCCAAAAGATTGATTCTCTCAGTTGACAGTTGAGAAAATGAAGTGTTTATAAAGGATATGGAACTAGGCCAGAACATATAGCCAATAATTCTGGTACTGGTACTTGGTCTTATTTCATTACAACTCTAAAGTTACACTGAGAGATTATTACTGAATTGGGCTGTCATAGGAAGATAATTTCTTTTTCCCTCACTTTATTTTTGGTATAGAACCTACTTGCTCTCTCTGGGCTATGGATTCTTTTAGCTCTATTTCTTTTTTTCCTCCTTTCTGTCTCTTTTAATTCTTTGAAGATTGTTGCTTCAGAGGTACTGGCTTTATAATAGCTTTGCCTCAGTGGTGGATAAAGTTGGAAATAAGTACTTTGCTGCTTATCTTACCAAGAGGTGGCATCTGTTTCTCCCCATCTTTAGTCCAGGAGATAGCTCTGTGACCTGCTGTGGCCAGTACACTGGGGTTTAAGTAAGGCTCTGCCAGTTATGGGCTTAACATTCTAGAGGCCTGGCAGCTTTGCCATTTATCCTCTTGGAACCCTGCTGCTGCTGCTGCTAAGTCGCTTCAGTTGTGTCCGACTCTGTGCGACCCCATAGACGGCACCCCACTCCAGTCCTCTTGGAAGCCTGAGCCACAGTGAAATATGACTGACTACCTCACCAGAGAGCCTGTCAGGAGAGAGAGAGAGTGAGTGAGAGAGAGAGCTAGTTAGCCAGTAGCTGTTAGGGGCATCTCAGCTGAGGCACCAAGCATATCATTGAGGTCATCTTGGATTTCAGCCCCATGAACCTCCAGAAGACTGCTTCTCCATCAGTTACCTAAGTGAGACTAGTCAAAAAAGCTGGCCAGCTGAGTTTAGCTCAGATTGTAGAATCATAAGCAAATGAATGCTTTTTTTTAATGCTAGTAAATTTTGGGATATTTCATTAAATAGAAGTAGTACCAGAAATACTCACTGAATACAAATTTATCTTGTCCAAGACTTAAGACTGTTACTTTCTGTCATCTTTATGCACATCCCAAGATAATGAAACCTCAGTCAAGGTAAAGTTCTAGTTCCTTTAGAAAAGGGAGTTCAGAGAAATTTAAGGGATTTGGAATGTCAAAACCAGACAAATGAAATTCAGGTAGGATAAGAAAATTATTTTCAACTATCCAAAGGCTTCTTTGGTAAGAGGAATATAGTTGGTTTTGAGAATTCAAGGAATGGGAAAGATGAAAATGATCAGAAGCCACATATCAATAATTATATTTAACTTCAATGTGATGAAACTTTGCTCACATTGAAATTCAACATGGAATTGTCCTCTGTAGTGGACTATTCAAAAATGGCAGGGGTGCCCAATGAAGATAAAACACTGTCCATTGCTGGAGAGTCAAGGTGCAGTGACTTACCACCCTGCACTTGAGTGGCAGTCATGTAATCATGCTACTTGGCCTCCTTTCAAGAAAGTACTTCTTTTTCAGCTGTGATAAGTGTAATTAGTTGACAGGTGTAGCTGCAGGACCTTAGAATCCTGTGTAGCATTCAAGCTAAGGCAGTGCTTTTCAGGTCATCTTCCAGCCCCTGACAGAGCCTGGCCATTTCTGCCAGTGCAGACCTCTCCCACAACCTGTCCTTGCTCTTTCGTTCTCCATTAGGTTGGTCAAGACTTCTGAGATCTACATTGCATTTCTTACGTAGTTCACCTTGATTCTTCTTTCTCTCTTTCCTCTAAGAAGTGTAGGCTCTGCTTTGTGCTCTGAAGGAGCATAATCCTGCTCCCATTGACAATCCTGTTTTCTTCCTTATCATCATTCATAGATGTTACTCTTCAATAAGCATCTTTACTCTTAATTCTGGCACAGCATCTGCTTCAGTTAAGATCTGAGGCCAATGCAGCGGACAAAACTAAACTGAGATGTGGTCAGTTTAGAAGAATTTTAGTGTCTCTTCAGACCAGCAACCCTGCAATATTATGATGTGCTATCTAATGGCTCTTAGGTAGAGTTTGTGACTCAGTAAAGAATCCAGCCAGCAATGCAGGAGACCTGGTTTTGATCCCTGATTTGGGAAGATCCCCTGGAAGAGGCACAGCAATCCACTCCAGTATTCTTGCCTGGAGAAATCCCATGGACAGAAGAGCCTGGCAGACTACAGTCCATGGGGTTGCAAAGGGTTGGGCACCATTGAGCAACTAAGCACAGCACAGGTAGCGTTGAATAATCATTTTACAAAAATTCTAAGAAATAAGACAAAAGATACTTTTTGGGGTAGAGAAGTCACCTGTCTAAACTACAAACTTTGTATTTTGGGAAATACAAATTCTTCAGAATTGCAAAGGTGCATTTAGTCTTAAAAAATAATTCATTTGCTAATATTTGTAACTATTTGCTGCTGCTGCTGCTAAGTCGCTTCAGTCATGTTCGACTCTGTGCGACCCCATAGACGGCAGCCCACCAGGCTCCCCTGTCCCTGGGATTCTCCAGGCAAGAACACTGGAGTGGGTTGCCATTTCCTTCTCCAATGCATGAAAGTGAAAAGTGAAAGGGAAGTCGCTCAGTCGTGTCCGACTTTTCGCGACCCCATGGACTGCAGCCCACCAGGCTCCTCCGTCCATGGGACTTTCCAGGCAAGAGTACTGGAGTGGGGTGCCATTGCCTTCTCTGTGTAACTATCTGGAGTAACTTAAATCTACTAAACAGCACAAAAAGATGGAAATGCATCAGTGTCTAATAATAGATGTTTGTTTGGATTAAGCCCCTTGCATCACACATGTCTTCTGGACAAATAGTGCCAACATTGAAGAGGATTAAAGAAAGCAGTATAGAAAAACTATTCTGGTGCTATTTATTATAATTTAGAAAATAATCTTCCATTTTACTTTCTGTTAATATGTTTTTTATTAATCTGCTCAATACATCTAGATCTTATATAATTATCACATAACAAAATAACAAATACTAATAATCAGGTTTGAAATATGGACACTATTAATTATGCATCTCTTGGATATATGACGTGAGTTTGAGTGGACTCCGGGAGTTGGTGATGGACAGGGAGGCCTGGCGTGCTGTGATTCATGGGGTCGCAAAGAGTCGGACATGACTGAGCGACTGAACTGAACTGAACTGGATATATGTGAAATTCTAGAATAAATTAAAATGTACTGAAATTAATAATCTTGAATTGGAATGAACTTTTTAGTTTTTTTTTAAATTTTGTGCTTATGTCAAATGAATGTAAAACAAATGCTTACTTTGAAGGTTTGAAGTTAAAAATTTCAGAAAATATTGTTATCAGGCCAGCCTGTGATTCCCAGAATGCCTGTGTTTATATAGGTGATAAGACTAGGGCGAAAGTAGCAGCCAAATTAAAACATTCTTTTCACTTCATGCATACTCCAACCTCTCTCATGTTCTTTTGAGATAAATTCTGGAATCCCTGGGTATATCATGTGAGATTTAGTAATAAGACATTGCTTTCATGGCACATGGAGTTCTGTTTTTTAAAGCCACCTTTGTTGAGCTCTTGTCATCTGCCAGGTAGTATGCTAAGTTCTTTTAGTACATTATCTCATTAATATCACAGCAACCATGTTAGATAGGGACTATTGTTATTTTCATTTTTCACTCAAGAAATCTGAGAGCTGGAGAAATTAAATAATATGAGCAATGTCAGTGTAGTGCATAAAAGCACTGGGTTTTAATCCAGTTATGGCTGACTACAAGGTCTGTGATGTCATAACCACTGTGTTCCCTAGACTTTTCTGTCTTACTTGCTGTCTATTCTTTCAGTCACTGAGGGTCAAAGTGCCACCGGTCAGCGTGGAAGATGCTGACAACACCCCTGCTGCTGCTCTGCTGTTGTGTCCCTCCTCTGCTGCCACTGAAGCCCAGGCTGTGGATGCCCAGGGTGCAGGGAGCTGATGTGCAGGGGGCTGAAGGAACTCTTGTTGCCAAATGTGCCGTTATCACTGACTGCACTGCTGCTGTCATTAGTGCTTCTGCCAACACTGCCAGCCCTGCTGTTGCCAGTGCCAGTGCCGCTGATGCCCTGGGCCCTGGGTGTCCCAGGGTGATTCTGTAGACAAGCAGCTGCTTTTAGATTTCGCTTGTTCATTACCTGTAGTTCCTTTGCCTTAGGACTCAGGCTTAAGTTCATGGAGCCTAGGATAGAAGATAATGGGAGGTATTTTTTATCTTCTCCAGCATCTGGGACAGCTGGCCTTGAACCAAACATGTGCACTTCAATTCTCTTTTCTTTTCTTCCTTAGAGATTTCTTTTCCCCAGAGGCTCTTTCTTCCCTCATGCAGTGCCCCACCAGCCCTGGAAACTGAGCATAAACACTTGAACCTTAGAATGAACATAATTTAGTCTTAATGTGGAAACCCCACTACATTAGATATTTCAGTTTGAAAATTATTATAAAGAACACTTAAATTTTATAATATTGAATATGTACTTAGATGTGCAAGAATTGAATCATGCTAATTCTTAAAGAATTGCTATAATCAACTTTGATCTAGCAATAGTGGTTTAAATTTGATTTACATTATTAAAAAAAAAAATTACTAGGGCTCAGAAAGTCAAATCTTTCTCTGAAGCCCTATCAGTGATTCATACAACTCATATCAAAAGGCTTACAGGGATATGGTGATTTGTTGGTAGGGTGATTCTCTTTTGCTTTTGCTTTCAACCCTGACTCACAAGGAGGGCAGTGTTGTCTCAAAGCTGGAACATCATGTCAGGGTATCGCAGAACCACTACAATATTTAAAATAATTAGCCTCCAATTAAAATTAAAAAAGAAAGAGAAAAAGAAAAAGGCAAAAAGAAATAAGGAAATAACATGAAAATTTACAAATATGTACCCATTAAAAACAGAAAAATTATGGAATTTTTAACTGAAGGAAAAGAAATAACATTGCTGAATTCTTTACCATATTAACTGAAAGCAAAAAACATGTTTGAATTTTTTAATTGAGAAAAGCATATGGGGGAAAAGAACTCTTAGTTCTATGCCTGAAATGTTTCTTTTTCTTTTCTTTTATTGCTTACAAGTAGTCTAGTAAGAAAAAAAAAAAGTTGTTAAGATCCTGGTCAGAAATCTCTGTTTTTAAAAAAAAAAAAAATTATTTTTTTAATTGAAGGATAATTGCTTTACAGAATTTTGTTGTTTTCTGTCTAACCTCAACATGAATCTCTTCTTAATGACTACTTTTCCCCTTAAGAATAAAGCAATCTCTTGACTGCCTTTATTCCAATCCTCCTCCCCCATCTCTGAAAGCCACAAATCTCATTTCTTTTTTATGTTTGTTTGTTTTTAGGGTATCATTGACCTACAACACTATGTTAGTTCCTTTTATACAACATAGTGCTTCAGTATTTCTATACATTTCAAAATGATCACCATGATAAGTCTAGATATCATCTGTCATCATACAGATATGCAACATAATTATAACTACATTCCCCACACTGTACCGGAGAAGGCGATGGCACCCCACTCCAGTACTCTTGCCTGGAAAATCCATGGATGGAGGAGCCTGGTGGGCTGCAGTCCATGGGGTCGTGAAGAGTCGGACATGACTGAGCGACTTCACTTTCACGTTTCACTTTCATGCATTGGAGAAGGAAATGGCAACCCACTCCTGTGTTCTTGCTTGGGGAATCCCAGGGACGGGGGAGCCTGGTGGGCTGCCGTCTATGGGGTCGCACAGAGTTGGACACGACTGAAGCGACTTAACAGCAGCAGCAGCAGCCACACTGTACATCTCATGCTCTTGACCTGTTGTTTATTTTGCAACTAAAAGTTTGTACCTCTTAATCTCCCTCATCTGTTTTACCTGCTTTGTGTTTTGTTAATTAAGAAAATGGGGAAATGAATACATTGCAGACATGGTGAAATTCTTGATTTGTCAAAATGTGGGACTTCCAGTAAATTGCATGAGGAATATAATTTTATTTAACAAGTCTAAATATGTGAATTTTTGAACATATTTAAACTTATCCTAGAACATACATGTTAAGATTTTGTTTTTATGTGTATAATCTACATTTTTATACTTAATTGATTTTTAAAATTTTAAAATTAGAGTCGAAGAAAAATGTTAGTATGTGAAAAATAATCCAAATATCTTACTATGTTTAAACATCATACATATGTATGTGTTTTATTATTTTCTGAGCTACATGCTAGAGTACATTGTAAAGAACTTTGGATAAAATTAAATTCTAGAAGCAGCGCAGAGAGAAGTAAAATATTGTTGCCTTGTATTTCTGATCCTCCTTATTTTTTAGTTTTTAGTGGGAATTTATGCCTCTGCCATAAAAACGCCAATGTATTAATGTAGTTATAAATGTAGAAGAAGGACGTTTAAGGTTTGTAGGTTGACAGATGCCTTTATGAATATCAGTGTTTATGAATATTTAATATCCTATTATTTGCACTTAATGTTTCGATTTCATTTTAACAGAATGTATATGAAATGGTTGATCCTTTTCTAGATGGTTTTTTCCCCCTTTTATGCTCATATATTTAGGCAGATGAGGTTTGCAAGTAGTTGAATTCAGAGTTCATTTTGGAGCAGACTCGTGGGGATATTTCCCAATAGCTTTTTCAAAGAAGTACTTACTACTTTATAGTTAAAGTCGTTTTTATTTTTATGTAGCCATAGAATACATCATAAATTCTTAGAAAGTTTAAACAAAGCAAAACAATGATTTGGAAAGCAATAGATTAAAACCGTAAATGATTTAGGGAGTCTCTGGAAATAGAAACACTAACAAATGCTGTACAGGGTAGATTTTTTTTTTTAATGTCTGAATTTATTAACCTGTGAAAGGAGAACTTTTAAATCGAAAATAATGACAGCACCTTAATTATGGTGGTTTTATTGAAAGCCTACTACTACTACTGCAGTAATAAGGTGTATTTTAGGTACCAGAGCTATGGCAGCTGTCAAACACCAATATTTTTTTCCCTGAGAATAGGTTTGGTGTAATGTTTTTCAAGGACAAGTTGCTCAGCTATTGTCTCAGTGAGCACAGCTAGTTAATATTCAACAGTTTTCTTAATCAAAATTGTATGTCCTGCTCCCTAGAGTGTTTGTTAAAGTGATTGTATGTTTATCAGAGCCTTCAACAGCAGAAACAGAATATTCTTAGATGAAGTGCTGGTAATGAGAGCCTATATTATCCAAGGGTGCTGATAAGAAATAGAAAATGCTGTCAAAATACATTGTTTGTGAAAAAAAAAATTACTATAGCTCAAAAAGTCAAACCTTTCTTTGAAGCCCTTGTAGTTTCTGAAACTTCAGTTGTTTATCTGGGATAATGGGGCAGCAGGGGTATGGTGATATCCTACTATACACTCCAGGAATTGCATGCCAGTGATCAAATAGTCTGGGGGGCTATTAATCATTGCTTCTGTTGGATGGCTGATTAAGGTTCTTCACAACATGTTTCCTTTAGATTACAGAAAGTTCTTAATGAAGTAAAGCTTGAGGGCATTAGAGAGCTCAATCTGGCATTCTACAAATAGTATTGAAAAGTCATGTGGGGAAAACAAGCATTGCCAAAAGTAAAATAAGGCAGCAGCTAATGTTTTCCATGAAATACTGTGTCTAAGGTTTGGTTACTCCATTTGTTTCTACTTCAAATTATTTTCTATTTCCTGGGGTGATACTGTGCTGGAAGCAGAGCTGTCCTGTTAGATATGACTTTTTCTTCCAAGGGTGGTACCTATCATTTACACACATACATGCACACACATACACCATACAAACACCTCTTTCTCTCCTCTGTCTCTCTCCCTTCCTTGAAATAATCAAAGATATTGTTTGAAAAATGTGGTTCCTGTAATACTAGAAAAGAACATTTGTATTTTGTTTTGTCTCTAGTAGTATTCTATGAGGAATGAAGTTTTCTGCAAAAAGTTCATTTTAATTATCATGTTGGTGGATTCTCCTGTAGAATCATAACACTGACTAATAAAAAGTTTTTGGTCGTTGTTTCACTTTGAACATTAATTAGGAAACAATGCACCTACAACCCATTGGAGTTAGTCTTTGTCAATAATGTTTTTGAAGGCTACATCCAGGGATATCGATCATTTCAGTGATACTGAAACATGTTCTGCACTTTATGTATTAATCTTTAACATGTAGAGATGGGCATGTTAATGAAAAAATTGCTGCTATATATTTGAAACTTAAGCCACAAATATGCTGATATTCAAAATACCTTATTTACTGGGTATTGTAATATGTAGTCAATTAATTTCTAACTACTTTTTAGATAAATTGATCAATTTCATATTTTAATTTATTGTCAGTTTTAGCTTACAGTTGTTTCAAAATATGAATCACAGATTGATTTGATAACAGTTTTTGGTAGAATTGTGGATCGATCAGTCCAGTCAGGAGACAGGAGATGGAACCCATAGGAAGTTAAACCAGAGAGCTTAATATAAAACATTATTAAATTGTGACAGCAGAGTAACCTATGAGATATGGGGAAACTTATGCAATACCCTGGAGCCAGGGGAGTGTACCAAGGAAGCACAGACTTGGAAGAGGTTCAGATCTTTGGAGAAAAGGTGTAATTCATCCCATTGTATAGTAGAGAAGTTCATGGGTTTGGTCGTACATCTTGAGGTGGTCCCCAGTTGCTGGGTAAGGTGGCAGCACAGAGAGCAGGGGTGGCACTGGCAATTAAACCAGAGATTGTGTGTCAGTGAGCATGGGCCCCTTCCAGGTTGCTTGGTAGGGAGAGTCCTCACTGATGAGGAACTGAGGACCAGCAGTGCGGCCATCAGGAATTCAGAGAGGTAGCAACCAGCAACAAACAACTCTGGCACTGTCAGATTGGTGAAGAATAATGAGTTCTGGGCCTTCTGTGTGGCTGAATGTCCACTTGTGTCCACTGAATATCTTCACAACCACATATAGATCACTGATCCTCATCCACCCCCAGAAAGTTTGAGAGGGCCTTTTTTCCTGTAGTGTCCTTCCAACTTTCTCCATCCGAAAAGCTCAACATCATGCTCGTTATAAAAAAGAAATGCTTAAAGGAATTCCACCTGTGATCATGAAGGATATATCTATTGAAGGGTGCATTCAAAGCTGGAAGGATAGCTGGCATTTATTGTATAGCTAATGTTACAGCAAAGTTGATAATTCTGTTAAGAATGTCATGTTCTGTACAGCTGTCCTAGGTTTAGCCACTAGTGCTTGTCTATCCTGATTACTTGCATTATCCATGTTTTCAGCAGCTGAGAGCTTAGGACTGTGCTTATTTTTCACTGTGCCTTTTATATACACCAGACATGGCTCTCTGAAGTGGGTTAGGAGCCCATCTACATAGACCACTGTATTTATACCCAAATTTTTAGATTAAGTGTTTGAGCAACCTCAATGGAAGAAACTCATGGAGTATCAATAAACTCTTTTCTAATTTGAGCCTTTTAGATCTCTTTTATAAGCAAGTGAGGAAACTATATACCCCTAGAGTCTGAACTAGAAATAATACATAGTTAATTTGGCAAATCTGAAGAGCAGTATTGATTTTGAGGCATTGAGGAACATGCAAATGCATTGATCAGGTTTTTCCTAGTTCGTCATTCTTTTCTTTGCTGTTAGTACAACTATTATTCTAGTTAAGGTGTGAAAAAGTTATTATTAGTGACTGCTTCCTAGTGTTCTATAGATTATATCATTTTCATTCATATTCATGTACTGTTGCAGTCATATATCAGTAAGCTGTCAACTATGTATTTTTAAAAGACAGGTATACAGGAGTCAAATAAGGTGTTTAAGAAGATGTATACTAGTTAATAATTCTTTCATAAAATTGGTTTATTATGAAGCACAGTAATGACTGGGTGCTAATCACTCACAGTATTTTTCTGTTAGTGCTTTAACATAGGAATTATGTTAAATAGGCAAGCAAATTTTTTTCTAGCACCTAGGACATAGAACACTTCTGTGATAAGTGATTTATTTTTCTTTGGTTAAAGGGGGAAAAAAAGAAAACCTCTTTGATGGAAATGCTATACTTTCTTTGATAATTTGCTTTGGATTTATAATCTTTCTTCAAGACAAGTGCTTTTTCTACCCCCTTTCATAAAGGAAGGAGGGATGGAATATTTTATTATACATCTTAAAAAATTCCAACATGAATAAATCCAACAGATAAATTGCTTGCAATTACATTTTCAAAAGAGTGTTTCAGGAACTAAACACTAAATAAGCATTGAGAAACTAATACTTAAGTAGAAATGGTTTATTTGTCGTGTGGAAAATAGGTGATTCTATAAAAGCCATTATGATCCACCTCTATAAAATGAATAATGGAATGATTACAGGGCAAGAAATATGCTTTGCTGTGAAATCATTTTCTAAAATTTTCTAACATTAAGATAAAATCTACTAACCCTGAATTCTGTGTATGGTAGTAAGGTGTATGGATGAATTCATCTGTATAATGAACATAACAAAGCATTACATGATGAAGTGGTTGTAGGAGTGATATAATACTCCCACCTTTAATGAGCTTGAAATCTTTAGCTTTTTAACTGTAGATATTTTGTTTGTTTCTGCCACAGACCAAGAATTTACAAAGTTATTGAGTCAAAAATACATAACTCATTTAGAATGGAAAACAGAAAAAAAAGATAAATGATAGAAAAAACCATGGGGCTAATAAATAATATGGCATGTTACTAATTAACAGACATTTACAAAATGCATCTTTTCCATGGCTCTGTGAACATTAAGCTTGAAAACAGTAAGTTTAATTTTCCTTTGGTTATAAAGGGTAACAAGTAATTATAGATCCCATTTGTTGAGTGTACTCTAAGTACAAGACTGATATGTACATAATTGATTATCTTCACTGATCCTTATACTAGTCATCTAAGATACACATTATTTGGGACCTCAGAGTTTTAAATGGAAGTTCAAACGTAACAGGAGATTTGGACATGGTCACATAGCAGGAAGTATGAACAGAGATACCAGTTCTAGATTGCGTATCCCCAAAGCCCAGGCCCATTCCACTGCATAGTTTGGCTTTTCAAAGTTAAAAATGATTAAAGCATTTGCTTCTTTAGATGTTAATGATTTGATAATTTTAATAACTTCTGTGTTGAATTTGAAGACTGAAAATTCAGATGGTGATTTCTGTTAGACATGTGTTGGCTCAGATTTTACTTCTGTTCCCCTTAAAGTAGATGAAAACTAAAAGGTGATATGAGTGAGAAAGGTGAATAAAATTTTGAAAATCATTTTTCCTACTTCTGGGAACCTTCTTTTTGCTCTTGAGGCTTTCATTGGTGATTTTGCTAACATAATAAAACCTGTGTTGATTTCATCTTTGTGGCTAATTTATAGGTTTTTGTTTTCTAACGTTCAGTTCAGTTAAGTTCAGTTGCTCAGTCATGTCCTACTCTTTGCCACCCCATGAATCGCATCATGCCAGGCCTCCCTGTCCATCACCAACTCCTGGAGTTTACCCAAACTCATGTCCATCGAGTCAGTGATGCAATCTAACCATCTCATCCTCTGTCGTGCCCTTCTCCTCCTGCCCCCAATCCCTCCCAGCATCAGGGTCTTTTCCAATGAGTCAACTCTTCGCATGAGGTGGCCAAAGTAACATTACTCCTTAAATATTACAGTAATAAAAAGAATAATCATCATAATAGTGAACTTTCCCATTTCCCTTTCATTTTCTATAATCCCATTATACCAATAAATATATTATTTTCAGGTTTATTTCTTATCCCTCCAGTTAGAAAGTAACCTACTTAAAGGTTGTATCACCTTTTTCTCTTAATGAGGGAGGCTTACATGGTAGTTATTTACATAATATACATGATAAATTAAACATCTGATTATTCTGAGTGGGGAGAGTATCATGAAGTCAGGTTTTGTTAATTGTAACAAGATGTTTGATAGACTCAGTTTCTGAACTTCTTGGCAAGATTAGCTTATTATGATAATATGAATATCTTGCAGGTTTAGAATAAGATATATTGCATTCTCATCAGTAAAAGTCCTGACAAATGATCTAGCATTAGAAAAATGCATTAGATTTTTTTTTACAATGAAGTGCTGTGATATCATTATTGTGGTAGTAGTGTAGTTTTAGTTGCTTAGTTGTGTCCGACTCTTTGCGACCCCACGGACTGTAGCCCGTCAGTCTCCTGTGTTCATGGGATTCTTCAGGCAAGAATAGTGGAGTGGATTGCCATTCCCTTCTCCAGAGGATCTTCCCAACCCAGGGATCGAACCCTCGTCTCCTGCATTGCAGGCAAACTCTTTACCATTTGAGCTACGGGGAAGACCTATCATTATTGGGAAGAGGTTAAATGCTTTACCAGAAAGATCCAGAAACAAGTTGGAATTCTAAAAATTTCTTAGAAATATGCTTTGAGGCATCATGGCTGAATGAATAGAGAATAAGCTTGTGTTACATGACCTAGGTAGGAATTCTAGCTCTATCACTAGTTCTATGAATTTAGCCAAGTTAAATAAAGTCACTAAGCCATGTTTCCACACCTACAAAATAAAAATAATTGCATCCTTCATGTAAGTTTTTGTGAGGATTAACTAGAATAATAAATTGAAAAGTATCTGGAAAAAGAAGATGCTGAACAAACACAACTACTTTCAGTTTCAGATATCAAAGTCAATTTAATGCAGATTATTTGATGTACTGAAGATTATTAATATTCTGAATACAGTGGAGAGAAAATCAAGGGGATTTTAACTATCACAAAAAGCCTACTTGTTCCCTAGTTTGGCTATTTAAAATGTGAATAGCACTTTAAAAACATTTTAAATTCTGTTTTTAAGATAAACATGTGCAATGACTTTTGGTTCTTGAGAAAATTTAGTCTGATGTTGGTTTTGGCTCTTTCTTAGGTTAATTAGTCTCTTTATCTAAGAGTTAAGCTGCTAGTGACCTTTTCTCTAAGCTAATGGGTATGTTAGGATCTTTAATCTGCTTCCTTTTGGCTTCCTTCTCATAAATTACAGAGTTCAGGAGAAAAGAAGTTCTTTGGTGGGTTGTTTATTACATGCTTTTATAACAGTCCATTGTTAGTTGAGAATTAACTCTAGAGCTTTTTATTCCTACGTATTATAAAAACAGAATAATTGTGCAAAAATGAGCATCAAGGAAACATATGTTATGTTTTTAAGTGAGTATATTGATCTATTATGTGGAGAATTTTTAGTTAAAATAGTTGTTTTGTGGTAATTATTTTGACCTTATTGCTGAGTTCCTTCAGGTCAACTTCATACTCTCTCCCCTTCTGGTGTTTGTAAAATGGTCAATTGCAGTGATTATGTTCAGCTTTATACTGCTAGGCTTATTTATCTAATGAAAATGTCCCAGAACACAGAACACACATCCTAGAACTACATGAAATATTTGTGACCAGAAGAATGATCTCTTCAATAAATGGTGCTGGGAAAATTGGACAGCTACACGTAAAAAAATGAAATTAGAACGTTCTGTAATACCATCACACACACAAAATACCTAAAACGGATTAAAGACCTAAATGTAACACTGGATACTATAAAATTCTTAGAGAAAAATACAGGCAGTACAACCTCTGACATAAATCTCAGCAATATATCTTTTGATCTGTCTCCAACAGTAAGAGAAATACAAACAAATGGGACCTAATCAAACTCTAAAACTTTTGCTCAGCAAAGGAAACCATAAACTAAATGAAAAGACAACCTAAAGAATGGGAAAAATATTTGTAAATATTGTGACCAACAAGGGATTAATCCCCAAAATGTACAAACAGCTTACATAGCTCATGAGCCTCCATGGGCAGAGGAGCCTGGCAGGCTATAGTCCATGGGGCCGCGAAGAGTCAGACACAGCTGAGAAACTGAACACATGCAGCTCAATATTATAAAAAACCAAACAACCAAACCAAAATGTGAGCAGCAGATCTAAACAGACATTTCTCCACAGAAGATATACAGAGGGCCAAGAGGCACATTAAAAAATACTCAACATCACTATTCAGTCAGTTCAGTTCAGTCGCTCAGTCGATTCTGACTCTTTGCTACCCCATGAATCGCAGCACACCAGGCCTCCTGTCCATCACCAGCTCCCAGAGTTCACTCAAACTCACATCCATCGAGTCGGTGATGCCATCCAGCCACCTCATCCTCTGTCGTCCCCTTCTCCTCCTGCCCCCAATCCCTCCCAGCATCAGAGTCTTTTCCAATGAGTCAACTCTTCGCATGAGGTGGCCAAAGTACTGGAGTTTCAGCTTTAGCATCATTCCTTCCAAAGAAATCCCAGGGCTGATCTCCTTCAGAATGGACTGGTTGGATCTCCTTGCAGTCCAAGGGACTCTCAAGAGTCTTCTCCAACACCACAGTTCAAAAGCATCAATTCTTCGGCGCTCAGCTTTCTACACAGTTCAACTCTCACATCCATACATGACCACTGGAAAAACTATAGCCTTGACTAGACGGACCTTTGTTGGCAAAGTAATGCTGTCTAGGTTGGTCATAACTGTACTTCGAAGGAGTAAGCGTCTTTTAATTTCATGGCTGCCAGTCACCATGTGCAGTGATTTTGGAGCCCCCAAAAATAAAGTCTGACACTGTTTCCACTGTTTCCCCATCTATTTCCCATGAAGTGATGGGACCAGGTGCCATGATCTTCGTTTTCTGAATGTTGAACTTTAAGCCAACTTTTTCACTCTCTGCTTTCACTTTAATCAAGAGGCTTTTTAGTTCCTCTTCACTTTCTGCCATAAGGGTGGTGTCATCTGCATATCTGAGGTTATTGATATTTCTCCCGGCAATCTTGATTCCAGCTTATGCTTCTTCCAGCCCAGCATTTCTCATGATGTACTCTGCATGTAAGTTAAATAAACAGGGTGATAATACAGCCTTGATGTACTCCTTTTCCTATTTGGAACCAGTCTGTTGTTCCATGTCCAGTTCTAACTCTTGCTTCCTGACATGCATATAGGTTTCTCAAGAGGCAGGTCAGGTGGTCTGGTATTCCCATCTCTTTCAGAATTTTCCACAATTTTTTGTGATCCACACAGTCAAAGGATTTGCCATAGTCAAAAAAGCAGAAATAGATGCTTTTCTGGAACTCTCTTGCTTTTTCCATGATCCAGCGGATGTTGGCAATTTGATCTCTGGTTCCTCTGCCTTTTCTAAAACCAGCTTGAACATTTGTAAGTTCACGGTTCACGTATTGCTGAAGTCTGGCTTAGAGAATTTTAAGCATCACTTCAGAAGTGTGTGAGATGAGTGCAATTGTGCGGTAGTTTGAGCATTCTTTGGCATTGCCTTTCTTTGGGATTGGAATGAAAACTGACCTTTTCTAGTCCTGTGGCCACTGCTGAGTTTTCCAAATTTGCTGGCATATTGAGTGCAGCACTTTCACAGCATCATCTTTCAGGATTTGCAATAGCTCAACTGGAATTCCATCACCTCCACTAGCTTTGTTCGTAGTGATGCTTTCTAAGGCCCACTTGACTTCACATTCCAGGATGTCTGACTCTAGGTGAGTCATCACACCATTGTGATTATCTTGGTCATGAAGATCTTTTTTGTCCAGTTTTTCTGTGTATTCTTGCCACCTCTTCTTAATATCTTCTACTTCTGTTAGGCCCATACCGTTTCTGTCCTTTATTGAGCCCAGCTTTGCATGAAGTGTTCCCTTGGTATCTCTAATTTTCTTGAGGAGATCTCTAGTCTTTCCCATTCTGTTGTTTTCCTCAATTTCTTTGCATTGATCACTGAAGAAGGCTTTCTTATGTTTCCTTGCTATTCTTTGGAACTCTGCATTCAGATGCTTATATCTTTCCTTTTCTCCTTTGCTTTTCACTTCTCTTCTTCTTACAGCTGTTTGTAAGGCCTCCCTGACAGCTATTTTGCTTTTTTTTCATTTCTTTTCCATGGGAATGGTTTGATCCCTGTCTTCTGTACAATGTCATAAACTTCTTCTGTAGTTCATCAGGCATGCTGTCTATCAGATCTAGTCCCTTAAATCTATTTCTCACTTATACTGTATAATCGTGAGGGATTTGATTTAGGTCATACCTAAATGTTCTAGTGGTTTTCCCTACTTTCTTCTATTTAAGTCTGAATTTGGCAAGAAAGAATTCATGATCTGAGCCACAGTCAGCTCCCAGTCTTGTTTTTACTGACTGTATAGAGCTTCTCTATCTTTGGCTGCAAAGAATGTAATCAATCTGATTTTGGTGCTGACCATCTGGTGATGTCCATGTGTAGAGTCTTCTCTTTTCTTATTGGAAGAGGGTGTTTGCTATGACCAGTGAGTTCTCTTGGCAAAACTCTATTAGCCTTTGGCTTGCTTCATTCCGTACTCAAGGCCAAATTTGTCTGTTACTCCAGGTGTTTCTTGACATCCTACTTTTGCATTCCAGTCCCCTAAAATGAAAAGGACTTCTTTTTGGGCGTTAGTTCTAAAAGGTCTTGTAGATCTTCATAGACCCGTTCAACTTCAGCTTATTCAGCATTACTGGTTGGGGCATAGGCTGGATCACCGTGATATTGAATGGTTTGCCTTGGAAACAAACAGAGATCATACTGTCGTTTTGAGATTGCATCTAAGTACTGCATTTCGGACTCTTTTGTTGACTATGATGGCTACTCCATGTCTTCTAAGGGATTCTTGCCCCTAGTAGTAGATACAATGGTCATCTGAGTTAAATTCACCCATTCCAGTCCATTTTAGTTCACTGATTCCTAGAATGTCGAGGTTCACTCTTGCCATCTCCTGTTTGACCACTTCCAATTTGCCTTGATTCGTGGACCTAACATTCCAGGTTCCTATGCAATGTTGCTCTTTATAGCATTGGACCTTGCTTCTATCACCAGTCACATCCACAACTGTGTATTGTTTTTGCTTTGGCTCCATCTCTTCATTCTTTCTGGAGTTATTTCTCTACTGATCTCCAGTAGCATATTGGGCACCTACCGACCTGGGGAGTTCCTCTTTCAGTATCCTGTCATTTTGCATTTTCATACTGTTCATGGGGTTCTCAAGGCAAGAATACTGAAGTGGTTTGCCACTCCCTTCTCCAGTGGACCACATTCTGTCAGACCTCTCCACCATGACCCGCCCGTCTTGGGTGGCCCCACACGGCATGACTTAGTTTCATTGAGTTAGACAACGCTGTGGTCCATGTGATCAGATTGACTAGTTTTCTGTGATTATGGTTTCAGTGTGTCTGCCTTCTGATTCCGTCTTGCAACACCTACTATCTCTCTTGGGTTTCTCTTACCTTGGACATGGGATATCTCTTCACGGCTTCTCCAGCAAAGCACAGCTGCTGCTCCTTACTTTGTATGAGGGGTATCTCCTCACCGCCGCCCCTCCTGACCTTGAACATGGAGTAGCTCTTCTCAGCCCTCTCAGCCCATGCAGCCACCGCTCCTTGGATGGACATCACTATTAGAATCACCTCACAGCTGTCAAAATGGCCATCAAAAAATCTGCAAACAATAAATGCTGGAGAGGGTGTGGAGAAAAAGGAACCCTCCTTTCTAAATCTTTCCTCTAAATCTAAATTGGAGCAACTACTATGGAGCAATCCCTCTGCTGGGCATATATATCCAGAGATAACCAATGGATTGAAAGCACCCCAATCGCCATTGCAGTGTAGTTTGTAAAAGCCAATACATGGAAAAACAAACTAAATGTCCATTGGCAGATGACTAGATAAAGAAATTATGGTGTACACACACACACACAAACACACACACACACACAGTGTAATACTGCTGCTGCTGCTGCTGCTGCTGCTAAGTTGCTTCAGTCGTGTCCAACTCTGTGCGACCCCAGAGACGGCAGCCCACCAGGCTCCCCCATCCCTGGGATTCTCTAGGCAAGAACACTGGAGTGGGTTGCCATTTCCTTCTCCACAATGTAATACTACTCAGCCATGAAAAAAGAATGAAATAATTCCATTTGCAGTAACACAGATGATACTAGAGATTATCATACATAGTGATGTAAGTCAGAGAAAGGCAAATATCATATGATATCACTTATATGTGGGGAAAGCTAAAAAATGATACAAATAAAAAACAGACTCACAGACTTAGAGAATGGATTTAGGGTTACTAGGAGGGAAGGGTGGGCAGGGAGACAGATTGGCATTTGTTACTGACATGTATACCCTGGTATATTTAAAATAGATAACCAGCAAGGCGGGCTTCCCTGATGGCACAGATGGTGAAGAGTCCACTTGCAATGCAGGAGACCCTTATTGGATCCCTGCATCGGGAAGATCCCCTGGAGAAGCGAGTTACCCACTCCAGTAGTCTTGCTTGCAAAATACCATGAACAGAGGAGCCTTGTGGGCTGCAGTCCATGGGGGTCCCAAAGAGTTGGACACAACTGAGTGACTAAGCACATACACACATACACAGATACACACATACACACACACACACACACACACACACACACACACACAAACAAGTACCTACTGTATAGCAGGGGGAACCCTGCTCAATACTCTGTAATAACCTACATGGTAAAAGATTATGTAGGAGGGTTCCATTTTCTCCATACCCTCTCCAGTATTTATTGTTTGTAGACTTTTTGATGATGGCCATTCTGACTGCTGTGAGGTGATTATCTCATTGCAGTTTTGATTTGTCTTTTTCTAATAGTGATGTTGAGTGTTTTTTAATGTGCCTCTTGGCCATCTGTATATCTTTTTTGGAGAAATGTCTGTTTAGATCTGCTGCTCATTTTTTGGTTTGGTTGTTTGGTTTTTTATAATATTGAGCTGCATGTGCTCAGTTTCTCAGCTGTGTCTGACTCTTTGCGGCCCCATGGACTGTAGCCTGCCAGACTCCTCTTCCCATGGAGGCTCATGAGCTATATGAGCTGTTTGTACATTTTGGAGATTAATCCTTTGTTGGTCACATCATTTACAAATATTTTCTCTCATTCTTTGGGTTGTCTTTTCATTTAGTTTATGGTTTCCTTTAATGTGCAAAAGTTTTTGAGTTTGATTAGGTCCCATTTGTTTATTTTGTTTGTATTTCTCTTACTGTAGGAGACAGATCAAAATAGATATTGCTGGGATTTATGTCAGAAATTCGGAGAAGGCCCTGGTGACCCATTCAGTACTCTTGCTTGGAAAATCCCATGGATGGAGGAGCCTGGTAGGCTGCAGTCCATGGGGTCGCTAAGAGTCAGACACGACTGAGCGACTTCACTTTCACGTTTCACTTTCATGCATTGGAGAAGGAAATGGCAACCCACTCCAGTGTTCTTGCCTGAAGAATCCCAGGGAGGGGGGAGCCTCGTGGGCTGCCGTCTGTGGGATCGCACAGAGTCAGACATGACTGATGTGACTTAGCAGTAGCAGCAGCAGCATGTCACAGATTGTTCTGCCTTTATTGTAGGGAGCTGAAGTGTTTTTTGTTACTTGATAATGCTTACCAAATATGTGTGAAAAGCAAAAATCTGATCTAAATTGTGAGGAGTTTTGATTAACCTCAGTTCAGTTTAGTTCAGTTGCTCAGTCGTGTCTGACTCTTTGTGACCTGCAGTAGGCCAGGCTTCCCTGTCCATCACACACTCCTGGAGCTCACTCAAACTCATGTCCATTGAGTCAGTGATGCCATCCAACCGTCTCATCCTCTGTCATCCCCTTCTCCTCCTAATTAACCTAGCCCAACTCTTTTTTTTAAAAGAAAATTGGATATTCCAATCTGAATAATGCTTTTTTTTTTTTAAGAACAATATCCACAGGAGTCTAACATAGACATGTTTAACTGAATATTACTGATACCCTTATAAAGTCTGTAAATGTAGCATATATTTAATATGTGAAGGTCTATATCCATATTGTTTTAAGTAAAGCAAATGTATAAAAGTGGAAGTTAGAATGCATACATTTATGAAAAATTTTTTATTTTAAAATAAGGAATCCTAAGAGTTCCTTCAATGGATTCTTCCTGTAGTGTTCTTTTGTGAACATTTAGTGAACATTTATCTTCATTTACAAAAACTTGTATATGTTTATAAAAAAGTGTATATTGGTACATATATTCCTTTTCAGGAACATATTTTTCCTGCTTATACTTTTTCTGTCTCTGCTAGTAAGTGCCCTCTTCTGCAGTGAAATGATAGATTTTTAAAAAACATACATCAAGAAAAATCTACTGTAGTGCTTTTCATCAAAAAGTAACAATATTTTAATAAACACTGTCTCCCAGTCCTTATTAAAATACCACGAGAGTTCCAATGTACTCATTTAGAAAAAAATTGTAATGATTACATAGACGGAACTATTTTAATCAGTGTGATCATCATATATTTTTCTCATTAGAGAGATCTACATGGGAAAGAAAGTCTCAATTAGAAGGTTGCTTGGTGACCGTGGAATCTGAACAATAGTTAATCTTTGATAATGGGAATATTTCATAGTATCAAATCATTTTTGGCCTATTTTTTTAATCTTTACCCTCTCTTCTGTCCATAAAATTGAATCAATTTGTAGTAATACAGGCTATAAAAATTAGGGCATATCAACCATAAAGATAACAATTCTGAAAATTCAGTGTACAAATAAACAATAGTAAATGCAGTATTTTGACATTTATAACAATATTTTGCAACCTTAACATTTGAATGTTCTAACAATTTCAGATGTCTATTTCTAGAATAAGCTTTCAGAATCTGATTACAGAATAGATGTCCAGCCTTTAAATGGATCATACTACACTGAACTTATAACTGTTGCCTATCACCCAAAGAAGTGTAAAAGAGCACAGTCTAGGCAAGAGAAGTCTTTAAAAAATAGATAACTTATAGCCAGTATGCAAGTATGATATCTAGCATTTGATTTCTGTGTTTCAGATACTGTTCACTTTACAGGTGTAATGTTGTTTCTATAGGTAGGAACCCATATGTTTTTAGAATAGGAAGCTAAAGCTGTGTATGTTTATATGACTTACCTAAAATTTATAGTTAGTTAATGATGGGACTGTGGTATTTACCCCAGTAGTCCTAACTCCAGACTTCTTATCCTTACTTGGCCACATTGCATCTAAAAATACGTAAATGTTTTTCTAGCTTTCTTGGATTTGAAAATTGTGCTTACTGACAGTGTTCCAATTCCAACTGGAATTATCTCAGTTTTTTTAACTTAGCCTTAAAAGCAGTGGAAGAGATCATTCCTAAAGTCATAGAAATTTCCAGCAGTCCTTATAGACCTGGCCCATTCTATAACTGCAAAAATACGTAATGGACAAGACAGTTGAGATGCAGAAGACTATAAGAATGAGATCCAAAGCATGGTGCTCCAGGCATTATTCTAGTGCTTTATGCATTTTATGTCATTTAATCCATAGTAAAATACTGTGCAGTGGGCATTATTGCCTCCAGATAAAGAAACAGAGTAAGAGAACCCAACTGTGTGCTTTGGATACATTCAGTTCAGTTGCTCAGTCATGTTCGACACTTTGTGACCCCATGAACTGCAGCATGCCAGGCTTACCTGTCCATCACCAACTCCTGGACCTTGCTCAAACTCATATCCATGGAGTTAGTGATGCCATCCAACTGTCTCATTCTCTGTCATCCCGTTCTCCTCCTGCCTTCAATCTTTCCCAGCATCAGGGTCTTTTCGATTGAGTCAGTTCTTCACCTCAGATGGCCAAAGTATTGGAGCTTCAGCTTTAGCATCAGTCCTTCCAATGAATATTTAGGACTGATTTCCTTTAGGATGGACTGGTTTAACTCCTTGCAGTCCAAGGGACTCTCAAGAGTCTCCAACACCACAGTTCAAAAGCATCAGTTCTCCATTGCTCAGCCTTCTTTATGGTCCAACTCTCACATCCATACAGACTACTGTAAAAATCATAGCTTTGATTAGACAGACCTTTGTTGGCAAAGTAATGTCTCTGCTTTTTAATATGCTGTCTAGGTTGGTCATAGCTTTTCTTCCAAGGGGCAAGCATCTTTTAATTTCATGGCTGCAGTCACCATCTGCAGTGATTTTGGAGGCCCCCCAAAAATAAAGTCTGTCATTGTTTCCCTATCTATTTGCCATAAAGTAATGGGACTGGATGCCATTATCTTAGTTTTTTTTGAATGTTTAGTTTTAGGCCAGCTTTTTCACTCTCCTCTCTCATCTTCATCAAGAGGCTCTTTAGTTCTTCTTTGCTTTTTGCCATAAGGGTGGTATCATCTGCATATTTGAGGTTATTGATATATCTCATGGTAATCTTGATTCCAGCTTGTGTTTCTTTCAGCCTGGCATTTCTCATGAAAGGAAAAGGCAAGTGAAGTCACTCAGTCATGTCCAACTCCTTGCAACCCCATGGACTGCAGCCTCCCAGGCTCCTCTGTCCATGGGATTTTCCAGGCAAGAGTAATGGAGCAGGTTGCCATTTCCTTCTCCAGGGGATCTTCCCGACAAGGGATTGAACCTGGGTCTCCTGCATTGCAGGCAGATGCTTTACCCTCTAAGCCACCAGGGAGAAGGTATTTCTCATGATGTACTCTGCATCTAAGTTAAATAAGCAAGGTGACAATATACAGCTTTGACATACTCCTTTCCCAATTTGGGACCAGTCAATTGTTCCATGTCCAGTTCTAACTGTTGCTTCTTCACCTGTATACAGGTTTCTCAGGAGTTGGGTAAAGTTGCCATTAGTCTCACCATAGAGCCGCTGCGCAGACAACCCACAAACTGTAGAACAATTATACCAAAGAAATTCTTGCACTGTTAAGAGAGTTATGGGACCTGCAAAGATTTCCCAACCTGGGGATCCAGCTAAGGGACTGAGAGTCCCCAGGGAATGTGACTTAGGAGGCCAAATCAACTTAATGTAGACTTTGGTTACGTTAAAATATTCATTCATCTATATAGTTTACAAATATTTGACCTGAATTGTGCCCACTGGTCCCAAGGTTATTGTTCTTTCCAATAATTACAGTCATATCCTAAAATGTTTACTGAGTGTTTGGCACTGCAGGCTCTTTGAGTAAGCTGTCATCAGAGTGTTTTTCTGGAGACAGTTATTATTAACCCTATATAAAGGATAAGAAGCTAGACTCAGAAAGATTAGTCATAAAAAATAAGTTTACATAGCTCACCTTGAGATTGCTGTGGTGGATTAATAAACAGTATAAGCAAAATGTGGATCACTAATAGTTTTACTTATTTATTGTTATAGAAGTTCATGGTAGTATTAATATTGGATATAAAACTTATTAGTACTTGAAAATTAACATGAGTTTAGCACATTGAGGACAGGGACCCTGCATAGTTTTCTTTTAATTTCTAAAACATGACACATAATGGCCACTCAATAGATATTTATAAAGAAGCAAACAAAATGTACTTGGTGTATTTAAAATGCAAATGAACAAAGCCGAGATTTATATGGGTTATGATGGTGGAAAATTAGAGATTCATTTTGGGCTCTATAAGATACAGATTCTATTAATTTAAATACTTAGAAAACAAATCAGACAAGATAGATAGATAGATAGTTAAATAAATCTAAAGAGATTATAAATGAAATGTGGAGCCCTATGTCCATACTGCACTTTAAGCAAATCTGTATAAATGCTGAATTTATGACAGATACAGTTATGAAAGTTTATTTTATTAAAGTTTTATCAGACTGTCCATTCTTTTTTATTTTTTTTATTAAAGTATAATTGATTTACAATATTAGTTGCAGGTGTACAACATAATGACACAATATTTTTTATAGATTATATGCCAATTAAAGTTATTACAAAATAATGGCTATTTTTCCTTGTGCTGTACAATGTATCTTTGTTGCTTATTTATTTTATATATAGTAATTTGTATCTCTTAGTACCATAGCCCTCTGTGGCACCTCCTCTCTTTCCTCTCCCCCCGGTAATCACTAGTTGGTTCTTTATAACTGTGAGTCTATTCTGTTTTGTTGTGTTCATTAATTTGGTTTATATTTTAGATTCCACATGTGAGTGATAGCATGAGTATTTGTCTTTCTCTGTCTGACTTATTTCACTAAGAATAGTGCTCTCTAGGTCCATTCACATTGTTGCAAATGGCAGAATTCCATTTTTATATTGCTGAGTATATTCAGCATTTTATATTGCTAATATATATATTTTATTCTCTATATATGTATACACACACACACACACACACCACATTTTCTTTAACTCCTCATCTGTTGATCGACACTTAGGCTGTTTTCATATCTTGGCTATTGTAAATAATGTTACTGTGAATATTGGGGTGCGTGTATCTTTTCATCTTAGTGTTTTCATTTTCTTCAGATATATACCTGGCTGTGGAATTGCTGGACCTTATGGTAGTTCTATGTTTTTTGGAAGCCTCAGTACTGTTTTCCATGATGAATTCACCAGTTGACAGGCCTACCACCAGTGTACAAAGGTTCCCTTTTCTCCACATCCTTGCCAACTTTTGTTGTTTGTCAACTTTTTAATATACTTAAAAAAATAATAATTTATTTATTTTTGGCTATGCTGAGTCTTCACTGCTGCAAGTGGGCTTTTCTCTAGTTGAGGCAAACGGGGGCCAGTCTACAGTTGCAGTGTATGGGCTTCCCATTGCAGTGGCTTCTCTCGTAGTGGAGCACAGGCTCCAGAGCACGCAGGCTTCAGTAGTTGCAGCGAATGGGCTCAATAGTTGCAGTTCCTAGGGCTCTAGAGCACAGGCTTAATAGTTGTGGTTCTTGGGCTTAGTTGCTCCACAGCATGTGGGATCCTTCTGGAGGATGGATTGAACCAATGTCTGCTGCGTTGGCAGATGGATTCTTTACCACTGAGCCACCAGGAAAGAAGCCTTGTAAACTTTTGACACTAACCATTTTGACAGGTATGAGGTGTAATCTAATTGTGGTTTTGATTTTCACTTCTCTGATGATTAGTGATGTTGAACCTATTTTTCATGTTCCTGTGCCCATCTGTATGTCTTATTTGGAAAAATGTCAATTCAGGTTTTCTGTTTTTTTTTTTTATTGTGTTTATTTATTTTTATGTATTTGCAATTATGTATGAGCTGTTTATGTATTTTGGATATTAGCTCCATGTTGGTCATAGCATTTGAAAATATTTTCTCCCATTTAGTAGGTAGTCTTTTTGCTTTGGGATGGTTTTCTTTGCATTGCAAAAGCTTTTAAATTTTATTAGGTCCCATTTGTTTATTTTTGCTTTTATTTCTTTTGCCTTATGAGACAGATCCAAAAAAATATTGCTACAATTTATGCTAAGACCATTCTGCCTATGTTCTCTTCTAGGAGTTTAATAGTTTCAGGTCTTACATGTAAGTAGTTAATCCATTTTGAGTTTATTTTTGTATAATGTATGAGGAAGTTCTTATCTCACTCTTCTACATGTAGCTGTACAATCTTCTCATAACCACTTACTGAAAAGGCTGTCTTTTCTTTATTTTTGCCATCTCGTTGTAGACTAGTTGAGGCATAGGTGTATTTTGGGACTCTTTATTCTGTTCTAGTGATGCATCTATCTGTTTTTATGTTAGTATCATGCTGTTTTGATTATTGTAGTTTTGTAGTTTAGTGTGAAGTCAGGGAGCATGATACTTCCTGATTTGTTTTTTCTTCTCAAGACTCTTTTGGCAAGTCATGGTCTTTGTGGTTCCATATAAAGTTTAGGATTATATGTTCTAGTTCTGTGGAAAATGTCATGGATATTTTGACAGGGATTACATTAAATCTGTAGATTGCTTTGGTAAATGTCCATTATAACAAAGTTAATTCTTCCAATCCAAGAGCAGGGGATTTCTATGCATCCTTTTCAAATTCCTTTATCAATGGTTTATAGTTTTTAGAATATGGGTCTTTCATTTCCTTTTTTTTTTTTTTTTTCAATCACTAAGTCATGTCCAACTCTTTGTGACACCATGGACTGCAGCATGGGCTTCCCAGGTGGCTCAGTGGTAAACTCGCCTGCCAATGCAGGAGACATAAGAGACGCAGAGTTTGATCCCTGGGTTGGGAAGATCCCCTGAAGGAGGGCTTGGCAACCCACTCCAGTATTCTTGCCTGGAGAATTCCATGGACAGAAGAGCCTAGTGGGCTACAGTCCATAGGGTCACAAAGAATCGGACATGACTGAAGTGACTTAGCATGCTAGGCTTCCCTATCCTTCACTATTTCCTGGAGTTTGCTCAAACTCATGTCTTTTGAATTGGTGATGTCACATAAGGGATTGGGGGCAGGAGGAGAAGGGGACGACAGAGGATGAGATGGCTGGATGGCATCACTGACTCGATGGACGTGAGTCTGGGTGAACTCCGGGAGTTGGTGATGGACAGGGAGGCCTGGCGTGGTGCGATTCATGGGGTTGCAAAGAGTCGGACACGACTGAGCGACTGATCTGATCTGATCTGATCTGATAACCTCTCATCCTCTGTCACCCTCTTCTGCTTCTGCCCTCAGTCTTTTCCAGCATTAGAATATTTTCCAATGAGTCGACTACTTGCATCAGGTTACCGAAGTATTGGAGATTCAGCTGCAGCAGCAGTCCTTCCAGTGAATATTCTGGGTTTGATTTCCTTTAGGATTGAGTGGTTTGATCTTGCTGTCCAAGGGAATCTCAAGAGCCTTCTCCAGCACTACATTTCAACAGCATGAATTCTTTGGCACTCAGTTTACTTTATGGTCCAACTCTCACATCCATACATGACTACTGGAGAAATCATAGTTTTGCCTATATAGACGATTGTTGGCAAAGTGATGTCTCTACTTTATAACACACTGTCTAGGTTTGTCATACCTTTTATCTAAGGAGCAAGTGTCTTTTAATTACGTGGCTGCAGTCATCATCCAGAGTAATTTTTCTTGTTTAGTTGCTCAGTCATGTCTGACTCTCTTCGTGACCTCATGGACCATAGCAAGGCAGGATTCCCTGTCCTTCAGCATCTCACATGAGCTCAAACTCACATCCATTGAGTCAGTGATGCCGTCCAACCGTCTTGTCCTCCGTTGTCTCCTTCACTTCCTGCCTTCAGTCTTTCCCTGCATCAGCATCAGTGGTTTTGGAGCCCCCCAAAATAAAATCTGTCACTGTTTCCTTTTTTCCCCCATCTATTTTCCATGAAGTGGTGGTACCATCATGGTGGTACCAGATGCTATGATCTTTTTTTTTTTTTTAAACTTTACAATATTGTGTTAGTTTTGCCAAATATCGAAATGAATCCACCACAGGTATACATGTGTTCCCCATCCTGAACCCTCCTCCCTCCTCCCTCCCCATACCCTCCCTCTGGGTCATCCCAGTGCACCAGCCCCAAGCATCCAGTATCATGCATCGAACCTGGACTGGCGACTCGTTTCATACATGATATTATACATGCTTCAATGCCATTCTCCCAGATCTTCCCACCCTCTCCCTCCCCCACAGAGTCCATAAGACTGTTCTATACATCAGTGTCTCTTTTGCTGTCTCGTACACAGGGTTATTGTTACCATCTTTCTAAATTCCATATATATATGTGTTAGTATACTGTATTGGTGTTTTTCTTTCTGGCGTACTTCACTCTGTATAATAGGCTCCAGTTTCATCCACCTCATTAGAACTGATTCAAATGTATTCTTTTTAATGGCTGAGTAATACTCCATTGTGTATATGTACCACAGCTTTCTTATCCATTCATCTGCTGATGGACATCTAGGTTGCTTCCATGTCCTGGCTATTATAAACAGTGCTGCGATGAACATTGGGGTACACGTGTCTCTTTCCCTTCTGGTTTCCTCGGTGTGTATGCCCAGCAGTGGGATTGCTGGATCATAAAGTAGTTTTATTTCCAGTTTTTTAAGGAATCTCCACACTGTTCTCCATAGTGGCTGTATTAGTTTGCATTCCCACCAGCAGTGTAAGAGGGTTCCCTTTTCTCCACACCCTCTCCAGCATTTATTGCTTGTAGACTTTTGGATCGCAGCCATTCTGACTGGCGTGAAATGGTACCTCATAGTGGTTTTGATTTGCATTTCTCTGATAATGAGTGATGTTGAGCATCTTTTCATGTGTTTGTTAGCCATCTGTATGTCTTCTTTGGAGAAATGTCTATGAATGTTGAGTTTTAAGTCAGCTTTTTCACTTCCCTCTTTCACCTTCCTTAAGAGGCTCTTTAGTTCCTCTTCATTTTCTGCCATTAAGATGATATCATCTGCATATCTGAGATTATTGATATTTCTCCTGGCAGTCTTGATTCCAGCTTGTGCTTCATCCAGCCCAGCGTTTCTCATGATGTACTCTGTATATAAATTAAATAAGCAGGGTGACACTATACAGCCTTGATGTACTCCTTTCCCAATTTTGATCCAGTCTGTTGTTCCATGTCTGATTCTGACTGTTGGTTCTTGACCGGCATGCAGGTTTCTCAGGAGGCAGGTAAGGTGGTTTCGTATTCTTGTCTCTTCAAGAATTTTCCACAGTTTGTTGTTATCCACACAGTTTGTTGTTATCCACATAGTCAAAGGCTTTAGTATAGTCAGTGAATAATAAGTATATGTTTTTCTGGAGTTCCCTTGCTTTTTCTCTGATCCAGCGGATGTTGACAATTTGAAATATGGTTCCTCTGCCTTTTTTCAATCCAGCTTGTACATCTGGAAGCTCTCAGTTTATGTACTGTTGCAGCCGAGATTGAAGGATTTTGAGCATTACGTTGCTAGCATATGAAAAGAATGCAAGTGTACAGTAGCTTGAGCATTCTTTGGTATTGCCCTCTTTGGGACTGGAATGAAAACAGACCTTTTCCAGTCCTATGGCCACTGCTAAGTTTTCCAAACCTGCTGGGATATTAAGTGCAGCACTTTAACAGCAAAATCTTTTTAGGATTTGGAATAGTTCAACTGGAATTCAATCACCTCCACTAACTTTCTTTGTAGTAATGCTTCCTAAGGCCCACTTGACTTCACAATCCAGGATGCCTGTCTCTAGGTGAGTGACCATACTGTTGTGGTTATCCAGGTTATTAAGACATTTTTTGTGCAGTTCTTCTGTGTATTGCTACCTCCTCTTCTTATTCTCTTCTGCTTCTGTTTCTTGCCATTTCTGTCCTTTATTGTACCCATCTTTGCATGAAATGTTCCTTTGATATCTCTAATTTTCTTGAGGAGATTTCTAGTCTTTCCCATTCTGTTGTTTTCCCTTGGTTAAGTTTATTTCTAGGTACTTAATTTTTTTTGGTGGGATTGTTTCCTTAACTTTATGAGTGTTCATAATTATTATATAGAAAGCAATATTGTAAAGTTTAAAAATAAAATAAAATTAAAAAAAAGAAAACAGATTTCTGTATATTAGTCTTGTAGCATGCAACTTTGCTTGCTAGAATTCATTTATTCTAATTGTATTTTTGTGGAAACCTTGTGATTTTCTACATATAGTATTGTCATCTGAAAATTTTGGCAGTTTTACTTCTTGCCTTCTAATTTTGATGTCTTTTATTTCTATTTCTTAGCTGATTTCTGTGGCTAGGACTTCCAATAATATGTTAAATAAAAGTGTTGAGAATGGACATCCTTGTCTTTTATTGGTTTTAGAGGAAAAATTGTATTATTGTAGAATTTAATGTTTGGTTTGGCTTTATCATAAATGGCCTTTATTATGTTGATTTTTATTCCCTCTTACCAACTTTGATGAGAGTTTTTTAATCATGAATGGATATTGAAGTTTGTCAAATGCTTTTTCAGTATCTAATAAGATGATCATGTAATTTTCCACCTTTTTTTTTAATATGGTGTGTCACATTGATGGATTTGCAAATATTGAACCATTCTTGAATCCCTGGAATAAATCCCACTTGATTATGGTGTATGATTCTTTCTATGTTTGAATATTTTATCAGTTTTAAATAAGGAGTGCCAAAACTGTTTCTTCAATAAATATATAGTATATATCAATATCTATAGCTGTATAAGGAGACAATTTATAAGGAATTGACTCATGTAGTTATGCATACATGTTAAGTCACTTCAGTCCTTTCTGACTCTTTGTGACCTGTAGCCTGCCAGGGTCCTCTGTCCATAAGATTCTTCAGGAAAAGCATATTGATGTGACTTGCCATGCCCTTCTTCAGGGGATCTTCCTGACCCAGGGAAGGGTGTTTCTTACATCTCCTGTGTTTCTTACATCTCCTGCACTGGCAGGTACATTCTTTACCTTTAGTGCCACCTGAGAAACCCCCAACAGTTAATCTCTAGATCTGCAGTTGGTAAGCTAGCTACCCAGAAAAGTCAATGATGTAAGTTCCAGTTTGAGTCAAAATCATCAAAATCAAACTAGATGTACAAAAAGTTTAATGGACCAAGCACATGTGAAGGATAAAGAGGAGGGAGCAGAAGTAGCCTTGGAGATTCTTCAAACTGCAATAAATATCTGACATCGATTTCAGAAGAAAGGGGAGGGAGAATTGGGTAGAAAGAAGCTCAGACAGCAGAATCATTTAAAAAGTATTAGCCAGTCCAGAGGCTATTTCTCAAGCAAAAGTTGGAGCTACTTAAGGAATTCCATGCTTGGTAGGCTCCTGATTCTAGGAGCCCCTTTATGTTCAGTCATTGACTGGGAGCAGGCTGGGGAAGAGTTCTCAATATGAATACTATAATGGATTCCAAGGTGCAGCAGCTAGAGGCTGTCAATCATTTATGCTCTCCACAACTAGTGTTATTGAAAGAAGATATGAGTGTAGCAGCTATATGGTTGCCCCACATATACATGCCATGTTTTACTCAATGGGATCATAGTATATTCTTATACAGTATGTATTTGGCACTTGAAAACTTGTCATAAAAGAGTTTCATAATGTTTCTGATGCTAAAATATCAATTGTGTGTCTCTAACACAATTTAACTAGCTAATCCAATATCTAAATTACTGAGAAATATTTTATATCTATGAGTACTTTGGGCTTCCCTGTATCTCAGATAGCAAAGAATCTGCCTGCAATGTGGAAGACTCGGGTTCGATCCCTGTGTTGGGAAGGTTCCCTGGGGAAGGAAATGGCTACCCACTCCAGTATTCTTGCCTGGAGAATTCCATGGACAGAGGAGCCTAGGGAACTACTGTCCATGGGGGCACAAGGAGTCCGACATGACTAAGTGACTTCACTTTCACTTTTTCTCTCCTTTTAGTCAAAAATGAATGATAGCGACAACATCCACTGGATTGATCTCTTTGCTATCCAAGGCACTCTAGAATACTTTATTTCTCTTGCCAGAGTTTGGGTGGTGTTTAGGATTGCTAAGTTTGCTGAACATTTATAGATAATTAAACATTTCTATTTGTCTATCTGAGCACTTAATATTCCTGTCAAGAATATTAAAATTATTTTTATCATTATTGAATGAAGGATTTTGAATTTTCATCCTGAGTTGATATGTTAATTCTGAATTTATTGCCTTACAAAAGAGGTCCCCTTAATACATTCCATATTGTGTTTTCTCAGTAACCATAGCCCAATTTGTTTTTCTGATATCCTTATTTATCCATCTTATTTTAAATATATAATTTCCCCTTCACCTCTGTAGGGCTTCTTTGCTGGCTCAGTAGTAAAGAATTTGCCTGGAATGCAGGAGATGTGAGTTTGATCCCTGGGTCAGGAAGATCTCTTGGAAAATGAAAGGATTAATCCACTCCAGTATTCTTACCTGGAAAATCCTGTGGACAGAGGAGCCCAGTTGGGTATAATCCATGGGGTCTTGAAAGAGTCCAACATGACTTAGTGGCTAAAAAGCAAACAACCACTTCTATCGATAGTAATTCTTTTTTTAAAATATTTAAAAACTGTATACCATTTAAGAAATCTTTATTGAATTTGTTGCAATATTGTTTCTGTTTTATGTCTTGATTTTTGGGTCAGGAGGCACGTGGGATCTTAGCTCCCTGACCAGGAATGGAACCCACAACCCCTGCATTGGAAGGCAAAGTTTTATCCACTGGACCACGGGGGAAGTCCCAAGAATGTTCCTGTATTTCAGATAACTTATGTTTTATGATCTTTAATTTTTGTGAACAAATAGACCTTTATGGTTTTATATTGAGGAGAAAGAACTTGTAATCTCTTGGCCATTTTGAAGTTCTTAAAGGAATTACACCAAAGTTAGTATTATTGGTATATAGTCATTTTATATGTACATATTGCCAGAGCAATGTAATGTAATTAGCTTTATTTTTCAAACTTTGCCGTTTTGAATGGATTTCAACATGGGTATTATATTAAAAAGCTGCATTGAAGAATGGTTAAATTTAAAATAATACATATGTTGTCTATGCAGATATATACATTTATTTGTATATTTGCATATAAAAGTTGGAGAAATCACAATTAATTATTTAAAACCAACCTGGTGAATTTGTGATAAATGTTTATGTATCATCAACATAAAATTAGAGTTAGTTAATAATTTTTTCTAGAATATAATGACATAGCAATAAAACTGTTAATAGATTATATCAAATAATTTTAAAGACACATCTGCTTATATTGCTTTATTTTAAAAAAATGCCAGCAGAGTAGTTCAGCAGACATGTACTGGGCCCATAAAAAATGCCAGTGTAAGAAGCTATCAGAAATTAAAATCAAATATTCTGTAGTCTACTGTAAGGTTATGTTCAGGGTTAATTCAAAATCAAATGTATCTTACTGAGTGCAGCAAGGAGAGGACATTTCATACTGAATGCTGAATCTAGCTGTTTTACTCTATGAAATATTAATTACTTGATCTTAAGGATAATATCTTTTATAGTACTTCTATAAGAGAAATAATTTTGTCATCATTGTGTTTCATTTTCCTGATTGAGTAGATACATAGAATAAAATGCACTGCCATCTTCTGACAGTCACATTTTGAGGCTCTGATTAAATGCTTCTATTGTAATCTTAAAGTATTTTTAGCCTTTCAGATACGGGTCTCTGTATGCTGTAAGCCTTCAGATATTTAACAGCAATGTACTTAACTTCATTGGCTGTTCAGCAGCTCTAAATGTTTTAGAACCCTGATGTTTTAGCATTCACCTTTAAATTATTTCACTTATGACCATAGCCTAATATTTAAAATTGCAATCACTTGATAAAATATAGCTCTAATAAACATAGCAATTATCATCATAATGAAATTGACAATGACCATCATTCATTTTAAAATTACAGTATTTCATGGTATATGATTCAATATAAAGTATCAAAACAGATTTTTTAAAGAAAGAATAAAATCAGTCCTCTTCTGTCTCCTGCACATTCTCTTCCTTCTTTCCTTTGACATTTATTTCCTTCATAATTGTTATTACAGAGCTTAATAATTGTCATTCAGTTTAGTTCAGTAGCTCAGTTATGTCTGACTTTTTGTGACCCCACAGACTGCAGCACACCAGGCTTCCCTGTCCATCACCAACTTCTGGAGCTTGCTTGAACTTATGTCCATCAAGTTGGCGATACCATCCAACCGTCTATCCTCTGTCATCCCCTTCTCCTCCCACCTACAATCTTTCCCAGCATCAGGGTCTTTTCCGATGAGTTAGTTCTTCCCCTCAGGTGGCCAAAGTATTGGAGCTTCAACTTTAGCATCAGTCCCTCCAATGAATATTCAAGACTGATTTCCTTTAGGATTGACTAGTTTGATCTGCTTGCAGTCCACAGGACTCAAGAGTCTTCTCCAACACCACAGTTCAAAAACATCAGTTCTTCAGTGCTTAGCTTTCTTTATGGTTCAACTCTCACATCCATACATGACTCTACTGGAAAAACCATAGCTTTGACTATATTAACCTTTATTGGCAAAGTAATGTCTCTGCTTTTTAATATGCTGTCTACGTTTGTCATAGTTTTTCTTTCAAGGAGCAAGTGTCTTTTAATTTCATGGCTGCACCCACCATTTGCAGTGATTTTGGAGCCCAAGGAAATAAAAGTCTGTCCCTGTTGCCATTGTTTCCCCATCTATTTGCCATGAAGTGGTGGAACCAGATGCCATGATCTTAGTTTTTTCAATGTTTAATTTTAAGCCAGCTTTTTCACTCTCCTCTTTCACTTTTGTCAAGAGGCTCTTCAGTTCCTCTTTGCTTTCTGCCATAACAGTAGTGTCATCTGCATATCTGAGTTTATTGATATTTCTCCCAGAAATCTTGATTTTGTCATTGTTTAGTTGCTCTAAAAATTATCATTAGAGAAATAAACTTGACTGCTGTGTGGTTTAGAAAACTCATGAAATTATTTCCTCTACATTGTTTGTAAATCACTGTTGATTTCAAGAAAGTATGATATCTACATCTATATGTTCCAAAAACAGATTTTTAAATTGGGATCTTTAATCAGATCAAATATTTTTCTTTATGGTTTTTATTTTATAGTAATGCATTTTCCTGCTAATTCACAAAAATAAATTTTTAGTTAATATAACACAAAATCAATTGTCATATTTCATTATCTCCCAAATATGCATAACTTTGCCTCTTCACTGAAAAACACATTGTCAGGTCGAGTTCAGAACGTGAGGGAAATTCTTTCTGTTCTATAATCCAACTTAGCAGAGGTAGTGATTTTGTGTTTAGAGCAACAGAAGTGTATTTTGCACTTAGAGCAACAGAAGTAATTTTCCCAGGAACAAGAAGTAATGTGCATAGAAGGGAGGAAGGGAAGGAGGCATCTCTGCATTGTTTCAGGTTGTTGAGTCTTACTAGCTGTATTTGATGGGAGTAAAGGTAGCCTGTGTGTAAGGTAGCCCTCCCTCCATTTTTAAGGGTAATGCAATTAAAAATGTTTCTAGGTAGATACTACTCATATATGTTTTGTAACATTGGACCCAATTAAGGTAACACTTCAACATCATTTTGTGCCCAAATTCCACACTGCTGCTACTTCCTACCTCATTTAACTTTGAGTGAAAAGAATTTATCTTGGAGTAGAGCTTTACCCAGGCTTTAAGAAAGAACATGGAGGAGGTACCATGAGACTTCTCCTCCATTTGGTAGATTCATGACATTGGGTATGGAAGTCATAATGGCAAACAATAAAAAAAACTACTAGGGATTTGTAGAGTACTGGGCTTTGAAAAGTTCATTAAAAACACATTGAACAATCTTTTTCATACTGTGTATAACACTTCATAGTGTAACACTTTATATTACTTACTCATTATGTTCATTTGAACAGATGTTATCACATCTGTTTTGCTGTTGAGGAAGCTAAGACTTGAAAGAGTGAAGTGATGGGGAAGGGAGGAATAAATAGGTAGAACACAGACGATTTTTAGGGCAGTGAAAATACATTATGTGATACCATAATAATAGGTGCATGTCATTGTAAATTTGTCCAAACACGTAGAATTATAAAGCGTGTTAAGAGTTTGGGGCAAATCTGTGATTGGCCATCAGTGATACTTACAACATCTTGAATCTAAGACCGTAGCTTTAATAATTATGTAATATTCTAGCCTACAACTTAGGATATCCCAACATTTTTATTGATTGTTATTGATTGTGTTTATTTCTTTAGCCTTTGATGTAGCAGAAAATGTATTTAACTTTTCTGAAAAGTTAAATTTACTTTTCTGAGTTAGAAAAGTAAATGTATTAACTTTTCTAACTCAAATTACACTGAAAAATTCTCTTGTATGAATTCGGAACTAAGGAAAAGGAGGAGAAAGAGTAACCGAGCTGTTGCTGAAAAGCAGAGCTGGTAGAATATAGGTTAAGGAGATGAAAATTTGATGTCTTTGGCTGGTAGTTTGAAAGTCATGTGCTTAATTACTTTAATGACTCTAGGGTTTTTTGTTTTTTTTTTTGTACTTTTTTTGTAAGAATAAGTTTACGTCTGAAAGAGCCCAGATTATGGTGGAAATACAAAGCACATAGACTGCCGATTTTCCCTCCATTGACCCTCTGACTATAGCATATATAGATTATGTGTTATAATCTATATGGCACTTTTTCCCACTGAGCCACTGAGCTTGGCTAGACCTCCAACTATTCTCAGTATTTCAAGTAGGCCCTCTAATTAAATTGAGCTTGAGGTGAAAACTGATTTCCATTTTGGGTGTGATGTAGTCTAGTCATTATTGGAATGTATTAAACTGAGGTGAATATAAAAGTACAGGTGCCTGTATTCTGCTGGATAAGTTGTATTCTGAAATTTTCTGGAATAAAAATAGGTAGACTATATGTAAATACTTCTGTCAGTGTGCTGTTGGAATTTGAGAAAGAAAAGGATGACTTCCCCCATGGGTTAGTGGTAAAGAATCCACCTGCAGTACAGGAGCCACAGGAGATGTGGGTTCAATCCCTGGGTTGGATAGATCCCTTGGAGGGAATGACAACCCACTACAATAGTCTTGCCTGGAGAATCCCATGGATGGAGGAGCCCATCAGTCTGCAGTCCATGGACTTGCAAAGAGTTGGACATGACAAGCAAATTAGCATGGACATAAGAATGTGGGTCATATGGCAATCCACTATGAAAACTAAGGTATGGAATCTAAGTGCTACTAATGTTCATTATGTACTGGAAGTAGTAGCCATATAGCAGTGATTAAAAATGAAAAACAAAAAAGTTTCCTAGGAATATATTGGAATCCTCAAGATGAATAGAATAGAAATTGAATCAAAGAACTAGCATTGTACTTCTGCCATTTCCATAATGAAAATAAATCTTGGGTTAAGTTCTTTTCTGTGTCTTACTGTACTGTTTCCAATATATATATATATATATATATATATATATATATATATATATATATGTATATATTTAATTTGTGGAAGTAACTGGGACATATCAGCACAAAGCAACTAAGAGAAATTATTCTCCATTCAACTAATATGTGGACAGCCATGCCTACCTACTTCTGCTTCTAATGATTAGTGTAATCCACAGGTTGTAATATGATACAGAGTTTTAGAAACCCACCCTCTAGATGTAACTTGCTTTTTGAAGTAGCTGTGTCTAGTATTATTGTGTGAATGATAGTCAATATTAAGAGTTTATTGTGAAATGAATCTTTGGTATTTTCTCTGCCAAGGTAATCTAGGCAAAGAATCTAAAATTCTCATGCTGTTTAAAAATGATAATAGTCAAGGGGCTTTTTTTTTTCCCCAAGTAAATTCATATCAGAGAGTGCCATAAATACTCTTCAGAAGCCCATCTATAAAATATGAAGTAAAAGGGGATTTCCTAAACAACATGAAGAAAGAGACAATTTGTAATAATTTGTAAAAGGAGACTATAAACTCATCAGGTTTATTAATCTTGCATATTTCAAGAATCTGAGGACCGAAAGAGTAAAGCCACTGTTCCACATCTAATAGATTATGATGACAAATGTTTTTGCCTGTGGAAAATATTTCTCTGATCAAGTACTAAGGTCATATCACACCCTGTCTCTTTGTGCCTCTCTCTGCCCCCCTCTCCTTTGCTACCTCTCCTTCCTTCCTCTCTGTCCTGCATCTTCTTTTATTCTTTCCTCCTTTTTTTTTTTTTTTCACAAGGACTAATTGAATGCAGCATTAAGCAATGCCACAGCTTTGGATAGACTGGAGGAAAGGGAACAGGAATACTGTGCTGTTTTTTTATCATGTAGCTACAGGGCCTGCCTTACTCCCAATAAATGGGCCTGTTTTTGAGAGTTGAAGTTTGTGAACTCACATGAGATAACCAAGAAAGTAGAAATCTAGAGGCTATAAATCACACATAACCTAGACCCTCACTTACATGTGCACATACAATTTTCCAAATATCATCTGTCCTTCATTAAGAGTTCATGTACTATTGAAGCCTGGCTTGGAGAATTTTGAGCATTACTTTGCTAGTGTGTGAGATGAGTGCAACTGTGCAGTAGTTTGAAGATTCTTTAGCATGGCCTTTCTTTGGGATTGGAATGAAAACTGACCTTTTCCAGTCCTGTGGCCACTGCTGAATTTTCCAAATTTGCTGGCATATTGAGTGCAGCACTTTCACAGCATCATCTTTTAGAATTTGAAATAGTTCAACTGGAATTCCATCACCTCCACTAGCTTTGTTCATAGTGATGCTTCCTAAGGCCCACTTGCCTTCGCATTCCAGGATATCTGTCTCTAGGTGAGTTATCACACCATCGTGATTATCTGGGTCGTGGAGATCCTTTTTGTATAGTTCTGTGTATTCTTGCCACCTCTTCTTAATATCTTCTGCTTCTGCACAGTTCAGTTCAGTTCAGTCGCTCAGTCATGTCTGACTCTTTGCGACCCCATGAATCACAGCACACCAGGCCTCCCTGTCCATCACCAACTCCCGGAGTTCACTCAAACTCATGTCCATCGAGTCGGTGATGCCATCCAGCTATCTCATCCTCTCTTGTCCTCTTCTGCTCCTGCCCCCAATCCCTCCCAGCATCAGGGTCTTTTCCAATGAGTCAACTCTTTGCATAAGGTGGCTAAAGAATTGGAGTTTCAGCTTTAGCATCAGTCCTTCCAATGAACATCCAGGACTGATCTCCTTTAGAATGGACTGGTTGGATCTCCTTGCAGTCCAAGGGATTCTCAAGAGTCTTCTCCAACACCACAGTTCAAAAGCATCAATTCTTCGGTGCTCAGCTTTCTTCACAGTCCAACTCTCACATCCATACATGACTACTGGAAAAACCATAGCCTTGACTAGACAAGCCTTTGTTGGCAAAGTAATATCTCTGCTTTTGAATATGCTATCTAGGTTGGTCATAACTTTCCTTCCAAGGAGTAAGTGTCTTTTAATTTCCTGGCTGCAATCACCATCTGCAGTGATTTTTGAGCCCAAAAAATAAAGTCTGACACTGTTTCCACTGTTTCTCCATCTGTGTCCCATGAAGTGATGCTTCTGTTAGGTCCATATGATTTCTGTTCTTTACTGTGTCCATCTTTGCATGAAATATTCCCTTGGTATCTTTAATTTTTTTGAAGACATCTCTAGTCTTTCCCGTTCTATTTTTTTCTTCTATTTCTTTTCACTGATCACTGAGGAAGGCTTTCTTATTTCTCCCTGCTATTCTTTAGAAGTCTGCATTCAAATGAGTATATCTTTCCTTTTCTGCTTTGCCTTTCACTTCTCTTCTTTTCATAGCTGTCTGTAAGGCCTCCTCAGACAACCATTTTGCCTTTTTGCATTTCTTTTTCTTGGGGATGGTCTTGATCACTGCCTCCTGTACAATGTCACGAACCTCTGTCCATAGTTCTCAGGCACTGTCTATCAGATGTAATCCCTTGCAACTATTTGTCATTTCCACTGTATAGCTTCCACACTAGCAAAGTAATGCTCGAAATTCTCCAAGCCAGGCTTCAGCAGTACATGAACCATGAAATTCCAGATGTTTAAACTGGATTTAGAAAAGGCAGAAGAACCAGAGATCAATTGCCAACATCTGCTGGATCATTGAAAAAGCAAGAGAGTTCCAGAAAAACTTCTATTTCTGCTTTATTGACTAGTCCAAAGCCTTTGACTGTGTGGATCACAACAAACTGTGGAAAATTCTTAGAGAGATGAGAATACCAAACCACCTGACCTGCCTCCTGAGAAATCTGTATGCACGTCAAGAAGCAACAGTTAGAACTGGACATGGAACAACCGACTGGTTCCAAATCGGGAAAGACGTACCTCAAGGCTGTATATTGTCACCCTGCTTTTTTTTTTTTTTAATTTTATTTTATTTTTAAACTTTACATAATTGTATTAGTTTTGCCAAATATCAAAATGAATCTGCCACAGTTACACATGTGTTCCCCATCCTGAACCCTCCTCCCTCCTCCCTCCCCATACCATCCCTCTGGGTCATCCCAGTGCACTAGCCCCAAGCATCTAGTATCGTGAATCGAACCTGGACTGGCAAGGCTGTATATTGTCACCCTGCTTATTTAACTTGTATGCAGAGTACATCATGAGAAATGTTGGACTAGATGAAGCACAAGCTGGAATGAAGATTGCTGGGAGAAATATCAGTAACCTCAGACATGCAGATGATACCACACTTATGGCAGAAAGCAAAGAACTAAAGAGCCTCTTGATGAAAGTGAAAGAGGAGAGTGAAAAAGTTGGCTTAAAACTCAACATTCAGAAAACTAAGATCTCGGAATCTGGGCCCATCACTTCATGGCAAATAGATGGGGAAAGAGTAGAAACAGTGACAGACTTTATTATTTGGGGGATCCAAAATCACTGCAGATGGTTATCTCAGCCATGAAATTAAAAGACACTTGCTCCTTGGAAGAAAAGGTATGACCAATCTGGACAGCACATTAAAAAGCAGAGACATTACTTTGCCAACAAAAGTCCATCTAGTCAAGGCTATGGTTTTTCCAGTAGTCATGTATGGATGTGAGAGTTGGACTATAAAGAAAGCTGAGCAATGAAGAATTGATGCTATTGAACTGTGGTGTTGGAGAAAACTCTTGAGAATCCCTTGAACTGTAAGGAGTTCCAAGCAATCTATCCTAAAGGAAATCAGTCCTGAATATTTATTGGAAGGACTGATGCTGAAGCTGAAACTTCAATACTTTTGCCACCTGATGTAAAGAACTGACTCATTTGAAAAGACCATGATGCTGCTCAGAAAGATTGCAGGCAGGAGAAGAAGGGGACAACAGAGGCTGAAATAGTTGGGTGGCATCACTGACTCGATGGACATGAGTTTGAGTAAACCCCGGGAGTTGGTGATGGACAGAGAGGCCTGGCATGCTGCATTCCATGGGGTTGCAAAGAGTTGGACATGACTGAGTGAGTGAACTGCACTGACTCAGTGACAGTTACCATAGTTACTACTTCCCAAGTTATAAAAGTACAATAGGAAAGACAGATCCTTCTGATTGGGAGAATGTCTTTAACCTGTTGATCTAAATATTTTATCACAGTGGTTGAATAACCATTGGAACATTTCCAATAAGGCAGAGATAAAACCTTAGAGTCATGTTTCAGCACAGGTCATTATCTTAGCAGTTCCATCCTTTTTGCTTTACAAATAACATGATCACATTATACAGCCCTGCTGCTGCTGCTGCTAAGTTGCTTCAGTCGTGTCTGACTCTGTGCGACCCCATAGATGGAAGCCCACCAGGCTCCCCCGTCCCTAGGATTCTCCAGGAGAGAACACTGGAGTGGGTTGCCATTTCCTCCTCCAATGCATGAAAGTGAAAAGTGAAAGGGAAGTCGCTCAGTCGTGTCCGACTCTTAGCGACCCCATGGACTATAGCCTACCTGGCTCCTCCATCCATGAGATTTTCCAGGCAAGAGTACTGGAGTGGGGTGCCATTGCCTTATACAGCCCAGTTTTTGTTAAAAATTATTTTGAAATTAAGTAGGGGAAAACATTTGAAATCCTATTGAACTTACATATGTTTGTACTGTTTTCCATGTTGAAAAATATTTTAAAAACAGTGGTATCATTTTGTTTACTCAACAAATCTAGCAATGTGTCATATAAATGTTAAGAATTCCCTGCATATTTTATATATATATTTGACTTTTGCTGATTTGGGTTAAATAGCTTCTCTCCTACCGTATTTCCCTTGACCAAATACTTTTTAAAAATTTATCTCTTAATGGGAAAATAGAGAAAGAAGTCATAATCATTAGTAAAACAATGGGAATGAATCACCGTCCTTCTCAAGTCTATTTTTCTCTGAGTTAGCTTTTCTTATTACAGTATGGAAAATCTGAAAACTATGAATAGTAACTGGCCCATTCAAAACATATGTATGAATACATAAATGTCAATTACTTCATAAACCTGAACTTTTAAACTTGAATATAAGCAGAACTATGTAACTGGGACAGCATTAGTTTTTTCACTGGGAAAAAATCTAACTTGAGTCACCATGGGGATACCATGACAAAAGTGTCTGTTTGGCTGCATTTTACTCTCACACATTTTGATTGGATAAAACACTGTATTTCCTAAACCAAATTTTAAAGATGATTGGGCAAAGCTTTCTTGTATCAGCAGTACTGGGCTCAGACACCAGAATATGAAATTCAATTTTGGGGAACTAGGAACCATATGGTATCTTGGTTTTATAAATCAGCTTAATTGCATCTGCATACCAAGTAGACTTGAATAAATACTTTTCAATGCTTTTTAGTTGTTGATACTCACTTATAAAGCTTTTATTTCAGTTTCACTAGAAGTTATCTCTTACTGTACTTGGTTTATATATTGCTTATCATATTATGCCATGTTATTTCTTTTTATGCTTAATAAGAGCTTTGTTTTATGTGTCTGTTTTTCTTAAGTAAATGTAACTAACTATTAATCACTCGGTTGTGTCTGACTCTTTGTGACCCTATGGACTATAGACATCCCGGCTCCTCAGTCCATGGGATTCTCCAGGCAAGAATACTGGAGTGGATAGCCATTTCCTTCTCCAGGGGATCTTCCCAACCCAGGGATCGAACCTGGATCTCCTGCATTGCAGGCAGATTCTTTATTTATTGTCTGAGCTAATGTAAAGATGCCAATCCTTCTAAAAAGTAGGTTAAATTATATATAATGTATGTAAACATATGTTGTATATATATATATTTATTGTTGCTAATAGTTAATATCTATAATGCAGCCTAACAAATCAATGACTTTTAATTTATTGACATTAGTGTTTTTAAAGCATTTTAAATGGTTAAATAAATGTATGTATAGGTATAGAACTGAAAATTCAGATTTATACTCATTGAAATAATTGATGTTTCAAATGCTCATCTCAACTTAGCCAGATTATCATATCAGCAGGGGTCTTTTCAGTTCAGTTCAATCGCTCAGTCGTGTCTGACTCTTGGTGACCCAATGGACTGCAGCACGCCAGGCCTCCCTGTCCATCACCAACTCTCAGAGTCTACTCAAACTCATGTCCATTGAGTCGGTGATGCCATCCAGCCATCTCATCCTCTGTCATCCCTTTCTCCTCCTGCCCTCCATCCTTCCCAGCATCAGGGTCTTTTCAAATGAGCCAGTACTTTGTATTAGGTGGCAATAGTGTTGGAGTTTCAGCTTCAGCATCAGTCCTTCCAGTAAATATTCAGGACTCTAGGATGGACTGGTTGGATCTCCTTGCAGTCCAAGGGACTCTCAAGAGTCTTCTCCAACACCACAGTTCAAAAGCATCAATTCTAGCTCTGTGAAAAATACCATTGGTAGCTTGATAGGAATTGCATTGAATCTATAGATTGCTTTTGGTAGCATACTCATTTTCACTATATTGATTCTTCCAATCCATGAACACAGAATATTTTTCCATCTATTAGTGTCCTCTTTGATATCTTTCTCCAGTGTTTTATAGTTTTCTATATATAGGTCTTTTGTTTCTTTAGGTAGATATATTCCTAAGTATTTTATTCTTTTCATTGCGATGGTGAATGGAATTGTTTCCTGACTTCAGGCTCTACTACAAAGCCACAGTCATCAAGTATGGTACTGGCACAAAGACAGGAATATAGATCAATGGAACAAAACAGAAAGCCCAGAGATAAATCCATGCACCTATGGACACCTTATCTTTGACAAAGAGGCAAGAATATACAATGGAGAAAAGACAATCTCTTTAACAAGTGGTGCTGGGAAAACTGGTCAACCACTTGTAAAAGAATGAAACTAGAACACTTTCTAACACCATACACAAAAATAAACTAAAAATGGAGTAAAGATCTAAATATAAGACCAGAACCTACAAAACTCCAAGAGGAGAACCTAGGCAAAGCACTCTCTGCCATAAATCACAGCAGGATCCTCTATGACTCACCTCCCAGAATATTGAAAATAAAAGCAAAAATAAATGGGACCTAATTAAAATTAAAAGCTTCTGCACAACAAAGGAAACTATAAGCAAGGTGAAAAGACAGCCTTCAGAATAGGAGAAAATAATAGCAAATGAAGCAATGGACAAAGAATTAATCTCAAAAATATACAAGCAACTCCTGCAGCTCAACTCCAGAAAAAATAAACAACCAATCAAAAAATGGGCCAAAGAACTAAACAGACATTTCTCCAAAGAAGACATAGAGATGGCTAACAAACACATGAAAAGATGCTCAACATCACTCATTATCAGAGAAATGCACATCAAAACCACAATGAGGTACCATTTCACACCAGTCAGAAGGGCTGCTATTCAAAAGTCTACAAGCAATAAATGCTGGAGAGGGTGTAGAGAAAAGGGAACCCTCTTACACTGTTGGTGGGAATGCAAACTAGTACAGCCACTATGGAGAACCAGTGTGGAGATTCCTTAAAAAACTGGAAATAGAACTGCTTTGCTGCTGCTGCTAAGTCGCTTCAGTCATGTCCGACTCTGTGCGACCCCATAGACGGCAGCCCACTAGGCTCCCCCGTCCCTGGGATTCTCCAGGCAAGAACACCAGGGTGGGTTGCCATTTCCTTATGACCCAGCAATCCTACTGCTGGGCATACACATCGAAGAAACCAGAATTGAAAGAAACACATACACCCCAAAGTTCATTGCAGCACTGTTTATAATAGCCAGGACATGGAAGCAACCTAGATGTCCATCAGCGGATGAATGGATAAGAAAGCTGTGGTACATATACACAATGGAGTATTACTCAGCCATTAAAAAGAATACATTTGAATCAGTTCTAATGAGGTGGATGAAACTGGAGCCTAGTATACAGAGTGAGAAAGACAAACATCAATACAGTATACTAACGCATATATATGGAATTTAGAAAGACGGTAATGATAACCCTGTTTGTGAGACAGCAAAAGAGACACAGATGTATAGAACAGTCTTCTGGACTCTGTGGGAGAGGACGAGGGTGGGATGATTTGGGAGAATGGCATTGAAACATGTATATTGTCATATGTGAAATGAATTACCAGTCCAGGTTCGATGCAGGATACAGGAAGCTTGGGGCTGGTGCACTGGGATGACCCAGAGGGATGGTATGGGGAGGGAGGTGGGAGGGAGGTTCAGGATGGGGAACATGTGTACACCCGTGGCAGATTCATTCCAATGTATGGCAAACCAATACAATATTGTAATTAGCCTCCAATTAAATAAATTTATATAAAATAAAAGCATCAATTCTTCACTGCTCAGCTTTCTTTATAATCCAACTCTCACATACATACATGACTACTGGAAAACCCATAGCTTTGACTAGATGGACCTTTGTTGGCAAAGTAATGTCTCTGCTTTTTAATGTGCTGTCTAGTTTGGTCATAGCTTTTCTCCCAAGGAGTAAGCGTCTTTTAATTTCATGGCTGCAGTCACCATCTGCGGTGATTTTGGAGCCCAAAAAAATAAAGTCTGCCACTTTTCTACTCTTTCCCCATCTATTTGCCATGAAGTGATGGGACCAGATGCCATGATCTTAGTTTTCTGAATGTTGAGTTTTAAGCCAACTTTTCACTCCTCTCTTTCACTTTCATCAAGAGGGTCTTTAGTTCTTCTTTGCTTTCTGCCATAATGGTGGTATCATCTGCATATCTGAGGTTACTGATATTTCTCCCGGCAATCTTGATTCCAGATTGTGCTTCATTGAGCCCAGTGTTTGTCATGATGTACTACTCTGAATACAGGTTAAATAAGCAGGGTGATAATATACAGCCTTGATGTTCTCCTTTTCCTATTTAGAACCAGTTTGTTGTTCATGTCCAGTTCTAATTGTTACATCTTGACCTGCATACAGATTTCTTAGGAGGTAGGTCAGGTGGTCTGGTATTCCCAACTCTTTAAGAATTGTCCACAGTTTGTTATGATCCACACATTAAAGGCTTTGGCCTAGTTAATAAAGCAGAAATAGATGTTTTTCTGGAACTCTTTTGCTTTTTCAATGATCCAGCAGATGTTGGCAATTGATCTCTGGCTCTTCTGCCTTTTCTAAATCCAGCTTGAACATCTGGAAGTTCACGGTTCACATACTGCTGAAGCCTGGCTTGGAGAATTTTGAGCATTACTTTACTAGTGTGTAAGAGGAGGGCTCTGTTACAAATCCCTACGTATTATTATTCAACACACTTAAAAACCCTGTTCTTTTTAAATTGCTGTAGAGTCTGTGTGGGATTCTGTTGTGGCTCAGCTTGTAAAAAATCCACCTGCAATGTGGGAGACTTGGGTTCAATCCCTGGCTTAGGAAGAACCCCTGGAGAAGGGAAAGGTTACCCACTCTAGTATTCTGGCCTGGAGAAACCCATGGACTGTATAGTCCATGGGGTCGCAAAGAGTCAGAGATGACTGAGAGGCTGTTTTCTTTACACTTCTTGGAGATAGCTGAGAGATAAGTAAAGGAGTTGTATAATTCATGCAGGAGATGTTTTGAGTACTATATTTCAAAAGTTTCAGATTAAGGCCCATTACTCTGTTCAATTCATTTTTAGATCCTATTGATGCTATTGATAGTTTTGTATGCAGAAAATAAGGGGTGGGTGAGTGCTAAGTGATCAAAGTTAGGAAAGCCTTTGGTGTAAAATAGTAAAATGATTGTCATGCAGTATTTCTCTAGGGTTGCTTTCTCCACTCCTAAAAATAAATGTTTTAGGTTTACTTGGATATTTATTTCCCATTTATTTCTTCCCTGCAGTCTATTGTATGAGAAGTGAAAGACCATTATTTGGTGATAACAAGTTATTTCTGTGGCATTATCTTTCAAGTGAACTTCCTAGTGAATCTTCTTTTTCATAGAAACCCTAATACTTCATAGAATTTGTGATTTAAAACTATTCCACCATTTTGATATGACTTTAGAATCCGATTACATTTTGCATGATTCTGTTACTTATATTCTACTAAATATCTCTATTAAATGGAATTTATAATATTTGGGTTAAATCCTTTTTAATTCTTTTCTTGTATTTTGCAATTTCATTGTTTATACTAGGAAATGAAGCAGACATTATTACTTCAGTTAAATTGATAATTAAATTTCAATGAAGCAAAAAATGATTAATTTGGGTCATTAATTTATAGAATTCTTACATCAATTTTTTGATAAATACTTTCTTTATAAATATTTTTCCAATGATGACAGTTAACTAAAGAGAATAATTTGCTTCTAATTAAAAAGTATGTTATTCTCAGGCAGTGTGAACTTTTGAAGCTTTATTTAACTTAAATTCAATGTACATTTATTATGGATATATTCTTTGAGCCTAGTGCTGTGTTGTTTCCTCTGAGAAAAATTCATGCTCATGACATTCAAAGACACCTGCACTATAGTCCCAAATTTTATCTCATTCTAGTGTCACCCCTTTGCATCTTATGTTAGTCGTTAAATTAGTACAGTACACAATACCCAAATCCTGTATGCACATAGAGTTTTTTGTTTGTTGATCAGTTTCTTTGTCCAGTGGTTATCAAAGTGTGGTCTAGAACTAGCAGCGTCAACATCGGGGAATGTATTAAAAATGCTTAAAGCTACTGTATCAAACCTACTGTTTCAGAAACTGTGAGGTCGGGATTCGATAATTTCTGTGTTAAAAAGCCCTCTAGGTTATTCTGATTCTCATGAATACTAAGATTTAGTACTAACACTTAAAAATATAGATGAACTAAACATAAAAAGGAACTTAGAAACATTTAGAGAAGTAACAGGCAAAATTTCACCTGCTATTAGAAAGAAATATTTTTTTCACAGTGTAAAACATTGAAAAATAATGGAGGATGTGAATGTTTCAGATTACATAAAAACAAAACTTTCAAAATATTAAAATACCAAAATTGAAATAGGAAAATGCTTAAATATTAAGGCTCCCTGGTATCTCAGATGGTAAAGAATCTGCTTACAATGCCAGAGACCTGGGTTTGATCCCTGGGTCAGAAAGATCCCTGGAGAAGGAAATGGCAACCCATTCCAGTATTCTTGCCTGGAGAATTCCATGGACAGAGGAGCTTGGCAAACTGCAGTCCATGGGGTCGCAAAGAGTTGGGCATGACTGAGCAGCTAACACAAATAGGCAAAATTTCGCCTTCTATTAGGAAAGACACTTTTCCCAGTGTAAAACACTGAAAAATAATGAGGATGTGAATGTTTCAGATTATATATAAACAAAACATTCAAAATGTTAAAATATCAAAAGTGAAACAGGAAAATACTTAAATATTATGAAGAACTATGTTCTTAATATTAAAGAGCACTTAACATATCAGTAAGGAATAAAAAGAAAAACTCCTAAAGAAAAACAGGAAAAGAGTACGATGTACTGTGCTTTAAAAAATAATTCTAATTTAATAAAAAATATAAAAGAGATTCAGATCTATGTTCTTAGTTTGCTTAGTTCATCAGAATGTGAAAACAGAACACAGTTTTAATAAGATGCACACTACTATAAGAAACGTCTAGATTTTCTAGGGCTCATGTTTCAAAAGGTGGAAATTTTTAAAACATTACTAAAATCAGTAGAAATTTTGCATTTTTTTATGGTGAGTAGAAAGAATCTTCTCATAAGTTAGAAATCATGTTGCTAGTGCTTGTTCTGCTGTTTGATAGCAAGTAATTACCTCATATTAGCTTCCAAATTCTTCCTTGGTTAGCTTAGATCAATGGTGTTCAATCTTTAGCATGCATCAATGCATCAGAATCATTTGGGTCTCTTGGAAATTGTGTAGATTTTAGGAGGAGACATCCACAGATTCTGATTAAGCATTTCTGTAGATGTGCTCCCAATATTTGAATTTCTAATGATTTTCCAGGTGATGCTGGCGCTGCTGGACTGGGAATATATTTTGAGAACAACTGGCTTTAATGATCATTAGTTAGACTCAGGGTTTTATACCTCTTACATCCCATGGCCTAACAACAAGTAGATAGAAGAAAGAGAAGAGCATCCTCATTGTTTAACCTAAAACATAATGCAGACATTTTTAAAAAGTTAGTTGTATATATACTATACAGTATAGTTGCTATATGTTATAAGTTACATGTATGTCATATAGTAACTCATAATTTTTAAAGCTTATACTCCTTGTATAGTTTTTATAAAATATTGGCTATATTGTGAGGTATATCCAATATGTGAGGTATATTGTGAGGTAGCTTATTTTATACCTAATAGTTTGTATCTATTATTCCTGTACCCTTGTTATTACCCCTCCCCACTTCCCTCTCCTGACTGGTAGCCACTTGTTCGTTCTCTGTATCTGTGAGTCTGCTGTTTTGGGGTTATGTCCACTAGTTTTGTTGTATTTTTTATATTCCTCACATATGTGATATCATACAGTATTTGTCTTTGACTGACTTAATCACTTAACATAATGCCCTCCAAGTTGATTTATGTTCTTGCAAATACAAAATTTAATTTCTTATGGCTGAAAAATATTCCTGTTGTGTGTATACCCTATATATATATTCATTTAATTGTTGATGGACACTTAGTTTGCTTCTATGTCTTGGCAGTTGTAAATAATGCTTCTATGAACATTGAGTGCATATATCTTTTTAAATTAGCATTTTTGTTTTTGGATAGTCCTATGGTAGTTCTATTTTTAGATTTTTGAGACCCCTACATAGTTTTCCACAGTGGCTGCACCAATTTAATTTCTCACTCACAGTAAATGAGGGTTCCCTTTTCTACACATCCCTACCAACATTTGTTTTTTGTATTTTTGATGATAGCCATCTGACAGTTGTGTGGTGATAGCTCATTGTGGTTTTGATTTGCATTTCCCAGATGATTAGTGATGTTGAGCATCTCTTCAATGAATGATTATTGAATAAATGAACTCCTCAATCCCTGAAATCTCAAAAACTTTAGGAAGACCATTTGGGCTCAAATATTCATGCCTTTGTATGCTTCTTTATTAAATGTCTGTTTCTCCAGTCTGTATAATTTTCTTTTCTTCTCAGAACAATAATTTTATTAGTTCAAGCTGGATTTAGAAAAGGCAGAGGAACCAGAGATCAAATTGCCAACATCTACTGGATCATCGAAAAAGCAAGAGAGTTCCAGAAAAATATCGACTTTTGCTTTATTGACTATGCCAAAGCCTTTGACTGCATAGATTGCAACAAACTGTGGAAAATTCTTAAAGAGATAGGAATACCAGACCACCTGACCTGCCTCCTGAGAAATCTGTATGCAGGTCGAGAAGCAACAGTTAGAACTGGACATGGAACAGCAGACTGGTTCCATATCAGGAAAGGAGTATTTCAAGGCTGTATATTGTCACCCTGTTTATTTAACTTATATGCAGAGTACATCATGAGAAGTGCTAGACTGGATGAAGCACAAGCTGGAATCAAGATTGCTGGGAGAAATATCAATAACCTCAGATATGCAGAGGACACCACCCTTATGGCAGAAAGTGAAGAAGAACGAAAGAGCCTTTTTATGAAAGTGAAAGAGGAGAGTGAAAAAGTTGGCTTAAAACTCAACATTCAGAAAACTAAGATCATGGCATCTGGTCCCCTCACATCATGGCAAATAGATGGGAAAAGAGTAGAAACAGTTACAGACTTTATTTTGGGGGGCTCCAAAATCACTGCAGATGGTGATTGTATCCATGAAATTAAAAGACACTTACTTCTTGGAAGAAAAGCTATGACCAACCTATACAGCATATTAAAAAGCAGAGACATTACCACCAAAGGTCCATCTAGTCAAAGCTATGGTTTTTCCAGTAGTCATGTATGTATGTGAGAGTTGGACTGTACAGAAAGCTGAGCACCGAAGAATTGATGCTTTTTAACTGTGGTGTTGGAGAAGACTCTTGCGAGTCCCTTGGACTGCAAGGATATCCAAACAATCAATCCTAAAGGAAATCAGTCCTGAATGTTCTTTGGAAGGATTGATGCTGAAGCTGAAACTCCAATACTTTGGCCGCCTGATGTGAAGAATTGACTCATTGGAAAAGACCCTGATGCTGGGAAGGATTGAGGGCGGGAGGAGAAGGGGATGACAGAGGATGAGATGGTTGGATGGCATTACTAACACGATGGACATGAGTTTGAGGAGGCTCTGGGAGTTGGTGAGGGCAGGGAAGCCTGGCTTGCTGTTGTTCATGGAGTTGCAAAGAGTCGGAGATGACTGAGCGACTCAACCGAACCAAACTGAACAGTATCGTTGACATTTGGTCTCTGTTTCTTTTTGTATTAGTTTAATTAATGAAATATTTTTTTTAAGAGCAAGAGGGAGCAGTTTATATGTATTTTGCATTCTCCTTTATGTCTGCTAAAGATCCCTCACTTTGTAGGAGCTTTTAATACAACGTTTGCTGAATTATTTGGGCTTCCCTGGTGGCTCAGTGCGTAAAAAAATCTGCCTGCAGTACGTGAAATTCAGAAGATGCAGGTTTGATCTCTGGGTCAGGAAGATCCCCTGCTGGAGGGCGTGGCAACCCACTGGATTCATGCCTGCAGAAGTCCATGGACAGAGCAGCCTGCTGGACTATAGTTCATGAGGTCGCAAAGAGTTGGACCCTACTGAAGTGACTGAGCACAGGAACATGCTGGATCATTCACTTGTGAACAGACTTACGTTCTTTGGAAATGTCCTGTGTCTGTGTCAGTACTTTTCACCTTGTTGCCTGCTTTCTTCACTCGATTTCTCAAACTGCTACTGCTCTTACTCTGTCTATGTGGCCTTAAGTGAATTAATCACTGCAGAGTGGGAGAGACACATCTTGTGGACAAATAAACATGATTAGACACTTGTGTGTCTGGTGGCTGCAGCCATAGTGTGTAGCTGTGTTTATTTACTAAATGACACTCTAGTCTCCTGAAAGAGTTTCTAGGCTTCAAAACAACTTCACTGCTTACCATGAAGAGATTTACACATAGGAGTTTGGTCCAACTGCACTGGTAATAGAAGCAATACAGCTTTCAGGCTGAAGTCCAGTACATCACATAGAGTTCTTCCATTAACAAAAACTCAAAAACCTGAGTGAGCCCCAAACAGAGGAATTTAATGCTCTCTAATGATTATTTAGTAATAAAGTGGATTAGTTCCTTTATAATACTATAGTCTAAAATTGCTTTTTTAAAAACTGTATAAAATGATTAAACTACCTAAATGTTAAACCATAAGTAATTCATGGTAACTGGGGAGTTTGTCCTTGTTGCCTTTGCTGGAAATGCTCTTCCCACTGATCTTCATTCACCTCACACATCCCACCTCCACACTTTCCCCTTCACTTGTTATCGCTTTACTGCAATACTGCAATTATTTTTTATGTAATATAGAGACTGTTCAAGATGATTTATCTTGTTCATTTGATTTCTTGTTTATATTCTGTCTACCTCACTGAAATAGTTGCTCTATCAAAAAAGGTCCTTTTGTCCCTTACTCTCTTTTGCATCTTTTGTGCTTAGGAGACTGTGTGGCTCCCATTTTTGAATTATTTGAATAAAAGAATCCACTGGGCACTTTGTATATGCAATACCAGTAGTATTCAGAATGGAGTATAATAACCAGGGTCTCAGAAACTCCTCCTGGACTATATAGAAACACATATCTGTAAGATAATTAATTTCTCAACCTTCAATTTCTAGTTGTGATTTTCTATACAGTTTCCTTGCTTGAGAAACTTCTGACATTTGCCAGTTCATCTTCCTAACTTTGCCTTTCACAATCTCCTATTCTACACAAAGGAAAATAAAAAGGCAAACTTCTCATCTCTTTTGAATCTTTCTAGGATTCATTCCCCAATCTTTAAAAATCTCCAGAATATCAATCAGAGGCTTAATTCCTCAAGGAGTCCCTTGAACACTTTCTAAAGAGATGTTTGAGGGGTTGGTGTCTTATTTCATAGAGGCAATATTCTGAGTCATCTCCTCCTTCCTCCTTCCACCTTCCCTCCTCCTTTTGCTATTGTATCCAGAAATAAGTAAGTGAAAATATTGACTTATTATTAGCAAGTTTATTTGATGATTTAAGTCTTTTCTCCTGAAGAAAAATCTTCACTGGCTGGTTGGCTTGACAATGAAGATTGCTTTTTATAATTAGATCTTAATGAAATATATTTACATATCTTTTCTTTAAAGCAAATGAAATAAATGTGTTACTTGACAGTATTAATGATAATACATTTAAAGCATATATAGCATATATAGACTGACAGAAAAATATATCTTTTGCCATTTTTAAACTAATGGAAAATTGTTAGTGGTTAAAGTGTGCTAAGGATCACATAGTTTTTCAGTTTAGTAGAACAAGTTTGAAATTATTGTGCAAATACTCATAATGTGATCAACATAAAATTAATATTTCAGCATAAAATGCACTTGAATAGAAGAAAAATAAAGAGAAAGTTTATCTTTCACTTAGAATATTCAGATTTATTACCTGTCTCTTTCCTCACTTCTAGGCTAGCAGTTCAGTTCTTTTACCTAAGGGTTGTGAAAGATTATGAGGCAAAAATACTGGAGTGGGTAGCCATTCCCTTCTCCAACGGATCTTCCTGACCCGGGGATAGAACCTGGGTCTTCTGCATTGCAGGTAGATTCTCTACCTTCTGAGCCACCAGGGAAGCTTCCCCTCCCCGGATTCTACTTAGATAAACACTTATCCAGATATACCCTATCTTAAGGTGTAGCTCACATAGAAACAAAGAAGTCTTATTAAGTGAAAATTTTGAAAAATGTATTGCTTCAATAGATTTACCTTTCAAAGCTTCAAATTCTTGATATGGATACGTTTCTATTTCAGATTCTTAAAATATAAAAGTTGGATTTACTTTCCACAATTTTGTGCCAGTATAAATCGCTGACATTTATTGTCTGCTTTGTCTCTGTTGCACATAAGTATAAGTACTTAGCTCATTTAATCCTCATAATCGTTGATTCTGTTACGGTAGGTGCTGTTTATTTTCTCATTTCACATACTGTGACACTGGCCAAGAGGGAGACTAAGTATTAATACTTTATTCACCATTAATGAATGTGGAAGCCAGAATCCAAACTACAAATGTGGATTCAGAAATTTAACCGATATAGGAAAAAAAACAGAATGAGATTTTAAGATGTTGAGAAGAAAACCAAAAAATATTATGAAACAACTGTGACATTCATCAGTAATCCATTATATTATTTATGAATAGTATATTTGTTGTTGTTGTTCAGTCACTAAGTCATGTTCGACTCTTTGTAACCCCATGGACTGCAGCATGCCAGGCTTCCCTGTCTTTCACTATCTCCAGGAGTTTGCTCAAATTCATGTCCGTTAAATTGATAATGCTGTCTAACCATCTCATCCTCTGCCACCCTCTTCTCCTTTTGTTTTCTGTTTCCCAGCATCAGGATCTTTTCCAGTGAGTCACCTCTTTGCATCAGGTGGGCAAAGTGTTGGAGCTTCAGCTTCAGTCTTTCCAATGAATATTCTGTTCAAGATCGATTTCCTTTAGGATTGACTGGTTTGATTTCCTTGTAGTCTTCTCTAGCACCTCAATTTGAAAGCATCGATTTTCTTTTCTTGGCACTCAGCCTTCTTAATGGTCCAAACATGAAAGAGGAGAGTGAAAAAGTTGGCCTAAAGCTCAACATTCAGAAAACTAAGATCATGGCATCCGGTCCCATCACTTCATGGTAAATAGATGGGGAAATAGTGGAAACAGTGGCTGACTTTGTTTTTCTGGGCTCCAGAATCACTGCACATGGTGATTGCAGCCATGAAATTAAAAGACGCTTATTCCTTGGAAGGAAAGTTATAACCAACCTAGACAGCATATTCAAAAGCAGAGACATTACTTTGTCAACAGAGGTCCATCTAGTCAAGGCTATGATTTTTCCAGTAGTTATGTATGGATGTGTGAGTTATATAGACTATAGACTATAGACTTTGGGCTATAAAGAAAGCTGAGCGCCGAAGAATTGATGCTTTTGAGCTGTGGTGTTGGAGAAGACTCTCGAGAGTCCCTTGGACTGCAAGGACATCCAACCAGTCCATCCTAAAGGAGATCAGTCCTGGGTGTTCATTGGAAAGACTGATGTTGAAGCTGAAACTCGAGTACTTTGGCCACCTGATGCGAAGAGCTGACTCACTGGAAAAGACCCTGATGTTGGGAAAGATTGAAGGCAGGAGGAGAAGGGGATGACAGAGGATGAGATGGTTGGATGGCATCACCAACTCAATGGACATGGGTTTGGGTGGACTCCGGGAGTTGGTGATGGACTGGGAGGCCTGGAGTGCTGCGGTTCATGAGGTTGCAAAGAGTCAGACACGACTGAGTGACTGAACTGAACTGAACTCATATCTCTACATGACTACTGGAAAAACGATAGATTTGACTATACAAACCGTTGTTAGCAAAATGAGGTCTCAACTTTTTAATACGCTGTATAGGTTTGTCATGCTTTTCCTACCAAGGAGTAAGCATCTTTTAATTTTATGGCTGCAATTACTGTCCGCAGTGATTTTGGAGCCCGAGAAAATATAGTCTGTCACTGCTTCCACTTTTTCCCCTTCTATTTGCTGTGAAGTGATGGGACTGGATGCTATGATCTTAGTTTTTTGAATGTTGAGTTTTAAGCCAGCTTTTACACTCTCCTCTTTCCCCCTTATCAAGAGGCTTTTTAGTTCCTTCTCACTTTCTGTCATTAGGGTGGTGTCATCTGCATATCTTAGATTGTTATTTCTCCCAGCAATCTTGATTCCAGCTTGTGCTTCCTCCAGCCCAGCATTTCTCATGATGTCCTCTGCATAGAAGTTAAATAAGCAGGTGACAATACACAGCCTTGACACACTCCTTTCCCAATTTGGAACCAGTCAGTAGTTTCATGTATGATTCTAGCTGTTGCTTCTTGACTCACATACAGGTTTTTTAGGAGACATAAGGTGGTCTGTATTCCCATCTATCTAAGAATTTTCCACAGTTTGTTGGGATCTGTACAGTCAAAGGCTTTTGTGTAGCAAATGAAGCAGATGTAGATGATTTTCTGAGATTCCCTTGTTTTTTCTATGTTCCAACAAATGTTGGCAATTTGATCTCTGGTTCCTTGCCTTTTCTAAACCCAGGTTATACATCTGGAAGTTCTTGGTTCATGTACTGCTGAAGCCTAGCTTGAAGGATTTTATGCGTAACATTACTCAAAATGAGAGCATTTGTATAGTAGTTTGAACATTCTTTGGCATTGCTCTTTGGGACTGGAATGAAAACTGACCTTTTCTCGGTGTATACAGTATTTTATCCCATGACATGGTATTCCGGTACCGTTATGTGGTTTCTTCATAAACACGGCAAGCAGGGACCCCTATAGGTTCTACTTTCGGGTTCTGGAAGACTTTCTCTTTGTTATATGGTATTCTTTCTTCAATCTTTTTTTTTTCTTCAATCTTTTTAATCTTGCATGCCTGCTTCTTTGTTTGAAGATTTTATTATGAATCACAAAATGTTCTCAGATGCTACATATGCCTTTGTTTAATATTCAGTCTTGGACCTGCAGCTGTTAGCCTTGGAAAGTCTGTAGGATGACAACACCATTTCTCTCTTTCCTATCTCCCATCCTCTCTGTCTCTCTCTGTCTCTCTCTTTCTTGTGAACTCAACACTTTGTACATTCTTGGCTAATGGGTTGCATTTTCTCTGCAGAATTAATACTCCTTGTGAACTGTGTTTAACTTAAGAGTCATTTAGAACTCCTCTTGATTACCTGGCAGTGGCTTTGTCATTGGAATACTGGTTTGGAATAGTATCTAACGTAATGTGCTGTGCTTAGTCTGTCCGACTCTTTGTGACCCCTTGGACTGCAGCCTGCCAGGCTCCTCTGTCCATGGGGATCCTCCAGGCAAGAACACTGGAGTGGGCTGCCATGCCTTCCTCCCGGGGATCCTCCCAACCCAGGGGTGGAACCCCAGTCTCCTACATTGCAGGTAGATTCTTTACCAACTGAGCCACAATGGAAGCCACTAGTGGAATAGTATGCCACTCCCGATTACACATTCTTAGGGTAGCAATAGCATTAAAAGTAATGTTATTTAATACTTTATTATTGTCACTCTATTTTGTGCATTCAGGCAGGATATAAATTCAAAATTTGTCTTCACCATCAGAAATACATCATTCAAATCTCAACTTTACTTCTCAGACTCCAAACTTGTTGATCTGATAATAATTATTATTACCTAACAAAGTTTTTAGGAAATTAAAACAACATATGTACTCACTAAATGTGAAATCACCTCTTTCAGTGATATATGACTAAGAAGAAAGCCACATAAATGAAACAATAAACAACTTTTATGTTAACATAGCCTCTTGTAAAATAAATTTATTTTAATGTTACACAAAAATGGTAAGAATATATCAGATGCTTACAGAGCAAGTGTCTGTTTGTTTGAAATAAGGACAGTCTGGCAATGACAGAGTCTCTTCTTTTGTTTGGATTAGTTAATTCCATTATCAGGAACACTGAACTCTATAAATGTTAGTGCAGCTATTATTTGTCTTTGAATGAGGTACTTGACCAATCTGGATTTCAGTTTCTTTATCCTCAAAGAGAAATACACCTTTCAAATGTAAAATTCTATGCAGTAGTTATTCACTGTGGCAGAACTCAGAATTTCCAAGATGCAGAATCTCCATCTAGTGGCAGTTTAAGTCAGGCACATCACATTTGCTACCAGATACTACAGCTAGAACCCTTCTGGCATACACATAGGTCCTTCTCTCCTGGGTTCTTTCTTACTAATTGTTCTAGCAAATTAAGAGTATATAAATCAGTATAAATTCAACATCAGTTAGTCATTCCTTATAGTGGCCACTGATTCAGGATCATGGGCTTAAAAGAAGACAACTTAGTAAATTTATTAGCAAAGTTTAAGTTCTTTTTTTTAAGAAATAGGCTGAATTTATTACATCCCTTTGTTGTAATAAGTTACATAATTCCTCCTAAAATAAATAAAATTTTAAATTAAAGAACAAATTAAAAATAAAATTTACTTTCATATGCTTATTAATTATGGCTTGAGAGTAAATCTATTAATTGTCTTAACATTAGACATTTCTACAGATTTAAAATTTATCTTGATGTAATCTGAAGTAATTTCAATCTGATACTGTATTACAACAGAGACTTTTATTACTAAAATATATATCAGTCATGCCTTTTCCCCCTGGATTCTAAAAATTGTTCTGATTTATGAATTACAATATCCAGCATTTTGAATAATAAAAGTTAGAACAATGTATATGATTCGTTCAAGTTCAGTGATCACATTGGCAAATACAAGTGGAAGAAAGAAACTTATTATCATATTTCTAAATTTGTGTAATGAACAGACTTCATTCTCAGATATGTTTTTACTCTCTTTTTTATAAAGTACACTATATCTATTTGTGGCAGTAATCCATAGGACATTATTTTTACCTTCCTACTTATGGGACAATACTGAATCTAGTTTGTTACTAACTTTGAAATAGAAAAAAAATGATATTCACAATGACATTTTATTGTCACATGTGTGTGTATTGTACATTTCACAGATTGTATGCTTGTATTTTAACAAATTAGAGGGCCTCACAGAATTCATCTATTTCCTCCTTAGCTTTATGAACAGATAAGCAGTTCAAGAAATATAACATTCACAGACATATTATGACCCACCTCCCAGAATATTGGAAATAAAAGCAAAAATAAACAAATGGGACCTAATTAACCTTAAAAGCTTCTGCACATCAAAGGAAACTATTAGCAAGGTGAAAAGACAGTCTTCAGAATGGGAGAAAATAATAGCAAATGAAGCAACCGACAAACAACTAATCTCAAAAATATACAAGCAACTCCTACAGCTCAACTCCAGAAAAATAAACGACCCAATCAAAAAATGGGCCAAAGAACTAAATAGACATTTCTCCAAAAAAGACATACAGATGGCTAACAAACACATGAAAAGATGCTCAACATCACTCATTATCAGAGAAATGCAAATCAAAACCACTATGAGGTACCATTTCACACCAGTCAGAATGGCTGCGAACCAAAAGTCTACAAATAATAAATGCTGGAGAGGGTGTGGAGAAAAGGGAACCCTCTTACACTGTTGGTGGGAATGCAAACTAGTACAGCCACTATGGAGAAGAGTGTGGAGATTCCTTAAAAAACTGGAAATAGAACTGCCTTATGATCCAGCAATCCCACTGCTGGGCATACACACTGAGGAAACCAGAAGGGAAAGAGACACGTGTACCCCAATGTTCATCGCAGCACTGTTTATAATAGCCAAGACGTGGAAGCAACCTAGATGTCCATCAGCAGATGAATGGATAAGAAAGCTGTGGTACATATACACAATGGAGTATTACTCAGCCATTAAAAAGAATACATTTGAATCAGTTTTAATGAGGTGGATGAAACTGGAGCCTATTATACAGAGTGAAGTAAGCCAGAAGGAAAAACATAAATACAGTATACTAACGCATATATATGGAATTTAGAAAGATGGTAACAATAACCCGGTGTACGAGACAGCAAAAGAGACACTGATGTATAGAACAGTCTTATGGACTCTGTGGGAGAGGGAGAGGGTGGGAAGATGTGGGAGAATGGCAGTGAAACATGTAAAATATCATGTAGGAAACGAGTTGCCAGTCCAGGTTCGATGCATGATGCTGGATGCTTGGGGCTGGTGCACTGGGACGGCCCAGAGGGATGGTATGGGGAGGGAGGAGGGAGGAGGGTTCGGGATGGGGAACACATGTATACCTGTGGCGGATTCATTTTGATATTTGGCAAAACTAATACAATTATGTAAAGTTTAAAAATAAAATAAAATTGGAAGAATAAAAAAAAAAAAAAAAAAAGAAAAGAATACAATTAACATAAAAAAAAAAAAAAAAAAACAACACTTAGAAAAAAAGAACAAATCTAAGATTCTGTTTTTAAAGCAATTCTAAAAGATTATGTACTTCGTGGCAACATGTAAGTGAATGGAAATTGGTATATTCTTAATATGCTGCCATTTGCATTATAAGGAATATGACTATTAATAAATCAGTATTTATAACAAAAGCATGGCAATAATGATTTGCAGATATGCTCATTTCTTTTTTTTTTCCCCCCTCTTAGTAAACCAATACTGACTGTCAGTTTATTGGCCTCACATTCCTATTTGGACGAACCATATATTGACATATTCAATCCTGTATTATTCTCTATGCTTATTTGTATCATCAGGTGTTTATATTACTTATGTTCTGTACACAGATCCATACATACACATATTTATGAACAGTGAGTATAGTAACCTTTTGTTTTCTGATTTGTATTTCAAAATTTCTTTTCCTCCAGTTTTTGTATCATCTTACACTGACATATAATTTTCTTTTTCTTATTTATATTTGTGACTGTGACTGTTCTATGCAGTGGTATAAGAAAAACTGTAAAGTGATAGAATTTACAACATACAATAGGAACAAGATATGCTACCAGCTTTATACACATTGTGCACTATTATCAATATTTTTCCTATGAGGCACCATATGATCTGTTATTTCAAAAATGATGACAAAAAGCTATTGGCAAATAAATAGTAAATTTGAATTGATATATATGAATATGAATTTCCTCTAATAGATGCCTTATTATATAGTCTGCATACAAAGAGAAAAACTAAAAATCTCTTTTGCTGTTATTATTAGTTTCAAACTTTCAAGTTAAGAATTGGCTTCTTCCATCAATTTAAAAGACAGGCTTTTTGGAATGAAGTTGTTCAGTCACTAAGGTGTGTCTGACTCTTTGTGACCCCATGAACTGCAGCATGCCATGCTTCCCTTTCCTTCACTGTTTGCAGGAGTTTGTTCAAACTCACGTCCATTGAGACAGTGATGCCATCCAACCATCTCATCTTCTGCCATCCCCTTCTCCTCTTGCCCTCAACCTTTGCCAGCATCAGGGTCATTTCCAATGAGTTGGCTCTTTGCATCAGGTAGTTTTGATACTTTGTATCAAAATATTGGAGAATCAGCTTCAGCATCAGTCCTTCCAATGAATATTCAGGGCTGATTTCCTTTAGGATTGATTCAGTTCAGTTCAGTTCAGTTGTTCAGTCATGTCTGACTCTTTGTGACCTGATGAATCGCAGTACGCCAGGCTCCCTGTCCATCACCAATTGCCGGAGTTCACTCAGACTCATGTCCATCGAGTCGTTGATGCCATCCAGCCATCTCATCCTCTGTCGTGCCCTTCTCCTCCTGCCCCCAATCCCTCCCAGCATCAGGGTCTTTTCCGATGAGTCAACTCTTTGCATGAGGTGGCCAGAGTATTGGAGTTTCAGCTTTAGCATCAGTCCTTCCAGGGAACACCCAGGACTGATCTCCTTTAGGATGGACTGGTTGGATGTCCTTGCAGTCCAAGGGACTCTCAAGAGTCTTCTCCAACACCACAGTTCAAAAGCATCAATTCTTCGGCGCTCAGCTTTCTTCACAGTCCAACTCTCACATCCATCCTTGACCACTGGAAAAACCATAGCCTTGACTAGATGGACCTTTGTTGGCAAAGTAATGTCTCTGGTTTTGAATATGCTATCTGGGTTGGTCATAACTTTCCTTCCACGGAGTAAGTGTCTTTTAATTTCATGGCTGCAGTCACCATCTGCAGTGATTTTGGAGCCCCAAAAAATAAAGTCTGACACTGTTTCCAATGTTTCCCAATCTATTTGCCATGACGTGAGGGGACCAGATGTCATGATCTTGATTTTCTGAATGTTGAGCTTTAGGCCAACTTTTTCACTCTCCTCTTTCACTTTCATCAAGAAGCTCTTTAGTTCCTCTTCACTTTCTGCCATAAGGGTGGTGGTATCTGCATATCTGAAGTTATTGATATTTCTTCTGGCAGTCTTGATTCCAGCTTGTGCTTCTTCTAGTCCAGCGTTTCTCATGATATACTCTGCATATAAGTTAAATAAGCAGGGTGACAATATACAGACTTCACGTACTCCTTTTCCTATTTGGAACCAGTCTGTTGTTCCATGTCCAGTTTTAACTGTTGCTTCCTGATCTGCATATAGGATTGATTGGTTTTTTGTATTTGCTGTCCAAAGGACTCTCAAGAGTTTTATCTAACACCACAGTTCAAAAAATCTATTCGTCGGGGCTCAGCCTTTGTTATGGTCCAGCTCTCCCATCTGTACATGACTACTGGAAAAACCATAGCTTTGACTATATGGAACTTTATCAGCAAACTGATGGCTCTGTGTTTTAACATGCTGTTAGCTTTGTCATAGTTTTTCTTCCAAGGAGCAAGCATCTTTAATTTGTGACTGTAGTCACCATCTGCATTGATTTTGGAGCCCAAGAAAATAAAATATGTTAGTGTTTCTGCTTTTTCTTCATCTATTTGCTATGAAGTGATGAGACTGGATGCCATGAATTTCATTTTTTAAAGTTGAGTTTTAAGCCAGCTTTCACTTTCCACTTTCACCTTCATCAAGAGGCTCTTTAATTCCTCTTCATTTTCTGCCATAATGGTGGTGTCATCTGCATATCTGAGGTTATTCATATTTCTCCCCACAATCGTGATTCCAGCTTTTGATTCATTCTGCCTGGAAATTCAGATAATATACTCTGCACAGAAGTTAAATAAGCAGGGTGACAATATACAGTCTTGTCATACTCCTTTTCCAATTTTGAAATAGTACAGTATTCCATGTGTGATTCTAATTGTTGCTTCTTGACCTGCATACAGGTTTCTTAGGAGACAGGAAAGGTAGTTTGATTTTCCCATCTATGTAAGAATTTTCCATAGTTTGTTACGATACACTCAGAGTCTTAATGTAGTCAGTGAAGGAGAAGTAGATGTGTTTTTGGCATTCCCTTGCTTTTTCTATGATTCAGAGGATGCTGGCAATTTTATCTCTGATTGTTCTGCTTTCAGTACTGCTAAAGCCTAACTTGAACGATTCTGAGCATTACCTTGCTAATATGTGAAATGAGCATAATTAAACAGTAGTTTGAACATTCTTTGGTATTTCCTAGTTTGGGACTGGAGTGAAAACTGACCTTTTCCAGTTCTTTGGTCACTGGTGAGTTTTCCAAATTTACTGCCATATCATTTCAATTGCTCAGTTGTGTCCGACTCTTTGTGACCCCATGGACTGCAGCACACTGGGCTTCCCTGTCCATCATCATCTCTCAGAGCCTACTCAAACACATATCCATTGCATTGGTGATACCATCCAGCCATCTCATCCTCTGTCATCCCCTTCTTCTCCTGCCTTCAGTTTTTCCCAGCATCAGGGTCTTTTCCAATGAGTTGGTTCTTCAGATCAGGTGGCCAAAGTAGTGTAGTTTCAGCTTCAGCATCAGTCCTTCCAATGAATCTTCAGGACTTATTTGCTTTAGGATTGACAGGCTGAACCTCACTGTAGTCCAAGGGACTCTCAAGAGTCTTCTCCAACACCACAGTTCAAAAGCTTCAATTCTTTGGTGCTCAGCTTTCTTTGTAGTCCAACTCCCACACCACACATGACCACTGTGTCATGTGTGGATGACATAGCTTTGATAGGCAGACCTTTTATTGGCAAAGTAATGTCTCTGCTTTTTAATATGCTGTCTAGGTTGATCATAGCTTTTCTGCCAAGGAGCAAGCGTCTTTTAATTTCATGGTGCCAGTCACCTTCTGCAGTGATTTTAGAGCCAAATAAATAAAGTATCTCACTGTTTCCTTTGTTTCCCCATCTATTAGCCATGAAGTGGTGGGACCGGATGCCACAATCTTAGTTTTCTGAATGTTGAATTTTAAGTCAACTTTTCCACTCTCCTCTTTCACTTTCATCAAGAGGCTCTTTAGTTCTTCTTTGCTTTCTGCCATAAGGATGGTGTCATCTGCATATCTGAGGTTATTGATATTTCTCCCAGCAATCTTGATTCCAGCTTGTGCTTCATCCAGCCTGGCATATTCACATGATGTCCTCTGCATATAAGTTAAATAAGCAGAGTGACAATATATAGCGTTGACGTACTCCTTTTCCTATTTGGAACCAGTCTATTGTTCCATATCCAGTTTAGATGGTTGCTTCTTGAACTGCATACAGATTTCTCAGGAGGCAGATAGGTGGTCTGGTATTTCCATCTCTTTCAGAATTTACAGTTTGTTGTGATCCACACAATCAAAAGCTTTGGCCTAGTCAATAAAGCCAAAGTCAATGTTTTTCTGGAACTCTCTTGCTTTTTTGATGATCCAGAAGAGTTGGCAATTTGATCTCTTGTTCCTCTGCCTTTTCTAAATGTAGCTAGAACATCCAGAAGTTCACAGTTCATGTGTTGAAGCCTGGCTTGAAGAATTTTGAGCATCACTTTACTAGTGTGTGAGATGAATGCAATTGTGCGGTAGTTTGAACATTCTTTGGCATTGCCTTTCTTTGGGATTGGAATGAAAACTAATCTTTTCCAGTCCCGTGGCCACTGCTGAGTTTTCCAAATTTGCTGGCAAATTGAATGTAGCACTTTCATAGCATCATCTTTTAGGATTTGCAATAGCTCAACTGGAATTCCATCACCTCCACTACCTTTGTTCGTATTGATGCTTCCTAAGGCCCACGTGACTTCGCATTCCAGGATGTCTGTCTCTAGGTGAGTAATCATACCATGATGGTTATCTGGGTCATGAAGATCTTTTTTGTATAGTTCTTCTCTATATTCTTGCCACCTCTTCTTAATATCTTCTGCTTCTGTTAGGTCCATATGATTTCTGTCCTTTATTGTACCCATCTTTGCATGAAATGTTGCCTTGGTATCTCTGATTTTCTTGAGATCTCTAGTCTTTTCCATTCTATTGTTTTCCTCTATTTCTTTGCATTTATCACTGAGGAAGGCTTTCTTATCTCTCCTTGGTATTCTTTGGAACTCTGCGTTGAAATGGGTATATATCTCCTTTTCTTCTTTGCCTTTAGCTCCTCTTCTTTTCTCAGCTATTTGAAAGCCCTCCTTAGACAACAGTTTTGCCTTTTTGCATTTCTTTTTCTTGGGGATGGTCTTGATCACTGCCCCCTGTACAATGTCCCAAACCTCTGTCCATAGTTCTTCAGGCACTCTATCAATTCTAATCCCTTGAATCTGTTTGTCACTTCCAGTGTATAATTGTAAGGGATTTGATATAGGTCATACCTGAATGGTCTAGTGGTTTTCCTACTTTCTTCAATTTAAGTCTGAATTTGGCAATAAGGAGTTCATGATCTGATACACAGTCAGCTCGGTCTTGTTTTTGCTGAGTGTATAAAGCTTCTCCATCTTGGCTGCAATATGGTGCAGGACTTTTAACAGCATCATCTTTTAGGAGTTTAAATAGCTCAGCTAGTATTCCATCATCTCTACTAGGTTTGTCTGTAATAATGCTTCCTAAGGACCACTTGACTTTGCATTCCAGGACGTCTGGCTTTAGGTGAGTGACCACACCATTGTGTTTATCTGGATCATTAAGACATTTTTTTGCAGAGTTTTTCTGTGTGTTCTTGCCACCTCTTCTTAATATCTTCTGCTTCTGTTAAGTCCTTGATGTTTCTGTCCTTTATTTTGCTAATCACTGCATGAAATGTTTCCGGTATCTCTAACTTTTTCCCAAGAGATCTGTGGTCTTTCCCATTCTGCTGTTTTCCTCTCTATCTTAGCATTGTTTACTTAAGGAGGCTTTCTTATCTCACTTTGCTATTCTCTGGACCTGTACATCAGTTGGTTATATCTTTCCCTTTCTCCTTTGCCTTTTACTTCTCTTCTTTTCTCAACTATTTGTAAGGCCTCCTCAGACAACCACTTTACCTTCTTTCACTTCTGTTTCTTTGTGATGGTTTTGGTTATCACCTCCTGTACAATGTTACAAACATCCATCCATATTTCTTCAGACAGTCTGTCTATGAGATCTTATCCCCTGAATCTATTCATCACTTCCACTGTAGAATTATAAGGCAATTTGATTTAGGTCATACCTGAGTGGCCTAATGGTTTTCCATACTTTCTTGAATTTAAGTCTGAATTTTGCAGTAAGTACTTGATGATCTGAGCAAAAGTCTGCTCCAGGTCTTGTTTTTGCTGACTATTTAAAGTTTTCCCCATGTTTGGTGGCAAAGAATATAATCAGTGTGATTTTAGTGTTTATCATTTGATCATGGATAGAGGAGCCTGGAGGGCTACAGTCCATGGGGTTGCAAAGAGTCAGACACGACTGAGTGACTCACACACGCACACACACACACACACGATGATGTCCATGTGTAGAGTTGTCGAGTGTTGTTAAAAAAGCGTGTTTTCTATGACCAGTGTGTTCTCGTGACAAAACTCTGGTAGCTTTTTTTCTGTTTCATTTTGTCTTCCAAGGCCAAACTTGCCTGTTACTCCAGTTATCTCTTGACTTTGTACTTTTGCATTCGAATCCCCTACGAATAAAAGAACATCTATTTTTGGTGTTAGTTCTAGAAGGTCTTGTACATCTTCATGGAACTGTTCAACCTCAGCTTCTTTGGCATTAGTGGTTGGGAAATAGACTTGGATTACTGTGATGTTGAATGGTTTGCCTTGGAAATAAACCTAGATCATTCTGTCCTTTTTGAGATTGCACCCACATAGTGCATTTCAGACTCTTTTGTTGACTATGAGGGCTACTCCATTTCTTCTAAGGTTTTTTGTCTACTGTAGTAGATATAATGGTCATCTGAATTAATTTTGCTCCTTCTAGTTCATTTCAGTTCACTGATTCCTAAAATGTTGATATTCACTTTTGCCATCTCTTGCTTCACCATGTCTAATTTACCTTAATTCACGGACCTAACATTCCAGGTTCATATGCAGTATTGCTCTTTTCGGCATCAGACTTCACTTTTACCACCAGACACATCCACAAATGAGCAACATATCTGCTTTGGTCCAGCTGCTTCATTCTTTCTGGAGCTATTAGTCATTGCTCTCTGCTCTTCCTCAGTATCATATTATGCATCTTCTGACCTTGGGGGCTCTTCTTCCCATGTCGTATCTTCTTTGCCTTTTCATACTTTTCATTGGGTTCTCGAGGCAAGAGTACTGAAGTGGTTTGGCATTCCCTTCTCCAGTGGACCTCCACCTGTTGGTCTTGGATGGCCCTGCACAGCATGGCTCATAACTTCCTTGTGTTACTCAGAGCTGTGATCCATGTGATCATTTTCGTTATCTTTCTGCAGTGTGGTCTTTGTTCTAGAGGCTGTGGGGTCTTAGTTCCTTCTTCCTTATGGGATAGCACCCCATTCCAGTACTTTTGCCTGGAAAATCCCATGGATGGAGGAGCCTGGTAGGCTGTAGTCCATGGGGTCATGAAGAGTCGGACATGGCTGAGCGACTTCACTTTCACTTTTCACTTTCATGCATTGGAGAAGGAAATGGCAACGCACTCCAGTGTTCTTGCCTAGAGAATCCCAGGGACGGGGGAGCCTGGTGGGCTGCCGTCTCTGGGGTTGCACAGAGTCAGACACGACTGAAGCAACTTAGCAGCAGCAGCAGCAGCCTGATGGGAAGGACTGGTTGCGGGGAAAACTGAATCTTGTTCTGGTGGGCAGGGCCATCATCAGTAAACCTTTAATTCAATTGTCTGCTGATGGCTGGGGCTGTGCTCCCTCTCTGTTAATTGTTTGGCCTGATGTAGGGCTACCGATTACCTCCAAAAAGGACTTATGCCAACACTGGCCTCCTAGTATTGCAGCTGCCCTGTTATCCCACCGTTTTGGATGATAGTAATTGTTTGAGAAAAGATTTAATTTGAGAACACACTTGGAGACTTTTTCACTTACATAAAATACTTTGTGATATTTTTGTAGTTCAGTTCAGTTCAGTTGCTCAGTCATGTCCGACTCTTTGCGACCCCATGAATCACAGCACACCAGGCCTCCCTGTCCATCACCATGTCCCGGAGTTCACTCAGACTCATGTCCATCAAGTCAGTGATGCCATCCAGCCATCTCATCCTCTGTCATCCCCTTCTCCTCCTGCCCCCAATCCCTCCCAAGATCAGATTCTTTTCCAATGAGTCAACTCTTGGCATGAGGTGGCCAAAGTACTGGAGTTTCAGCTTTAGCATCATTCTTTCCAAAGAAATCCCAGGGCTGATCTCCTTCAGAATGGACTGGTTGGATCTCCTTGCAGTTTTTGTAGTTACCTGCCCAATAAATCTTAAATTGGTTTTGAAAGTTAAAAGAGTAAAAAACAAAAACAAACAAAAAAAAACAAATCTTCATTACAGACAAGAAAGATCTTTTCCACCCTCTGCTGGTAATTCTACACAACTGCAGGTTGTTATGAACTTGGTCATTACCTTTCTAGTAAAAAAATTAAAATATAAAGCAAATTTACCTATTTTAATATTTAGAAAGCAAATAAACTGTTTTAAAAATGTCTCATTGAAGCATGCATGTGATCCTAGGAAATATAAACCAACTTGTTTGGTTCTTTTACTAGCCTTGGAAAGAATTTATAATACCATTAATTTATTATTAATGAGAAAAAGTCATAATGTCACATGTTTCTAAGTCATATAACTCAGACTTATTAGCCAGCCATATAATCTGTGGTGGTTTATTGTTTGTATTATGGAAATACTAAAACATTAAGAAGATTATCTAAGGCCTAGAACAAATCATTTGTATCTGAACTATCACTGACAACATTTATATTAATTATCAGATGGTAAAAGAATAATGAGGTTTTTTTTTTAAAGGATAGAAGTAGTTTTCAATATGTGAAATGAAATAGAATTTTAAGTTTTAGAAAAGTAAATTTCAATTTATAAACATCACTTTGGACTGATGGTCAGATAAAATATAATTTCAGTGTTAAAAATATAGGTTCATGAAAAATACAAAGTCTTTATATTAATGTAGGGATTCTTAGCACTTCAGGAGGTCTCATTTATTTAAATGCTTGGTGTTAAATATAAAGTATTTGATTAGATTATTAAACACTCAGAATTGATTTTTGTATATGTCACATTTGTTCAAATTATTTTTATAAAAATCATTTTCTACATGTTCATTCTGTTTCAGAGGCAGCTATTATTAATTTTTTATACCTTTGGAATTAAACACATTTATATTCCTATATTCTTTAGCATTATGAAATTTTGATAGGCCATATATTTTTATACAGATTCAAATTGAATTTTGTAAGTTTTAACTATAAAGGCATCAGTAATTCATGAATTCATTTTCATTGTTTAAACTTCACAATACATGTTACATTAATGCCCCATTGATGATAACCACCAATACAGAGGTACTCTTCAGGGATAATTCTGGTTCACACTTTGAAGTACATCCTTCCAGATTTTTCCTATGCATTTACATACATATGAATCTGCCGCTGCTGCTGCTAAGTTGCTTCAGTCGTGTCCAACTCTGTGCGATCCCGTAGACGGCAGCCCATCAGGCTCCCCTGTCCCTGGGATTCTCCAGGCAAGAACACTGGAGTGGGTTGCCATTTCCTTCTCCAATGCATGAAAGTGAAAAATCAAAGTGAAGTCACTCAGTCGTGTCCGAATTTTAGCTAACCCATGGCCTGCAGCCCACGAGGCTCCTCCGTCCATGGGATTTTCCAGGCAAGAGTACTGGAGTGGGTTGCCATTGCCTTCTCCGGCATATGAATCTATAGAATATTTATTGTCTAGAAGTTTTCATAATATATTTGTTATTTACATAAAATGTACATCAGTTCAGTCCAGTCACTCAGTCGTGTCTGACTCTTTGCAACCCCATGAATCACAGCACGCCAGGCCTCCCTGTCCCTCACCAACTCCTGGACTTCAGTCAGACTCACGTCCATCAAGTCAGTGATGCCATCCAGCCATCTCATACTCTGTCATCCCCTTCTCCTCCTGCCCCCAATCCCTCCCAGCATCAGAGACTTTTCCAATGAGTCAACTCTTCGCATGAGGTGGCCAAAGTACTGGAGTTTCAGCTTTAGCATCATTCCTTCCAAAGAAGTCCCAGGACTGATCTCCTTCAGAATGGACTGGTTGGATCTTGCAGTCCAAGGGACTCTCAAGAGCCTTCTCCAACACCACAGTTCAAAAGCATGAATTCTTTGGCTCTCAGCCTTCTTCACAGTCCAACTCTCACATCCATACATGACCACAGGAAAAACCATAGCCTTGACTAGACGGACCTTTGTTGGCAAAGTAATGTCTCTGCTTTTGAATATGCTATCTAGGTTGGACATAACTTTCCTTCCAAGGTGTAAGCATCTTTTAATTTCATGGCTGCAGTCACCATCTGCAGTGATTTTGGAGCCCCCCAAAATAAAGTCTGACATTATTTGCACTGTTTCCCCATGTATTTCCCATGAAGTGATGGGACCAGAAGCCATGATATTCGTTTTCTGAATGTTGAGCTTTAAGCCAACTTTTTCACTCTCCTCTTTCACTTTTATCAAGAGGCTTTTTAGTTCCTCTTCACTTTCTGCCATAAGGGTGGTGTCATCAGCATATCTGATTCCTTAAATCCATTTCTCACTTCCACTATATAACCGTTAAGGGATTTGATTTAGGTCATACCTGAATGGTCTAGTGGTTTTCCCTACTTTCTTCAATTTAAGTCTGAATTTGGTAATAAGGAGTTCATGATCTGAGCCACAGTCAGCTCCTGGTCTTGGTTTTGTTGACTGTATAGAGCTTCTCCATCTTTGGCTGCAAAGAATATAATCAATCTGATTTTGGTGTTGACCATCTGGTGATGTCCATGTGTAGAGTCTTCTCTTGTGTTGTTGGAAGAGGGTGTTTGCTATGACCAGTGCATTTTCTTGGCAAAACTCTATTGGTCTTTGCCCTTCTTTATTCCATATTCCAAGGCCAAATTTGCCTGTTACTCCAGGTGTTTCTTGACTTCCTACTTTTGCATTCCAAATAGCATATCACTTAAGTTCTTGATTTTTTAAATTAAATACCTTGGGAGTTTTTTTTTTTATCAGATCATATCTTTTACCTTATGGTTTAGCTCTTGTCTATTATACTGTGGAGTAGATAATACCATATGTTATTTTTTAAGTCTATTACTGGACATTTATATTATTTTTAACTATTATAAATGCATATTGAATGTTTATATACATGTTTTCTTATGTTTCTTTGTGCAGATATGTGAGTATTGTTCTCGAGTAAATGCTACAAAGTGAAATTCCTTCATTTGGTATTTTGATACATAATTTTCTAAAATGATCTTCATTTGCACTCCTTTAAAACTGTCTATAAGTACTACTTCTTTCATTCAAATTTTATATTATTTAGTATTGAAATGTTATGGGTGAAAAATATCTGTGTAAAGTATCTGTGGTTTTCTTGATTAGTAACGGAGTTGAATACCTGTTCATATGTTGATCAGTGCTTTGTGTTTCCTCTTCCATGAAATTCCTCTCTATATCATTTGAAACCTTTTTTTCCTAAGTGTTGTCTGAGTCTTACTGGCTTGTAGGAGCTCATTCTATATTCTCTGATTACGAATGAGTTTGAATATGTTTTTATATGTATTTTTATATTGAATATATATATATGTATGTAATTTGTATTTTTTCTGGGATTACGTGTTCATATTTTGTGCCCATTTATTTTTCTGTTTGAATTGTCTTTTTCTTATTGGTTTATAAGAATTCTTTATATATTCAGATAACAATTCTTTACCTGTTTTATATGTTTCAAATATTTTCCCCAGTCCTTTGAAGGTTCTACAGTTGGTTGACTGGCATGGGATACAAAAGGGCTGCCACTGTGTCAGGGTGTCAGTAAGTGTTCCAGATTCCATGCGATTCATCTCGAGCTAGCTGCCATTCTCAGCCACATCCTTGATTAGCTTTACCCCTGACCTCTCATGCTTTCTTTCCTTACCTTCTGCTGAGAGTAATTCTCTAGTGAATTGCTTGAACAAGAATTCCTTACTTAGGCTCTGCTTCTAGGAAACCTAATCTAGGAGATTGTAAGTAATTTTTTCCCAAAATAATATTTTAAGACCAAATCTCATTCTCCAATGTAGAAATAAGAAGTAATAAAATTTTCTTTATTAACAAGCATACATACTTTCAGATGTTTGGTGTCCTCTTTAAAGCTGCATGTTTATTATGCCATTGTCATCACTCAGCAAATTTATCAAGTTCAGTTTTAGAGAATCACGTTCACCATCTGAGGTAGTCTTTGAAAATTCATAATATTGTGGATTATTTGCTTAAGTCTAGATTATCTTGTTGAAAATGAAAAAAATAATACTGAATAATTGAACTCAATTATGTGTGTGTATGTGTATGTGTGTATTAATTCCAAGCTGCAAGCCCATTGACATATGGATTTTCTGGCCTCTAACTTTCCTTTCTGTCTCAACTAGAAATGAGAATATTTGTCTACTGGTAGACAGAATTAGAACTTCCAGCTGAGAGAGGTTGGGGAGATTTTAAGCTAAATTAAAATATATTTGACTGTGAAATAACATATGTATGGTTAATTTTTCTTGATAATTTATAGTTATTAAACATTTATCATGTCCTGGTTGTGACTTAGCAGCAGCAGCAGCAGACCCTGTTCTAAGTGCTTTTTTGGTGTTACTTATTAGATTATCACAAAGTCTTTGGGACAGTGAAGCCTCAGGGAGTTTAAATAACTTTTAAAATCATTCTAAAGTCCCACAGCTCTTGTATGTAGTGCTGAATTCAGATTGAGATATTCTTGCATGAGAGTCTGCTTTCTTAACAGTACACGTTCATTGTATATAAATCCCAGAACATAAACTGTAACATTAAGTATCAATATAGGCTCATTATTTACTTATGCCTGGATCATTTGTAGATATGACTTAGAGTTTTTTTCTTCTTTCACTATTAAATTCTGTCTAATCTCTGGTCAATATCTATTCTTTCTCTGTATGTTTCTCTTCTCTCTCTGTTGTCTGTTCTGGTCAATGAAGAATTAAGATTATATCTGGCTAGGTTTCAAGATAAAGTGTCTTTCTAAATATGTATTATGGTTCCTGTCCTACTATTAATTCAGACAAGGAACACATTTGCTTCCCTAAATCCTGCTAGAATTATCTCTTTGAAATGTATTCTCCTTCAATATTGTAATGGTTTCTATTATTATGCAATTGAGCACCTAGGATATTGATTTATGGATTTATAGGTCCAATCAGGGGCAGTCTATCTCTGCTCACATGCTATTTTTAGGGTCAGATCATTTTGATATAAACAGGCATTTCTAATGTAAGCAATTGCTTGTTTGTGTCATTTTTCTTTTTTATTGATGAAAATAACTTACTGCTATATTCAAGTGGCTAAATTATAAGCAAATTTAATAAATCTCTAAAGATATTCAGTCAATTATACCATTTCTAATTCTTGCTATCTTTGGCTGACATTCTCATTCTCTTCCCTGTGACCAGTCAAATAACCCATTTGGTTCTGATCACTCATCCTTTCAATGTATCTTGTATTGTCTTCACCATCCCTGCTGGTTGTAGTGGCCCTTGTCCATGTGTGTGAGGATTTACGTGTTACAGAAACCTGCAATGGTTCACCATTCATTAACCTGCAATGGTTCACCATTCATTAAAAAAAAAAATAATTAAACATTTTAGAACTACATTTAAAAATAGATTACACCATAGTTAAAGTAAAATAGGAGTATGAGATTAGCGGATATACACTACTATATATAAAATAGATAAAGACTTACTGTAAAACGTAGGGAATAATATTCAGTATCTTGTAATAATTTAGTATCTTGTAATAATGTATACATAAATGTGAGTTTCTTTGCATTTCTTTGCTGTACACCTGAAACTAACACAATATTGCAAATCAGCTCTACTTCAATTAAGGAAAAAAAGAGATTGAGATGTAAATTGCATGAACTTTGTAATAGAATCTGAGCTGGAGGCCTTTCCAGCTAAGCCATAACACCTCTCAGGCCTCATTTAAATGTGCACCAAAATAACATCATTAGATAAGATTGACTTGGAAATTTATTCAAGCTATTGTATATTTAATTTTGGTGAAAATTGATGTGTCCTTTGATATATTTACATATGATTTGTTTCCTGTCATTATTTTCTTAATGTTGAAGGTTATTGCCTAGTGAGTATTTGACTTCTATGAATATTCTTTTTTCCCATTTTCACCATGTATCACTGATTCCTTTTCAGTGTGGTCATTTAGGCTCTACCTGGTTATTTTCTGATATCCTTTTTGAGAAAAGATAGAGCCAGGATCGTACTTAACTTATGTAACATTCCCCACACACATTTCAAATATTTGTTTTATTTTAAAATTGTAATAAAAATGTGTACTTTAGGAAGGTGTATCACAAGGGGTAAGAATACTGACCTCAGTTTATACACTTCCCCCTAGATTTTTAGATGGGTTTTTAAATTGAGTCATCGGGGTAGATTTTGATAAATAGCTCATTCTCATAATTACTCTGTGTGCTGTACTGTCATGTACCACTTGCTTGGATGCATTTCATTAAAAAAAGAAAGTCCAAATTTACTCTGTACCAAGCAGAGTGTTATATGTTTTTCTGTTGTTATACCTTCCATCCTTGAAGATGAATCACTATACAATAATTATTATCTGTGTTCTAGTTCTCACTACTAGTAAGTGGCAGACCTTGCATTAGAAACCCATTTTGTTATGCTGATCACATGTCTGTATAAAAGGTTCTTTGTGTAGTCTTGTTTTTGCAGTAATATACTACTAGTTTGGGAGAGAGAAAAAGAATACATAATACTATCTCAGATGTGGGACTTTGGGTCCCTTTATCATCTTTGGCTCATAGTTGAATAATATTAGGACTGTCTAAATTCTAGGAAATAGAAAATTACAGGGAAAAAAAAGATGAAGGCTATTTTGTTCTATTTCTTTTACTTGCACAGATAGGCATACCTGTTTGTGCATATAGCACCCAGGTTCCAAGGTGATAGCTGTGAAAACTTAAAAGGTTATTTTATGTCTTTGGTTAATGCCTTTGGAATTGTGGAAGAAAAGTATAATTTTTCAGCATATATTATTTTTTAATGTATTTTGCTTTAACTCTAATTTTAAATAGGTAACATATTAATGATTTATATAACCTCTTGAAATGGAATTCACATCCTTCTAAACCATGCCAAATAAGAAATTTAGCTCCAGTTTATTTGGAATAGATCAACCATGTAAGTTGTGCTCTATTAAGGGTAATGGTAGTATTTGCTAAGGTTGTAGAGATCACTGAATAAAGTACTTTCTGGGAGCTTTTTGTTAAATTGTGTGCTCAAGAACAAAGGATATTATTTCTTCAGTTGAGGTAGAACTGAGTTTCATACCACTTTTAATATAGTCAGTCTGCATTTTTAAGATGGTGTTTCTGTACATCAGGGTAACTTGTTTATTTAGACAGCATTAGAAGTATATTTAGAAGATAATCTTACATGAAGAATTTGTATTTTCAAAGAAAATATTTATGATAATAAAGGTCCTTGGACAATGAGCAGGTCTAATTCAACCTATATATTTTTTAAACCTGTTATGATTAAAGTGACTATGACTTCTAAGCTAAGACACATTAGATAAAAATTGAGAAAATATGTTTTGTCTGATTTGGAAATTTATAAAAACATATGAAAATATGTGCAAGATTTGCTAAAGAATTAAAATAGTTATAATTGTAGTAAATTTATAGTAAAAATAAAATTACCATGTATTTATCTTTTTGTATTTGTCTTTCATGAAAAGTCAAAGTTGACTTGATGATGTGTTATTCAGTTTATTAGCATTATCTTCACATGTAAGCAAAATGTAGATCATTGATTTTACAGTTTGAAAGGCTTTCAAATTAATTCATGACTGAAAGTTGGAATTCAACATAATTAAACTCAAAATGGTAGCATTTATTTTTGGTAGTGAGAGAGAAAATATGCTTGTTTATGTTTGAGATACTGATGTGTTCAAGTTAAAATTTTGCTTTATGACATCCATTTACTCTGTAGGCATTGATTGTGTATTAGGCACTGGGGTCTTGAAGAAGAAGTAGCATTTGCCATTAAGAAACCTAAGGTAAAATTGTAAAGTCAGATGCTTGCTATGAAAGTTAGACCTTGAGGATGGATTTAAGAGACGTACGAAGTCCAAGATGAAAGACAGCATGAAAATGGGCGTCAGAGATGACATTCTGGGAGGGACCATGTTGTAGAAATAGAAATTTTCTACAACAGTGGACATTGGAAGTAGATGGACCCACATCTGCTAATGTCTTGATGGTGAAAGTGAACAGAAAATGGCAAGTAGTAATCAGTGCAATTGGAGAATAAAATATGAGGAGGAGAATAATGAATCTGGAGATACAGATAGCATCCAGACTTTAAAGAGTCTTTCTAAATAGTACGGATAATCCCAACTGTACAGATAGTTTTGTCGTTCTCCAGTTTAGCTGGAATGAAGAACTTCATTTAAGTGACTATTAGCAGATAAAGTGAAACATAAAAGATTTTTGTCTCTAATATATTTTATATCAACTCCATGTCATCCCATTCAATGTATAAATATCTCTGTATGTCTATAATGTTTTTACATAAAGAAATCAGTGTAGATATATTCAGTTCAGTTCAGTTCAGTCACTCAGTCGTGTCTGACTCTTTGTGACCCCATGAATCGCAGCATGCCAGGCCTCCCTGTCCATCACCAACTCCCAGAGTTCACTCAAACTCATGTCCATCGAGTTGGTAATGCCATCCAGCCATCTCATCCTCTGTCGTCCCCTTCTCCTCCTGCCCCCAATCCCTTCCAGCATCAGAGTCTTTTCCAATGAGTCAACTCTTCGCATGAGGTGGCCAAAGTATTGGAATTTCAGCTTCAGCATCAGTCCTTCCAAAGAACACCCAGGACTGATCTCCTTTAGAATGGACTGGTTGGATCTCCTTGCAGTCTCAAGAGTCTTCTCCAACACCACAGTTCAAAAGCATCAATTCTTTAGCACTCAGCTTTCTTCACAGTCCAACTCTCACATCCATACATGACCACAGGAAAAACCATAGCCTTGACTAGACGGACCTTTGTTGGCAAAGTAATGTCTCTGCTTTTCAATATGTTATCGAAGTTGGTCATAACTTTCCTTCCAAGGAGTAAGCGTCTTTTAATTTCATGGCTGAAATCACCATCTGCAGTGATTTTGGAGCCCCCCAAAATAAAGTCTGACACTGTTTCCACTGTTTCCCCATCTATTTCCCATGAAGTGATGGGACCAGATGCCATGATCTCAGTTTTCTGAATGTTGAGCTTTAAGCCAACTTTTTCACTCTCCTCTTTCACTTTCATCAAGAGGCTTTTTAGTTCCTCTTCACTTTCTGCCATAAGGGTGGTGTCATCTGCATATCTGAGGTTATTGATATTTCTCCTGGCAATCTCAATTCCAGCTTGTGCTTCTTTCAGCCCAGCGTTTGTCATGATGTACTCTGCATATAAGTTAAATAAGCAGGGTGACAATATACAGCCTTGACGTACTCATTTTCCTATTTGGAACCAGTCTGTTGTTCCATGTCCAGTTGTAACTGTTGCTTCCAGACCTGCATATAGGTTTCTCAAGAGGCAAGTCAGGTGGTCTGGTAATCCCATCTCTTGAAGAATTTTCCACAGTTTATTGTGATCCACACAGCCAAGGCTTTGGCATAGTCAATAAAGCAGAAATAGATGTTTTTATGGAACTCTCTTGCTTTTTCCATGATCCAACGGATGTTGGCAGTTTGATCTTTGGTTCCTCTGCCTTTTCTAAAACCAGCTTGAACATCTGGAAGTTCACGGTTCACATATTGCTGAAGCCTGGCTTGGAGAATTTTGAGCATTACTTTACTAGCGTGTGAGATGAGTGCAATTGTGCGGTAGTTTGAGCATTCTTTGGCATTGCCTTTCTTTGGGATTGGAATGAAAACTGACCTTTTCCAGTCCTGTGGCCACTGATGAGTTTTCCAAATTTGCTGGCATATTGAGTGCAACACTTTCATAGCATCATCTTCCAGGACTTGAAATAGCTCAACTGGAATTCCATCACCTCCACTAGGTTTGTTCACAGTGATGCTTTCTAAGGCCCACTTGACTTCACATTTCAGGATGTCTGGCTCTAGGTGAGTGATCATACCATCGTGATTATCTTGGTTGTGAAGAGATTTTTTGTACAATTCTTCTGGGTATTCTTGCTACCTCTTCTTAATATCTTCTGTTTCTGTTAGGTCCATACCATTTCTGTCCTTTATCGAGCCCATCTTTACTTGAAATGTTCCCTTGGTATCTCTAATTTCTTGAAGAGATCTCTAGTCTTTTCCATTCTGTTGTTTTCCTCAATTTCTTTGCATTGATCACTGAGGAAGGCTTTCTTATCTCTCCTTGCTATTCTTTGGAACTCTGCATTCAGATGCTTATATCTTTCCTTTTCTCCTTTGCTTTTCACCTCTCTTGTTTTCACAGCTATTTGTAAGGTCTCCCCAGACAGCCATTTTGCTTTTTTGCATTTCTTTTCCATGGGGATAGTCTTGATCCCTGTCTCCTGTACAATGTTACGAACCTCCGTCCATAGTTCATCAGGCACTCTATCTATCAGATCTAGTCCCTTAAATCTATTTCTCACTTCCACTATATAATCATAAGGGATTTTATTTAGGTCAGACCTAAATGGTCTAGTGGTTTTCCCTACTTTCTTCAATTTACGTCTGAATTAGGCAATAAGGAATTCATGATCTGAGCCACAGTCAGTTCCTGGTCTTATTTTTGCTGACTGTATAGAGCTTCTCCATCTTCGGCTGCAAAGAATATAGTCAATCTTTATATTAATAGTAGATCTATTAGTAGCATATATATATAGTAAATGGAAGTCTGGTTATTTTCATTAAGGGTTTAGAAAGAGGTGTATTTGTTGTAATTCTTTTTTTCTGAAAGTTTTTCATTATTAAATAAATCATTTGTATACTTGCCTAAGAGATATGGTATTTACTCACTCTTTTAGTTGCTGATAGAGCTGCAAGAATTACTGAAAAGAGATTAAGAAACATAATATATATGAATTCTGAATATATTTGAAACATAATGGTAAATATCTTGACATTAAAGCATTGAAATCCCTAGGTTCACCACCAGCTGCAAATCGTTATGGCTGATAATACTCTAATTGGAGCAAAGTTATTCACTGGGCTTTGAATGGAAATAAATCTTGCATATAAATAAAAAAACACAGCTGAGAATGATATTCATTACATTATTATTAACTGTGAAAATGTAAAAAAATTGTATTATTTTTTGCATCCATTTCAGAATATATAAGCTGAGAGGAAAATGAGATAGTTTTAATTTGTTGAAGACCTCGCAAATGAAAATGTCTTTGTATTTTAAACTTTCTTCAGTCAGAGTCTTACAAGAATACTTAAATGTTTTAGAAGCAGTTAGCACATAGTTTGAGTTAAATTCACATTTAGTGAGTGCAGTTAAAGACCATCTGATAAAAATCATGGAGGGCAAATTGATTTTATATCATTTAGAACAAGACATCAGAGAAGGCGATGGCACCCCACTCCAGTACTCTTGCCTGGAAAATCCCATGGATGGAGGAGCCTGGTAGGCTGCAGTCCATGGGGTCGCAAAGAGTCTGACATGACTGAGCAACTTCACTTTCACTTTTCACTTTCATGCATTGGAAAAGGAAATGGCAACCCACTCCAGTGTTCTTGCCTGGAAAATCCCAGGGACGGTGGAGCCTGGTGGGCTGCCGTCTATGGGGTTGCACAGAGTCGGACACGACTGAAGCAAGTTAGCAGCAGCAGCAGCAGAACAAGATATCAAGTATTTAAGAGTGCAGTGGCACCCCACTCCAGTACTCTTGCCTGGAAAATCCCATGGACGGAGGAGCCTGGTAGGCTGCAGTCTATGGGGTCGCTAAGAGTCGGACACGACTGAAGCGACTTAGTATCTGACAGAGAACATATTTTCTGTTTTTTTCATACACTTCTTCAAGGCCATGAAAGTGTATACTTGATCAGTTTCGTATCTGTAAGGATGATACTGGGGAAGGCAATGGCACCCCACTCCAGTACTCCTGCCTGGAAAATCCCATGGACGGAGGAGCCTGGTGGGTTGCAGTCCATGGGGTTGCGAAGAGTCGGACACGACTGAGTGACTTCACTTTGACTTTTCACTTTCATGCATTGGAGAAGGAAATGGCATCCCACTCCAGTATTCTTGCCTGGAGAATCCCAGGGACGGGGGAGCCTGGTGGGCTGCTGTCTATGGGGTCGCACAGAGTCGGACACGACTGAAGCGACTTAGCAGCAAGGATGATAAAGTGGAGGGCTTGTCATTTAATGTAGTATTTGTTATTGTTAGTTATGGTTGCACTAAACAGCAAAGTGAAACAATATGATTCAAATTGAAAAAGTGGGGGTGTGCACATTATCGTTAAGGAATTAACTGAAATTCAGAATCACAGCAAAACAAAACAAAGTAGAAACCAAATAATGTCACATTATGAAAGGAAAGAAAAATAGTAGTGAAGAAAAATAGTAGTCACTGTAAGAGAAAGATCTACCATACAACTTGGAATTTCTGAAAAGGGACATATGGGCCTTCTGCAGCATAAGCTCTTGGCTTTTTACTTTCATGAAAGCAGTGTATATCATGCTGATTATGAACTGACCCTGTGGTTAGAGACGGCTTCGCTTTCTAGTCCTGCTTTGAGTGATGTAGGCAATTTACCTTTCAGTTGTAAAGTGACCAGAGTTAAGAGCTACTTCTCTAGTTATAAGCATTAAAGAAAGATAATCTATTTCAAGTATTTGGTGCATGACAGTTAATAAACTGCATTGGCCACCTTTTCTTCCTCTTCTTTCTTGTCTTCATCATCAGTACTCTGACATTACTCTTGTTTATTCATTTTCTGTGTTTCTACTTTTCTCTGTATGTAGGCTTACTCAGCATTACCAGTTGAATTAACTTTCAAAAATTCATCTTTTCTTTAACTCACAACAGTGGTTTCCTCATAACTTTATCTTGTGTATAACTCTTCTCTTGATCCTTTATGATGTGGTTTACTTTCCTCTGCCAGTGGACTGATAATCTGTAAACTCCCTAAATCAAACTCCAAGAGGAAGAATATGTCTCGGTTGGTTTTTCTTTGAGTGGAGATTCTAGGATCAGGTCATGCCTTAGTCTGGTCTGTGATTCTGTTAAGCTTGGGTCAGTTACTTGTTGAGTCCCGTGGTTCATCTCGTGCTGGCCAACAGGCAGTGGTGGGGGATTTTACTCAGAAGACAGTGATCATGCCTGTCACATGCCTACTAAATCTAAATAAAGAAACATAAAAAGTTAAGATTAAACAATTTACCAAATCACAGAACCAGTATGAGTAGTAAGGCTGCTGTTGCTGCTAAGTCGCTTCAGTCGTGTCCGACTCTGTGCGACCCCATAGATGGCAGCCCACCAGGCTCCCCAGTCCCTGGGATTCTAGGCAAGAGTACTTGAGTGGGGTGCTATTGCCTTGGTCTTGAATAATGTTCTTAAGTCTTCTAATACAGTACTCTTTTGAATAGACTTTAATTATTCTTGGTCATCTTTATGTTTTTGCACCAGTATAAAATTTCCCTACAGATTATTGGATATTTTGCTACATAGAGATTCAGAGAATTCCTTAAGTATCAGAATTGTAATATTTATTATTTTAGTGTAGCACAAATTTTGTGTCATGAATCAGAAAACAGTATTTTGTTTTAAAATGTCATGTTTATAATTGAATTCTTGTAATTTATTCTGTTTGTTTTAACTTTTCTCAGGTTACTAAGTTAGCTATCGCAGCACAAGCCTTGGAGTCCCAATGGGGGACTCCGGATCAAGACGATCTACTCTGGTCTCCCGGTTGCCAATATTCAGAAGGAGTATTAGCAGAAAACACGATTCTCTTCCTTCTTCACCCTCCTCCAGTAATACGGTCGGTGTCCACAGTTCCTCTCCTTCCAGCACTAACTCAAGCTCAGGTAGTACAGGTAAACGCAGAAGCCTCTTCCGTACTCCATCCATCAGCTTTCATCATAAGAAAGGGAGTGAACCTAAGCAAGAACCTACCAACCAGAACCTTAGTATTTCAAATGGTGCTCAACCTGGTCAGAGCAGTATGCAAAAACTGAGTTTGGAAGAACATACTAAAGCCAGGGGAAGACATTCTGTTGGTTTTAGCAGTTCCCGAAATAAGAAGATAACAAGGTCTTTGACAGAGGATTTTGAAAGGGAAAAGGAACACTCGACTAACAAGAATGTCTTCATAAATTGCCTAAGTTCTGGGAAAAGTGAGGGGGATGATTCTGGGTTCACAGAAGAACAAACTCGCCGTTCTGTTAAGCAGTCAACAAAGAAGCTTCTTACTAAATCTTTCTCATCTCACTATAAATTGTCTAAGCCAGTTCCACAGAGCCAATCTATTTCATTAGTACAACAATCTGAATTCTCATTGGAAATTACACAGTACCAAGAACGGGAACCTGTATTAGTGAGAGGTTCTCCATCTTGTTCTGTGGATGTAACAGAACGGGCAGGTAGCTCTTTACAATCTCCATTGCTTTCTGCTGATCTTACTACAGCTCAGACACCTTCAGAGTTCTTAGCCTTGACTGAAGATTCTGTGTCTGAAACAGATGCATTTCCTAAAAGTGGAAGTATGGCATCCCACTGTGACAACCTTGGCCACAATGATTCTACCTCTCAGATTTCTCCTAATCCTGCTGCTGTTACAAAGACCACAAGAGACCTTAGGGGAACCGTTCCCTGTGCAATTGTGTCTCCTGGAAAATACAGATTAGAAGGTCGATGTAGCACGGAATCTAATTCTTTACCGGAAACCTCTGCTGCTAATCAGAAGGAAGTGTTATTGCAAATCACTAAACTACCTGTTATGAATGGGAGTGACTCAGAGACTCGCCTCTCAACAGATACAAGAGAAGATCATATAGTAATACAAAATGGTGAAACAATGTTGGCAACAAGCTCCCCAAGGAAATTTGGATTTTATGAGCACCATAAAGCAATAGCTGAACGTGTGAAAGGGATCCATCCTATTTCAGATTCAAGGATAATACCCTCTTCTGGTGATCATCATGTTTTAAACAAAACTTCATATGGATATGATGCAAATCCTGCCAAAGGTATGCTGATTTTCTCTTTATAATAAATGATATGAATTATAGTTTTCCTTATAGTCAGTTTTCTTATTCCATCTCATGAATGGGAACTATGTTTTCCTTAGTTTTCACTCTCTAATATTCTTTCCTATTTATAATTTGCTTTAAATCATTTCTGTACTTAAACTTACTTCATTTGTATCATGCTGAAATGTAATTCAGCCATATTACTATTTTCCTTAGTTGTGCTATTCAGATTCTGAGCCTCAGAAGAAAGTGGAAGGAAATTAATTCCATTTACTTTATCTAAAATAATGAGTATCTTTTATAGTTCATGATAGAATATTGGTATGTCTTAGTTAAATAATAACCATTATAAAATAAATTTGTATAAATTTTATTTTGTATTTTAGCAAAGCTTTTTATTATTAAATAGGATCCATGTTTTGGCACAAAAAAATGAAAGGGAAGGTTGATTTAATGCAGTCTGTTATTTAACAGAAAAACTTTGTTTTTCAGTATAAAATTCAGTTCAAGAAAATTGTTGATGGGCTGTATTCATTATTTTTTATTCTTTTTTCTCCACCGTGATTACTACTACTCCCACTACTGCTGCTGCTTTTGTTGCTACTATTCACATTAATAGGGCTTCCCTGGTGGCACAGAGGTAAAGCCTCTGCCTGCAATGCCGGAGACCTGGCTTTGATCCCTGGGTCAGGAAGATCCCCTGGAGAAGGAAATGGCAACCCACTCCAATACTCTTGCCTGGAAAATTCCGTGGGCTACAATCTGTGGGGTCGTAAAGAGTCAGACAAGACTGAGCGACTTCATTTTCACTTTCTTTCACACTAATAGTTCTTTCAACAGTAAGTCCCATTTAGTGTTCTCTCAACAATATGTCCCATTTACTCTTCTGTGTCTTTGGAGACATAATTTATTGACTCTGGAGGTGATTGAAATCATTACTGTTATTGTAACTCATTGTACAGGCAAGATAATTGGGAGCACAGATAGGTTAAGTAATGTGTCCAAAGCCACTAAGTTCATGAGTAATTGTTTATGATATAATTCCTATGAGATAGGTACTAACTAGTATGTTCCCCATTTTACTCATAAGAAAACTGAGACTGAGGGATTATACAACTGGCTAGTGGCATAGCCAGATTAAACTATTTAAATGCAAAGATCAGTCCTCTTAGTGACTAGGTTGTAGTACATAACATGACCTAACCTCTTTTGAAAACATTATATGGAATGTTTTGAAAATGTTAAATAAAATTTGTGATCAGTGAAGTTATGTATTATATAATATCAAGAATTATAAGCTTATCTGACTTGTTTAACTAGTCTGTCCATGAATATAGCAATTCTAAAGTTTTAAAGTCATGAATTAATTTTCCAATTGTTTTAATATTTTTTCACATTAGATACAAGATCATTTTTACACATCTGCCTTTTTTTTTCAATTTTTGATCTGGGTAGCCTTATTTGTATTTTTGGTGATACTTGCTTCATTCTTTAACTATAATATAATTATAAGAATGATAATGATGCTGATACTGATGTGCCTCAAAATGTGATAAGCAGTTTCCATGCATTGTTTTATTTAATACTAACCAAAAATTTATGTGGAATTTAGTAACAAAGTTTAGGATTAAGTTAAATAACTTTATGAAATCATACTCTTAGCAAATGGTGGACCTCAGATTGGAATGTAGGCAGTTCTTAAAAGAAATAACATGCAAAAGGGTAAAAGTATAATTACCCTGGTTAATTCATATTTAGAAATGATGAGTTGCCTCAATGTCAAACTGTATAAAGTAAATATTATCTCTATGGAAACTAGGTAATGACCAACAATTATCTTGCTGGCTATTAATCTGGTAACTGAGATCCTAATTCCAAGCCATTTAATACATTAAGTTAATTTCACTGAATTTGACACCATGATGCCTGTTCCTGGACATAGGTGATTATTCATATTACCTATAGCTTGTAAAATAGAAAGAGATAGGCAAATAAGCTGGTAATGTAAAAAAGGAAAAGTTGGTTTCATACTACCTTTCATTTGCATCAATGGTAGATATTCATCTACTGTTCATAAATATTTTATAATTTGTAAGTTTAAAGCTCTTACAGACATTTAAACAAATGTATTTTGTAGAAGAAAGAGTTGCTTAATTTCATAACACTAGACTTATTCTGTATTTATTATGCAATATGTTTAAAAAAGTATTTAGCAAATATATGAATGTGTTAGGTGTACATTCATATCAGAATTGTTAATGAGATGTTAGCTCTCTGGCAATTTAACCTTTATTTATTAGAGTAAAAATTTTCTAAAAAGAACAGGCATATGTTGGCTTAATTAGGTACTAGCCAAAAGTCTTTAAACCCATAGATGAGCCTGAACAAATCAGTTTCATTCATTTATAGATATTTGTTTTGATACTGTTTTTTTTGGCATTAAGGATATAGAAATGAACAAAACAAACTCCTCCCTTCATGAAGCTTACTTTGCAGTGGGAATACTCAGACAATTAACATAGAAATAAATAAATGTCAGATGGTGATAACTGCTGAGGATGGGTTTAAAGCAGAATAAAAGATTAGGATGTGGGGAGTGGCATTGTAGTTTGCTTTTTTTTTTTTTTAAGCTTTATTGAGGTATAATTGACAAATAAATTATGTGTGTAAAGTGAACAAAGTGATTTTTTGATATATGTGTACACTGTGAAAGGATCCCCTCCCTCAAGTTATTAAGCTCCTCAGATCTTTATCTTATAATTGAAAGTTTGTACTCTTTTGCCAGTCTTTCTCTATTTCTCCCACTTCCTAACCCCCGGCAGCCACTTTTATGCTGTTTCTATGAGTTCAACTCTGAAAGAAAGATTCCGTATATAAGTGACACCATGCGGTACTGGTCATATTGTGCATAATGCTGCTGTGAATGTGGGAGTACAGAGATCTCTTTGTGGTAATGATTTTGTTGACTGTAGGTAGATCACCAGAAGTAAGGTGGCTGCCTCATATGGGAGCTCTATTTTTAATTTCTTGAAGAACCTCCATACTGTTTTCCAGAGTGACTGCACCAGTTTATATTCCCACCAACAATGCACGAAGGTTCCCTTTTTTCCACATCCTCAAAAACACTTGTTCTTGTTTTGACTTTTTGATAATAGCAATCTTAACAAAAATGAGGTAACATCTCATTGTGGTTTTGATTTGCATTTCACAGATGATTAAGAATGTTGAACTCTTTTCTTCATGTACCTGTTGGCCATTTGTATGTCTTATTTGGAAAAAAAAATACTTATGTTTACTTATGTCCTTCGCCTATTTTTTTGTTGTTATTGAGTTATATGATTTTCTTGTATATTTGGCTATTAACCCCTTATAGGATGTATGATTTGCACATATTTTCTCCCATCCAGTTGGTTATCTTTGTTTCTTTTTCTTTTTTTCTTGATTATTTGCTTTTCTGTGCAGAAACTTTTTTGTTTGAAATATTCCTACTTGTTTGTTTTGCTTTTATTTTGTTTATTTTTGATATGTAGTCCAAAGCATCATTATCAAGATCAATGTCAAAGAGCTTATTCCCATGTTTACTTCTAGGAGGTTTACAGTTTCTGGTTTTAACTTTCAAGTCATTAATAAGTTTTGAATTGATTTTGGTGTATGGTGTAAGATTCCAGTTTCATCTTTTTGCACATGACTGTTTACTTTCCCCAACATTTTCTGTTGAAGAGACTGTCTTTTCCTCATTATATATGATTGGACTGTTTGTCAGAAGTTAGTTGTCATATATGAATGGCTTATTTCTTTGCTCTTCTGTTCCATTAAGCTGTCTGTTTCTATGCCAATACCATACTGTTTTGATTACTATAGCTTTGTAACATAGTTTGAAATCAGGACTTGTAATGTCTCCAGCTTTGTTTTTCTTTCTCAAGATTGCTTTGGCTATCTGGAGTCATCTGTGGTTCCGTACAAATTTTAGGATTGTGAAAAATGTCATCATGATTTTTGATAGGGAATTATATCAAATCTATAGGTCCCTTTGGGTAGTACAGCCTTTTTAAAAATATCAGTTCTTCCAATTTGTGAACATAAAACAACTCTATTTTTGTTTTCATCATTTTCTTTCATCAGTGTCTTTTATAGTTTTCAGTGTATATGTTTTTCACCTCCTGGGTTAAATTTATTCCTAGGTATTTTATTCTTTTGATGCAATTGTACATGTAAGTGTTTTATTTCTTAATTTATTTTTCTGATAGTTTCTTGTGTTAGTTTTCATTTTTAAGTATAGTGAATAGGTATTACTCAAAATAACGTATTGGAAAAAATTAGGGAGTAAGCCATAGAGACATTCGAGAAAAGTGTATCAGTGCAAAGGCTATGGGGTAAAGATCTGAGGCTGGAGCACACCTACAATGTTCTAGAAACAGTGAGAGGTCCAGGAGTGGGGGGTAGTCGAAGATGAGGGTATAGATATGATAGATATGATTAACAAGTGACCAATGAGGAGAGTAAGGTCATATCATGAGGAACTCAGTAGCCCATTGGAATCATACCAGCTTTCTGACTAGAGGAATTATCATGATCAGTCTCACTTAAGTGTATCTTCTGATTATCATGTAGAAAATAGATTGTGTGTTGATTAGGGAGAAGCAGGTGGGACTAGGGAGAGGCCAGAGACTGTTTAGAAGTATTGCAGTAAGCAAGGCAAGCACTGATAGAGTTTGTGCCAGCATGTTAATGGGGGAGATAGTGAGGAATGATCAGAATCTGTATATGATTTGAAGTGATAAGGACAGGATTTGTTAATACGATTTATGTGAGGTATGAAGAAGTCAAGGATGACTCCAAAATATGGGGGCTGCAAAGTGATTTACATAGTTAAGTAAACTACAACTACTAATTCAAAAAGTTTTTTGTGATTGAGAATTATTGAATGGCACTAAGAGTTTCCCTTTTGCTTTCAGTGGAACTTTTATAAAAATTACATTTAAGCATTTATATTAATTTTTATTTATTTATGTTTAAATAGTTCTTGCCAGTAGCCTCAGTCCATACCGTGAAGGAAGATTTATAGAGAGGCGACTGCGATCCTCATCAGAAGGAACTGCAGGGAGTAGCAGGATGATTTTGAAACCAAAAGATGGAAATGTAGAAGAAGTTAATAGTCTAAGGAAGCAAAGAGCAAGTTCATCATCTTCAAAAATGAACAGCATGGTAAGTATATACCTATGCTTGTGTATAATAAAATAATCCATATATTACTGGCATGTTCATGCCTCTTGCAAAATGAAAACAGACTGAAAAATAGGCATCTCATATTTTTGTTGTGTTTCTTTTTTAAAACCATTTTTAAAAATTGAAATATAGTTAATTTACAAAATAAATATATACATACACATATATATATACTTTTTCAGATTTTTTCCATTATAGATTATTACAACATATTGAATATAGTTTATTGTACTATACAGTAGATCCTTATTTATATACTTTACATATAATATTGGGAATATGTTAATCCAGAATGCCTAATTTACCTCCTCTCTACCACTTTCTCCTGTGGTAACCATAAGTTTGTATTCTGTGTCTGTGGGTCCTTTTCTGTTTTGTAAATAAGTTCATTTATGTCATTTTTTTTAGATTATACATATAAGTGATATCATATGATATTTGTCTTTCTCTGACTTACTTCATTCATTTAACATGATAATCCCAAGGTATATCCATATTGCTGCAAATGGCATTATTTAATTTTTTATGGCTGAGTAATATTCTATTACATGTATGTATGCACACACACAAACACACACACCACGTCTTCTTTATCCATTTATCTGTCAATGGAAAACTTTAGGTTGCTTCCATGTCTTGGCTATCATAAACAGTGCTGCACTATCATAAATAGTGCTGTTCATAGCAGCGTGGCTTGCATGTATCTTATTAAATTGAAATTTTCTCTGGATATATGCCCAGGAGTGGAATTGCTATGTCATATGGTATTTCTAGCTTTAATTTTCGGAGGAACCTCCATATAATTTTCCATAGTGACTGTACAAGCTTACATTCCCACCTACAGTGTAAGAGGCTTTCCTTTTCTCTACACCTTCTCTGGAAATTACTATTTGTAGACTTTTTAATGATGGCCATTCTGACCAGTATGTGATGATATTTCATTGTGGTTTTGATATGTGTTTCTCTAATAATTAGTGATATTGAGCATCTTTTTATGTGCCTCTTGGCCATCCGTATGAACTCTTTGTATGTTTGGGAAAATGATCCCTTGTCCATATCATCATATACAAATATTTTTTCCCAGTCTGTAGGTTGCTTTTTCATTTTGTCTATGGTTTCCTTCCCTGGTGGCTCAGAGGGTGAAGAATCTGCCTGCAATACAGGAGACTTGGGTTCGATCCCTGGATCGGGGAGATCCCCAGAAGAAGGGAATGGTAACCCATCCCAGTATTCTTGGCTGGAGAATTCCATGGACAGTCCATGGGGTTGCAAAGAGTTGGACACAACTGACTGTGCAAAACACTGGCTGTGCAAAAGTTTTTAAATTTAATTAGGTTCCATTGGAGAAGGCAATGGCACCCAACTCCAGTACTCTTGCCTGGAAAATCCCATGGACAGAGGAGCCTGGTAGGCTGCAGTCCATGGGGTCGCTAAGAGTTGGACACGACTGAGCAACTTCACTTTCACTTTTCACTTTCATTCATTGGAGAAGGAAATGGCAACCCACTCCAGTGTTCTTGCCTGGAGAATCCCAGGGACGGGGGAGCCTGATGGGTTGTCATCTCTGGGGTCGCACAGAGTCGGACATGACTGAAGCGACTTAGCAGCAGGTTCCATTTGTTTATTTTTGTTTTTATTTCCATTACTCTAGGAGGCAGATCTAAAAAGATATCTCTGTAATGTATGTCAAAGAGTACTCTGCCTATTTTACTCTAGGAGTTTTATAGTATCTGGTCTTACATGTAGGTCTTTAATCAATTTTGAGTTTATTTTTGTATGTGGTGTTAGCGAATGTTTTAATTTCATTCTTCTACATATATCTTTCCAGTTTTCCCAGCACCACTTATTGAAGAGTCTATGTTTTGAAGGGAAACTTGGTCTGCATGGTTGTTGTTATAAGTCAGAGAGGATAAGTTTTCACTTGAGACTCTTAGGACAAATAGAAGCAACAGCAGGATAGTGACCCCTAAAACCTGTCTCCCTTACTTCCGTGGGAAATATGATATTTTTATTCTGGAATAAGGCCCTGTGATATGCAAGCTAAGAAATATGCTGATCACGACACCCTCTGATGTCATCATTTCACAGTATTTCTTCACCCTCTAGCCACCTAAAAAATGTCCTGTTTAAAGCACACCTATGCCAGTGCTACTCTCAGACGCTTTAGTGGATTCTGCTTTGCTCTTTCCTAATATAGTTCCCCTTCCACATAGGGTAAAGATCTTTGGGGGTCAAGGTGATATGCCTGTCCAAAGCTTTAACACATTCTGGGTGACTGAGACTCCAGATTCCTGGCATAAACTAGAAGCCTGCACATGAGGGTGGAAATGGGATGTGTGTAGGAGGGTAGGGTGCGAACCTGGACTTGTGAGCTGAAATGTCTTAGAGGTAGTTGTATTAGCTCCCTCATAACACGGGATACAGCTAGGGTGGAAAAAGATGACAAGTGAACTGCAGCCCAGAGGGTCTGTGAGGCCTAAGGTCTCACAGATTCTGGGATGGGCTTGCCTTTTGCATTCACTTTGCTCCCTTTGTCACAAACGTGTCCTTTCTCAGCGGTGTTTTTATTTTTAGTGTTTAACAGTGTTTGTTTAAAAAAGATCTATCTACCTACTTACTGATGGATATATGAGAAAAATGCTCAAAACTAAATCACTTATATCTGTATATATTTTAGATAATTATGTTTCAAATGAATATATTATGGCATCATTGAGGATTCCAATGTGAAAAAACAGTAAGTTACTGAGATAACTGTTGGGGGCCAGAGTGAGGTACTCCGCCCATGGCAAAGGTCATGAGGAAGGAGGCTCGACATACGCAAAGGCGGGATCGAGCCTCAGGAGTCCCCCTGGAAATCCTCGAGTGTCTACCCCCATAACCAGAGCCTGCCTACTTTACTACTTTGTGCTCTTACCTACACCTCTGACTTTACGAGGGGCTGTCCCCCACCACCTCTTTCGGAGAAGGAGTTAACCTAGAGCTCCAGTCAATAAAAACTCTTGGGTGTGACAAGAGTGTTTTAACCTACAAACTCCTCTGAAGGTTCTCTAGCCTGCCTGACAGGCTCGTCCGGCCACATGTGATTGCTCACAGCCTCCCAACCGTGAGAGGCACGGGATGCTTTAAACCCTCTAAAAACAGGTTCTTTAGAGAAGTTAGAAAACTATAAGTATAGTGGGCTAATTAGAAATTGTGTTGGTGAAGGGTTTTTCATTTGTTGAGCCAATGTTTGTTGCTAAGTCCCCATATCCCCTGCCCTTACACACATTAATTAATATATAGAAGGAATAAATATTAACCTTTGATATTAATCACGTTAGACCTTAGGCTAAGTAAATTCTTTCCTTAACTAAAACCCACTACACCCTCACCCTGTAGGAATGTAACTTTATTTGGGTGGCGTCTGTTTTGAGAATAATCAGCCCTGGAGAAATAAGTGTCCTGATTGACTGACCGCTGTCACAAGGAGAGGGTCATAAATTGTCAGCAGGCCCCCCTGGCCAGAAGATGATGTAACACCGCTAAGACCTCTGTATGCATTTGTGTGAAGCACCTGACTTTAATAAAAGTCAGGACTGCTGTCCCCACGTGACTTTTGTATAACATCTCAGTGTATAAAAACAGACTCTGGAAAATAAAGAATTGGGATCAGTTCCTCGAAATACTGGTCTCCCCATGTCTCTCTCTCACTCTGGCTGAGTCTCCATCTGGAGCGCGGAACCCACCAAGCTTACTAATTTTGCCTGGGCTTCTAAGATCCGACCGGGGAGGCCTCAGTGTCTCCTCTCCTTCGGGAGAACGGAAGGACGCCTGCGGCCTACGTAAGTGGTGCAAACTTCTTGTCTTGAAGTTTTATTGGTCTCCCGCGTAAACCAAGCTACTCAGCCTCTTTTCTCCACTGAATTTTCCTACTGAGCTATCCTCATCCTATTACTCTTTATATCTTTGATAAAATATTTAAATAAATAGGTCGCCGACGCCGTCCCCGCTTCGAATACCCTGGATCAGCCGGGGCAGGACCCCGGCAGATAACCTTGAGTGATAGCAAAGCCATTGTGCTTGAAGTAGAGGTTCTAGCCATGAGGCCAGGCTTGGCCAGATTTTACAGATCAGTATCTATAAAACGACAGTAATGGGTTTCTTGTTACTGTTATGCTAAAAAATGATTATGTGTGTATTTATATTTGTGTATATAGATACATTATGTTATTTTATATTGCATCTTTCTGTCATTTGCATTGAAAATATTTTATTATTATTGCAATATTGCAATTGATTTTTTTGTCTAAAGACAAGAACATGTTAAAATAGATTTCCAATTGATGCAACGTTAAGATGTGTGGCCAGTGAATTATTGCAAAACATTTTCCTCACCAGATTTGTATTATCCCTTTGTAGAGATGAATTTATATTAATAAGTGTGCACTGTTTATTACCGTCACCCAAAGTTGGGCCTTTTATGTATTCTTTTTATATCACGTTTTTAGTGCTATTGATGCATTTATATAAATGTCCTTGTAACACCACAAAATCATTATTATTCTCAGATATGATTTCAAGATTTAAAATTTTAAATGTCAAATGTAAAAATAAGATTTTGTTATTTTATTTGAGGTTTTTTTATAAATTTTCAAAAAGTGTACCTGCAGTGATGTAGATTGTCCACTAGATGTCAGAATTACACCATTGTCATGATAGGGGAAAAGCTGTGAAGACTGGACAGAAACTTGGTTAAACCATTGTGCGTATTCACTGAATTCACAGGTAAGATTTGTTGAAATAAATACTGACACACTAGAATTTGCACATGAAATGTATCAGAATTACTTTATGACTCTATTTATTAGGACTTTGCAATGTCTCAATCTTTATAGTTTAATAGTTAATTTAACTTGCATAAATTGTATTATTTAACTCCTAGCATTATAAGGACGGAGAAGGCAATGGCACCCCACTCCAGTACACTTGCCTGGAAAATCCCATGGATGGAGGAGCCTGCAGTCCATGGGGTCGCTAGGAGTCGGACGCGACTGAGCGACTTCACTTTCTCTTTTCACTTTCATGCATTGGAGAAGAAAATGGCAACGCACTCCAGTGTTCTTGCCTGGAGAATCCCAGGGACGGAGGAGCCTGGTGTGCTGCCATCTCTGGGGTCACACAGAGTCGGACACGACTGAAGTGACTTAGCATAGCATAGCATTATAAGGAAGGAATGCTAGGATTTTTTTTTTAAGGTAATTTTAGCTATATGTGAAACAAGTGACATATATTTAGGAAATGATAGCTTTATGTGTGAAAAATAGCATACATTTTCTATATTCTTCTTCCAAAATAATTGAGGTGAGTATATGTATTTGAGAATGCATCCATAGCTCAGTTATTCTTTCCTTTTAGAAAAATAGTAGTAACATGTATTTTTAATACTTATTTCAGCGAAGGGACTACTCTTAATGCTTCACATATATTATCACATTCCATTCTCACAATATTACGAATTGTGTGAATTTGTTATTGAACACATTTTGCAAAAGAGGAAACTAAGGCACTAAGAAGATAAGCAACTTGCTCAGAAACATAGTAAGTGGCAGAGATAGAATTTAGATTTGGATCCTTGCTCTCTTAAATACAAATTCTGCATGCTTTGAGGGGAATGGGATAGATTTAAATTTAATTTTTCATCTTTCTTGTGTTATTTCTGTATAATGAAGTTAACACTTGTAAGGCAACCTATGCTTGCTCTAAGTCTAGACTACAATTGTCTGTAAGGGATGCAAAAAAGAAACAAAATTTAGTACTTACTCTGGATTTAAAATGTGGTAATATTTCTTGATATGTTGATGGACAGTATCAGATGAGAAATATCCAAAAAGGAACTTTGTCACAAAAGAAGGTATTTATACTTAGAAAGTGCTAGAGTACTTCATGTATTTCAAGAAGGTTTAATTCTACTGATGGGTATGGCTCTATTTTTAAGACGCTGAATGTTCCTCTGAATGATGAAAAATATTTCCTAATTGGTAATAGGTGAAAGATGCCAGAATGCTAGTGTTTTTGTACAGTTTGGGTATATACAGTATGAAAGGGAAAGGGCAGGATGTGTTAACTCTTTGAACATCAATGAGTCAGAAGAAATTGGACTTTGCTTCCATTTATTACAAGAAATCAAGCATATCTGTAAGAATTTGATAGACATTCAAATTTATTATAATTCTTCAAACTGATTTAAGTAGAGACTTCCCTTAATTTTCCTCTGAGTAACTTTCTTGATTCTTCCCTTAGAATGGTCCAAACATTTAAAAATAATCTTTCTAGAAATAGGCTCTTTATTTTTCAAAGCTTTCCCTCCAGATTATGGTGTATAAATGATTCAACATAAGATTCAGTCTTGGTTTTTTCCAGAAACTTTACACAGTGAAGTCTAACTCCAAATATTTACCAGATCACCCTTCTCTGAAAAAAGGATTAATGTGAGGATAGATTTGTGTGTGTTAAACAACACATAGCACCTAGAAGCACTAAAGAAAGTAAAGTGCCTGAGTGTATGAGAAAGGGCTACATAAAGAGCAAAAATACCCTCCACATCCAAGTGACTTTATAATATAGATTTATTTCTTCCTCAGGCTACATGTTCATTGTAGAAGGTGCCGGAGTTCCATTAAGCGTCTCCTCCTATATCCAGGCTGCTGAAGCAGCAGCCATTGCAAACATTGCCTGTCACTGTGGTAAAGAGAGATCTCTGGAGGCCTCGTCCCAGTAATAAATGTTTTCCTTGTGAAAGACTTCATTTCCTCTCACAATTCATTGAGCAAATCTGATCACCTGGCCCCAACTAGCCACAAAAGGGACCTGGGAATAGTCCGTCCATGTGTCTAGATGATGTAGACTCAGACATTGGATCAGGGGCACTATTATCATCTTCCCAAATAGAATATTGTATCTCAGTTCTTTCAATTAACTGAGATTTCCTGCTTACCCCGTCCCTCCTTTTTGTTTTCAGGCATTTGATGGTCATAAAGTCAAATTATGCCTCACACTGAGTTTGTCACTATGGTTCAGAAAGAGGAAAGCATCTTGGAATTGAAAAATTAATTCTAACCGCAAGTTTTGTCTTCTGAGATGTGTTCTCTTCCTGACGGAAAAGCCGTGTATATATCTAAATTACTTGACTCCAGGTTTGGGAATCCTACTATATTTGGAAATTCTTGTTTTTATTACAGTAAAAGCTGGTTTGGAAAGTTGTGTTAGTTTTATTTTTTTTTTTTTTTTTTGTTTTTTTTTTTTTTTGTTTTTTTTTTTTTTTTATTCTTCCAATTTTATTTTATTTTTAAACTTTACATAATTGTATTAGTTTTGCCAAATATCAAAATGAATCCACCACAGGTATACATGTGTTCCCCATCCCGAACCCTCCTCCCTCCTCCCTCCCCATACCATCCCTCTGGGCCGTCCCAGTGCACCAGCCCCAAGCATCCAGCATCGTGCATCGAACCTGGACTGGCAACTCGTTTCCTACATGATATTTTACATGTTTCATTGCCATTCTCCCAAATCTTCCCACCCTCTCCCTCTCCCACAGAGTCCATAAGACTGTTCTATACATCAGTGTCTCTTTTGCTGTCTCGTACACCGGGTTATTGTTACCATCTTTCTAAATTCCATATATATGCGTTAGTATACTGTATTTATGTTTTTCCTTCTGGCTTACTTCACTCTGTATAATAGGCTCCAGTTTCATCCACCTCATTAGAACTGATTCAAATGTATTCTTTTTAATGGCTGAGTAATACTCCATTGTGTATATGTACCACAGCTTTCTTATCCATTCATCTGCTGATGGACATCTAGGTTGCTTCCATGTCTTGGCTATTATAAACAGTGCTGCGATGAACATTGGGGTACACGTGTCTCTTTCCCTTCTGGTTTCCTCAGTGTGTATGCCCAGCAGTGGGGTTGCTGGCTCATAAGGCAGTTCTATTTCCAGTTTTTTAAGGAATCTCCACACTGTTCTCCATAGTGGCTGTACTAGTTTGCATTCCCACCAACAGTGTAAGAGGGTTCCCTTTTCTCCACACCCTCTCCAGCATTTATTGCTTGTAGACTTTTGGATCGCAGCCATTCTGACTGGTGTGAAATGGTACCTCATAGTGGTTTTGATTTGCATTTCTCTGATAATGAGTGATGTTGAGCATCTTTTCATGTGTTTGTTGGCCATCTGTATGTCTTTTTTGGAGAAATGTCTATTTAGTTCTTTGGCCCATTTTTTGATTGGGTCGTTTATTTTTCTGGAGTTGAGCTGTAGGAGTTGCTTGTATATTTTTGAGATTAGTTGTTTGTCGGTTGCTTCATTTGCTATTATTTTCTCCCATTCTGAAGGCTGTCTTTTCACCTTGCTAATAGTTTCCTTTGATGTGCAGAAGCTTTTAAGGTTAATTAGGTCCCATTTGTTTATTTTTGCTTTTATTTCCAATATTCTGGGAGGTGGGTCATAGAGGATCCTGCTGTGATGTATGTCGGAGAGTGTTTTGCCTATGTTCTCCTCTAGGAGTTTTATAGTTTCTGGTCTTACGTTTAGATCTTTAATCCATTTTGAGTTTATTTTTGTGTATGGTGTTAGAAAGTGGTCCAGTTTCATTCTTTTACAAGTGGTTGACCAGATTTCCCAGCACCACTTGTTAAAGAGATTGTCTTTAATCCATTGTATATTCTTGCCTCCTTTGTCGAAGATAAGGTGTCCATATGTGCGTGGATTTATCTCTGGGCTTTCTATTTTATTCCATTGATCAATATTTCTGTCTTTGTGCCAGTACCATACTGTCTTGATAACTGTGGCTTTGTAGTAGAGCCTGAAGTCAGGTAGGTTGATTCCTCCAGTTCCATTCTTCTTTCTCAAGGTCGCTTTGGCTATTCGAGGTTTTTTGTATTTCCATACAAATTGTGAAATTATTTGTTCTAGCTCTGTGAAGAATACTGTTGGTAGCTTGATAGGGATTGCGTTGAATCTATAAATTGCTTTGGGTAGTATACTCATTTTCACTATATTGATTCTTCCAATCCATGAACATGGTATATTTCTCCATCTATTAGTGTCCTCTTTGATTTCTTTCACCAGTGTTTTATAGTTTTCTATATATAGGTCTTTAGTTTCTTTAGGTAGATATATTCCTAAGTATTTTATTCTTTCCGTTGCAATGGTGAATGGAATTGTTTCCTTAATTTCTCTTTCTGTTTTCTCATTATTAGTGTATAGGAATGCAAGGGATTTCTGTGTGTTGATTTTATATCCTGCAACTTTACTGTAGTCATTGATTATTTCTAGTAATTTTCTGGTGGACTCTTTAGGGTTTTCTATGTAGAGGATCATGTCATCTGCAAATAGTGAGAGTTTTACTTCTTCTTTTCCAATTTGGATTCCTTTTACTTCTTTTTCTGCTCTGATTGCTGTGGCCAAAACTTCCAAAACTATGTTGAATAGTAATGGTGAAAGTGGGCACCCTTGTCTTGTTCCTGACTTTAGAGGAAATGCTTTCAATTTTTCACCATTGAGGATAATGTTTGCAGTGGGTTTGTCATATATAGCTTTTATTATGTTGAGGTATGTTCCTTCTATTCCTGCTTTCTGGAGAGTTTTTATCATAAATGGGTGTTGAATTTTGTCAAAGGCTTTCTCTGCATCTATTGAGATAATCATGTGGTTTTTATTTTTCAATTTGTTAATGTGGTGTATTACATTGATTGATTTGCGGATATTGAAGAATCCTTGCATCCCTGGGATAAAGCCCACTTGATCGTGATGTATGATCTTTTTAATGTGTTGTTGGATTCTGATTGCTAGAATTTTGTTAAGGATTTTTGCATCTATGTTCATCAGTGATATTGGCCTGTAGTTTTCTTTTTTTGTGGGATCTTTGTCAGGTTTTGGTATTAGGGTGATGGTGGCCTCATAGAATGAGTTTGGAAGTTTACCTTCCTCTGCAATTTTCTGGAAGAGTTTGAGCAGGATAGGTGTTAGCCAGTTTTAGATTACTCAGCAAATGTGCACAGAGTTGCCCTGAACTATTTGTGCTGAGTGATCCTGACAGTGTTCACTTATGGCCACTTTTATTCTGACACAGTGTAATTCCTCTCATTTGCAGTTTGGCATCCTGCTGCTTTTGTGTAGAAACTGTGAATAGCATAGTAAAAACAAGAACTGTAGAACTTCTTCTCTGAAGAATGGATCAGACTTACAGTTGAGAAAAAAAGTAGTGACTTGCATATCATCAGCATTTCATGTTGTATTCTAATTCTTTTCATTGTATTTTATATGTTGAAATCTAGAATTTAAATATTATTGACAATAGTTGATTAATCTAAGACTAATAAAACCCTGTATTAAATAGCCAAGCACTTAACTCTGCATTCACTTTTCTTCTGGGGCCTACTGTTTTCTCCTTTGTTAGCATTTTCTATATTCATTCATCCATTCATCAATTCATTCACAGTTTCTTTCAATAAATGTTTATTGAAAACTTAATACTTTGTTTTCAGAACTTTACTTTGAAAATACAAAGATGAAAGAGACAGCCCTTGAGGATTTTATAGTTCCAGATTGTGAGACATTAACCTAATCTTATCAATGCAACAGATTTAACCATTTTGACCATCTTAAAATTCAGGATGGGTAGGGGCATGCTTGATTTGGGTTGTGACCATTGATATCAAAAGTTAAAAGGATTAAAAAAGGCCACAACAATTTCTGTATCCCAGTGTACAAATTGACACTGTTAATTGTATGCATGCCTCCCTGGCTAATTTCTAGAATTGAGGATAGTGATAGTGGTGAGAAGGAACTCTGGGGGATATTGGGACAGTAAGGAAGAAAGTACAAAATAACTGTTTAAAGAATCCGTTTTAAAATATCCCACCTCTACTATCCACTAGGGAAAATTGTTTTCCTGGGCTTGTTTAGTATATGCACTTTCTCATTTCTGTTTTATGGCATGAAAGTTGTTCAGGCTCAAAATTAAGAGCAAATGAAAGATCATTGGAAGATCTGATTTAAGAAATTTCTCCTCTTAATCCTGAAATCTTAAATAAGACTTTAAAATACATAAAAATTTTAATGGCTTTTTGAGAGTTAAAGATCTCAGCATTCATGGAACATTGTGAATGGAATTAAAGCTATCATCATTGCATGCTACAAGGACAGTTAGTGAGAAAAGGAAGTCATTAATCTATTTAGGAAAATGGGGGCATACAAATCATTCTCCTCAATCCTTATATATTGTAAGAAGGAGAGTCATAAGTATCAGTCATTACACATGCAATTAAATTTGTTGATAAGTAGTATATTAATTTTAGATTAATAGCCCTAATCCGTAATGCCTTTATTGATTTTTCTAGTTACTTGTTATACTTTTCCTATCAATGTCCTTCTAAGTTGTCTTTGGCACTCACTATGTAGTTATCTGAATATGTCTCATTTTATTACTTGATTTCATTCAGTCTTTTAAATGGAAGACATTTTGTATATATTAGCATTTATTATAGCACTTAAAAGTGCCTGGTGTACAATAAGTATTGGTGAATTAAAGGTAAACTTGCTAATTAGGTTGTGATATAGATACTATAGATATGAATTAAGGCCTTTAGTACAATCACTGTGTGTGGTATGCTTATGGATATTTTTGTATATTCTTAATTTATGCAGATGTACAGATGTTTCTATGATACACTGATAAAACTCTGGGTTTTGATGCTAAGTACTTGATCAAGACCATATCAACTTTGATATTGTTCTAGTAGAAACATCATTCATTTAGGATAATCAACCTTATAGAATGGCTCTTCGGATCCTATCAGTGCAACAGTTATGGACTAGCCAGAAATAGTCAATTGTTTGTGATATTATTGAGAACCCATTAAATAAATACAAGTTCTAAGTCAAATATGTCTATGAGGGTTGGGAGATGGAGAGGGGGTATGAAGACTTAGTGTTTAATGGGGTCAGAATTTTGATTTAGGAAAGGGAAAAATTAAGAGATGGATGATGGTGAGAGTTGCACAGCAATATAAATGTACTTAGTGCCACTGAAAGTGAAAGGGAAGTGAAGTTGCTCAGTCGTGTCCGACTCTTTGCGACCCCATGGATTGTAGCCTGCCAGGCTCTTCCATCCAAGGGATTCTCCAGGCAAGAGTACTGGAGTGGGTTGCTGTTTCCTTCTCCAGGTGCCACTGAACTGTACAGTTAAATATGGTTAAAACGGTTTGTTTTAGTTCTGTGCCTTTTACCACAGATTTTTTGATATGTCACCTACATATATTATTTATTTAATATATCCATTCTTAATATATTTATTTAATATATTATTATTTAATATATCACCTACATATATTATTTTTCCATCTCCTTTTTATTATAAACTTGTAGATTCAGAATTGCCTTTTAAAAAAAAGAAGAATGAGGTAAAATATTCCATTCTTTTTTTTTTGGTCTTTCACTTTAGCTTTTGGGATGAGTAATTTTTTTTTTTTTGAAGCTGTCATAATTTATATGTTTGGTGCACAATGCTATGAATAACATATTCAGAGAGAAAAATCACTTCATCTTCAAATGCTTTAACATCAGTTGTAAGTAATTGCAGTATCCTAATTATTACCATTTCTCTTCATACAATTCACATGAAAATGTCCATAGCACCTAATTTTCCCCTCTGTGATTACATTATTCAAATTTACTAGTTTGTTCAGGCTGATGTAACAAAATATCACAGACTGGGTAGCTTATAAATGGCAGAAATTTATTTACCACAGTTCTGGAGGGTTGGAAGTCCAAGATCAAAGTGGCAGCATGGTTCCTGATTTGTAGCCAGCACTTTCTTGCTGTGTCTGATGGAAGGAGTTGGGATCTCTCTGGAGCTTCTTTTATGCAGGCACTAATCCTGCTCATGAAGAATCTACCATGATGACCTAGCACCTCCCAAAGGCCCCCATTCTAATACCATCATCTTTAGCAATTAGTATTTCACCATAAGAATTTTGGAGGTACACAAACATTCAGGACATAGCAATAAGTGATCACATTTTAGTAATAGCAATACTAGAATATATTCAAAGCTTTATTAAGAATAATACATATTTCTATTATTATTTATTGGCGAAGGCAATGGCACCCCACTCCAGTACTCTTGCCTGGAAAATCCCATGGACGGAGGAGCCTGGTAGGCTGCAGTCCATGGGGTCGCTAAGAGTCGGACACGACTGAGCGACTTCACTTTTACTTTTCACTTTTCACTTTCATGCATTGGAGAAGGAAATGGCAACCCACTCCAGTGTTCTTGCCTGGAGAATCCCAGGGACGGGGGAGCCTGGTGGGCTGCCGTCTATGGGGTCGCACAGAGTCGGACACGACTGAAGTGACTTAGCATAGCACAGCATAGCACATTATTATTTATAAAGGAAATAATTAATAAGTCCAATAGTAGAAGAAAATTAAAGATTTTTTTCTCTAGCCACACTATATCTGGGATACTGTTAGACACTTTATGTTGTTGTTGTTCAGTCTCTAGGTCGTGTCTGATGCTTTGTGATCCCATGGACTGCAGTACTCCAGGTTTCCCTGTCTTTCACTATTTTCCAGAGTTTGCTCAAATTCATGTCCGTTGCATCCATGATGCTATCTAACTATCTCATCCTCTGCTGTCCTCTTATCCTTTTGCACTCAAGCTCTCCCAGCATCAGGGTCTTTTCCCGTGAGTGGGCTGTTCACAGCAGGTGGCCTAAGTATTGGAGCTGTAGCTTTAGCATCAGTCCTTGCAATGAATATTCAGGACTGATTTCCTTTAGGATTGACTGGTTTGATTTCCTTGCTGTCCAAGGGACTCTCAACTATCCAACACCACAATTTGAAAGCATCCATTCTTCGGCACTTAGCCTTCATTATGGTTCAACTCTCACATCTGTACATGACTACTACTACTACATGGAAAAACTATAGCTTTGACTGTACGGACTTTGTTGGCAAAGTAATGTCTCTGTTTTTTAACACACTGTCTAGGTTTGTCATAGTTTTTCTTCCAAGGAGCAAGCGTCTTTTGATTTCATGGCTGCAGTCACCATATGTAGTAACAATTTTATATCCCTCTGAAATTAAGAAATTGGAAAATTAAGGTTATTTACCTTTTAATCTTGGATTAGAATGCAAAGATGGCAGTTGCATTTGTAATTGGATCAGTTAATGTCAGTTTTCTGAAAGATGAAAACTGTTTATGTCTTGTTTAGGTAACCACATGAGCTGACACAGCATTCATAGCATGAGAAAGAATATTTATTGACTCAAGATCCCTGGAAAGTCTTGATAATCTGAACAGCTGCATAGTCTGTAACATGTAATTGACCTTGAAGAAAATATATTTTCTGAGAGAATAATCATTGGCATTTGAAGTTTTTACATTACTCTGGTTACACAGTGAAAAAAAGTTTATTCTTCCTAGGATTATTTTATTATTTTGAAATTTAAATACAAGCTATTAAATTAATTTTCATAAATTAAAAAAGCAAAACAAGTTTTAACTTTGAAGGTCAAGAAAAATATTGTAGTAAAATTATATATAATGCATTATAATCACTTTATAGAAAATATATATTTTAATATGTGAATATTATTTTTCAAATAATTTTTAACAATCAAGACAAATGTTTATAATTATTTCAGAAACTGTCATATCGCAACTCAGAATAAGAAAGTGTGATTTACTAATGAATCAAACATATACATTTCACACTTTTCCTATGTGATGATATTTTTGTTTAGTCATTCTTAATTTAGAGTAGCTGTCATTTTATTACTTTTATAATTTAATTCAGTGTTCATGTCACTCTAGTTCTAAAAGTTTGCTCTGAAATTCCTCCTTTTTAAATATCTTTTGTTCTTAGCCTGGTCCATTCAACTGGCAACAACCCACGTGCTTTTATTTCATTCCATCCTTTAGGCTCTTTATTGTATACATTTGTAATTCCTTTACAAAATTATGCTTATAATGCTTGGCTGGTTGTCTTCAACATTATCCACTGATTAGTTTATGCTTCAGTGAGAAACACAAAGAATGTTTTTTGTCAAGAGAGACTCAACACGAATCAGAACGTTTATCAGCTGTCAAGAGGTACAAGTGAAGTAGGTCATATGAAGTACAAGTGAAGAAAGAGGTCTGGAATACCAACCCACCTTCCCAGCTCCTTTGTACATCTGGGAAGCACTGGCCCAGACTGCTGGATAAAGTTTGGATTCTTAGATGTATATAATTGCCTCATTAACACAGAAAGAGGCAATCAGTACAAAATTTCTCATTGTTTTTCTTTTTAATTATAGTCCTCTTGCTGTATACTACATTCCCAGAACTTACCTTGTAAGTGAAAATTATATTTCACGTGGTCAAACAGATACATGGAAAAATCACAGTGTATTAGACTTATGGCAATAGAATGAGAGGTTTGTGAAAAAGGTATTTGTGTAAGGAAAGTTGCTAAAAATCCAAGGACTGAAACTTTGGAGTGGATCTGGAAAAAATATGCAGAGAATTGACTTTTGCTCTCATAGTTATGGCTACTGTCCCTTTCTCCCCTATCTATGCTACTATCCTATTTCAGTTTTTATACAATGATTCTCAATCCTTCCCTTCTGTTTCTAAGGCCATATTGGAGAAGCAGCAATTATGTTACTTAAACTAGGACCTTCCTTTGAGAGTCCATGTAATATGTTTCAGTAATTAAGTCTACCCTCCCTACTGTCACCCACAATATGCTTTTTTTGGTTTTATTTTCAAGTTGATGGCAGCAAGTTGAGCCAAAGACAGTGGCAGAAGTTTTGTGCATTGTGTAAGCAACATGCATTTGACACTTGCCAACTAGGAGAGCACCACGCATAGCCCACTCCTGTTTTACTCTCTTGTCTTTCACTGCTTTTTCTGCTTTGTCTCCTCTGGAGCTTCCTGTGGATTGTGCTTCCAGCTGGCTGTAGTCCAAGAGGAACTTGCATACAGGGTGTGGGCACAAAGGGGAGGTTGGAGTTTTCAGCATGACTTCAGAAGGGAAGAAAATCTATTAAATAACTTTAGTTTCCTAAATTATAAGAAAAGTAATAATGTAATATAATGTAGTAAATTAATAAAGTCTTAAACAATTTTATAGTATTTTCTTGCTTTTACACACTTTTTTCACCCGAATGCCCTTCATGCCTTCTAGTATTTAGTATCTTATAAGAATGTGCTATTTTGTTTTCTCTTTGCAAAACTTTTCTGGGATAAAATCATATTGTTTAGGAACCAAAGGCAAATTGTTTCTTCTAATACATGAAAATGATCAAAGTAGACAAATTTACAAGATAGGAGTTCTTTTCATGTCATCTAAGTATGACTTTTTAATTTTTTAAATATGCAAGGATGGTATGATAAAAGGAACAAGTGATGGGGAAAGGACACCGAATTCTAGTCTCCTGTCTTTCACTTAATAATAGTACCCACCTCATCGGTTGTTTTAAGAATCAAATACTATATTTTATGTGAAAAGGCTTTATAAAATCTAAAGTACTGTATTAATGAAAATGACACATATTTATTAATATCATGAGTTGAAGCCAGAAACTGAAAAAAAGTAGCATTGACTATTCCAGTATCCACTTAGAAAGGAAAACATTTTAAGAGCCAAACTCACATTTAAAGTTCTCATGACAGTTAAGTTGAGTGGGCTCCTTTAAGCCACCACAAAAATAATCCTTAAAAATTCAAGTAATATTAATATATAAGTTAATGCTTTATAAAGGTAGCCTACTATTTACTTGATTTCTCATTTATTTTTCAGAAATCCTTATGTTTTTCAAAATCAGTTTATGTGGCTTAGAAAAAACTGAGATGTGCACTTAAGATTTGCATATTTTACTATGTTTGTGTTATATTTGAATTAGAAAGTTTACTCCACAAGTTATTTTCTGATTGTGATATTAGGAAAAAAGCATCTGCCAGCAGCCAAGTGTCTTGGCTGTTTACAAAGAAACTTAATTTGCATCCTTTTTCTTCTTAGATAAAAAAGTTTAAACATTGTGGACATTTATGTGAACACTCTCATAATGCCCTGATAAATTACTTAATTTAAAAGTATCTTCTGTTAAATCTCAAGTTAATATTATCAAAAAGAGTAATAGTGACTTCCAGAACAAAAGAATAATGTTGAACAGTGAATTATAGAGTAACTTATTTTACTTTAAATATAAATTTTGAGCTATAGTGTATTTACTAGTGGTATTAGTCTGTTCTGAGATAACTTAAGATCCCTAAACATTTGTGAGAGAAACTTTTATGACACACTCAAGTTTTTGCTTTTGTCTTTCTTCTTTCTACTGGAAGAATACATCTACCAGTAGGATAGTCAGCTTGAATATTTGAACTGCATGAATTTGAACAGGGAGAGGAGTAACCAGCTGTCAGATAGTTCATATGATGTATTAGGTGCTGGTCGGAATGAGACAGTATATCTCAGCATGCTGTTGCCTTCAGTAGATTTATATTCCAAAGAAATGTGGATACATTAATACAAATAGGGATTTCAAATGAAAAGAAGATCAGCCACCTAGCTATGGTTCATGAATCACAGTGATAAAAGGGTTCACTGTTCCTTTTATTTTTTAATAATAATAATGAAAGTAGAAATTATTGCTGAGTCGAATGGGTGCCAGGGTACACTGATCCTAAAGATTTAACTTGACCCAGCAATCCACTGGAAGCTGCTATAGCTGAGAAAAAAGAACTAAGCAGAGATGCTGGGCTTACATTTAGAATAAGAGAAAGGAACTATTAATGCATGCTTTTCTCCAGTTGCGTTCATCTCTCTAGGAAATCCTGCATGACAAAAGAGAGTTGGGACACTATTAAGTTTTATAAAGTGATACTATAGTTGCTTGAAGGGAACTTACTATTACACTGCTGGAAGCCTGTAAGGTCTGTTGACTAAAGAAGTTCAAAGATAGCCACTGTTGTTCAGTATATAGTTTTGTTTTGTATGTTTTGATTCAGTGCAGTGGGGTCAAACATAAAGAATGGTAATGTCTGTGGCGTTTTATGATTTTCTCCTTTTTGTTATAAGTAGACTATTAGGTAATTTTAAGGAAATCAGAACTGCTGACCATACAAATGGTTTTCACAGAAATTGCTTTTTGCTCTATTAAAACAACAACATAAAGTGATTTTCTGATTATTGACACTGTGACTTTGCTAAAAATTCCTATATTCATTTAAAAATAAGAATCATTTTGCCATAAAAAGCAAATTATTCTGGTTCAATAAGCAAACCTATTTTACTAAAGCAATAGATAAAAACTTCATTAGAAATACTTTTTCTTTTTCCTCTCTGAAACAGGATCACATTAATAAAACCACAATAAAATTGTTAAGGGTAAAGAAGCAGCCCAAATTGAAGAAAAATGCAAAAGATGATTCTATTATGTGGACTTAATGGGCAAGCAAAGTGAATTTTCAGTTGAACCCAGTGCTAGATATGTGCCCTAGATATATATTACACACTGTTTGAAGGGCATGGCAACCGAGAGGAGGTCGCCATAACTTACTGGTGGCAGCTGAGTTCTGTGATATTAAAAAGAAAATCTTTCATTAAAATAAAAAATCTAGGTTTCCTGTGAGGGTCATTGAATTCTTATATTCTTAAAAGACAGGTTCCTTACTCACAAGGACAACTTCCTGGAAGAGGTAGGAAATGACTAGTTCTGGAATCTGTTCCAAGTCTTAGTAATGTATCAAACAGGAAGCAGCCTACTAACAGCTCAGAAAAATAGAAATAAGGGGGTGTACAGTGATCCTTCATATCCATGAGTTCCACATTCATGGATTCAACCCATTGGATAAAATGTATTTTTTAAGATTCCTGAAAATTCCAAAGAGCGTTGAATTTGCTGGGCACTGGCAATTATTTACATAGTAATTGCATTGTAATTTAGCCATTCCTTACTCCAGGGGATCTTCCCTATCCAGGGATAGAACCTGGGACTCCTACATGGCAGATCAAAGGCAGATTCTTTACTGACTGAGCCACCAGAGAAGCTCTAGGTACAATGCATAATTTAGTGGCTCAGACTGTAAAGAATCTGTAATGCGGGAGACATGGGTTCCATCGCTGGGTTGGGAAGATCCCCTGGAGGAGGGCATGGCAACTCACTCCAGTATTCTTGCCTGGAGAATCCCCATGGACAGAGGTGCCTGGCAGGTTGCAGTTCATGGGGTTTCAAAGAGTCAGACACGACTGAGCAACTAAGCACAGCACAAAGATGATTTAAAGTGTTTGGGAGGATCAGGGTAGGTGGTATGCAAATACTATGCTTTTTTATATAAGGGATTTGAGTATCTGTGAATTTTGGTGTCCAAGGGGTGTTGGAAGCAGTCCTCTTTATATACTGAAGGAGGGCTATAATTAGTTTTTAGTTATTGGTGATACAGAGAAGATTTAAGTAAGATGAATACAAATTATTTTTTAGCCAAGAACACTGTGGGCTATCTATCTTGGCTGGAAACTGGGTTAGGCATTGTGTATTTAAAGAATTGTAAAACAGTTGTCATTTTTGTCTTACTTTTCAAGGTTATATCACATCTTTGTTCAGAAAAATCTCTTTGCATAAAATACCATATCCAAAAAACAGAAATAGTAGGAAGTAGAACTCAGATGAGTAGAATGAGCTGTCTTCCTCTCTGTCCTTTCTTCTTTCTTTCCCTTTTTGTTTACCTCTTAAAAATAAAAATATGACTAAAAATAACAAAATTTAATTGGGTATCAATAGTATCAGATTTAAGAGAGCAGGTAAGCTATATATTGCTTCTTCTACTATTCCCTCATGTGAATCTTTTACTTAAAAAGATCAGATCAGATCAGATCAGTTGCTCAGTCATGTCCGACTCTTTGTGACCCCATGAATCGCAGCATGCCAGGCCTCCCTGTCCATCACCAACTCCCGGAGTTCACTGAGACTCACGTCCATCGAGTCAGTGATGCCATCCAGCCATCTCATCCTCTGTCGTCCCCTTCTCCTCCTGCCCCCAATCCCTCCCAGCATCAGAGTCTTTTCCAATGAGTCAACTCTTCGCATGAGGTGGCCAAAGTACTGGAGTTTCAGCTTTAGCATCATTCCTTCCAAAGAAATCCCAGGGCTGATCTCCTTCAGAGTGGACTGGTTGGATCTCCTTGCAGTCCAAGGGACTCTCAAGAGTCTTCTCCAACATCACAGTTCAAAAGCATGAATTCTTTGGCTCTCAGCCTTCTTCACAGTCCAACTCTCACATCCATACATGACCACAGGAAAAACCATAGCCTTGACTAGACGGACCTTTGTTGGCAAAGTAATGTCTCTACTTTTGAATATGCTATCTAGGTTGATCATAACTTTCCTTCCAAGGAGTAAGCTTAAAAAGTAAACTTGAAAAGATAAAAGGAATCAAATTTACTTTGAGACTATACAAAACCAGCATCAACTAGGTTATAACAAGTAAGTTTAATTTTACTAAATACATTATGTTTTTATTTTATAATAATTTCATATTTACAGGAAAGTTAGAAGAATTATGCCAAAAATCCCCATATATCCTTTATATAATTTCATCAGTCTTTAAATTTTTACATTTTTCCTCTCTTTCTTATTGTCTCATACATAGACACATATGTCATTTTTATCCTTTATATAAATTCATTAGTCTTTACATTTTTATCTTTTTCCTCTTTCTTATTATCTCTAATACATAGGCACATATGTAATTTATATCATCTTCCTAAAGCATGTGAGAGTTATTATACTCATCATGACCCTTTATTCTTAAATACTTCAGCATGTATTTTCTAAGAATAAGGATATTCTCTTATATATCAGATTAAGTACCAAAATTAGGAATTTTAACCTTGACATATTATCTTATTTAACATAAATCCACATTGAATTTTTCCTAATTGTTTCATTAAAAAAAAACAAACACGCAACACAACAGGTTCCAATCTAGAATCATGTGTTATATTTAACTGTAAGGTAACTTTACCCTCTTCTTAATCTGGGTGGTTCCTCACCATTCTTTATCTCACATGCCGTTAACACTCATGACAGTTATTTTTTTTGTAGAATGTTCTCTAATTCATGTTTGTCTGGCATTTCACTGTTAGGTTCAGCTTATGCAGTTTTTAGCAGGAAAACTACATGTGTAATATTTGTGTTCTTAGTGGATCCTATCAGGAAGTATATGATGTCAGTTTGTGTCATGTCTGGTAATATTACATTTGATCCCTTGGTAAAGGTTACATTTACTAGGTTTCACCACTGTATAGTTGCTATAATTCCCCTTGCTAATTAATAAGTACTCTCTGAAAAGATACTCTGAAAGTTATGTATTAATAAATATTGTTTTACACCATTTTTTTTTACCCAGAAGGTTTAGTATCCATTGATTCCTTCCCAAATTATTTTTCCTATGATACTTAGGTGGTAATGATTATATAGCTTTGTCATCTCCTCCATATATATTAGTTGGCATTCTACTATACAAATGTCTTTTCCCTTTTCCTCTGTTCAGGTAAAAATACATATATGTGCATATGTGTGTTATGTATGTATTCATGAATCATCATCACAATCATGGGTTACTGTTTGTTCAACAGGTTAGAATCCATTATAATTATTATTTATTTTTGATGCTCAAATTATTCTAGGTTAGATCTGGAGGAGCTCCTTCAAGGTGGCTTCTGAATTTAAGGAATCCATTCATGAATATCTAGTCTTGAACAGTGTAACACTGAGTGAGAAGTTCATAGAAGAGGGCCAACTTTAGCAAGAACTATGAGTATGTATCTGACAGAGCTTCTGGTTCTGGAACTGGAAATATTTTATTGAATACTATTGTACTATACATTGGTATTATGAATTTCAGGTTATCTACCTATCCCACAGTAATTTCAAGAGAAACTAATTGACGATTAATGGTTTACTGCTAAACCCTATTTGAAATATATGTTAAATTTTATTTTGGGTTGAGTTGGTCTTTTGTAATAAATAAGATAAATTTATATGCTATTCTATTCATTTATTCAGTTTGTTTATTATCATTTAAGTACTAGATTTGGTTAAGTCCTAGAGATTCAGTAAAAACCTCAAAAAAGAGTCTAGGCTGATGTACATCTTATATGTAGCAAAAGGAAACAGAAGCAACATGTATAATTATGTTATACATACTTTTAAGTGACTAGTGTCAGGGTAGTAGAGTAGTGGCACAAAAGAGGGAGTGGTAATATAGTAGATAATGTCTTCAAATAAGAGTAGTTGCTGTAAAAGTATAATTTTTAAGAGTTTAAAATATGACTTAAGCACATGTTAAAGATTTATTTAAAGTAATTAGTAGGGGAAGCAATAAAAATAAAATTCTGTTCAAACAATATTGAGAAGCATGGTAATATTAGGAAGCTAAGTACTAGAGTAAGACTATTAGTTTGATTATAAAACTGATTAATGTTTCATATGGTAATAAGCTATAATATTTAGGATGATCTTTTCTACCAAATTGAAAACATTTGTATCTCTATTGGACATAAATATAAAAGTTAACATGTAACTTCACAAGTTCTGAACCCTTAATAAATAGAAAAATCTAAAACAGGACAATCTCCTCAAGAATTAAACCATCTGTGAGCCTGACACTGGCAAGATACACAAAATTTTAATATTTGGATATTTTTTCTTTGATCTCCTAAAAATATTTCCCAAAGATTATTATGTCATTACTATATTATTTTTGATGTTTAGTCACTCAGTTGTGTCTAACGCTTTGCTACCCCATGGACTGCAGCACATCAGGCTTCTGTATCCTTCACCATCTCCCCAAGTTTGCTAAACTCATGTCCATTGAGTTGCTGATGCCATCCATCCATCTCATCCTCTATCGTCTCCTTCTCCTCCTACCTTCAATCTTTCCCAGCATCAGGGTTTTTTCAAATGAGTCAGCTCTTCCCATCAGGTGGCGAAAGTATTGGAGCTTCAGCTTCAGCATCAGTCCTTCCAATGAATATTTGGGGTTGATTTCCTTTAGAATTGACTGGTTTGATCACCATGCAGTCCAAGGGACTCTCAAGAGTCTTCTCAAACACCATAGTTCAAAGGCATCAGTTCTTCAGCACTCAGCCTTCTCTGTAGTCCAGTTCTCATATCGTACATGACTACTAGAAAAAATATAGTTTTGACTTATGGACCTTGGTTGGCAAAGTGATGTCTTTGCCTTTTAATATGCTGTCTTGATTTAGATTGGTCATAGCTTTTCTTCCAAGGAGCAAGCATCTTAATTTCATGACTGCAGTCACTGTCCACAGTGATTTTGAAGCCCAAGAAAATAAAGTCTGTCAATGTTTTAATTGTTTCCCCATCTATTTGCCATGAAATGAAGGGACCAGATGCCATGATCTTCATATTTTTGAACGTTGAGTTTTAAGCCAGCTTTTTCATTCTCCTCTTTCACTTTCATCAAGAGGCTCTTTAGTTACTCTTCGCTTTCTGCCATAAGGGTGGCAGAAGTTATTGATCTTTCTCCCAGCAATCTTTATTACAGCTTGAGTTTCATCCAGCACTGCATTTTGCATGATGTACTCTCCATGTAAGTTAAATAGGCAGGGTGACAATATACAGCCTTGACGTACTCCTTTCAAAATTTTGAACCAGTCCGTTGTTGTTCTGTGTCCAGTTCTAACTGTTGCTTCTTGATCTGCATACAGATTTCTCAGGTGGCAGATAAGGTAGTCTGGTATTCTCATCTCTTTAAGAATTTTCTAGTTTGTTGTGATACACACAGTCAAAGGCTTTAGCGTAGTCAATGAAGCATAATTAGCTGTTTTTCTGGAATTCTCTTGCTTTTTATGTGATACAGTGGATGTTGGCAATTTGATCTCTGCTTCCTCTGTGTTTTCTAAATGCAGCTTGTACATCTGGAAGGTCTTGGTTCACGTACTGTTGAAGCCTGGTTTGGAGAATTTTGAGCATTACTTTGCTGGTGTGTGAGATGAATGCAATTGTGCAGAAGTTTGAACATTCTTTGGTATTACCTTTCTTAGGGATTGGAATGAAACCTGACCTCTTTCAGTCCTGTGGCCAGTGCTGAGTTTTCCAATTTTGCTAGCATATTGAGTGTAGCGCTTTCACAGCGTCATCTTTTAGGATTTGAAATAGCTCAACTGGAATTCCATCACCTCCACTAGCTTTGTTCATAGTGATTCTTCCCTAAGGCCCACTTGACTTTGCATTCCAGGATTTCTGGCTGTAGGTGAGTGATCACATCATCATGATTTTCTGGGTCATAAGATCTTTTTTGTATAGTTCTTCTGTGTATTCTTACTACCTCTTGTTAGTATCTCCTGCTTCTGTTAGGCCCATACCATTTCCGTCCTTTATTGTCTCCATCTTTGCATGAAATGTTGCTTGTTATCTCTAATTTTCTTGAAGAGATATCTAGTCTGTCCCATTCTATTGTTTTCCTTTATTTCTTTGCATCATTCACTTAAGAAGGCTTTCATGTCTCTCTTGGAACTCTGCATTCAGGTGGGTATACCTTTCCTTTTCTCCTTTGTCTTATGCTTCTCGTCTTTTTGTAAGGCCTTCTCAGACAACCATTTTGCCTTTTTGCATATCTTTTTTTGGGGGATGTTTTGATTAACCCCTCCTGTACAGTATTATGAACCTCCATCCATAGTTCTTCACGCACTCTTGTCTATCAGATCTCATCCCTTGAATCTGTTTGCCACTTCCACTGTATAATTGTAAGGCATTTGATTTAGGTCATATCTGAATGGTCTATTGGTTTTCCCTACTTTCTTCAATTTAAGTCTGAACTGTGTCATAATCCGCTCCTGGTCTTGCTTTTGCTAACTGTATAAATGTCTCCATGTTTGGCTGCAAAGAATATCGTCAGTCTGATTTCTGTATTGACCACCTGGTGATGTCTGTGTGTAGAGTCGTCTCTTGTCTTGTTTGAAGAGGGTACTTGCTATGACCAGTGCATTTGTTTGGCAAAAACTCCTTTAGTCTTTGCCCTTCTTTATTTTTTACTCCAAGGCCAAACTTGCCTGTTACTCCAGATATCTCGTCTTTCTACTTTTGCCATTTAGTCTCCTTTTATTAAACAGACATTATAATATATTACCATATAGATTCTCACATCTGATCAAGTTGCGATCATCATCATCAGCTCAATGGAGATCATGAAATCATCAGACCATTACATTAGATTAGATACCCCACAGACAGGGAATTTATGGTATGTAAAGTCATGCTCATGTAGACATATATATTACTGGCTATGTGATTAAGGCTTACTTAGATCCACTGCTCACTAGTTCATCCCCTGACTGTGGACCACAGCTGAAGCCATAGGGTACTTACTTAATTACACTGGCTTAGTGGTTTGAGATTAGAAACCGAATCGACAGTTGTGAGACTTGATTGTGGAAAGGGACACAGCCCTAACCAGAAGTTTGACAAGGAACAGACAGAGTAACAGACGTACTTTGTCAGAAACAAAAACAAACAAGCAAGCAAATTCATGCAAATCAGAAGAAAGAAAAAAAAAAAAGAAAAGTAGAAAGTCAGCAAAACGTTACTTCCACTTGGAAAGTCACTTTGGGAGCCAAGAAGGAACTTGCCTGGACTTATATAGATTGTAAAGTGATGTCTCCAGCAATATAGTTTAATTGACTCTGACATATGAGTCCACTTGAATGTCTCAGTGGATTCTCCAAAACTGTCAAGGTATAATTTTCAAAAATTTAAAATATGACTTTATACAAATACAGATTGGACAAAAATCAAAAGTTTACTTAAGAGAGCCTGCATAATGGTAAATTGGTTCAGAGACCACTTGAGGAATTAGATATTTATAGCAATTTAATAAAAGAATGTTAGAATAATATTGCAAAATTGAATATAAAACCAGTAAATGCACTGCACGGCAGTCATCCATTGCCAGACAAAAGTCTATGTATCTTAGTTGGATACAGATCTACAAGTTGCCATGTAACTTCACCAAGTGAAAACCATTAATTAGTAAAGGTAGTGAAATCAAACAGTGATATAATATACAGAATTCAGTAGGTCTCAGTTAAATAATGCTTCAGTTGCAGTCTTCTACCTGACTGTGTGTCTTAGTTTTGGATAATGATTTTTAACACATTCACTACCCCATTGGCAAGCTCAAAAAAACAGCAATTTAGATGTGGAACAATTCATAAGTAATTGCATTAATGTGTGAAACTTTCCTGTAAGGCAGAGGTGCTGGAAAAGCACTGAGATCTTACAGTGGCTATGGACGGAAGATAGGGAAGAGCTCAGTCAGGGTCAGGCATTAGGATAATAGGAATTTTGTAGGAGTTTGGGAACCACTACGGTTTTAAGTAGGATAACAGCATAAAAATATATGCTGTTTAGAATTACTGTTTACCTAATTTTAAGTGCTTTAAATGAATTCAGTAGGTAGCTATAGTTTATAGTGGTAAGTACCTTACATGGAAAATGGCAGTGCTTTTTTTTTATTACTGTACAAATGTATAATAACATATTGTTTTTTGTTGACTTTTGATGTAAACTTTTATTTTCCTATTTGTTTGAGCCACTGCTGCTAAATTAAAACTATTCTCTCAGCACTTAGAGTTTCATTTTATTTATTCAATTATGTATTTATTACATTTTACATTTGTTTGATTCTAACAATTGTGAAGTTGTATAGTTAAAAGTTTTGCCATTAGTTAATAATTACTGAATGATTCTTAACCTGTCAATTAAACCTCTGGTGGAACATATCAATAAGGATATTTTTAGAAGAATACTGCTGCTGCTAAGTTGCTTCAGTCGTGTACAACTCTGTGTGACCCCATAGACGGCAGCCCACCAGGCTCCCCTATCCCTGGGATTCTCCAGGCAAGAACACTGGATTGGGTTGCCATTTCCTTCTCCAGTGCATGAAAGTGAAGTCACTCAGTCGTGTCTGACTCCTCGCAACCCCATGGACTGCAGCCCACCAGGCTCCTCTGTCCATGGGATTTTCCAGGCAAGAGTACTGGAGTGGGGTGCCGTTGCCTTCTCCGAGAAGAACACTGATTTATGTCTATTTAGGCTGTTTTCCTTTACTCAACAATTTACCTTTCTTACGTTACAAAGAATATAATTATACTTGGTTACAAAGTATCATAATTTACTACCGTCCAAAGTCACACAGTCTAATTTACAAGCCTCCCATTTTTCTATCCAAGCCATTTCTTTGTTGTCACTGACCAAACTGTCAGCCTGTAAGATGTCCAGGTAACTTTGCCCTCGGGGTAGTATGAAAGGTGGTACAAAACAATAGGAGTTTATAGAAACACAAAATCTTACTCATGTGCAGTGGTGGTTGTGAGTGTAGGGCTTGATACTTTGATTGCATTGTAATTAACAGGGTTTTTGATTTGTTTTCTGTGTGTTCATTCTGGAATCAGCTACTTTCTAAAGTGCATCATTTTGCTAAGTGTGATGGACATGAAGGAACAAGGGGCCAGAGATAGAATCTATCTGAGCTGATTACAAGATTCTCTTCTAATCAAGATGATATCTCATGATTAAGAAAGAAAAATTAGCTGTCACATAGGGTTTTTAATTGATACTAAGGGAAGTGCCACATTTATTTTCTAAAAGACTTCAGGGAGTGAACTGAGATACCAGTTTGATTAATTAATGATGAGTAGAATAGAATTGTAAACAACCATTTCTGTAAAGAAGGAAGAAGCAGTGATTATGTATAAGCTTGCAGGTCATAATTATGTTTTAATATTATTAGGAAATATTTAGATAATTTTTTCATGATGCCTAAAAACATAGGCTGTTTTTGACTATTTCATCTATAATTTCCATAAACATTTTATAATATTTTACCCTTTTTTTAACTCTTATCAAAGCAGATATTTGTTCAATAAATTAGTTCATATTTAAGGATAGGAAAAGTGATGTTAATATTTATTGGGAGTTTATTATGTGTCATGGATTGCATAATCACTTTTCATGTGGGAAATATTATTCTTGTTTATAATTCTTTCTAAGACAAATTCTCACTAAAGAGCTCTTTGTTGCACTTTCATTAAATGGCTGTAGTCATTAAAATTTTTTCCTATTGAACAGAATCCTGCTTTCCTTTAACTTTATTATTTAGTTCTCTGATGCAACATACACTTCTAGTCCTTCAGATATTTAAAGCTTCTTAAACATTATTTATGGCACTTTTTAGAAATAAGGAGGCTTACAACCTCTTCTTTCAATATTCAGAAGCCTCACTATTTTCTCTATTCCCCTTATAGTCTTTTTTAGGAAAAAAGTCTTTAAAAAGATGTAATATCCATTCACAAATAGCGTAAATCCCTCTGGATACTAAATACGAATGATAATTAAGATTACTAAAGCTTTTTTTCTGAATGTTAGACCCTAAAATTTCTTGAAGTTGAAAAATTATTATTTCCTGTTTTTGACTCAACTATGAGAACTTCCACAGAAAGATTACTTTGTCTGTTAGCTTGATTAATTTAACTGACAAAGGACCAAAGAGACAATGTAATTATTTATTTTATTTGTATAGATTTGGTAAAGATTTCTATTTAAGATAATAGGCGTTGTGGGATTATATTTCAGATTCAAACCTAGTATGCTATATGTGTCATAAGAAAATATAAAATGGGTAAAACACATGTGACCAAATTGAGCTAACAATTCTATGAATTGAATATTATTCAATTCATAGAATATTGTTTAAATCAACCAGTTTTCATCTCTATTATTAGAGTTAATTTGAAATGTTGGTTTTAAATAATAATGGAAATAGCCTGTTAAGACTTTAAAATTTTTTTAAAAATTCCTAATGGCCTTATCATTATGCAAGAAGAATTACAACACCCTGTTCCTATCCTTGAGGACATGTATCTTAGATTTATGTTTTTGAGTAGAGGTATTGAGTAGAGAAGTTTACTTTTGCTCATTTTGTCAGGAAAGTGGTCATTTTTGCTGCTGATGTGTCCATGTACACTTTGCTAATATAAATCCAATATGTGAAAAAATACGTTGATAAAACTAAACTTGGAAGCTATTATTTTTGTATAAGATGTATTTTAAACACCCTCAGTAATAAATCCTTCTCTTTCATTCATCATTAACAGCAATAACTCATATTTATTAAGGGTCATCAAAGGGTGACTTCAAGTCTAAAATCAAGGTGAACACATAATAGATGGTTTCTTGATATAATGTTATAAAATGCAAGACATGAGATAACATGGCCCAGAAAATGAGATTAAGTGGAAGGAAAATAGAACTTGAATCAGAAGAGCTCGATATAACAAGGTACTTAATTATCTTGTACTTTTACAATTCTGAGCTGAAAAATCCTATTTACAATGCATATTTCACATAGAAGTGAAAATTATTTGTGGTTTAAATTAAAATATGGGTATTTATCAAACACTGATAGCAGTTAAATTCCTGTTTTGTGTATGTGTGAGAGAGAGACCTTTTTTGCAGGCTGCTTTCAAGATCTTTGGCAATGCCAAAGAATGCTGAAACTACCACACAATTGCACTCATTCACCCTCTAATAAATTAATGCTCAAAATTCTCCAAGCCAGGCTTCAACAATACATGAACCGTGAACTTCCAGATGTTCAAGCTGGTTTTAGAAAAGGCAGAGGAACCAGAGATCAAATCGACAACATCTGCTGGATCATCGAAAAAGCAAGAGAGTTCCAGAAAAACATCTACTTCTGCTGTATTGACTATGCCAAAGCCTTTGACTGTGTGGATCACAATAAACTGTGGAAAATTCTGAAAGAGATGGGAATACCAGACCACCTGACCTGCCTCTTGAGAAACCTATATACAGGTCAGGAAGAACAGTTAGAACTGGACATGGAACAACAGTCTGGTTCCAAATAGGAAAAGGGGTATATCAAGGCTGGATATTGTCACCCTGCTTATTTAACTTATATACAGAGTACATCATGAGAAACACTGGGCTGGAAGAAGCACAAGCTGGAATCAAGATTGCCGGGAGAAATATCAATACCCTCAGATATGCAGATGACACCACCCTTATGGCAGAAAGTGAAGAAGAACTAAAGAGCCTCTTGATGAAAGTGAAAGTGGAGAGTGAAAAAGTTGGCTTAAAGCTCAACATTCAGAAAACGAAGATCATGGCATCCAGTCCCATCCCTTCATGGCAAATAGATGTGGAAACAATGGCAGACTTTATTTTTGGGGGCTCCAAAATCACTGCAGATGGCGACTGCAGCCATGAAATTAAAAGACACTTGCTCCTTGGAAGAAAAGCTATGACCAGCCTGATAAGCATATTAAAAAGCAGAGACATTACCTTGCCAACAAAGGTTCTTCTAATCAAGGCTATGGTTTTTCCAATAGTCATATATGAATGTGAGAGTTGGACTGTAAAGAAAGCTGAGCACCAAAGAATCGATGCATTTGAACTGTGGTTTTGGAGAAGACTCTTGAGAGTCCCATGGACTGCAAGGAGGGCCAACCAGTCCATCCTAAAGGAAATCAGTCCTGAATGTTCATTGGAAGGACTGATGTTGAAATTGAAACTCCAGAACTTTGGCCACCTGATGCGAAGAACTGATTCATTTTAAAAGACCCTGATCCTGGGAAAGAATGAACGCGAGTGGAGAAGGCGATGACAAAAGATGAAATGGTTGGATGGCATCACGAACTCAATGCACATGAATTTGAGTGTTCTCTGGGAGTTGGTGATGGACAATGAGGCCTGGTGTGCTGCAGTCCATGGGGTCTCAAAGAGTTGGACACAACTGAGCGACTGAACTGAACTCAACTTCAGGATCTCAAATCCCCACTTCTAATCACCATCCTTAGCAGAATTTCAACTCTGGTTCCTCAGCCCTTGAGCAGCAAGGGCTAGAAGCCAAGAAGCCACGTCAATACCCAGAGTTGTGTGCCATGATTTTTCATTGTGGTAATAAAATCACTCCCCTTGTTGTTCAGAGTTTTAAACTGAAAGATAAGAATTTCAAATAGTAAAGACAAGTGGGGGAGCCTGAGACCTCTTTTACTGGAAGATAATCTGCTTGCAAAATATCATGGTCCTTCCTTTCTACCTGATGTTGAGATAATATCGTCTGGCCCTCACCAAAAATACTGTCTCAACACAAGAGAATCAGTAAGTCTTAAACCTCTGTCCTCTGACTGTCCTAGTGTTCCTGTGTTTCCTTCACAGGTTATACCTGTGAGGATGGAAATGAAAAAAGCAGGATGGGCAGAAGAATAAGTCCCCATGATCTGCAGCAGTGACCTCTCAAGCTGAGAAGGTCCTTCATATTTGTCCCAAATTGAGACAAGGGAAGCATTCTTTATAAGTTCACATTGACCAATGCATGCCATGAGAAGACATTGTGACCCATCTTGGATGAAGTAGCAAGGGCTGAGAGCTAAGGCCGAGTCCTGGGAAGGAGTTCAGTTGAGAACTCTTTGTTTCCAAAGTATAGCAACTGGGGAATGCATGAGTCAGTCCCAAATGTGGGGATCTGGGGAGTATACCACTTTAGCTTTATGGTGTCTAATTTAATCTTAACAAGAAGCCCATAAATTAGACATTATTCTTATTCACATGTTGCCAATGAGGAAATTAACGGACATAGATATTAATTAAGAGTTAATAGATGTGGTAATAGTGTTTTTTAATATTTTTTTCAGGAACCCTTGACATTCCTAAAAATTATTGAGGACCTGAAAGAGCCTTTGTTTTTGTGGGTCTTATCAGTTAATATTTACCATACTAGTAATTGAAATGGACATTTGAAAATATTGTCATTTTCAGATAATATTAATGTGCTGCTTTTATATTAAAGAAAACAGTTGTATGGGAAATAACTGCATTACCCAGACAAAAAATATTTAGGAAACACAGTGGTGTGACTTTACATTTTTGCAAATCTGTTTGTTATGTGACTTAATAGAGGACAGCTGGGTTCTCATGTTTATTTCTGCGTTCAATCTATTGTGATATGTAGTTTTGTAGGAATATTAGGCCTCACACAAATATGTAGCTGGAAAAGGGTAGTTCCTTACCAAAGTTTGGTTGGATGTGGAATCTGAAACCATTTTAGTGAACTTCTTTTTTACTCTGAAATAAATGATGTCGCCAATATTCATATTATACTCTTGTGAAGGCCATCTCCTTTCATTGTTTCATTCAAACATGTCACACTCAGTTCTAGTTCTGGGACTTGATGCATCTTGTTATTCTTCTCTATTAATATCTCATGCCTTCTTCACTTACCACTTTCTAGTTATTACTAAATGTCTAATTCAGATTCCCTTGTGAAACCCTCTTTTAATATTTTAATATTCTGGACTTTTCTGATTTAAACCTCTGTTTTGATTTTCTGTAACTCTGTTATTGAAAGTTTACACGATAACTTCCATTCTTTTGTATCCTACGCAGTATGGTAATAATATTCACATTTTTTTACAAATGAGGAAACTGCAGCAGAGAAACAGTAAGTAATACTTAGTAACTTACCCAAAGTCATAAAATTAGGCATAGGTCCAGAAAAATCAGACACTACAGTCTATCCTTTTAATCCATACTTGAAAGGAAGAGGAAGTGAATGCTCTTGGTTTAGAGATTGAATTGTTTGTAGTTTTCTACAAAATTTCTACAGAATTGTTTGTGTTTTCTACCTGACACTATGAGCTTTAAAAAGCACTGACTATTCATTGAGACTATGTATCTAGACTAGCTGATTAACCATTAGTTGGTATTCTTCAGGTATCTCAAATATTAAAGCTGTTTTAAATTTACTCTCAATAGGATACTCTTCTCATGATAATCCATTAGAAGGAACTTGTCCTTTAAGTTTTAGCAACTAGCTGTGCCATCTTGTGTGTATATGTGTGTTCAGTTGCTCAGTTTTACTTTGTAATTATCATCTTACAGACTTCTATAGAACTTTGTCCCTTTTCCTCAGTACCTTTCCTTTGTCCCTTTGTCCCTATTCCAGCTTGTGATTACATATTTGTTAGTGTTGTAAATTGATTAATATAATTCTTCCAACAGTAGACTCTAGACTTCATGATAATAGTAGTTGTTTCATTTGATGATCATAACTGTGGTGTTAGCAAGAACATAGTGCTTGACAATTATTGGATGTGCAATAAACACTTATTGATTGAATAACATAATGTTAATACAACTCTGTTTTTCTTTATGAAATCAGGAAATTATATTATCTCAATGTATTGTAATATTTCATTTTTAAACGTGGTTTACTTTTATTTAAATTTTTTTTTACCTTTTTCCTTCCAGTTTTATTGAGAGATAATTGATAGAGCTATTGCTACAAACTGTTTTTTACAAAATTTTCAGCTTTAACTCTCGTTTATGATGCACTTAACTATCTCTTTTGTTGCAAGTTTTTACAGCAAAACTTGTGCTTGTGCTTCTCTAGATATAAAATTGATTGCATTTTCATAATGAATTATCTATGTATTTACATAGTCTACAATATGGTTTGGGAAAAAATAATTCTCTTTTTAATAGAAATCCAGATTAGCAAATCTTATTACATACCCTCCTTACACGTGCCTGCATTGCCTATGAGAACTTTCATTCCCAAATTCTTTTGCTTATTTTGTCACCACGTTCAGAATCTGATCAGTTTGCACCCTCCACACTACTACTATATTTCTGGCCCACCTACTTGACTGGATTATTGCAACAGCCTCCCAACTTTCTCCCTACTTCTTTTTATGTTCACTTATAGTCTGTTGTCTTCATGGCCACTGGAATGATCCTTTAATATCTAAATTAAATTGTGTTATGTTCATTTTCTAGCATTTTCCAGTGGTTTCCCACTCCTGAAAGGAAAAGCAAAAGACTCACAATGACCAAAATTTCCCTCATGATCCTATTCCTTGACTTCAGTGTAGAATTATCTTCTTTTATTCTATCTCTGGCTTACTTCATTAGCCAATCCATCCTTCCTGATTTGTCTCCGACCTTGTTAAGCAATTACTCATCTCAGTCTTCTTACACTTGTAGTTCCAGATGCCTAGGACACTTTTTCTCCAGATTTTTTCATGTCATCCTCCCTAATTTCCTTTGATTTTCTGCTCAAATAAAAACTTTTATTATTGGGTCATCTCTGAGCATTCCGGATAGAAGGTTTTCCTTATGCCTCTGTATGCCTTTTATGTTACTTTGTTTATTTTTTATTCATGTCTGTTATCACCATTTTACATATTATGTGTTCTTTTACTTGTTTGTTTCTGGCCTGACCTCATATAGAAATAAAAGATGTTTCAGGGCATAGACTATTTATTTATTTGTAATGAAACATTCCCCAGGCCTGGAACAGATTCTTAAACAAAGAAGGCATGATTTATATATTAAATGAATAGAAGAAAGAAGAAACAAAGAATTGAGATTAAGATTTACCAATTCACGCTAACATTTTGTTATTTTATACTTTCTCCTCAGTGACAAAAAAATCTCTTGACTACCATTTCCTCTCCAACATTTCAGGTGGTTTCATGTCACTAAAACTTGCTACAACAGACATTTTCTAAATAACTGAATTACATATTAATTTTTCTCTTTGCTATCCAAAAGAGAATTACTCTTTGTGGTACAAGAACTTTTTTATATGAAAATATATATCCTAATGGATGATTGTAAGGCTCCAACTGTATCTGTTTATCCTAAAACATTGATTTACATTTGTTTTCGAGTCCTCAAAACCAGGGAATCTTGTCTCTTTTGTTCTTTCCTAATAAATTTTCTGTGTAATGAAAGAGACTTATGTTTTTTAAAAAAAAGCCCCTAGAGAAAACTGCACTATTACTCAAATTGTTTCTGTCAAAATGAATTTCATTTGTGACTTGTGGTAGCTTAAAACATTAACAAATCAGACATTTTGTCATAGTTTATGGATTCAGAAAAATATACAGTTACAGCAGTTATAAAGCAATGAAAAGATGTTGAATCAGCTCTGGTGCATATTGCATAATTTGTAATTTTGGACTCTCAGTAATTCAGTTAATTTAACATGCCAACTTTCCTGTGCTTTATGACCTGGCAATTTCAAACAATTTAATAGGTTTCCCCTTTTTTATTTCTAACTATTCCTGTAAGATTCATGGAAGCTTTAGAAATACTAATATCATTCAGAATATGCTTTCCATTAATTTGAAATTTCATTGTTAATTGTAGTTACTGAAAATACAGGCTGGTGACATTTTTTAAACTGAACATTCAAATCATCTTGGAATTAGGTGCCAAGCTGGAACATTGAATACCTAACCAGATTATTGAATGTGTTTAATAACAATAAAGTTTTGAACAAATCTGTAATATATTTTAATACACATTTTAGCATATGACTTGAAAAATGTTTGAGACTTGGATATTAGTAATGGGTTTTCATTGTAAAGACAGTTACGTATGATGTAGGAGAACTGTGCATATTTCCAAATAGAAAATGATTTTGAGACCTATTGCTGTCATTATAGGAATAATAATTTTACACCTTTTCTGAAAATCACTGTGTTTGAAAGATAGTTGAAATACCTATTTTCTCACATATAAATATTTAACATAACATTTTTACCCCTGCATTTTGAAGTGAAATCAGTGAAACTTTTAATATTATTTGATAAAATATTTAGCCATATGATCTTATAAAGTTTTCATTAACTTCTTCCTGGATTAAAAATATCACTTGTTTGTATTTTTCTTTAAAGTTAACTGGATAAGATTTAGAAAATATTTAAAGCAGATTATGATACCTAATGGGTAAAATAGCAAGTTAATTTCCCACTTTCTGGCATTTATGAATCCACAAGAAGCAATTTCTAGTATAATATTATTTTGATAAAATCTATAAGAACTAAAAATTAATTTTTACATTATCCCCAGGGGTCTTAAGTCTTATACTTGCTATTATAATTGTTTTTTTCTGGTTCAGATAAGTCAAATAAGATCAAATAAGATAGCCAATCTTCTACAATATTAATTTTGACAATTTGTTTATATTTATACTGCATTGTGTTTTATGTTCAATGAATAAAGAAGCTTAACCTGTTAGCATGACTATTAGGCTGTTTAGACACAGATTTCAGTTTCTTTTTTCCTAGGCTGAACCTGACTTATTATTGTACCAAATAGAGTTAACAAATGGTCTTTTCTTTGGGGATAATATAGTTGACCAGAATTAGCTAAATTTTGGATATTAAATGAGTGAGAAATAACAGATTTAAAAGACACTTAAAGTAAATTGGAGTGTATTTTATTATGGAATACTTATGAACATAAATGAAGTAATAAAACTTCTATACCAATTAATATATATAATTTTAAAACCTAAGGATTTGGTAGAATAATAATTAGCTGGCACTCATCTGTTCTCAGGTTCATCTCCTCTGAAGTACTAAAAATCTGATTCATCTTTAGTTCCAGAAGGATTAATTGGACACCCTCTAGCAAAATATGAAAGCAAATGTCTTCTTTTGGCAAAACCAATACAATATTGTAAAGTTTAAAAATAAAAAAAAAATAAATAAATGCAGGCATGTATAGGTCCTGAATTTTAGATGAGAGGTGAAAGGGGGAGATATACAAAGGAAATGTGTCTATTTTCTAGTTTCTTTAGACCAAGAAAGATAAATTTGAGCTGGAAATGTGTGAGAACAATTTAAGTGATCTGGGAATCTGTAGGGTGTCCCTGGTGGCTCAGTGGTAAAGAATCTGCCTTCAGCGCAGGAGACCTGGTTTTGATCCCTTGGTCGGGAAGTTCCCTTATAGAAGAGAATGGCTACCCACTTCAGAATTCTTGCCTGGAGAATTCTAGTACTTTTGTGGAAACAGAATGGGTTGATACCATGATCTAAATGAGGCCACCACAATTGTTCTGTTTTTATCATCACCTGACTAGTAATTTCACATTCTCTCATCATCTTGCTCTCCATACCATAAGTCTCTCAAACTTTGACTATAGTCACCTGATCCCACCTGCCATTTTTAGAAGGAAATCTTGCCTACCTTTCTTTCAACAGAGAAATTGGAGATTATGGGAGTTGAACTCAGTGTGCCATCCTGCTTTTTATATATAAATCTGTATATAGTTGCAGTCAACATCATTTCTTTCTTCCCAGTCTTGAAAAAAGTGTGTCAAGAATCTTATTTCTAACTAAAGAAACATAGCACTGAATATCCCTCTGCTGCCCTACTTCTCATTTTCCCTTCACAATCAATTACCCCGAAATCTTTCACTTTCTTAGCACCTAGTAAGTTTTCACTGGATTCCAGAACTTTGCAGAAACTTCTCCCGCTAATGATTCCTTAGTTGTCTAATTGTCACCATTGGCGGACTGTATTACCTTTCTCCTCTCTGCAATATAGTTGGTTCAGTCATTCAGTCGTGTCCGACTCTTTGCAAACCCATGGACTGTAGCACGCCAGGCTTCCTTGTCCATTACAAGGAGCTTGCTCAGACTCATGTCCATAGAGTCGGTGATGCCATCCAAGCATTTCATCCTCTGTCATCCCCTTCTCCTCCTGCCTTCAATCTTTCCCAGCATCAGGGTCTTTTCCAATTACTCAGTTCTTCGCATCAGGTGGCCAAAGAATTGGAGTTTCAGCATGGGCATCAGCCCTTCCTATGAATATTCAGGACTGATTTCCTTTAGGATTGACTGGTTTATAATATAATATTGTTGATTATTTCCTTATTCTTAAAGCACATTTTTTTTTTTTTTGCTTCCAGACCATTTATTCTTTTTTCTTTTCTTATTCTCTTGCTTGTTTATTTTCAATTTCTTTTGCTAATGCCTTTTTCTTAAGTATATATATTCCCAAAGTGTTTGTTCTGGGGATTTATTTACTTTTCCAATGCATTTTCTCTGAATTATTTATTCCACCTAACACTTAGTTGATGACAATAAATCTTTATTTTCAGATAAACCTCTTTAACTGGATGACCCAGAGGCATTTCATCTTTGATATGTTCAAAACTGATCATCCTCATTATTGTACAAACTTTTTCTGTTATCTTATGTATTTTTAAATTGTATATAAGGTAATATGAATCTTATTTGAACTTTTAAAAACTCATTTTCCTTTAATTAACTGAATCTGATTTTTTAGTGATCAAAGATTTGTAGACATAATAAAATATTTAAACTTCAAAATGTCATTTCTTCCCTTTTTAAAAAATTATTTTAATTGGTATGTCCTACATTCTTAAGACCTTTATTAGCTCACTTATCAAAGTCATTTCCCATAACTTTTAAATATCAAATTTTATTAATACAGCTTCTAATTAGAACTTCAAACTGTCACCTCTCCATTCTTACTGTCATTGCATGGATTCAAGTAAATCAAAGAATAATAACTACCTGGATGGGTATGACTCTTTGTGACCCCATGGACTGTATAGCCTGCCAGGCTCCTCTGTCCTTGGGATTCTCCAGGCAAGAATACTGGAGTGGGTTGCCATGCCTCCTCCAGGGGATCTTCCCAACCAAGGGATCAAACCCAGGTTTCTCACATTGCAGGCAGATTCTTTACTGACGGCCACCAGGGAAGCCCTGTGACTACCTATTATTTGCCATACCTATTTCTGCTTTATTGACTATGCCAAAGCCTTTGACTGTGTAGATCACAATAAACTGTGGAAAATTCTGAAAGAGATGGGAATACCAGACCACCTGACCTGCCTCTTGAGAAACCTGTATGCAGGTCAGGAAGCAACAGTTAGAACTGGACATGGAACAACAGACTGGTTCTAAATAGGAAAAGGAGTACGTCAAGGCTGTATATTGTCACCCTGCTTATCTAACTTATATGCAGAGTACATCATGAGAAATGCTGGTCTGGAATAAGCACTAGCTGGAATCAAGATTGCCAGGAGAAATATTAACAACATCAGATATGCAGATGATACCACCCTTATAGCAGAAAGCGAAGAGGAACTAAAAAGCCCCTTGATGAAAGTGAAAGTGGAGAGTGAAAAAGTTGGCTTAAAGCTCAATATTCAGAAAACGAAGATCATGGCATCTGGTCCCATCCCTTCATGGCAAATAGATGTGGAAACTATGGCAGACTTTATTTTTGGAGGCTCCAAAATTACTGCAGATGGTGATTGCAGCCATGAAATTAAAAGATGCTTACTCCTTGGAAGGAAAGTTATGACCAACCTAGATAGCATATTGAAATGCAGAGACATTATTTTGCCAATAAAGGTCCGTCTAGTCAAGGCTATGGTTTTTCCTGTGGTCATGTATGGATGTGAGAGTTGGACTGTGAAGAAAGCTGAGTGCCGAAGAATTGATGCTTTTGAACTGTGGTGTTGGAGAAGACTCTTGAGAGTCCCTGGGACTGCAAGGAGATCCAGCCAGTCCATTCTGAAGGAGATCAGCCCTGGGCTTTCTTTGGAAGGAATGATGCTAAAGCTGAAACTCCAGTACTTTGGCCACCTCATGCAGAGTTGACTCATTGGAAAAGACTCTGATGCTGGGAGGGATTGGGGGCAGGAGGAGGAGGGAACGACAGAGGATGAGATGGCTGGATGGCGTCATCGACTCAATGGACATGAGTTTGGGTAAACTCCGGGAGTTGGTGATGGACAGGGAGGCCTGGCATGCTGCGATTCATGGGGTCGCAAAGAGTCAGACAGGACTGAGCGGCTGAACTGAACTGAACTGATACTAGCTTTTGAGTGTTACACTCCTGTGTCTGACTCTTAACAACCCTATGGACTATAGCCCTCCAGGCTTCTCTGTCCATGGAGTTCTCCAGGTGAGAATATTGGATTGGGTAGCCATTTGCTTATTCCAGGGAATCTTCCAGACCTCAGGATTGAACCTAGATCTCCTGTATTGCATGAAGATTCTTTACTGTCTGAGCCACCAGGGAAGCACATTAGCCTTCAAACTGGACTCAGTGTTTTAGTTTTGATCTGCTATATTTTCACAGTATTGTCATATATATGAAAATCATGCCCGGCTGATTTAGTTGAATCTCAATTAATTTCATTTTGCCTTGCATTCAGTTACCTTCTGTCTAAAATATTCTTTCCATAAAATAGAATTTGTCTATCTCTTATCATATTTCAAAATTTAACTCATGAGTCTTCTCCCAAAGTACTGTGTTCTGTACATGTTCCTTTTATAGTTCCTATGCTTAGTTGCATTCATTTGTATAATGTTCATCATATTTTATCGGATTCTCAGTGCAGCATAAATATAGACACTGTTTCATTTATTAATCTGCCCTATGCCAACTATAATAACTTGTGCTTAATACACATTCAGTAAACATTTGAATGAATGCATATATGAACATTTTCAAAGATATAACCAAATAAGAAATGAGATAACTTCAAAAGAGAATTGATATGCTGGTTTATTTTTGCAGACTTTATTTTCAATGAAATCACTTTCTCAGGCATATGAAATTTTCAATATTTATAAATTCGGTTTTCTTATAATATTTATTTGACAAACTGCAGTCAGCCTGTGATTCCCACCTCTAGTAGATTTTTTTTTTTGCCAAAATGCAAAGACAAAAAAAAGAAGAAAAAACAAACACATTCTTTCCAATCATGCAAAGTATTCAGCATTTTCAAATGGTTTATTGTCAGAACCAATTATGGTTTAACCAATGATAATTACATTTTAAAGATTGTGTTTGTATACAAGCTGACATTTAAGAACTGTTAACAGAAATGTATGTGTGGAAGAACTGCAGAGGTTGAAGTCATTGACTGCTATGTTACTGACAGAGTGTTTGAATGGAAGAAAGAGATCATGTCATCTCTTAAACTGTATGGGTGCTATAGGTGATTTTTGCAGTTTTAATGTTTTGGAATTAAAAAATTTTTAAGGAAACACTCCTATCAGTTTATTCTTGTGAAAGCTAAGCAAAAAATAACTTAAAAGAAAAATTTGGATGCTGATGCTAATCCTTCCTAATGTGATACTTTATAATACAAATTTAAGGTTCTGGTTTAGTTATTCTTAGGATGAGGAGATGAGAGATTTTTGTGTCTGTTTGAAAATATGCAGTTTGAAATTCTTAAATATTATAAAGTTTTTTAAGTACAGAAGATACAATTAATTCTGCTTGGGAGATATTAATTCATGTAATAAAGGAACCAAATACATATCAGAATAATTACATAACTTATGCTAGAGGCACTGAGAGTCCAACCATGAACATGAACCATGACCCTTATTTTTAAACCCACTATGCATTATTTCTGTCTAAGATAAATTTAAAATAGTTTCCTATTATAGGGTCTCCATATTTCTCTGATTATTTTCCAAACCATATTTCAGAAAATATGGATTTTATCATATCATATCCCTGATTCAACCATTTCAGAAATTAACTATCATTTTTGAAATAAAGAACATGAATTTTTTTTTTTTCTTTTTCTCCTTGGCTATGATGATCTGGTACTACCTGTCTTTGCTGTGTCATTCCATACTATTCTCATCTTTTCTTCCTGATGTATAACCAGTCTTTCCTTTATTAATTTCTTTGACTGTCCTAATTTCTTCTGCAGTAGGACCTTTGCACATTCTTTTTTTTTCATTCAAATGCTCCTGAATGAAGCTCCAAATGACAGACACTACTTAGACCAATGGTGATAGAATGTTACATAAAGAATCCATTGCAAAGTTTATGCTATACCTTAATAAGAAATTTTACGCATAAATACAAATGTTATCACTAAAGTACATTGAAAACTATATAAATAATCCTAAACTTTATATTTTATAGAGTTTAATCATTTATATACTTCTTATTACCATGTAGATGTCTCACAAAGATAAAATTGTGAATACTCATTTGTTTTGAGGTATTTTATATACTTATGTAGCATATTAATAATACTTAGGTTAAGTGTCAGTGAAAGCTTAGATTATATTCAACATAACTCCACTTAATATCAAGATTTAATTTGAATACTAAATCTGAAAGCTTTTTCACTTTGAATTCTTGCCATTATCAGTTAATGTTTCATTTCTCATTTGTCGAATTTGAAAAGAGATTTGAAGTACCTGGCAAAATTTTATTTGAAAACATCAATATGGTTATGGTTTAGCGGTATTCAAAAATATGGGTGTGTATATCTATATCGTATACCTCAGAAATAATATACTATGATGCTTATGTGTATGTAAGTACAAGTTGTATCAGAAAACATTTTCCTCTGACCTGATAATGAAAGTACAAAGAACCGTTGCAGTTTTCATGTTTATTAGTTGAGACATGTATCTTATTAAAGTAATAATGTAAATGAGAAGCAAGTCTGAAAAAAAATATATAAATCCTTCCCGAATAACCTTTAATTCACACTGTAGCAGACAATGTAATTACTTTAAAAAGGAGAAACTAAAAATTCTGTCTTGTAAGGTAGTTAAGATTTATAGGTATGTTTGTATCCCTTAAAAAAAGGTGAATATCAAGGTGTTTCATTCTCCAGTTATTTGAAAGGATATTTTTTTCTTCCCAGATTACTATGAGTTTGATGTTTTTGAAAAATCTTCATTTTAAGTTAAAGGGAAGATTTTTCTGTTTGTTTAGTTTTTCTACCCATCATTAAATAATTATGGAAGGATTAGAAAGGCTAATTGGAATAAGCAAAAGCATTAATATTAGTGTACATTTGTGTAGGACTTTTTTCTTGTTTATCAGGCTGCAAACTTATGAGAAGCCAATTTCACTTCAGGAGACTGAAAACTATAAAATTTTTAAAATATTCAGTGATAAATATTAGGATATTTTAAAAAATCTTCTTGGGTAGATTAGAGTGAGAATTTGGGACATTAAGATTATTGCATTAGGTTTCTAGCTGATCCCTTTGTTTAAGGTCTTTTTTCCCCATAAACTATTATGCATTTATCACTAATAGATGAGTCTTTCTAAAGCACTGTTTGTATCAAAACACTCAACTACATTTTTTCTATTTAGAATATGACTTTATAAATATTTTTACATCTCTCTCTTTTTCCTGTTAATTTCTGAGTTCATAGAAATCAGAAACCCATTTCATTAATCCACATGACCAATACTATATCTGAAGTTTTTAGTAAATATAAAGTTGTCAGTTTCTAAACATAAGTTCCATTTTAATAAAATAATGGTTTTCCTCTAACATAAAATAGAGGACAATCTGTGAGGAATTCCCTCTATGTGCCTAAGAATCAGAAAGGTAGACTACATGAATCGAAAATTAGAGAAGGTAAAATTTAAATTATGAAATTTGAAGGCAGAGGGAGAAGGGGACAACAGAGAATGAGATGGTTGGATGGCATCATTGACTCAATGGACATGAGTTTGAGCAAGCTCCGGGAATTGGTGATGGACAGGAAGCCTGGCATCCTGCATGGGGTTACAGAGAGTTGGACATGACTGAGCGACTGAACTGAACTGAAATTATGAAAAAGAATTGACTTTCAGCTTTGAAAGTGAAAGTGTAAGTCACTCAGTCGTGTCCGACTCTTTGCGACTTTATGAACTACACAGTCCATGGAATTCTCCAGTCCAGAATTCTGGAGTGGGTAGCCTTTCCCTTCTCCAAGGGATCTTCCCAACCCAGGGATCGAACCCAGGTCTCCCACATTGCAGGCGGGTTCTTTACCAGCTTTAGATTATCATTTATCTAGTAGGCATAAAAGTTTTTCTTTTAAATCACATATTATGTGTCTTTTCATGTATTTATTCAATGGATATTAATATATGCAAAGACTAAGGTAGATATTTAGCATCATAAATGTAAAATACAGAAAATATACTTTTTGGATTTCTAGTCATATAGTCTTAGCAGTCAAGATATATAAATAATGAAATATTTAAGTAGTTATAAAAACGTGTGTAATTGCTTAAGAAATAGAAGTAAACTATCGCATATGATTCTAGAGTTCATCTTCCCAGATTGTTTCTTGGTGCTGATCTCAAAAGGTACTGAAATTCCTTTCATTTCTCAGCATGCCATCCTCTTATTTATATATGGCCATTATCTCTTGCATGCTTTTTCTTCTATAATGCTTCCTTTAAAATTGTTTATCTTGACTGTCAGGTAATCTGATTTTCTTCTTTTCAAACCATTTCTCTATACTTTCTGAAAAACTCTTGCTATGACACACTGTGTGAACCTCTAATAGTAGTTAGCTCTATTAATTGTAACAATGTTTGTAGCTATAACAATAACTGATGTTCATTGAGCTTTCACTGTGTTCTAGTCCTATGCGCAGAGCTGTTCAAGCATTGTCATGTATAATCATAAAAACTATTGTGAGGCACATCCTTTGTTTGCATGAGGCAAATGAGCTTTATTGAGGTTAAGTAACGTGTTCAAGTTCACATAGATGGTAAGGATTAAAAACTATAAACTGTCTTAATGCAAAACCCATAATCATAAATGCTATACTACATTATCTCCAAAGATAGCACAAACAACAAACAGTTCTGCTTCCTTTTTTTGTTTTTAATGAAAATTCTTCTTGGATTTTTTTTTTTTTAACTGTTTGTGTGTGTGTGTGTGTTTTATTTTGGCCATGTCACACAGATTGCATAACCTTAGTTCCCTGACCAAGGACTGAACTCGTGCACTTGTCAGTGAAAGCAAAGTGTCCTATCCATTGTACTGCCAGGGAATTCCCAAGAGCCTGATTTCTTATTGTACATTTAACCTCCCAGAGATAGAGACTATACCATTTCAAGTTTTAAAAGTGCTTCATTCAGGACCTATGACATAGTAGATATTCAGTTAGTACTGATTTTGAACGTTAGTACATACAAATAATAAATGGTAGAGGGATCACTGCAGAGTGGAGGAACTAAAGAAGGTCTTCAGAGAAGATTAGAGTAAACTGCACCAAAATACATCCATGAATCTAACAGAGGCTAGCCCTGTAGGTTATGTGGGAGGGTAACAAGAGAATGATGGGAAAAATCTTAGAATTCTGGCAATACTCAAGGAAAAATTGAAAGGTTTATTACCATGAGAAACAAAGAAATATATAATATACATTACACACACACATATATACATAATATATAATAATATAACCTTGTTCATGACTTATTTAACTTTGTTCTGAATATATGTGCCAATGTAATTCAAAAAGGTAAAGAAATGTTTGAAAGGGAGAAGTAATATTATCATTATTTACCAAAGAAATAATTGTTTACCTGTAAAACTGAAGGCAATTATTTGAAAACACCAAGAATTCAATGAATATGGTAATTTAAATATTAATATACAGAAATAATTCAATTGCCTTTTTTTACATTCCAATAAATACTATTTAGAACATATAATGGAAGTAAATACTTCATTGAAGATAGGACCAAAAATAAAAGAATACCTAAAATATACGTGAAATATATAAGATAATTGAAAAGAAAATTTGATTATTTATGATACACTGAATACATTTTGAAGAAATGGAATAATAGACCATAATCCTGAATAAGAGAATCGAGTTTCATAAAGATGTTAAATTTCTCCAAGTTAATCTTAAATTGATTTCATTGCAATAATATTAATGATTTTTTAAAAAGAATTTTAACAAGTGGTTTGTAGTACTTAGAAAATAAACAGGTAAGATAAGACAGGAAACTTTGGAAAAAAAGAGTAATAAGGTACTAATCCTATCAGATATTAAAGCATGTAAAACTACAGTAACTAAAGGGATGCTGTTCTAACAAATATTGAAGTATATTGTAAAGCTACAGAAATTAAGATTTGGTAGTGGTGCATGTACAGTCAATAAGATGAATAAAAAAATAAAAAGTAGCAGATCATAATATGTATACAAATTCAATATGTAATAAAGATATTATTTGTATTCAGTGGGCAAAGATAAATTATCTAGTAAATAGTTTTGGATGTCTTTAATCATCTAAAAAGAATAAAATGCATCTCTTCTGTCATGTTTTATACCAAATTTAATTCCACAGAGAGAGGAAAACATGAAACCATAAAAGAGCTGTAATAAAACATGAAATTTCTAAAAAAAACTCAAGATGGAAAAGATATTTCTAATTATATCACATACTTGAAGAAATAAGGTATAATAAATATTAAAACATGCAAATTGAAGAGATCTCCATTGTAGTATTAACATTAGCAAAGAAACTTCTGGAAAATACTAATCAAACTAGGCAAAAATAAAACAAGTTTTTGAGTGTGTATGTTTAACTACTGTCTGTAAGAAAAAAAGAGAGAAAAAATGTATTACTGGATGAAAAGAAAGAAATAGCGGTTGCTGACTCTAGAGAAAAAAATCGATTTCTCTGGGGCTAGAGTAGTAATGAAATATATTTTTCTTTCTATATCTGTATCTATCTATCTATATATGTATATCCTTTTGCATATTCTAAGTTTGGTGCTATGGCTATATATTTTATATTTGCATAAGAAATTATGCATACAAACTACTTAGTTGAAATACATAAAGCTGTTAGTGTGTATCTTGTGACAAATCTGTAGATGGAAATGAAACCATTTGGATTTCATTTATTCTTTCTGCTTTTTTGTGTTTTTCAATGTAAAATTCCTATTTATTTTTAAATAAGTTTAAAAATAAGAGTTTATGAATAGTGCTGCTGCTGCTAAGTCGCTTCAGTCGTGTCTGACTCTGTGCGACCCCATAGATGGCATATTACTAAATTTAGTTTCTCATTAAGGATACGAATATAATGACAGGCAGCACAATTTAGTGAAAAGTACATTGAATCATTTTCTTCATCTGTAAAATGGGGTAATAATGTATGCCTTGAGAATTAAAGAAAAACGTGTTAAAGCACTTAGTAAAGTACAAATTTTGTCTTTCTTTAATCATGTTGGAGAAGACTTTTGAGAGTCCTGTGGACTGCAAGGAGATCCAACCAGTTAATCCTAAAGGAAATCAGTCCTGAGTATTTATTGGAGGGACTGATGCTGAAGCTGAAACTCCAATGCTTTGGCCACATGATGCGAAGAACTGTCTCATTGGAAAAGACCCTGATGCTGGGAAAGATTGAAGGCAGGAGGAGAAGGGAACGACAGAGGATGAGATGGTTGGATGGTATCACTGACGCGATGGACATGAGTTTCAGTAGACTCTGGGAGTTGGTGATGGACACGGAAGCCTGGTGTGCTGCAGTCCATGGGGTCACAAAGAGTTGGACACGACTGAGCAACTGAACTGAACTGAATCATGTTTAATTTCTATGTAGCTTACCACTCCTGCAGAGCCATTTTTGATACTTAACTAACACCATATGTGATTGCTTAACAGTAACTGGTAGTCTCCAATATGCAGACCTATTCTAGGAACTGATGAAATATTAACTGTCATCAGACATCCTGGGAAGTGATACCAGCAGAGGGTGTTGTGAAAGTAAAGAGAAGGAACATAGAAGATGCCTAATTTAGCCATGGGGCATCAGGAGACACTTCACTGAGGAGTGGAAAGCTTAAGCTCTATCTTAAAACTGGAGTATAACTTAAAGAAAAGAAGGAATGGGATTTGTACAAATTTGAGATGTCAAGTAGCAGAGCATATAGTTGAAGTGAAACAGACATAAAGAAATTGAGATTTGAGAATAAAAAATCATAGGACCACAAACTATATCTCATGCTAAAGATAATTGAGTTTTAATTTGAAAGACATTTAAAAAATAACTACATTGTCAGATTTTAATATTCATAGGCACTTAGAGAAACATTCAGTTTAGACAAAATGGAGTGGACCCCCTTTTTTTTTCTGCTCCTCCCTTGTAAGCAAAACTGTGATCTCTGGAAATAATGCACAAAGTAAGAAGAGGAAAATTCTTAAAGGTGGTAAGAAGGAGAAAAATTGGTTTGATATCCTAGAACTGGAGGAATGGCACAGAGAAGTGGCACTTTATTGTACATTCTCTCACCCAACAGCAAGAAGTTATTCAGAACCGAATTTTCCTTGCCCCCAACCTACAAGCAGAAAGCAACTCCTATAGATGTGTGCTTCCTTTGGATTGAAGAAAGGTCCCTAGGAGAACGCATGGCATGCTCTGGACCACTGCAGGGGAAGTGCTTTCCTTCCTCACAGCATCTGAGACTTTCCTCACCAATGCATGGATACAAAGTGGCTGGGTGGCACCCATCAGAGGGATTCCACCGTATCACCTAACCTAGCCTTGCTGCTGCTATGGCACTTCAGTCATGTCCGACTCTGTGCGACCCCATAGACGTCAGCCCAACAGGCTCCCCTGTCCCTGGGATTCTCCAGGCAAGAACACTGGAGTGGGTTGCCATTTCCTTCTCCAGTGCATGAAAGTGAAAAGTAAAAGTGAAGTCGCTCAGTTGGGTCTGACTCTTAGCGACCCCATGGACTGCAGCCTACCAGGCTCCTCCATCCATGGGATTTTCCAGGCAAGAGTACTGGAGTGGGGTGCCTTGCTGCTGCTGCTAAGTCACTTCAGTCGTGTCCGACTCTGCGACCCCATAGATGGCAGCTCACCAGGCTCCCCTGTCCCTGGGATTCTCCAGGCAAGAACACTGGAGTGAGTTGCCATTTCCTTCTCCAATGCATGAAAGTGAAAAGTGAAAGTGAAGTCGCTTAGTCCGGTCAGACTCTTCGCGACCCCATGGACTGCAGCCTACCAGGCTCCTCCATCCATGGGATTTTCCAGGCAAGAGTACTGGAGTGGGGTGCCTTAGTACCCTCTTAATCCTTGCAGGCTTGAGACTCCCTTACCCCATAAGGAAATACCGTGTCACAGGCAAGAGAGAATCTATCAAAGTGTTCTTTTGATCCTGTGACTTTGCCCCCACCCAGACACGTCATGAATGCCTAATGGAACCTCTACCAGAGATCCTCCCACAACCAACACACATCCAGAGAAGTACTTTCTTTCTTAAACTGGCAGGGAGATTCAGTCCAGCAGGCATTTCGCTGAGAAAGCCTCTCTCTGGCTCTAGGCCTGAGGTCTTCCACCACTAAGAAACACCCAATGACGGCCTGGGAAACATTTTTTGCTTCTCAGGCACTTCCAGCAAAGACAATAACACCAGACAACCCAAGAAGATCAAAATAACACTGCAAATGCTCTGAAAATTAAATGTGGTATCATTGAAATCAGAGCCCCAAATGCCAGCAAAGATTTGTGGACTAAACCTAGAGAAAGTGACTTCTTTCTATAATGAAAGATGTATACAGATTATAGAGGTTTTTCTTTTTCTTTCAGCTTAGTAAACAAAGTCTCCAATATACTATCATAAATCACTCATCACAGTAAGAACCAGGAAGATCACTATTTAAATGAGAAAGAGTTGACATATGACAACGTAAATAAGATGTTGGAATTACCTGACTAGGATTTTAAAACTACTGTCATGAAAATGCTAGAATTGGGTATGGCAAATTGTCTTAGAATGGAAATTGCAGAAATGAAAAATATAATACTAGAATTTTGTGAGAGAAAAAAACTTGTTGGATAGGTTCAATAGTAGAGTGGAGATAGCAGAAGATAGAATTAATCAACTAGAGAACAGACCAATGAAATTTACTTTATTTAAAAAACAGATAAAATAGACATTAAAAAAGAAAAAAAAGTTAATAGCCATGGATACCTATACTTCAATAACAGAAGAGCCAACATTGATATATTTGGAGTTCCAGAAGGAAAGGAGAAAAGTAGAGCTGAAATAATATTCAAAGAGATAATGAGTAAAAACTTTTCAAATTTTGGAAAGATACAAATCTACACATCTGAAAAACTGGAAGAACCTCAAATAGAATAAACTGAAAAATATCCAAAATTAAACACATCATAAACTCTTGAAAGCAGCCAGAAAATACTTGTACACTTTCTATAGGTGAATAACTGTTAGAAGGGCAGTAAACTTCTCATTTGAAATTATTCAGGCCATATGGAAGTTTCAAGGCACTTTTCAGGAAGCAATAGAAAAAACAATCAGATGTAATTTGTGTATCTAGTGAAATTGAACTTCAGGAATGAGAGAGAAATAAAAATATTCTCAGATGAAGGGAAACTAAGGGAATCTGTCACTCACAGACCTACAGTTACAGATTTGCTAAGTGAACTTCTTCAAATAGAAAGGAAAGGAGTAAGAAAGAACCTTGGAGCATCAGGAAGGAAGAACAGAAAGAACAGAGATATGGATATATATAATAGAGTATCCCTTTCTTCATGAATTTTGCAAGTCACATTTAATAATTGAAATAAATTTTCATACCATCTAATACTTAGGATAAGGTGAAGTGAAGTCTCTCAGTCGTGTCTGACTCTTTGCAACCCCATGGACAGTAGCCTTCCAGGCTCTGCCATCCATGGAATTCTCCAAGCAAGAATACTGGAGTGGGCTGCCATTTCCTTCGCCAGGGGATCTTCCCAACCCAGGGATCTAACCCGGGTCTCCTGCATTAAAGACAGATGCTTTACCGTCTGAGCCACCAGGGAAGCCAATACTTAGGATAATTATATTTAAAGGAGAAAAGGTAAAGGATCCTAAATGGAACTGAGAGTTCCACATTTCACTTGAAGCTGTGAAACAATACCAATCAGATCAGATCATATCAGATCAGTCACTTAGTCTTGTCCAGCTCTTTGTGACCCCATGAATCGCAGCACGCCAGGCCTCCCTGTCCATCACCAACTCCTGGAGTTCACTCAGACTCATGTCCATCGAGTCAGTGATGCCATCCAGCCATCTCATCCTCTGTCGTCTCCTTCTCCTCCTGCCCCCAATCCCTCCCAGCATCAGAGTCTTTTCCAATGAGTCAACTCTTCGCATGAGGTGGCCAAAGTACTGGAGATTCAGCTTTAGCATCATTCCTTCCAAAGAAATCCCAGGGCTGATCTCCTTCAGAATGGACTGGTTGGATCTCCTTGCAGTCCAAGGGACTCTCAAGAGTCTTCTCCAACACCACAGTTCAAAAGCATCAATTCTTCGGTGCTCAGCTTTCTTCACAGTCCAACTCTCACATCCATACATGGCCACTGGAAAAACCATAGCCTTGACTAGACGAACTTTTGTTGGCAAAACAATACCAATAGATGGCTTTAAGTCACATGTGTATATTGTAATACACAGAGTAACTACTACAGAAATTATACAAAAAGATACACTCAAAACCAATATGAAAATAAGATGTAATCATTGAAAATGTTTAAGTGACCACATAGAAACAAAAAATGAGAAACGGGAGGCAAGAAACGAGATACAAACAGAAAACAAATAATAAGGTGGAAGATTTAAACCACAACATACCAATAATTTGGAGAAGGAAATGGCAACCCACTCGTGTTCTTGCCTGGAGAATCCCAGGAACAGAGGAGCCTTGTAGGAGGCTGTCTATGGGGTAGCACAGAATCGGACACGACTGAAGCGACTTAGCAGCAGTAGCAGCAGTAGCAGCAGCATACCAATAATTATCTTAATAAGTGGTCTAAACACATCAATTAAATGACAGCAATAACAGAATGAATAATGAAAGACAACACCATCTATAAGCCAGTCACTTCAAACATAATGGTATGTATACGTTGAAAGTAAAAGCGTAGATAAATGCTTTACAAATATTAATGCTATACAAATATTAATAAAAAAATTGGGAGTGGGTATATTAAAATCTCATGAAATTGACTCCAGAACAAAAAAGATATTAGCAGAGAAAAAGAGGAACATATCATTAAACTATTATTCCACCAAGAAAGCTTAGTCCTAAACAGTAAAGCCTTGATATATATGAAACAAAACTAGGAAAATACATAGTTATGTTTTGTAACTTCAGTACCTATGGTTGAACTGATAGAACTACAGCTGAAGATCAGCAAGGATGTAGATCTGAAAAATGCAATCAATCAACAGGTTTTATTTACTAATTATAGAACACTCTACCTACAACATGAAAACACTCTTTTTCTCTCTAGTGTCATGTAACAGAAGAGCAGTATAACCAAGTCTTGGATCATAAGGCAAACCTAAATAAATATAAATATCCTGATTGTTCTATTATAATATAGTTTGAAAAATGTTAACCACTGGGGAAGATTGTTTAGTTTATATGGGATTGGTAGATTGAAAGAAAAATATCTCACCAAATTAGGAAGAAAACTGCCTGAAATATAATGCATCAAAATAGATTTAGATTTTTAAATTTTTCTGATTTTGATTTTTGATTTATTTCATATTCAAAATGCAGTACAAAGCTACAGTAATGAAGACAGTGTGGTGTTGACAAATAAACAGACAGATTAATGGAACAGAATAAGAGATCCCAGAAATAGACTCAAATAAAAATAGTCTGTTGATCGTTACGAAAGAAGCAAAGATAATGTAATGGAGAAGAGCTAATGTTTTCAACAAATGGTGTTGGAGCAACTGGGCGTACACACATAAAAACAAATCTTACCCCTTTCACAGGAATTAAGTCAAAATAGATCACATATCCAAATATAAAACACAAATGTAAAATTCGTTCAGTTGCTTAGTCATGTCTGACTCTTTGAGACCCCATGGATTGCAGCACACCAGGCTTCCCTGTCCTTCACTATCTCCCTGAGTTTGCTCAAAATCATGTCCATTGAATTGGAGATGCCATCCAACCATCTCATCCTCTACGTCGCTTTCTCCTTTTGCCTTCCATCTCTCCCAGCTTCAGAGTCTTTTCCAGTGAGTCAGTTCTTTGCATCAGGTGGCCAAGATATCGGTCCTTCAGCTTCAGTGTCTGTCCTTCCGGTGAATATTCAGGACTGATTTCCTTTAGGATTGACTGGGTTGATTTCTCTGTAGTCCAAGGGACTCTCAAGAGGCATCTCCAATACCACAGTTCAAAAGCATCAATTCTTCGGCGCTCAGCCTTCTTCATGACTGCTCAGGAGGCCTTACAAATAGCTGTGAAAAAAAGAAATGGGAAAAGCAAAGTGGAAAAGGAAAGATATACCCATTTGAATGCAGAGTTCCAGGAATAGCAAGGAGAGATAAGAAAGCCTTCCTCAGCGATCAATGCAAAGAAATAGAGGAAAACAATAGAATAGGAGACTAGAGACCTCCTCAAGAAAATTAGAGATACCAAGGGAATATTTCATGCAAAGATGGGCTCAATAAAGGACAGAAATGGTATGGACCTAACAGAAGCAGAAGATATTATGAAGAGGTGGTAAGAATATATAGAAGAACTGTACAAAAAAGATCTTCATGACCCAGATAATAACAATGGTGTGATCACTCAACCTAGAGCCAGACATCCTGGAATGTGAAGTCAAGTGGGCCTTAGAAAGCATCACTACGAACAAAGCTGGTGGAGGTGATGGAATTCCAGTTGAGCTATTTCAACTCCTAAAAGATGATGCAGTGAAAGTGCCACACTCAATATGTCAGCAAATTTGGAAAACTCAGCAGTGGCCACAGGAGTGGAAAAGGTCAGTTTTCATTCAAATCCCAAAGAAAGGCAATGCCAAAGAATGCTCAAACTACCGCACAATTGCACTCATCTCACATGCGAGTAAAGTAATGCTCAAAATTCTCCAAGCCAGGCTTCAGCAATATGTGAACCGTGAACTTCCAGATGTTTAAGCTGGTTTTAGAAAAGGCAGAAGAACCAGACATCAAATTGCCAACATCCGCTGGATCATTGAGAAAGCAAGAGAGTTCCAGAAAAACATCTATTTCTGCTTTATTGACTATACCAAAGCCTATGACTGTGTGGATCCCAATAAACTGTGGAAAATTCTGAAACAGATGAGAATACCAGACCACCTGACCTGCCTCTTGAGAAACCTGTATGCAGGTCAGGAAGCAACAGTTAGAACTGGACATAGAACAACAGACCAGTTCCAAATAGGGAAGGAGTACATCAAAGCTGTATACTGTCACCCTGCTTATTTAATTTATATGCAGAATACATCATGAGAAATGCTGGGCTGGAAGAAACACAAGCTGAAATCAAGATTGCCAGGAGAAATATCAATCACCTCAGATATGCAGATGAAACCACCCTTATGGCAGAAAGTGAAGAAGAAACTAAAGAGCCTCTTGATGAAAGTGAAAGAGGAGAGTAAAACAGTTGGCTTAAACCTCAACATTCAGAAAATGAAGATCATGGCATCCAGTCCCATCACTTTATGGCACATAGGTGGGGAAACAGTGTCTGACTTTATTTTTGGAGGGCTCCAAAATCACTGCAGATGGTGAGTACACCCATGAAATTAAAAGACGTTTACACCTTGGAAGGAGAGTTATGACCAAGCTAGACATCATATTAAAAAGCAGAGACATTACTTTGTCAACAAAGATCCGTCTAGTCAAGGCTGTGGTTTTTCCAGCAGTCATGTATGGATGTTAAGTGTTGGACTAAAAGGAAAACTGAGTGCCAAAGACTTGATGCTTTTGAACTGCAGTGTTGGAGAAGACTCTTGAGAATCCCTTGGGCTGCAAGGAGATCCAACCAGTCCATCCTAAAGGAGATCAGTCCTGGGTGTTCATTGGAAGGACTGATGTTGAAGCTGAAACTCCAATACTCTGGCCACCTGATACAAAGAGCTGACTCATTGGAAAAGACCCTGATGCTGGGAAGGATTAAGGGTGGGAGGAGAAGGGGACAACAGAGGATGAGATGTTGGGTGGCATCACTGACTCAATCGACATGAGTTTGGGTAAACTCCAGGAGTTGGTGATGGACAGGAAGGCATGGCGTGCTGTGGTCCATAGGGTCGCAAAGAGTCAGACACGACTGACCAACTGAACTGAACTAAACTTCTTTATGGTGGAACTCTCAGGTCTGTACATGATGACTGGAAAAACTTTGACTAGATGGACCTTTGTCAGCAAAGTAATGTCTCTGCTTTTTAATATGCAGTCAAGGTTGGTTATAACTTTTCTTCCAAGAAGCAAGCATCTTTTAATTTCATGGTTGCAGTCACCATCTGCAGTGATTTTGGAGCCCCCCCAAAATAAAGTCTGTCACTGTTTCCATGTTTCCCCATCTATTTTTCAATGAAGTGATGGGACCAGATGCCATGATCTTAGTTTTCTCAATATTGAGCTTTAAGTCAACTTTTTCACTCTCCTCTTTCACTTTCATCAAGAAACTCTTTAGTTCTTCTTCACTTTCTGCCATAAGGGTGCTGTCATCTGCATATCTGAGATTATTGATATTTCTCCCAGCAATCTGGGTTCCAGCTTGTGCCTTATCCATTCCAGCATTTCTCATGATGTATTCTGCATATAAGTTAAATAAGCAGGGTGACAATATACATCCTTGATATACTCCTTTCCTTATTTGAAACCACTCTGCTTTTCCATCTCCAGTTCTTACTGTTGCTTCTTGACCTGCCCACAGATTTCTCAATAGGCAGGTCAGGTGGTTTGGTAGTCCCACCTCTTGAGGAATTTCCCACAGTTTGTTGTGATCCACACAGTCAAAGGCTTTTGTATAGTCAATAAAGCAGAAATAGATGTTTTTCTGGAACTCTCAGTTTTGCGATGATTCAGTGGATGTTGGCAGTTTGATGTTTGGTTCCTCTGCCTTTTCTAAAACTAGCTTGAACATCTCTAGGTTAACAGTTCACATACTGTTGAAGCCTGGTTTGGAGAATTTTGAGCATTACTTTGCTAGCATGTTCAGTTCAGTCACTTAGTCGTGTCTGACTCTTTGCGAGCCCTTGAATCGCAGCACGCCAGGCCTCCCTGTCCATCACCAACTCCTGGAGTTCACTCAGACTCACGTCCATCGAGTCAGTGATGCCATCCAGCCATCTCATCCTCTGTCGTCCCCTTCTCCTCCTGCTCCTAATCCCTCCCAGCATCAGAGTCTTTTCCAATGAGTCAACTCTTCGCATGAGGTGGCCAGAGTACTGGAGTTTCAGCTTTAGCATCATTCCTTCCTAAGAAATCCCAGGGCTGATCTCCTTCAGAGTGGGCTGGTTGGATCTCCTTGCAGTCCAAGGGACTCTCAAGAATCTTCTCCAACACCACAGTTCAAAAGCATTAATTCTTCAGCATTCAGCTTTCTTCACAGTCCAACTCTCACATCCATACATGACCACTGGAAAAACCATAGCCTTGACTAGATGGACCTTTGTTGGCAAAGTAATATCTCTGCTTGCTAGCTTGTTAGATGAGTAAAATTGTCCAGTAATTTGAACATTCTTTGGCATTGCTGTTCTTTGGGTTTGGAATGAAAACTGACCTTTTCCAGTCCTGTGGCCACTACTGAGTTTTCCAAATTTGCTGGCATATTGAGTGTAGCACTTCCACAGCATCCACCTTTAGGATTTAAAATAACTCAACTGGAATTCCATCACTTCCACTAGCTTTGTTCATAGTGATGCTTGCTAAGGCCCACTTGACTTTGCATTGCAGGATTTCTGGCTGTAGGTGAGTAATCACACCATTATGATTATATGGGTCATGAAGATATTTTTGTTTAGTTCTTCTGTGTATTCTTGCCACCTGTTTTTAATATCGCCTGCTTTTGTTGGGTCCATAGCATGTCTGTCCTTTATCAAGCCCATCTTTGCATCAAATATTCCCTTGGTAGCTCTGATTTTATTGCAGATATCTCTGGTCTTTACCACTGTATTGTTTTCCTCTATTTCTTTGCATTGATCGCTGAAGAAGGCTTTCTTGTCTCTCCTTGCTATTCTTTTGAACTCTGCGTTCAAATGGGTATATCTTTCCTTTTCTCCTTTGCTTTTTGCTTCTCTTCTTTTCACAAGTATTTGTATGACTTCCTCAGACAACCTTTTTGTATTTCTTTTTCTTGGGGATGTTCTTGATCCCTGCCTCCTGTACAGTGTCACAAACCTCTGTCCATAGTTCTTCAGGGACTCTTGTCTATCAGATCTAATTCCTTAAGTCTCTTTCTCACTTCCACTGTATAATTGTAAAGCTTTTGATTTAGGTCATACTTGAATGGTCTAGTAGTTTTCCCTACTTTCTTCAATTTAAGTCTGAATTTGGCAATGAGGAGTTCATGATCTTAGCCACATTCAGCTCCTGGTCTTGTTTTTCTGACTGTATAGAGCTTCTCCATCTTGGGCTGCAAAGAATATAATCAATCTCATCAATCAGTAATCAATATAATTAATTATATGGGTGATGGTTTAGCTTAAATTATTTAGTCAACATGATTTTAATATTACTGACACAGATTTTTATTTAGTTTGTAGCATATAACTGATAATAAGTTTGCTTTATTTTTATAATCTTAACAAGTAGAGGCTGTTAATATCTAAACCTAAACATCATATGTAATGAAATATGAGTTATTTCCCCTAGGATAGCCAGATTTCAGAGAGGATAAATTCCTGCCGAATTTCTCACACACAGTCCAGTAAGTGGTGAAGCTGAGATAGGGGGAGGTATGTGTTAATATTCTAAAGCCTGTCTTCTTTCCCATACCCTATGGTCATGAAGTAGAGAATATGCAGAAGGGATGTAATATTCTTTTTACCCTGTAAATCATATGTTTTGCACATTAATGAGAAAAAGTCATTCTTGGCATCTGTTAAGATGCTAATTTAATTTTACTTGTGTTAGAATTTACTAACTTCTGCATTTGCCAAGCCAATTGGAAAGGTTTCCAAGGACCTCATGACTGCCAAAGGGATGTTGTGAATTACTGTAAATATAAATTACCCTCTCCATAGGATACAGAGATTACTCATGTTAGAAATAGTCAAATGTGAATTGCCCTGTCTCATTTTGTGGGCATTGATGACAAACCCATTGTCTTAATTAATCAACTATAAATTATTATATTTTGAAGTTTTAACTATATTATTTGATTTATTTGACACATTTCTCTATCAAGAGTACGTAATTCATAAGAACAGTTCTGTATTTATTCTGACAAATTACTCCTTCTTCCTTCAATAAAATAAACGGTTTGTACTACTTTAAGTATATGGAACACAGCATATGCATCTATTCTGTATTTTGAATTTTTAGTGCTTATATAGCTATACGGTTTTATAACTTCTAACACTGTAAGATTTATAGCATTACTTCCATCTCACAACTTATATGTTGGGTTGAATTTTCATTTTTAAGAACTAATTATTTATTCATTCACTAATTATTAATATTAAGAATGGATGTACTTCATGTAGTTGCAGTGTTTGCAGCTATTGTAAATTTAGAAATATTAAAACATTGCATTTGTAGAATTTTTTGAAATGGACAGTGGTGTGTTTTATGTGAAAAATTAATCTAAGCTCTATAGTTTATAGTATAGTTATTAAGTTACTAGATTACAAAATTAATTAAATTATTAGATTAAAAATTAAATTAATATTAAATTGCTAAAATGAAAACTAGTGTTTGAGAATTTGACTACCATCCCTTAAACATTTGTTAGCTACCTGATTGTGGAACATCAGGTTAAAATGTCTAAGCCTGAGTTTCTTTATCTCCAAAATCAAAGTGTTAATACCAATCTCATAGATTTTATGTGAGGAATGAATGAGATAATCAATTTAAACCCTATAGGGAGGAAATACACTTTAGTTACCATCTCTGTTTTTAGTGGATTTGAGTATTATTCACTCATCTGTTTAACCTTTATGAACAGACTATAAATCCATATATTACATAATTTTTCATTTCTGTTATAACGTCTGGCAATATTATAAAATATAAACTAGTATATAATCTGCAAGATAAGATGAACACAGTGAATCTGTTGTATTAGTACTGTAACTTTCAGAGATTTTCTGTATTTCAGACTTTTGAAATTTCAGGGAATTTAAGGCAGACATAAAGTGAACTTGTCTAAATTAGTTCATATAGAAATAGACCTGTAGAGTACATTCTGATCAATCAGTTTTATTTGGAAGATTCAAGTAGAATATTAAATTAACTATTTAAGGGCCTAGTAAAGTGGTGAGGTCTACCTTTTTAAAATGAATAGTAAATGATTAGATAACTCATTTTTTTTTACTCTTTTATTATCCAAATTTATTCAGTTACAGGGTAAATTTATTCAATTACTTAATTTAAGTAGTATATTAAAAACAAACATGTAAAATATTACTTAATCAACTCTGAGATGATTTTTTAAAAATCATTTTTATGTATTCTTATTCTATGAAGGAACTTGTCTTCAGTATTTTGTCTTGATAATCTTGTGGTCTACTTGATATCAGTATTATACTTGTTTCCCATGTAGCAGTAAGTAAGATTTTCAATTAAAACATAAATAATTTTTTCCTAAGTGGTTATAATTCAGACTTTTTTTGTGAAGGAACCAAACTGGAACATAATAAAACTGTTGCACATCACAGAAAAGGTACTGCTGAGAAAACAGGAATGGAAGGTTTCAGGATTTAAAATTCTGAATAATTTTTAGATTTCATCATTCTTTTTTTGTTTTGTAAAACAATGGACAACTGAAATAAAATAAAATGAGAAATTAAATATCTAGTATATGTATAAAATATGTATTTTTAATTAGAATGTATACTAGAAGACTTGAGTTATAATTGAAATGCAACACCGTAAGTATGGTATTCAGCTGAGTAATTTGACTTACATATAGCATGAATGGATTGCCTCATTAAGTTTAGTGAACATCCATCTTTTCATATAGGTACAAAATAAAAAATGGAAAAAAAATTTTCCTTATGATGAGAACTCTTAGGGTTTACTGCCTTAACAAATTATATATATAGTATATGGCAGTTTTCAAAAAGATACATGCACCCTGATATTCATAGCAGCACAATTTACAATAGCCAAAACATGAAAGCAACCAACCCATGTCCCCATCATAGAAGATTGGATTAAAAAGATATGAAACATATGCCTAGTTGAATATTATTCAGCCATAAAAATGAATGAAATTCTGCAACTGCAGCAATGTGGATGGACACAGAAAATATTAGAGTGAAGTAAGTCAGAGAAAGACAAGTGCTGTAATATATTTCTTATATTTGTAATCTACAAAATAATACAGATGAATGTAGATGTAACACAGTAACAGACTGATACAGATAGATACAGACAGATACAGAAAGCAAATTCATGGTTACCAAAGGGGAAGCAGGGAGGAACAAATTAGGGGTATGGAATTAACAAATACAAGCTACTATATATAAAAGTAGCATGGCAAGGATACACAGAAGAACTGTACAAAAAAGATCTTAATGACCAATATAACCATGATGATGTGATCACTCACCAAGAGCCAGGCATCTTGGAATGCAAAGTCAAGGGGCCTTAGGAAGCATCACTATGAACAAAATTAGTGGAGGTAATGGAATTCAGCTGAGCTATTTCAAATCTAAAAGATGATGCTGTGAAAGTGCTGCACTCAATATGCCAGCAAATTTGGAAAACTCAGCAGTGGCCACAGGACTGGAAAAGGTCAGTTTTCATTCCAATCCCAAAGAAAGGCAATACCAAAGAATGCTCAAACTACCACACAATTGCACTCATCTCACACACTAGCAAAGTAATGCTCAAAATCCTCCAAGCCAGGCTTCAACAGTATGTGAACTGTGAACTTCCAAATGTTCAAACTGGATTTAGAAAAGGCAGAGGAACCAGTGATAAAATTGCCACATCTGCTGGATCATAGAAAAAGCAAGAGAATTCCAGAAAAAACATCTATTTCTGCTTTATTGACTATGCCAAAGCCTTTGATTGTGTGGATGACAACAAACTGTGGAAAATTCTGAAAGAGATGGGAATACCAGACCACCTGAGCTGCCTCCTGAGAAATTTGTATACAGGTCAAGAGGCAGCATTTTAGAACCGGACATGGAACAATGGACTGGTTCCAAATTGTAAAGAGAGTATGTCAAAGCTGTATATTGTCACCCTGCTTATTTTACGTATATGCAGAGTACATCTTGCAGAATGCCGGGTTGGATGAAGCACAAGCTAGATTACAGATTTCTGGGAGAAATATCAGTAACCTCACATATGCAGATGACACCACCCTTATGGCAAAAATCGAAGAGGAACTGAAGAGCTTCTTGGTGCAAGTGAAAGAGGAGAGTGAAAAATCTCGCTTAAAATTCAACATTCCAAAAACTAAGGTCATGGCCTCCAGTCCCATAACTTAATGGCAAATAGATGGGGAAACAGTGGAAATGGTGACAGACTTTATTTTCTTGGGCTCCAAAATCACTGTAAATGGTGAGTGCAGCCATGAAAACAAAAAGACACTTCCTCCTTGGAAGAAAACCTATGACAAAACTAGAGAACATATTAAAAAGTAGAGACATTACTTTGCCAACAAAGGTCCATCTAGTCAAGGCTATGGTTTTTCCAGTAGTCATGTATGGATGTGAGATTTGAACCATAAAGAAAGCAGAGGGCCGAAGAATTGATTACTTTTGAACTGTGATGTTGGAGAAGACTTGAGAGTCCCTTGGACTTCAAGGAGATCAAACCAGTCAATCCTAAAGAAAATCAGTCCTGAATATTCACTGGAAGGACCAATGCTGAAGTTGAAGCTCCAATACTTTGGCCACATGATGTGAAGAACTGATTCATTGGAAAAGACCCTGATCCTGGGAAAGACTGAAGGTGGGAAGAGAAGGGGATGACAGAGGATGAGATGGTTGGATGGCATCACTGACTTGATGGACATGAGTTTGAGCAAGCTCTGGGAGCTGGTGATGGACAAGGAAGTCTGGTGTGCTGCAGTCCATGGGGTTGCAAAGAGCCAGACACTAGTGAGCAACTGAACTGGAACTGAAATGTGTAAAATAGATAAGCAACAAGGATACACTGAATAGCACAGAGAATTATACTCATTATCTTGTAATAACCTACAATCAAGTATAATCTGAAAAAAATAGTGAATTGCTATACAGTACAGCTAAAACCAACTATAAAGTGTTAGTAACCCTGTCATGTCCAACTCTTTTCGACCTTAAGGACTGTAGCCTTCCAGGCTCCTCTCTGCATAGGATTCTCCAGGCAAGAATACTGGAGTGGGTAGTTATGCCTTTCTCCAGAGCATCTTCCTAACCCAGGGATTGAATTCGGGTGTCCTGCAGTACATGCAGATTCTTTACTTTCTGTTCCAGTAGCAAAGCTGAAAACCAACTAGATTTATTTTAAAATAAAAAAAAAAGTGTTAAATATATTAATCATGTTGTACATTGCATCCTTAGTATTTATTTATCTAATAACTCAAAGTTTTTACCTTTTGACCATCTTCCTCACCTTACAAAGTAATTACATTATTATTGAATATATTCTCCATGCTGTACATTCCTATGACTCGTTATTTTGTAACTGCAAGTTGATACCTGTTACACTTTCAAAATTCTTAATAGTATTTGTACTTATGTTATTGTTTAGTCGCTAAGTCATGTCCTATTCTGCGACCCCAAAGAGTGCAGCACACCAGGCTTCCCAGTCCTTCACTATCTCCTAGCATTTGCTCAGACTCATGTCCATTGAGTCGATGATGTCACCCAACCATTTCATCCTCTGCCACCCCCTTCTCCTCTTGCCCTCAAACACAGCATTGTAAGTCAATTTTACTCCAATAAAAATGAAACAAAATACAACGATATATACTCTGTGTAGTCAAAGTGCTTACATCTCAGGTTAGGTCACTCCCCACCCCAAATAACCAGCTTTAGGTCTTTGACCAGATTATTTAACCACATTTTCTCATGTGGCATCTGAAATTGTTGCTATTATTTAATACATAGAAAGTTCTTATAAACAGTATGTGGTACCAAATAGTTTTCAATAATATTGGTTATTTTTTCCATTAATAATTTGAAAAGAATGTATGCAATACTTGAGAAATATTTTTGGACTAGTACTTTCAAAATTATATCTTAAATTTCAGCAGAAAAAAATTGATATTTCATGTTGATCTTTATTGCCTAATTCATTATATTTACAATGTATGAATTATATTACTAAAATAAAGGATACTTGATATTTTAGGCAGGAAATTACATTGGAGGAGACATAAATTTGAGGATTTGTAACAGCAAATGTAAAATGTTAAAAGAATATCTATGATTTCAGTTAATGAGTTGAAAACATGATAGAGGCATTATTTTCAACTACTGGTTTAGATTCAGCTATAAGTACTTAATTGAAAATGATATTCGATAAATATTTATTGATTACTGCAGAGGCACTTAGGTCATCCTAAGGGATACCAGGAATTATAAATGATCATTTCCATTAGATACTCAAAAATTATAAATGATCACATCTATTAGATACTCAGAAAAGTTGGAGATACATCGCTAAAATTTTTGAGAAGAGAGTTAAAGTATTTGTTGTTGTTCAGTTGCTCAGTCATGTTTGACTCTTTGTGACCCCATGGACTGCATGCAGCATGCCAGGCTTCCCTGTCCTTCACCATCTCCTGGAGCTTGCTTAAACTCATGTCCATTGAATTGGTGATGCCATTCAACCATCTCATCCTCTGTTGTTCCCTCTCCTCCTGCCTTCAGTCTTTCCCAGCATCAGGGTCTTTTCTAATGAGTTGGCTCTTCTCATCAGGTGGCCAAAGTATTGGACCTTCAACTTCAGCATCAGTCCTTCCAATGAATATTCAGGGTTTATTTCCTTTAGGATTGACTGGTTGGATCTCCTTGCAGTCCAAGGGACTCTCAAGAGTCTTCTCCAACACCACATTTCAAAAGCATCAATTCTTTGGTGCTCAGCCTTCTTTATGATCCAAATAAAGTATAATGACAATAATCAATGAGCTTTATAAAATAAAAATATGAATTCAGACAGAAGATACAACATGCTGAATATTGCTGAAAAGGATTAATGAAAGGTATTATATTTTAATTGATCCTTGAATAGTGGATAAGTTTTGAATTGCAGTAACAGAAAGAAGAGCATCTAGCGAGAGGAAATGGTATGAATAGTCATCAGTTCACATTACTCATAAGGGAGAATGATGTTAATAAAGCAATTTTGAATAAAAATAAAATTTGTGAAAATGCTTATAACTTGTAAACCACTATAAAAGCTAGTTATCATTGCATACTTTGAATAGCATCACTAAATTCCATTTTATATATATATATTTCTTTGCTAGAACTAGTAGTTTATATTTATTGAGCGCATAACCTCCAGACCACTGGGACTACGCTGATATTTAAGGTGTGATCATCCTCCAACTCTACTTCTGTGGTAGATGAATTGTGCACTTAGATAATCTAAAATCATTTACATGTGTTTATTCTGTAAAGCAGGGATATTAGAAATGTAGAGGGCTCATCCTTTTCTGGTGTTTTGTCTCGTGAGGTCCAGGAGTCTGTTCAGGAGAAAGGAGCTCTTCATGGTTGTGTTTATACCATACATCACCCATCCCTACCTGATAATGGTTATATAATGTATATAAATTACCACAAATTTTATTCTTTCAAATATAAATTATGTGCATTTTTAATGCAGTATTCAATACTAAATGTTGATTAATTTTATTTATAGTACTTTACTTTTATCATAGTATTTTTGTTTACTCAGAGACCATAATCAAGAGAAATAAATAAAATGATTTTTACTGTATTAATTTATATACATCTACATATTAGTATATGAATAGTTCATATCTCATCATACTTGGAATATAAATTTCTTAAATGCAGTTTTCCTACAACATGAAAATCTATATTTTTTATTTCCAAAGACGAGAAGTCTTATACAATGTTTTCTTTACAGTAGCAGGGGATATATTATCATAGTAATTTAAAAGTAAACTATTAAAAGTTTGATTTTAAATTCTGTTTTTGCCATTGTGTGACATGACACAGTTCAGACCTCCATTATGTTCTCAATTATCTAGCTTTAATAAATTTGCAAAATTTTTTTCTATTTTTCCTCTTTGTTTCTCTGATAACTTTGAATTAACTCCAAATAGAAAAAGACAGCCTATGCCTCAAGATAAATTTAGAATAAACTCTTAATCAGTATAATGATATGCCTAGAGGCTGCTTGGAGATACTTCATGGATCTTTTCTGTTTCTTGTGAGCAGAAACACTGTCTGCCTTTGATTTCAAGTTACCTTTTCAAGGATGTTTGTAGAGTGAACATTCTATCTTAGAAGATATTTTTAATGTCTTTCTCTTGAACAAAAAGCAGATTTGTTTACTCTCCACTGTAGTAATGTTTCCCTTAGGGGCAAAGTTTTGACAGGCTTACTTTCCAACTTTAAAAGATTTTCTCTAAGCTCTTTTGGTACCCTCCTACTGCATGTGCAGGTGTCGTGGCGCTCTCTGTATCATCCTGTGAGAATTAGGACTCAGAAACCATCCAAATATTGACCCTGTTTTAACTATGATTGCCATGAATAATGATTCTTTGTTTCTGATGCAGAAGTCTTCTGTCTTACCTCAGCACTCATGAAACTAAATTTTGGCCAGATATATAGTAAAGTCTCTAATCCCTCACAGTTCTTGACAGGGATTAGGAGAATAGAGGGAGTCTGGTGAAAAGTAACTCAGCATGCCAGAATGGCATGCAAAGGGTGTGTAATATAAATTCATCTTGTTAAAATCATATCCTCAATTTAAGAAAACATTCCATGTTTTTCAGATGTTTAAAATGTATAATTGATGCTAGTGAAATGGTTTATAAGCAGTTAGCACATAGATTGCTTGATACAGAGAGCCCAAAACCTAGGAGTTACAGGAAATAATCACACATAGATCACGTAAAGTATCACGTATCTAGTTCTTAAATATCTTTTGTCAGAATATTAGAATGGACCAAGTTAATTAGAAAAGAGTTCCCACTGCATGCTTTCTAACAGTTTCCTTCCATTCCCACTGGTTTCTTTACTTTTCCCGACCTGATTCGATAAGGAGGTCACTACAGTCACAGGCATCCCTATGTTTTTGGTCTTGTCTCTGACTTACCAGGGACTTATAAAGTAGGAAGGCATTACTCTGTGGGCCGCAAACTGATTACGATGAACCAGGCTTTCTTCCTCTGCATTGAATATAACATGACGTCAGTAACTTAATACAGGGAATTCCCTCTTCTGAGTTGTGTGAGTAAATTAATTTTGTCAATCAGTGGGTTTGTAGATTTACCCTAGGAAAATTGCAAATTGAGTAACTATACATTAATATTTAAATTGAATGTGGATCTAAAATATTTGTTTTATTTATGTGTTTAACACAATATTGCACTGACTTTTGCACTAATACTTTGCTGACAAGTATTAGTTCCTTTATTCATATAATAATTTTATTATTCCTGTTTTGCATATGAAACAATAGAGGAACTAAGATGATAAATAACTTGTCTCAGGTAGCCTGGCTAATATATGGCAAAGCTGGGATTCAGTGTTCCTTTATATTCCTTCACAGGAACATATAAAGTTGAAATAACCCAGTCTTTGCTTTCCAGTTTAGAGTGGAAAAATCTTAGATTACTTCTCTCCTTGTCAGTGTGTAATCAAGCATTTGTCTTAGTCCTCTGAAATCGTTTGATTTTATTATCTCTGTGAACAGTAAGCACCCTGGGAACAGGGGAACTTTTTATTTGTCTTTTAAATTGTGTTATTTTCCTTTTTTCAGTTTTGTATTTTGAATCATGAAGGAATAATAGACTTTTTGGCACATGATAGTAGCTCCATAAATGCTTGTATCAGTACTCTGGTCCTTAGGTATACCAGATTTTTAGGGTTTTTTTTCTTTTGTTTTATATTTCCAGAAATTTAGTGTACTCATGTGTTTGAGAATTTTATCCCCCAAAACACTGCTTGTCTTAATACCTAAATACAACTTGTCCTTCTAGCTGTGATTTGGTAAATATAGATTTGCAACCCTATGAAACGATGAATAGTGGAATTATTTTGTTATTAATATTTAGCGTGCAACTGCAAACTTAAGTGATAGTCTCTCAGTTGTGCCCTACTCGGTGCGACCCCATTGACTGCAGCCCACCGGGTTCCTCTGTCCATGAGATTTTCCAGGCAAGGATACTGGAGTGGGTTGTCATTCCCTTCTCCAGGGGATCTTCCCAACCCAGAAATCCAACCAGGGTCTCCTTTACCCTGCAGATTCTTTACCGACTGAGCTACAATGTTTCTAGTTTGTTTTCCCAACTACTATTACAGTAGAGTTGTTCTATAGTGGTCTAAAGTTACCAGCTAGACTATAGAATTCTCTTCTGAAAATATGTTTACACTACAAAGAGATGGGATACTATTTTTGATCCAAAATAATTTTGATGGTCATGTCATGTTTATACTATTATAGTATCTCTTGAAAACACTGCTTAAGTATACGTTTGATTTGTTACCTTTTTTAAAAAAAGGTAAAAGCAAGTGAAAGAAAAAATAGGAAATGATCTTGTTTTAGTAAATTGCATTTATAAAGTCTTTTTTCTCCTGTAACATGGTGGGGAAAAAATGAGTTTTATACCCAAACCAAAAGTAATTTCAGCATGGCACCTACAATTTTTACCTTTTAATAGACAATTAAATTGACTCCTGGGGATGGAAGGATGGTGTGGAGAATAGAAAATACGAGCCCTTCCAAATTATGAGCTTCTTTCGTCCAGATTCAAGTAATCCTATATCTCCCTCTACTCACATGCTTCACTAATCCTATTTATTATCAGAAATTGAATTTTGCTGTCTTTAGTGAGAGAAATTTGAAAATTGTATGCATTACCAGATGAAAGGGTGAGAACCACTAAAATAGATTTTGTTCTGGTATTAGAAGATGGAAGAAAATGAAAATATAAAAGAACCAGATATTTGATTTATAAATTGGTGAAAATAAAAGATATGGAGAATAACTTTTAAAGTCAAGCTTTTATTGAGAATCAGTTCAAACATACAGAACTTACATAGTAAGCTTAAAATGTTCACATGGATCTTGTTCCATGAATTCTCTCTCTCTTTTTTTTAAATTTTCATGAGAAATAAAGCAAAAAATCACAGTTTCTTGAAGGGTAGAAATTGAAAAATAGGCTAGAGAAAGGAAAAAATGGGGAAATAAAACAAGGTTATCAGTAAAGAAGACTTGTTGTTAAAATGATGGTAAAATTGGAACACAATTAAAATAATTTGGATTAAAAGCTATGAGCATGTAGATTGTTTTTCCCTCTAGTCCCCCAAATTTAGGTTTTTCTAGTTACATCTAAACTTTCTTAGACAAATAGAGCAGGGGTAAGATTTTTCTGCATATCCAGCTCATCAGATACAGCCCTTAGTCTGCAGATCACAAGTGAGTCCAGTAGGCTGGCTCTGAGGAAAGGAGGATGTGTGGGAGTGTGTGTCCTGTATATCATAACAGGCAGGGCTCCCAACCTGTGGGGTGGAGATCGATACCTCCTGTCAGATCAGTGGCAGCATTAGATTAGAAATAAAGAGCACAATAAATGTAATGCACTTGATTCATCCCCAAACCACCACGCCTGCCATTGTTCGTGGGAAAATTGTCTTCCATGAAACCAGTCCCTGGTGCCAGAAATGTTGTGGACCACTGTTATATATGTATGTGTGTATGTATGCATGTATGTATATAGTATCTATATATACATATATATATATCTCATAATTTTCTTCCATTTATCTCTTAATTTCTACTTGAATTAGTCAATGTGCAGACTTAGAAAGAATTTGTGATTGTTTTTAATTGTTTAAATACATATTTAGATATTCCTACAATGTGCATAGGCCTTGATATCATCAGTTATACTTGTGAGATTGTCTATACATTAGTTCTCCTTTTAGCATATTGTTATGAAATTAATAGTCTATAGAATAATAGTTTCTTGAATTCTGAAGTATTTTAATCTATTTTTTCTTAGTAGTTTTGGCCAAAAATTAACTTTCAAAACCAAAAATCATAAAGCTCAATATTTCTATAAAGACATAATCGAGGAATGATTTAAATCTTGGTTGCTGCTGATGCTGCTGCTAAGTCGCTTCAGTCATGTCCAACTCTGTGCAACCCCATAGACAGCAGCCCACCAGGCTCCCCCGTCCCTGGGATTCTCCAGGCAAGAACACTGGAGTGGGTTGCCATTTTCTTCTCCAATGCATGAAAGTGAAAAGTGAAAGTGAAGTTGCTCAGTCCTGTCTGACCCCGTGGACTGCAGCCTACCAGGCTCCTCCATCCATTGGGTTTTCCAGGCAAGAGTATTGGAGTGGGGTGCCATCGCCTTCTCTGTAAATCTTGGTTACCAGGATTCATAAAACTGTTCAGTATTCATAGCCATGGTAACTGGCTATGAATCATTTGTGTGATTTTAAATAATGACAATAGAATATCTACCATGATATTATATTCATGGTGTTATTGTTATATATCATTAGCCATTTCTTTTATAAAATTACAACTCTTTCCAAATAAAAAGACTACTTTCTATTCAGGATCCTTTATAACTAAAGATAAAGATGTCAGTATTTTAATCACTTTGGGATTGATAACATTGTGTATTTTAAACAATGCATTTACGGTAAGAGTTTAATTACATAGGTGTTTATTGTGCCCAGTGCAAAGTAAATATCAATGACACAATCCAGGCTTATTCATAAATTTTATATGTAACAATTTAACTAACTGAACCAAAAGCAGATATTCTTAGAAACCAAACACATATAGACAACTAAAAATCTTTTGTTCTAAGATGACTGAATGAAGAGAGATCACAGAATTCCCTTACAACACAATTCAAAGAAAAGAATAGATGTCATCAAAATCAAAACAAATCAAACATTCTCTTAACCTGTCTATGCACCATGGCATGCTGTATCTTTAAAATGAAGTTCTTCCAGAAGGGAAGGCGATTATTATAGGAAGGAATGAAAATTTATGTACCATGTTTTGGAACAATTGTATGAAATTGATAGAATTGGTGACTTTAAAAGAAGAATGAGATATAAAAGTAAATGAGAAAATGGTAGTTATCTACTATTACAAAATCAGAAAGATAAATCAGGATGGGGAACTCGTGTACACCCGTGGTGGATGCATGTTGATGTATGGCAAAACCAATACAATATTGTAAAGTAAAAAAAAAAAAAAAGAAAAAGAGAAAGAAAGGAACAAATAATAGGATAAACAGACAAACATCCAAAATGCATTCTGGAAGAAGGGTAACTGTTTCATTTTGGACAACAGGAACAACAAGAACAGAAACATAAGCAGGAAAAATATTTCACAGAAATAACATGCATTTTAGTTTAGTGAATAAATGCTCAGTCTTCCTAATCTGGATATGGGGTTGAATGCCAGACCCATTGGGATCTTAGGCAAGTAACTTAATGTTTATTTAATTAATTAATTAATTTTTTTTTTTTTAGTTTTGCTATGTCTAATACAAAGATAACACTAGCATTTTCCTTTAGGATTCTTTTTGTGGGAAAATTAAACATATTATTATATGAATACTAGTATCTGGCAGATTGCCAGTGCTTATTAAGATTTAGCTAATCATATTTCATCTTTAGGAAAGCCTAAGGAAAGAAGGACTGAAAGAGAAATGCAAAGGAGAAATTAATTTAAAAATAAGACATCAAAGATAAAAAAATAAACAGAAAAATAGAATTTATAGAGCTAAGAATATAAAATGAAGTAAAAACCAGCAAGATATTGGCAGGATTAATTTTTTAAACATAACAATGAATATGAAAAGCATGTCTGAAAACTGAGTTGATGACAGAGATGAAAAGTTTCAGATTACAGTCCAATTGAAGGCTATTGAACTAAAAGGGATATGTCAGTATCTAAAATTAAAACTTAGAAAGGACAAACTCAGTGCCCAATAAGAGCATGTGAAATGAACATGATGGATTCCATGAAGTAAAGCAGTGAACGAATTTGAACAGAAAAAAAAAGTTCTCAGATAATTACTATCATAGAAAACTACAGAAATCGGGGAAAAATCAGTTTGGATTAAAAGATTGTACAGTATTTCAGAAAATTTGATACAAATTGCTTAACAAGGATTACCTATAAGCTTTCTGAAATTTAAGAATAAAGAAAGACTTCTACAGGTTTTCAGCCATTAATCTCAAATCTTTTTCAAAGAGGAAACACTTCTAATGGTCATAAGGTCTCTACAGAAGAACACCCAGTGCCATAAGATAGTAAATTAATACATACAAAGTTCTGAGGGACAAAATGTATTTATTATTTAGGAGTTTACACACATATTAGTTGTCATTGAAATAGAGGCAATCAAAGTGCTCATCCTAATAGAGACTAAGACAAGATGACATTCATGATCACTTTGAGAAAAAGCAAAAATAAATGAAATCCTGCCAACCAGGATATGAATGAATAAGATGATTTTGCTTTTCAAAAAAGGAGAATGGGCTACCTTAAAAATATATGTGTGTTCCCTTTTGTATATGTTTAAAACTAGTCCATTTCTTTATTTGTGTTTATTTTAAAGCAAAATTTTATCCCTCCTTTTGGTTGACAAGACTTTATTTGTTAGAGGGTAATACAGAAAGTAAATATTATAAGTCTGGACACTGTACCAATAATAATAGTAATAATGATAAAAATAAATACAAATTCAAAATTATGAGGTAGAGGGAAGAATCCAAAAAGAATATAGATACACTGTTTTTTTCATCTTGCATATTTAGAATTCATTACATACTATTTAAATTTGATAAAATTTAAAAATAACAGTATGAACTATATGAATTTCTAAAGACCAGAAAAAACTAAAAAATCATACATTACCAGATTTAATACATGCTTTTATTATGCCAGTATCATACTGTTTTGCTTATGATAGCTTTGTTATATCATCTGAAATCAGGAAATGTAATGCTTCCAGGTTTGTACTTCCTTAATGCAAAAAAGCAAAATGGCTGTCTTGGGAGGCTTACAAATAGCTGTGAAAAGAAGAGAAGAGAAAAGCAAAGGAGAAAAGGAAAGATATAAGCATCTGAATGCAGAGTTCCAAAGAATACCAAGAAGAGATAAGAAAGCCTTCCTCAGTGATAAATGCAAAGAAATAGAGGAAAAAACCCGAATGGGAAAGACTAGAGATCTCTTCAAGAAAATTAAAGATACCAAGGGAACATTTCATGCAAAGATGGGCTCAGTAAAGGACAGAAATGGTATGGACCTAACAGAAGCAGAAGATATTAAGAAGAGGTGGCAAGAATACACAGAAGAACTGTACAAAAAAGAGCTTCACGACCCAGATAATCACGATGGTGTGATCACTGACCTAAAGCCAGACATCCTGGAATGTGAAGTCAAGTGGGCCTTAGAAAGCATCACTATGAACAAAGCTAGTGGAGGTGATGGAATTCCAGTTGAGCTATTCCAAATCCTGAAAGATGATGCTGTGAAAGTGCTGCACTCAATATGCCAACAAATTTGGAAAACTCAGCAGTGGCCACAGGACTAGAAAAGGTCAGTTTTTATTCCAGTCCCAAAGAAAGGCAATGCCAAAGAATGCTCAAACTACCACACAATTGCACTCATCTCACATGCTACTAAAGTGATGCTCAAAATTCACCAAGCCAGGCTTCAGCAATATGTGAACCGTGAACTTCCAAATGTTCAAGCTGGTTTTATAAAAGGCAGAGGAACCAGAGATCAAATTGCCAACATCTGCTGGATCATGGAAAAAGCAAGAGAGTTCCAGAAAAACATCTATTTCTGCTTTATTGACTATGCCAAAGCCTTTGGCTGTGTGGATCACAATAGACTGTGGAAAATTCTGAAAGAGATGGGAATACCAGACCACCTGACCTGCCTCTTGAGAAATTTGTATGCAGGTCAGGAAGCAACAGTTAGAACTGGACATGGACAACAGACTGGTTCCAAATAGGAAAAGGAGTACATCAAGGCAGTATATTGTCACCCTGCTTATTTAACATATATGCAGAGTACATTATGAGAAACGCTGGACTGGAAGAAACACAAGCTGGAATCAAGATTGCCGGGAGAAATCTTAATAACCTCAGATATGCAGATGACAGCACCCTTATGGCAGAAAGTGAAGAGGAACTCAAAAGCCTCTTGATGAAAGTGAAAGAGGAGAGTGAAAAAGCTGGCTTAAAGCTCAACATGGCATCAGGTCCCATCACTTCATGGGAAATAGATGGGGAAATAGTGGAAACAGTGTCAGACTTTATTTTTTTGGGCTCCAAAATCACTGCAGATGGTGACTGCAGCCATGAAATTAAAAGACGCTTACTCCTTGGAAGGAAAGTTATGACCAACCTAGACAGCGTATTCATCAGTGTTTTATGGATTTCAGTTTAGAGACCTTTCATCTCCTTGGTTAAATTTACTTCTAAGTATTTATTATTTTGATTATATTATAAATGGGATTATCTTCTTTCTGTTTTAAACGGTTTGTTGTTACTGTAGATAAATGCAACTGACGTTTTACATTCTGCACTTTTAAGAATCTGTTTATTAGTTTAACGGGGTTTTTTTTTTTTTTTGTAAAGTCCTTAGGGCTTTCTGTAAATATCTGCAAACAGAGACAGTTTTCCTACTTCCTCTCCAATTTGGATGCCTTTTATTTGTTTTTCTTGTGTAATGCTCTGACTAGGACTTCTGATTCTATGTTGAATAGAAATGGTGAGAAGAGCCAATCTTGTTTTGTTCCACATCATAGAGGAAAAGCTTTCAGTTCATCATTGTTGCATATTATGTTAAGTGTTGGCCTCTCTGGTAGCTCAGCTGGTAAAGAATCTGCCTGGTTCGATTCCTGGGTTGGAAAGATCCACTGGAGAAAGTAACAGCTGCCCACTCTAGTATTCCAGAATTCCAGCCCACCAGGCTCCTGTGTCTATGGAATTCTCTAACATCTTAGCCCCCTGTTGCTGCTGCTAAGTCACTTCAGTTGTGTCCGACTCTGTGTGACCCCATAGACGGCAGCCCAACAGGCTCCCCCGTCCCTGGGATTTTCCAGGCAAGAGCACTGGAGTGGGTTGCCATTTCCTTCTCCAGTGCATGAAAGTGATAAGTGAAAGGGAAGTCGCTCAGTCGCATCCAACTCTTAACGACCCCATGGACTGCAGCTTACCAGGCTCCTCCATCCATGGGATTTTCCAGACAAGAGTACTGGAGTGGGGTGCCATTGCCTTCTCCGTCTTAGCCCCCAGTGGTAGGCAAAAAATACCAGTTGTAAGCAAAACTCTTTAAGTTGGGAAAGTCTGTCTCCGGTGTTATAGCATTGCATTTGTGATAACTGATAACACTGAAAGTCTTAGGTTTCATTTTGTCTATAACAGGGAACTCTGGATCTCTTATTCTGTAATTTAAGGTGCTCTGTACTTACAAAAGAGTGATTCATGTGGGGAAGGAACAGTGTAATATGCTTATAATATATATCTAAACAGCTATCTCCTACTTTGCCTTTAGATGTTATTTCAAAGCCACCAATTTCAACTGTAAATATATGATAGATAATTTTAACCTATGATATTCATTTTACTATATATATATAGTATATATACATATATACTGTATATATATATAACCATGAAGTGTTAGTTGCTGAATCGTGTCTGACTCTTTACAACCATGTGTACTATAATCTGCCAGGCTTCTCTGTCCATGGAATTTTCTATGCAAGAATACTGGAGTGGGTATCTATTTCCTTCTCCAGGGGATCTTCTTGACCCACGGATTGAACCCAAGTCTCCTGCATTGCAAGCAGATTCTTTACCATCTGAGCCACCAGGGAGAATTTCCTGATAACTTGATGATAAATTTGAGTAATTTGCACATTCATTATTATCATGTTAAGAGAAAGATTTGTTTTAGAACATGGGATTTCATATACAGCTAGACTCCAAAGTGTCTTTGAAAGCACTTAATCTGGTAACATGGGAGAACAGAACCATTAAAATGTTACATTAAATAATGGTTGGGCAAATAATATATTTTAAAATTTAGAAATTTTCTGTGACTATAATAACTACCCCATATATTATACTATACAGTGTTATACTGTGTGTGTGTGTGTGTGTGTGCTCAGTCATGTCTGATAACTTGACACCCTATGAACTGTAGCCCACCAGGCTCCTCTGTCTATGGAGTTTTCCACACAAAAATACTGGAGTGGGTTACCATTTTCTACTCCAGTGGAGTCTTCCCAACCTAGGGATCTAACATGTCTCTTGTACCTCCTGCATTGACAGGCAGATTCTTTACCACTACACCATCTGGGAAGTCATATATTATACTAAACTATACTATATATACATGTACATATATAGAAGGAAATGGCAACCCACTCCAGTATTCTTGTCTAGAGAATCCTGTGGACAGAGGAGCCTGGTGGGCTGCCATCTATGGGGTCGCACAGAGTGGGACATGACTGAAGTGACTTAGCAGCAGCAGCATATACATGTACTATAATATATATATATATATATATGACATAATGTGTATATATATATTATACTCTATATCATATATATTATATGTTATCTCTACATTATGTATCAAGAAGTGAAATGAAGTGAAGTCGCTCAGTCGTGTCTGACTCTTTGTGACCCCATGGACTGTAGCTTACCAGGCTTCTCTGTCCATGGGATTTTCCAGGTAAGAACACTGGAGTGGGTTGCCATTTCCTTCTCCAACATTATGTATATATAATACTATATTATATTATACTGTACTATAGTAACTACCCCATGTATTTTAGAAAATGTGTGTGTGTGTGTGTATAAGTTAATTACCGAAGAAATTTTTGGTTGCTATTTCTTTGAGATATTGGCAAAAGAGATATTTTGTCTTAATCTTCTTGCTGCTGCTGCTGCTAAGTCGCATCAGTTGTGTCCAACTCTGTGGACACCCATGGACTGCAGCCTACCAGGCTGCTCCGTCTATGGATTTTCCAGGCAAGAGTACTGGAGTGAGGTGCCATTGCCTTCTCCGCTTAATCTTCTTAGTAGCACTTTTAAACTTAATATGACTATACTAAAAACTTGAGGATAGTTTGTATAATGAAAACTTTTCCAGTTTTTTGATGCAACTTCAAGAAACATGACAGCATTGTTTTTTGTTGTTGTTAATTTTTTAAACTGAATCTTAGTTGTTGTACCTAAGAGAATTATTTATAAAACCTAACCTAAAAAGCACAAAACATTTGTGGTTTGTTTAGTTTTTGTTTATCCCCCCTAAAAGTAATTTATATTGCAGAGAAACATGTTGGTTAATATTAGAGCCATCTGGCATAGACATCTGCCACCACATTCACCTATAGGTTGTCTTGGCTGCTCTGCCTGGCATGCCAGGTGCTTACATCATTCTTCACAATGCCAAGTAGACCTTCCAACATCTGCAGTTTCTATGAAGATGTCAGTCTTCCCAAATGGAGGAATTGAGGGTATAGGAAAATTAAGGTTAGCTTTTAGAACTTCTAAAACCAGATCTCAAAGCCCTAAAACATAAGTTAATTTTCACTTATTTCTAGAAAATTAGCTATAGTTGGTAGGTGGTTTTCACATTGCACAGCTAAAGCCTCAGAGGGTACGTGGTTTTGAATAAAAAATAAATAATTTCACATATTTCATATGTTTTTGGTCATCTGCATTACTCAGCTTTAAGAGTAAATTTGAACATTTTTCAAAATTTAGAATGTTTTATATGCCTTCTATGGGAAATTTGCTTATAAAAATCATAGAGTCTGCATTTTCTTTTCTTAGTACATACATTTCTTTTAATATGGCCCATTTTAAATGACCCTTTTCAAAGGATAAAAGCTTTTCAGGCTTTTTTCTTGTATGAAAGATATTTCAAAGCTTTACCTTATGCATACAGCATTTTAATCATTATTGCAAATGATTCTGCAAATAGAATACTCCTGCTGTTTTTATTTTATTGTATACTTCATTCTCTTTTTGAAGCAGGTGAGATTGCAAGAGGTGGAGTATTTAATTTTAACCATGATCTGTTTCTCAAAATTCATATCGGTTTAAATGACTTACCATTTTCCTTTAGTAATTTTTAGATTTTTTAATTTAGCTTATAAAGCTATATGTTTTAGCTAGTACAAATTTTGATGAATTGTCAGCTACAAGGTATTGTAGGAGATAAACTCAGGCTTTGCCTATAAATAACTGTAAAATTTTAATTTGAAATTCTAGCATATTATAAGGTACAGCTATATCATTTTATAGGATGTGTGATCATCTTGTCTACTTTTGGAGGAGATAGTGGGAGCAAATGAATCTAGTTATTCTGCCTAAAATATCCCTGCTCCAAGATATCCATTATCCTTCCAGAAAGCAATTCCTATATTATCTTTTGTTTTTAATTATAAAATTTAAAGTATAGAGGTAATATGCCCTTCAGAAATTAACCTTGGTTCTGTTTCTTAATTATACTTTAATCCATAGTTTAATATATAAATAAAAATTGTTTATAAATGATTAGTGTGGCTTAACACATGATTTGTACATGTTTTATTTAATCTTAAATAGTGATATAACTTCATTACTCAAAATATGAATGAAAGTTTATACACATTGAAAACAAATAATGAGACTAGTACTTAGCCAAAGAACGAAACTGTTAAGAGGTTAATATAAAAGCACTCTAGCCAAAAAAAAAAAAAAAAACCTGTCATTTTTTTTATTATCATTATAATGATTGGGAATAATTCCAAGTTACAAGAGGCCTTAGAGAACATCTGGTTCAACCTATTTTTATTATGGATGAACAGATCTGGTTAAGTTATAGCACCATGAAATAAAACCAGTGTTAGGGTTAGGGTCATGTCACAGATTGGTTCACTTCAATAGCTCAGTCATGGCCAACTCTTTGCGACCCCATGGACTGCAGCATGCCAGGTGTCTATGTTTATCACCAACTCCCGGAGCTTGCTCAAACTCATGTCCATCGAGTCGGTGATACCATCCAACCATCTCATCCTCTGTCATGCCCTTCTCCTCCTGCCTTCAATCTTTCTCAGCATCAGGATCTTTTCCAATGAGTCAGGTCTTTGCATCAGTTGGGCAAATATTGGAGCTTCAGCATCAGTCCTTCCAGTGAATATTCAGGATTGATTTCCTTTAGGATTGACTGGTTTGATCTCCTTGCAGTCCAAGGGACGCTCAAGTGTCTTCTCCAATACCCCAGTTGAAAAGCTTCAGTTCTTTGGCACTCAGCTTTTTTTATGGTCCAACTCTCACATCCATACGTGACTATTGGAAAAACTGTAGCTTTGACTAGATAGACTTTTGTTGGCAAATTAATGGCCTACCAGGGAAGCCCAAGAATACTGAGGTGGGTAACCTATCCCTTCTCCAGGGGGTCTTCCTAACCCAAGAATCGAACGGGGTCTCCTGCATGGCAAGCAGATTCTTTACCAGCTGAGCTACAAGGGAAGCCCCATATCACAGATGAAATGGTAAAATAATTTTCTTGCTGGTAATTCTTTGATGAGAGCCGTGTGAAAAGCCATCCTAAGATGATTACATGTATCAATTTACTCTAAACTAATTATGGATGACCTAGAAAAAAACAAATGTGACTAAATTAATTTAGAACACTGATGAATAAACTTCACCCTCAAGCATATATCTTAAAGAGGAAACACAGAAATCAATTACAAAAATAAATCTAAAAATGCTTTATTAACCCATACATATGGGTCTCTGGAAGCGGACATCTTGTTCAATTACTAGTTGGTAATCATTTTGAACTCTGTAAATATGTATACTTTTCAGTTATCATATACTTTCTTGGATTTGGAGCAATAGAGGACCTGGTTTTTGCCATTAGAGAGCTCAAAGTCTTCTACCAATTAAAGGGTACTTAAATCTGCCTCCTGAGAAATCTGTATGCAGGTCAGGAAGCAACAGTTAGAACTGGACATGAAACAACCAACTGGTTCCAAATAGGAAAAGGAGTACATCAAGGCTGTATATTGTCATCCTGCTTATTTAACTTATATGCAGAGTACATCATGAGAAACGCTGGGCTGGAGGAAGATTGCCAGAAGAAATATCAATAACCTCAGATATTCAGATGGCAGCACCCTTATGGCAGAAAGTGAAGAGGAACTAAAAAGCCTCTTGATGAAGGTGAAAGAGGAGAGTAAAAAGGTTGGCTTAAAGCTCAACATTCAGAAAACTAAGATCATGGCATCAGGTCCCATCACTTCATGGGAAATAGATGGGGAAATAGTGGAAACAGTGTCAGACTTTATTTTTTTGGGCTCCAAAATCACTGCAGATGGTGATTGCAACCATGAAATTAAAAGACGCTTACTCCTTGGAAGAAAAGTTATGACCAACCTAGATAGCATATTGAAAAGCAGAGACATTACTTTGCTAACAAAGGTCCATCTAGTCAAGGCTATTGTTTTTCCAGTAGTCATGTATGGATGTGAGAGTTGGACTGTGAAGAAAGCTGAACGCCAAAGAATTGATGCTTTTGAACTGTGGTGTTGGAGAAGACTGTTGAGAGTCCAAGGGACTCTGCAAGGAGATCCAACCAGTCCATTCTAAAGGAGATCAGTCCTGGGTGTTCATTGGAAGGACTGATGTTAAAGCTGAAACTCCAATACTTTGGCCACCTCATGTGAAGAGTTGACTCACTGGAAAAGACCTTGATGCTGGGAGGGATTGGGGACAGGAGGATAAGGGGACAACAGAGGATGAGATGGCTGGATGGTCAACATGAGTTTGAGTATACTCTGGGAGTTGGTGATGGACAGGGAAGCCTGGTGTGCTGCGATTCATGGGGTCTCAAAGAGTCGGACACGACTGAGCAGCTGAACTGAACTGAAATCTAAAATAAATCCACTTTGTTTAACCACATAATTCTATAGTTCAATCCAGGTAATTTATTTAATAATATTTTGAAAATAGTATAATGTCATTTGAATGGGGAAATAAAAAAAGGTTTTGAATTTGAGTAGCAATGAAATAATAATGGAGAAGAATGCAATATTGTGAAAAGGGTAATAAGGGGATACAAAGGGAAAGTATTTTGTTGATATTGGAGCATTGTGTGGTGTGATCTTAGATTATTTTTAAAAGCTATTTGAGATTATATTGTAAAGGTTTCTGAACATTGTGTCAATAGTTGTATAATAAATTCATCATTTTATTAAAAGGTGTTACAGTTTTTGAATTGAGAAATGGTATTCATCTGATGTTTAAAATACATTAATCTGATGAATGTATGTGGAGCTCATTAAAGAAATAAGATAATATTTCCTGACTGTGAATCTGGCTACTCTAAGTACCTCATATGCGTGCAGTCACATGGTATATGTCTTTTTTATGACTGGTTTACTTCACTTAGCATAATATCTTCAAGGTTCATCAATATGTCTGAATTTTTTTTTTCCTTTTTAAGGCTGAATAATATTCCACTGTATGTATGTGCCACATTTTGCTTGTCCATTCATCTGTTGATGGATACAGGGTTGCTTCTTACTTTTGGCTTTGTGGATAATGCTACTGAGAACTACGGAAAGGGGGAAATGGGGAGATGTTTATTGGGTACAGAGGTGCAGTTTTTGCAAGATGAAATGCATTCTGAAGATTCAACAGTGTGAACGTTCTTAATACCACTGAACTGTACACACACAATGAATTGTCACCTCATGCACATTAGGATGGCTTTTATCAAAAAGGCAAGAAAAAACAGTGCTGGTGAGAATGTGGAAAAAAGGTGACCTTTGTGCACTGATGGTGCACAATGTAAATTGCTACAGCTACTATGGAAGACAGTATGGAGAGTCCTCAAATAATTAAAAATAGAATTACCAAATGACCCAGCTATTTCACTTCTAGGTATTTTTCAAATAGTATGAAGATGCTAATTCAAAAAGATACACACTCTTGTATTCAGTGCAGCTTTATTTACAGTAATCAAGGTAAGGAAATAGTCCAAGGGCTCTATTATGAATGAATGGCTTAAGATGTTGTATGTAAACCATATATATCAGCCATAAAAAAATGGAATCTTGCCATATGAAACAGCATGAATGGACATTGAAGATATTGTGTTAAGTGAAACAAGTCAGATGGAGAAACATGCTTACTGTATGATATCAGTTATATGTGAAATGTAAAAACAAACAAAAACATACACTTAGATACAGAGAACAGAGTAGTGGTTACCGGAGGAGAAGGGGATGAGGAAATGGGGAAAAGGGGTCAACAGCATGGAGATGGATGGTAACTAAGTTTTTGGTGGTGAGCACCCTGTAGTGTATACAGAGGTTGAAATATAAGATACACATGAAACTATATAATGTTATGAAAGTGTTTACCTCAATTTAAAAATGCCTAATATGGTAAATTTTATGTTACATATCTATCCCAATTAAAATTTTGAAAACCTATGAACTATTTCTTAATAACCAAACAAAAATGAAAGAATAGAGGAGATAGAAACTATTGCATTAAACCAAGGCATGAGATGACAAGGACACAGACTTCATTAAGCCACACTACATCTCAGGCATCCAACCATCTCTCTATCAATACTTAATCTGTTGAGAAGCTACTGGATTTTATGTCATGTGCTGGATTAAACAGGATTTACTAGTTTATTGTGTGTGTGCGTGTTTATGGATGGTGTAGTAAAGGAAGTGGGCTTCCCTGGTGGCTAAGATGGTAAAGAATCTGCCTGCAATACAGGAGACCTGGGTTCAATCCATGGGTCGGGAAGATCCCATGGAGAAAGGAATGGCAACCCACTCCAGTATTCCTGCTTGGAGAATTCCATGGATGGAAGAACCTGGCGAGCCATGGGCTCGCAAAGAGAGAGTTGAGCATGACTGAGAGACTAACGCTACACTCAGTAAAGGAAGTACAGACATATAAAGTGACAATTATATATTGCTCTAAGTGATATGATGGATTTATGTTTAGCTATAAAGACTTATAAATAAGCATCATCAGGAAGGATTTTCTAGATAATGCTTCATGGATGCAAATTTACCCTTGTTCACAGAAATACTGAAAGCAACAGGAATAGTATGTACAAAACATAGTACTGGAAAAGACATTTGCAGAACTGTGGTTGGTAAAATGTACTTTATTCTTACCACATTGTTGATACAGTGTGGTAAGAATAAAGTGTGTATTCACTCTGAAATAGTAAGGCAGGACATTGGAAACAGGTGTATTCCATAACAGTATAATTTACCAGTGTATTACTCTGCACCTTGTTCTAACAGAAATATAACTATTATTTTTTTTAATTAGGTCATTTATTTTGTAGTTAATGGCTGTAAGAAATGTAATCAGGTCTGTATTTTTAACAGTGTGGAATAATGGCACCAATGAAACATATTTTGTTGAGAATATTCATTCCCACACTTTGATGGGAGATAATTCTCCATGGATTTCTAGTATTTTTCTGTGTCTTAAGAGCAAAGTCACTTTCTTTGCTGCAGACTGTCTTTTCAAGGATACTGGTATAGGGATCAACCTTAAATAATATAGTGTCTCCCCTTGAAATTAAAGGCAGGCATGGTTACTACTCACTGCAAAATGATCAAGTTTGTAAGTTCAGGGTGCCACCACATGTGTAGATGTCACCTGGCCCCTTTTTTATTGCACCATGGGAACTCTGCTCAGAACTGGCATAAGAAAATGCTGCTAACCTGGACATAGCCATAGCTGTGAGTAATGAAGTCTTTTGTCCTTGACAAAGTCTTATGGCTTTTGTGATCATACATGAAACTGTGGCAGGGTGACATGTTAGCTTGTAAATATGTAAATAATGTAAAATCTTAGAACCTTCATAATTTTTTTGACAGTTCGGGCTATGAGGATGAGAAGGTGGGAAAGATTTTAGTTTTGAAAGAGGATGAATGAGGTTTGATTAACAAAATTTGAAGAACGTTTACAGAAATTGTAGCAAATAGCAGACTGTATGGCCAACCAGGCAGTAAAAGTTCCTCTACTTCATTGCCTTTTTATAAGGAGAAATCAGAAAGATGATTGCAGATAGATTACTGGGAAATAGGTGTAAAGAGATCTTCCTCAACGGTGCTGGAGTTGTTGCACACTGTCCTCTTCATGGAGAGGAGAGGAGGATTTCTGAGCCAAACTAGTTGTCAGTCTAAAGTCTGACCCTCTAAAACAACTAGAATTAAGATTTTTTTTTTCTGGATGGAAAGAATTCTGTTCCCTTTGAGAAAACAGTTTTGTATAGCCTTACACATACTCTGAAGGTGAAGGTAGGGGGATTAATGTCTGCTATAGGCAAAAACAAGGTAAATCATTACAACTTGGCCAAATTTATTTGGGAGATAATGGTCTGGACACGTAATGCTTATTAAGGAAGAATGGCAACACTTGTTCGTTTTATGGCTGAATCCCTTGTTGATTTAAGAAAACCACACAACATAAGAGTTATGAGTTTAAGTTTTATTCAGGGGCTTATTGAGGACCGTAACCCTGGGAGACAGCCTCTCAGGAGCTCTGAGGAAATTGCTCTGAAGAGGCAGTGGAGAAGACAGTTTATATATGGTTTTTGGCTAGGGAATACAGGCAATCATGCATTCATCTCTATAAAGATAATTCCTAGTCACAAAGAAGAGATATCTCAAGTTAATGATTTTAGTACTTTTCTGTGTATGGGAAGATGCAAGAATCTGGGTTCATTAAAATTCTTCCTAAGAGATCCATCTAATTCTCTAAGGGAGCTGCTTGTCCAAAGCAGAGTTCCTTATCCTATAATCATCCTAATTTCCTCTCAAAGTGCATTGACATCCCTTGCAGTGGGTTGCAACTTAATCCTTGTAGAACTGGGTGGTTCTTCTTTGTTTATACCCTTTTGCAGCCTACCAAACTTAAAGTATATTCAAACATGACAGTGAAAGGTCTCTGAGTATTTTTATAATGGGTGCTAGAGACTAATATACTTTGACTCTCTAAGAGAGATTTTCAAGAGAGACGTACATGGTAAACAATAGATGAAGCACTGACCATTTTTCAGGTTCATACTGCTACAGATTATTAATAGATTTACAGCTCTAATGAAGGTGACCCGCTGGACAATGAGACACCCCAAAAAGTTCTAGACGAATTCTTGCTTGGCTTCTTCGGTGGCTCAGGTGGTAAAGAATCTGCTTGCAATGCAGGAGATCTGGGTTCAATCCCTGGGTCAGGAAGATCCCCTGGAGAAGGAAATGGCAACTCACTCCAGTATCCTTGCCTGGGAAATCCCATGGACAGAGGAGCCTGGCGGGCTACAATCCATGGGGTTATAAGATTCGAACATGACTTAGTGGCTTAACTACCACCACCACCATCCAAGATAATTCCCTTAGCCTTTATGAAGAAACCAGGTGAGAACGTGAGACATTATGATAATAGGGAGCAAGCTGCTCATTAACTTAAGGTGGACTCTAAAAATCTTTGCTGCCGTGAAAGTCAAGCCCAAGCCATCAAAAAGAAACAGATCCATGGTCCTTGCAGAAAAGTGATGTGACTGTGGCTGTTAAAAAGGTCCGTAAGACTAGAATAGGTGGTTTTAGTCATGATGATTTTGCTATTTGATGTAGATTTTTAATTGATCCACAAGCCACTGCTATATCACTAAAATCTGAAGGTAAGTGAGAGAGCTTGTTTAATGACAGGGCACCTAGCCCCAACCTAAGTAGTTTTAAGGAGACAGATAGTATCAGATGAGATCAGAGTCTTCTTGTTTCCAAAGTGGAACAAAAACTATACTGATCTGAGTATGCCAAGGAACTTCAGGAAGGAAAGAAACTGCAGCTTTATAGTTCTAATGGATATAGATATTCAAGTAACTTTCCTCCTTCGGGCTATGTGTTGAAGGGATACGAAAACTCAACTGATTGGATTTGGGTGAGCTTCTGAGAGGAGCAGGGCAGCTAATGTGATCCTTTGAGTAAGGGCCTTTGGGAAAATTCACTGTTCTGTTTTTGTTTTTATCACATCTGAATATATAGTAGAAAATTGATTGTTTTCTATACATGCATTTCCCTCTCCCATAATTAGCATGGAAAAGCCCCCCTGTAGGAATAGCTCATGTAGAGCAGTGTTCCTCTCTTTGAGGTCTTATAACCTAATTGCTCCTCTGAGTTAGAATTTCTATAACTGATGATTTTGCCAATTAGAGGATCTGGCAAAGGGAGGCAGCCTTCACCTAGTATGTGCTCCTTGGGGTTTAAGACATGCTTCTGATAGGGATATCAGGCACTCCTTTTAAATAGCATCTATTAGATTGCTACCAAGCTCTAGTCATAATTCAATGTCTGAGCCACGAAGTTCTTGTGATTTTTTGGAAGTCCCTTCAAACAAGGACTGGGTTCAATTATTTGAGCTTTAGTGGGTACCCAAGGCTTGCCAGCAACCTGGGAGGCCACATTGGAGACACTGTCAACTCGTGCCCCTCATTTACAGAGGGTTTATGATTGTGAAAAACACCTGTTTCTGGGGCACCATGTGTTGCCCTGGTACTATATTTTTTCTATAGAGGCCAGGAATTAACTTGCCCCTAGGGATGGTCATAATTGACCAGCAAGTATTTAAGGAAACACCACTAGTTGATCATGTAGCCCTCATTTGACTGCATGATTTTGAGCTGAAAGCCCTCAAGAGCCAAAGTCATGGCTTTTGGTTTTGGGGATGATTTATGGAAGAATAGGTGTCTCATTATTAATGTTCACTTTGTGTGCAGTAATCCCTAAAATGGAGATCACCAATTGGAAAAAGGGGTGCGGATCTTGTTCCTGCATTCAGCTGCAGTAATCAATGACATAACTTTGGCTTTTGAAAGCTTTCAGCTCAGCCTCAACTCACTGACCCGGGGTAGTTACAGGTGACAGATTTGCCCTAGACTTTCTCCTTGCCTGCCAAAGCAGGCAGAGTCTGAGCTATCTTTAATACTTCCTGCTGAAACTGGGTTAATGTCTTGGGTCAAATGGAAATGTCGATACAGAGAGTCACCTGGCTTTTAAGGCAGTTCCTAATCAGTTGTAGGATTTTTTCAGCTGCCTGGATCTGGGGCCTTAGGGGACATGACTGAGTTCAGTTCTGCAAGTTAGCCTCATATTGCTCAGTCTTATTGTTAGTAGCCTTAATTAAATGCTGTGTGGAATAAATTGGTGGTTTTAGTCCCAGCCTGTCAGACAGATTAATCAAAGCAGTCAACAGGATGTTGTAGTGATGGAAACATTTTCCAAAAGTTAAGACCCTATAGACAATAGTTGGATGTTGTTAAGACACAGTATTCACATAGATTTCTCATACTTCTGTACTGCTTGCAAGGAGAGGCACTGCGTTTGTGCCAAAATAGTTTTTTACTCATACTTAATAGTGGACAGGGGCTTCACTTATGGTTCAGCTGGTAAAGAAACTGCCTGCAGTGCGAGAGACCTGAGTTCTATCCCTGGGTTGGGAAGATCTACTGGAGAAGGGAATGGCTACCAACTCCAGTATTCTGGCCTGGATAATTCCATGGACTGTAGAGTACCTGGGGTTGCAAAGAGTCGGACACAACTGAGAGGCTTTCACTTTCAATTTACTTTCAATAGTGAACAGAAGTGGGAGATAGTGTCTTATTCCTTAACAAATGGCAGATATGTTTACTCCCCATTATCAAAGATTTGCATTTTACTTGCACATCCCAAATGAGGTTTGTCTCCTGAAATACAACCCTATGCATGTGCATATATCATCACCTTGCTCTCTTTGTGTTAACTTGTGGGAATTGGCACTTAGGAAATCATCACACATACTCACAAATATTGACACTCCAGCTATTGCTATTGATGTGAATAAAGTTTTTTTGTGTCTAACCCAAGAGTCTGTGTCTTCTTCTAGCAAATATGAAACTGTGGTGGGCTAAAGATTAGCTTACCTATAGGATAAAATCTTAGATGCTTCACACATTTCTTTATAGGCACATTATGTTTGTGGTTATAAAATAATATTAATGTTGTGGAAGCTAATTTTCAGAGACGGAACTATATCCCAGCAATATTTATTACTAGGTTGTAAAATCTCATTTTTTCTGAAATTTAGCTCCGTAAGATGCTTTGCTATCCAAAATCTGAACACATGGCCAAGCTATTAGTCAACACTGTACAGCACTGGTATAAATAGGTAAGAATGCTAGATAAATTGTAACCTGAGTAGCTGAATCCTAAACCATTTTAATGGAAAATGGATTATATCATCACTATATGGATATAAAAGAACTGTGATCTCCAGGAAATTATCAGTACCACACAGAAGCTGTTCATTTGTTGAAAAAATAACATCTGAGAGATGGAATTAAACCAAATAACTAAAAAATGCATAAGAAGTAAAAATTGCTGAAGTTTTAATAATGAAACTTATATTAACCAACATGTGAATACTGTCTTTAAAAGTGTAGGAAATCTAATGTAACTCAATGTAACATTTCCTAATAGAGCAACAGTAACTGAGATGAACATTTTTACAGGAATTAACAACATGTAACTGGAAATAGACAATTATGGATATTAACTGTGGATGGGAAATTTGCATAGAAACTATTTATGAAGTTTTTTAATTCTAATTTTTCATAAAAATAGGATAAATAATAGAAAGAATATCACTATCTTTTATTCTGGCACATTTTTTTCATTCATCTCTAATTTCCCTTAACATTTAACTATTATTTCTTTACTATCAATATATTATACCTTGCATTCATTCATTCATCCATTAATTAAATAACTTGTTCATTTTGTAAAAATGTTCAGGTATTTATGACATTGCTTGTAATTTCATAGTTTCAGATTTCTAGAAAATCTACGTCTGCTGGCTTTAACAGAAGTAAAATGTATACTTGATTGGTAACTTGAAATAATAATGAGTGATATTTGCAAAACATTGTACAGTTTTCTTTAGAACTTTAATCTTAGCAACAAATAAGAGCAGGACTGATTGTTTCCATTTGACAGAGAAAGAGCATAAGTTCCTAAGAGGAAGTGATCCAAAGCTATGTTGCACAGTCAAAATTACAATTTTACAAAAAAAAAATGTTCTTTCTCACTGTGTTCTACATACACTTGGAAGATGATAGAGTGGATTAAAATATTTCTAATTGCAATGTGGAATTAATATTTGTATTTTCAGGAAGGCCATAAGTTCATTTAATTCTCAACTCTTTGATATCCCAAATATGCCTAAGATATGTATCTTGATCTTGTAGCTTAGAAATGCAGATAAACTAAGAAATATTTTAGTGTGGCAAATTAGGATCTGCTATCAGGCATAATTGTCTAAGTTGCTATTACGAAAATAGTATATCATGATTTACAGGACATATTTGGTGGTATTTCAACAGAGACGATTCTTGTGCTAATGAATTTATATTCCTTTAAGGAATATAAGTTTATAAGAAAAGCAATAGATTCTATAAATTTAACATATAGTAACTTTGTTCTTGCCATATGTCTCAGTGATTATGAACATCTTTTAAAATAGGCTAAGTAAAAGAAAGGGGCTTCAAGGTGGCTCTCAGTCAGTTTAGTCCCTCAGTCATTTCCGGCTCTTTGCGACACCATGGACTGTAGCACACCAGGCTTCCCTATTCATCACCAACTCCCAGAGCTTGCTCAAACTCATGTCCATTGAGTAGGTGATGCCATCCAAGCATTTCATCCTCTTGTCGTCCTCCTGCCTTCAATATTTCCCAGCATCAGGGTTTGTTCCAGTGAGTCAGTTCTTTGCATCAGGTAGCCAAAGTATTGGAGTTTCAGCTTCAGCATCAGTCCTTCCAATGAATATTCAGGGATTTTCTTTAGGATTGACTGGTTTGATCTTCTTGCAGTCCAAGGGACTCTCAAGAGTCTTCTCCCAACATCACAGTTCAAAAGCATCAATTCGTTGGTGCTCAGCTGTCTTTATGGTCCAACTCTCACATCCATACATGACTACTGGAAAAACCATAGCTTTGACTTTATGGACCTCTGTCAGCAAAGTAATGTCTCTGCTTTTTAAAACGCTGTCTGGGTTTGTCATAGCTTTTCTTCCAAGGAGCAAGTGTCATTTAATTTCATGGTTGCAGTCACTATCTGCAGTGATTTTGGAGCCCCCCAAAAATAAAATCTCTCATTGTTTCCATTGTTTCCCCATCTATTTGCCATGAAGTGATGGGACTGAATGCCGTGATCTTCATTTTTTGAATGTTGAGTTTTAAGCCAAATTCTTCACTCTCCTCTTTCACTTTCATCAAGAGGCGCTTAAGTTTCTCTTTCCTTTCTGCCATAAGGGTGGTGTCATCTGCATGTCTGAAGTTATTGATATTTCTCTCAGCAATCTGGATTCCAGCTTGTGCTTCATCCAACCTGGCATTTCACATAATGTACTCTGCATGTAAGTTAAATAAACAGGGTGACAATATACAGCCTTGACGTACTCCTTTCCCAATTTGGAACCAGTCTGTTGTTCCATTTCTGGTTCTATCGGTTGCTTTTTGACCTGAGTACAGATTTCTCAGGAAGCAAGTAAGGTAGTCTGGTATTTCCGTCTCTTTAAGATTTTCCACGCTTTGCTGTGATCCACATACTCAAAGACTTTATCGTAGTCAATGAAGCAGAATTAGATGTTTTTTGGAACTCTCTTGCTTTTTCTATGATCCAGCAGATGTTGGCAATTTGATCTCTAGTTCCTCTGCTTTTTCTACATCCAGCTTGAGTATCTAGAATTTCTTGGTTCACGTACTATTGAAGCCTGGATTGGAGAATTTTGAGCATTACTTTGCTAGAGTGTGAGATAATTGTGAGGTAGTTTGAGCATTCTTTGGCATTGCCTTTCTTTAGGATGGAATGAAAACTGACCTTTTCCAGTCCTGTGGCCACTGCTGAGTTTTCCAAATGAGTACAGCATATTGAGTGCAGGACTTTAACAGCATCATCTTTTTGGATTTGAAATAGCTCAGTTGGAATTCCATCACATCCACTAGCTTTGATCATAGTGATGCTTCCTCAGGCCCACTTGACTTTGCACTCCAGGATGTCTGGCTCTAGGTGACTGATCACACCATCAAGGTTATCTGGGTCTTTAAGATCTTTTTTTTTTTTTTTTTTTGTAGCATTCTTCTGTGCATTCTTGCCATATCTTCTCCTTCTATTATGTCCGTACCATTTCTATCCTTCATTGTGCCCATCTTTGCATGAAATATTCCCTTGGTATCTCTAATTTTCTTGAAGAGACCTCTGGTCTTTGCCATTCTGTGTTTTCCTCTATTTCTTTGCTTTGATCACTTAGGAAGACTATTTCATCTCTCCTTACTATTTGTTGGGACTCTGCATTCAGGTAGATGTATCTTTCTTTTTCTTCTTTGCCTTTCACTTCTTTTCTCAACTGTTTGTAAGGTTTCCTTGTACAGTGTTACAAACCTTCATCTGTAGTTCTTTTAGTTCTTTAGGCACTCTATCAGATCTAATCACTTGAATCTATTTGTTACTTCCACTGTATAATTGTAAGGGATTTGATTTAGGTCATACCTGAGAGGTCTAGTGTTTTTCCCAACTTTCTTCAATTTAAACCTGAATTTTACAATAAGGAGTTCATGATCTGAGCCACAGTCAGCTCCTGGTCTTGTTTATGCTGATTGTATAGAGCTTCTCCATCTTTGGCTGCAACGAATATAATCAGTCTGATTTCGGTATTGTCCATCTGGTCAATACCATGGTCAGTATTGACCACATGTACAAGTCATCTGTTGTGGTGTTGAAAGAGGGTGTTTTCTACAACCAGTGTGTTCTCTTGGGAAAACTCTGTTAGCCTTTGCCCTGCTTCATTTGTGCTCAACGGCCAAACTTGCCCATTACTCCAGGTATCTCTTGACTTCCTACTTTTGCTTTCCAGTCCCCTGTGATGAAAGGATATCTTTTTTGGCCTTATTTCTAAAAGGTCTTGTTCAGTCATAGAACCGTTAAACTTCACCTTTTTTAGCATTAGTGGTTGGGGCATAGTCTTTGTTTATTGTGGTATAGAATGGTTTACTGATGAACAGAGATCATTCTGTTATTTTTAAGAATGCACCCAAATACTGCATTATGGAATCTTTTTTTTTTTGTTTATTATTATGATGGCTACTACATTTCTTCTAAGTGATTCTTGACTGCAATAGTAGATTTGCTACTTCTAAGTCACTTCAGTCGTGTCCAACTCTGTGAGCCCATAGACAGCAGCCCACCTGGCTCCCCCCATCCCTGGGATTCTCCAGGCAAGAACACCGGAGTGGGTTGCCATTTTCTTCTCCAATGCAAGAAAGTGAAAAGGGAAAGTGAAGTTGCTCAGTCATGTCCGATTCTTAGTGACCCCATGGACTGCAGCACACCAGGCTCCTCCATCCATGGGATTTTCCAGGCAAGAGTACTGGAGTGGGGTGCCATTGCCTTCTCCAACAGGTGCTGCTGGTGGTAACAAATCCTCCTGCCATTGCAGGAGATGCAAGAGACTGGTTTTGACCCGTGGGTTGCAAAGATACTTTGGAGTCGGAAATGGCAACCCACTCTCGTATTCTTTCCTGGAAAATTCCATGGATGGAGGAGACTTGTGGTCTATACTCTATAGAGCTGCAAAGAGTTGAACACGACTAAGCAGCTGAACACACACACACATACACACAGAAAGAAAAAGTTGCTTTAATAATTTATAACACAGTATACCCAGGAAGCACAATTTTAACTGCTGTTCCATGAACTATAGCCTACCAGGCTCCTCTGTTCATGAGATTTCCCAGGCAAGAATACAGGAGTGGCTTGCCTTTTCTTTCTCAGGGATCTTCCGACCCAGGGATTGTACCCTGGTCTCCTACACTGTAGGCTGTCTTTTGTATTTTAGGCAGATTCTTTCCTGACTGAGCTACCAGGAAAACACAGTAAATATCACTTAAGGAAGCAGTACACAAAATATTTTGCCAGTATGATACTCAATATTGCAATAATAGAAAGTAATAGAGACCTGGTAAAATATAGGAAAGCAAGACTGTTTAAAGTCCATTATAGAGGAACAATTATTAGAAAATTACGGAACTTAAAATTGTAAGATAAGGAGCATATGAAATGAGTAAAAGAATGAGAATTTATTAATTTGTATAGGCTGGGCTATGAGGTACTAAGAAATAAACCATGGAAAATCTTAATGGCTTAAATACAACACAAATGTATTTCTTACAGACAGGGTCTGGCAACTCTCCAGGGCAGCTTTCCTTCATGTTATGATTCAAAGATTCTCTTCATTTTGTATTCTTGTCATCTTAATGTATGGATTTCTGGGTTACCTAGACAGAGGGAGATAGTTTTGGAGGTTTGTACAGGATGGTTTTAAGGTCAAAATCTAGTACATGGCTATAACATAACTCCAAGGGGGTCTGTTATATGAAGGTTAATGAAAAAATTTTTATGAGAAATATGAAGATCGAGGGGTATGAAACAAAAGGAATCTTTCCTTTAAGTCAGAGAATCTTATGAAGCATACTCCAAGGAACTTGTCAAGTTTCTTGGGTATCAGCAATTGAAATGCTTTCCCACATAATTAATGGTAGTATAAAAGATAGAAAAATTTGAATATAGGGAAAGGGGAGAATGTAGTGTATCAAAGAGGAGCCATTTGCTTGATACAATGAGGAGGACTGGTGTGATAGATTTAAGATGGTGTGATGAAAACCTTTATAGAAATGAAAATTTAAATTTCTGCAGAAACTGACATATATTTGGCATGGTTATATGAATGATAGATATTCTCAGAATGATAATAAAAGTATTGGTAGATCTGGTAAGCATTCTGAATGTTTCAGAAAGCAGTTAGCAATAAGAAATATTTCTTAGGGCAAACATACGATGAAGCTGAAGTGAGAAAATGATAATTAGGGCAGAAAGCAATTGCCAGTTAGGAGTTCATGTTAACATCCTGAATAACTTGGAGTTATTCATTCTAAGATATAGAAGACTTTTGCTTTCTTTATGCTCCAAGATTTTTCTCAAATTTATGAAACAAATTCAAAGAGTTTGAATCTTTTAGAATTGAAGGTATATTTTATAGGAAGATGATGGAAACAATAGCTTCGTAAAAATACAAAGGCTGATTTCATGTTTATTTGCATTATATATTGGTGTGATTTTTACAAAATGAAAACAAATTAAGATACAATTTCATCAACAGGATGTTTTTTGTTTTTTGATATCTTTACCCCAGAATATATCATGGTGTACATGGAATTAATAATGATTGTTTTATTCTAAAAATGTAATAAATTGTTGCTATGAAGGTAAAAAATGGGAAAATGCACTTAGTGAATGCATTTTGGGGTAATGGTAATAAAAATAAATCTTAATTTCTAATCATAATAATGAAAGGAAAATGAGTTTCCACAGGAAAAAAAGGCTTATAGTAATATTGTATTGTAAAGCAACTATAATTTCATTAAAATTTAATTTGTTTAGTTTCTCTAAACATTTTTCTTTAATGTTATCACTATTTATGTACCTCAAATCATTATAATATAAATTACATTAACTTATACATTAATTAAGTTGAATTGATTGATTTTATCAGTGGATTTTGAATACTGCACTAGATTTCTGTTGATGTAAAGTACTTCATTTACTTAGAATTTCTTTATAGTTCAGCTCTATGTAGTAAAAACTGATGTGTGAATGGCTAGGCAAGATAAAATATTCCAATTTTGTATTTAATTTTGCAAATAATTTAGATAAAATAAAAATATTTTTTTCTAAATCGTGTATTGATCTAACCAGAGGGATAAATTCGTTTGATAATCTATATATATGTAAAAAAATAGGTTGGCAAATAACGCCAAAACAAAGAAGTGAACCTATTCTATTCTGTCTTGACTCTCATCTACCTGCAAATATTTTTTCTGATTTGTAGCTTAGTGATATTTTCTTGTTTATGTAATTTAGATAAAATTAGTATTGACATATATTTGATATTTATGAATATATTTATTTTGTGACTTTATGTTTTATTGTAGACTACAAGTCAATATTGTGTTTTTTAAACTAATTTTTCAAAGACCAAGAAACGGGCCTATATATTTTTGTAGATCACTGTAGATATTTAAGCACTAAAGAAATATGATGATAAAGCACTTCGAACCTGATTATGTTCATATATTTATATTGATGAAATATTTGTCCTTCTTTCTCTCATAGCATTTAACACCATTTTTATTTTAGTTTTTAAAATATAATTCTTTTCATTATTATTTAAGAGAATATAAATTTAATTTTTGAATAGAAAAAGAAAAAGAAAAGGAAAAAAAGAGGTACTCTGCAATTGCTTGTGGTGTACCATTTCTGCTTATTCACTTGTGTTTCTTTGTACCTTAATGCAAAGTACATTAGTATGAAATAATTTTGTAAGTCGAATTAGATTGCTTCCCAACATAGTTCCAATGTGATACTTTGAACAAATGAAATATAAAAGTATTAAAATAACCATGGGTTTCTCATTAAGTCAGAAAATGCTCTAATTTGTGTGCTATATGGTTCTATTTAACAAGTTTAGAATTTGAGACAGTTTGTTACTTGCCCTGTACCTGACATATTGATGTGCGGGCATGGGTGCTAAGTCGCTTCAGTCATGTCCCACTTTTTGTGACCCTATGTACTGTAGCCCACTAGGCTCCTCTGTCCATAGGATTCTCTAGGCAAGAATACTGGAATGGGTTGCCATGACTTCCTCCAGGGGATCTTCCTGAACCAGGCATCAAACCCCGGTCTCCTGTGGTTCCTGCATTACAGGCAGATTCTTTACTGCTGAACCACTGGGGAAGCCTGACATATTGATGGTTGTCAGTACATAATTATTGATTTTGTTAAATTATTGATATTCTCAAGACTGTGTTAAGTACTGTAGGAATTGCAGAGGGAGAATAATTGCACCATATTTACTCTAAGGATGCAAATAGAAGAACTATTACAAACCACATGGGAAGAAATTAATGTTAGTAATTAAAGTTAGTAAATTAATGTTAACCACATGAAGATGAGGAAATCTTCATAAAGAAATGGAATGTTATTTGAACTTTGATGGAAGAATAAAAAAAAGAAAAGGAAAATTTGAAAGGTTAGACTTTTTTTAACATTATCAAACAGCATAGTGAAGGATCATTTGTAGAAAGTACAGTGAATAGTTGATATCATTCTTTGGGCAAATGTGCTCTGCTTAGGTGTGTGTATAATTGATGGTCTTATGTTCCATGAAGCTTGGCATGCTGCAGTCCATGGGGTAGCAAAGAGAGGACATGACTGAGAGACTGAAGAACAACAATAAATATTCCATAAAAACCAGGATATATTGCACATAAAGGGAATTTTTAAGAGAAAGATTTTTAATCTTTCCCATCATTAGCAAAAGGCATGTTTTAGACCCTTTTATAAGTAATGTAAAAAAAAAAGTCTGTGATGTAATAAAGTATGAATATGTTACTTTGTATTTGCTCTTTAGGTATTTGGGGAAAGAAAATAGACTCAATGCAAATGGCATTTTCAGAAAATAATAAATATGTTTAGTTTTATTAATAATTTTTCAGGAAGCAATTTTGGATAGGTAGATAGAACTCATATTGTTGAATTTTGCTTTGTTTTAAATGCTTATTTGTTTATTTGGCTGTGCTGGGTCTTAGTTGCAGCATGCAAACTTCTTTTTTTTTTTTTTACTGTTTTGCAAAATAATCACACAGTTTTAATCATAAAACATAATAAAAAACATATTGGGGGATTATATTGAGCTACCAGTAACAAAAAAATGACCACAGGCTTCCTGACAGAAGAAAGGTGCTTATTCTTAGAGGGAAATAAAACTTACTTCAAACATTGTTGACATTTCATATGATTTCTGTCCATTGTGAATTCTTTCATGAGCCTGCACACAAGTAGAAGTGAGGGTTTAGCATGTGAACTCTTAATTGCAACATGTGGGATCTAGTTCCCCAACTAGGGATAGAACCCTGGCCCTCTGCACTGGGAGTGGAGTCTAAACCACTGAACCACCAGGAAAGCCCCAGATCATTGAGTTTTGAATTAAAATGAAATCATTAATAGTATTTGTTCTGTAGATACATACCTTTATCATCTTTTCCTGTATTAGATGATGAAGGAATATATATAAATGATTGATTACTTTAATGAAAGTAATCTCAGAGTAGTATTTAGAAAGAATTGTAAGTGAAAGTTAAAGAACTGGATTAGTTCTTGGCAAAAAGTTGACCTTAACACCAATTACAAAATAATGAAATACACTTCTTAACTGTTTTCCTAGTGCACAAAGAATGAAGGCTATAAATAATGATCTCTAACATATATTTAAAAAATACTAGATTTCTAAGAATTTTAATTGTGATAGCATTCTTTTCCATGTTACCATGTTCATCTCAAGCCAATTACACACAATTTAATTCTGGCATTTTATTGAGTGGGTCTTGCTTTCATTAGAGTTACAAATATTTGATAATTATTTATTTCTGTTGCTTTATTGAAGTGATGCAAACTCACGTAGTGAAATGTGAAATCAAGGAGATGGCATCTGTAACATTTGTTTTCTTTTGTTATGAAAATAGAATCCCAAAAGACATTATTTATTTTCCTCCATGCCATAAATGATGACAAGAAAAAACTGCATTTGCTAATCATATTTTTATACTCACTAGTTTTCTATTTGTATTTCTATTTTTATTACTTAATAATAAAGGTTACTTTTAATTTATTCCCTTGCGTTGTTGTTGTTCAGTCGTGGTGTCTGACTCTTTGCAACCCCATGAACTGCAGCACACCAGGCTTCCCTGTCATTCACTGTCTTCCTGAGTTTGCTCAAACTCATGTCCATTGAGTGAGTAATGTCGTCCAACTATCTTATCCTCTGTCTGCCCCTTCCCTTCTTTGCCCTTCTCCTCTTTTGATGATGGAAACCATCAATCTTTACTTTAAAATTTTGTACAAATTCAGATATTGGTTTAAAATAGATATGAAATCTATGGAGATATTAATTTCATATAAATGTTAACTTTTCCTAAAAAGTGAAATGTTATAATGTGATACTTTAGTATTTTAGTACTGTATTGCCTGAATAATACAAAATCATTTACCTTTTATTAATATAAAGAATAGAGTTAGCAAGTCTGGTCTCTAAGAGTTAGCCACTCATAGCTTTAAGAATCTCAGTTTGCTAACTTTTTATACAGAAATAAAAAACACAGTAATCAAAACAAAATATTATCCTTTGCTTGTATTTATAATGCCAATATATCATTTTAGTGAATTATATACATTTGTCATTCATATTTACAAAATGTATTTTTTTGAACTTATAGTGGGGAAGTCTCACCAATAAGGGCTGATAGAATTAAGACAAATTTTTGAAAATATTTATTAAAACTATATTTTGATATATAAAGATCCATAAGATTATACAGGACCTAGCATAGAGCAAGCTGTCTTTGAAAATGTTCTGTGCCTACCACGTTGAGAGGTAAAGGTAACTCTGTTATAGTGAGTGAATATTCTTGCCTGGGAAGTTCTATGGACAGAGGAGCCCTACGGGTGATGGTCCATGGGGTTGCGAAAGAGCTGGACACTACTTAGCAACTAAAGAACAACAGCAAATGCTTCATTTACCGAATCAGGAAATAAAAACCAAATAACTCCCTGGAGTAGTAATTAGTGAAACAGTTACTTCACTGTTAACAGTGAACAGTGAAAGTATAACAGTGAAATTATATAATTATATATATATATGTACATATGTATTGGCATATTATTTTCTTTTCCACTGCATGTATGGATATGCAAAACTCAGCTTTTATGAAATTGTATGCATGTATGTGTGCTAAGTCACTTCAGTTGTGTTAGAATCTTTGCGACCCTATGGACTGTAGCCCACCAGGCTCCTCTGTCCATAGGATTTCCCAGGCAAGAATACAGGAGTAGGTTGCTATGCCCTCCTCATGAAATTTTATATACTCAGCCTGTTCTGACATCTGCTTTGGATTATATGTGTATCTTGACCCTCTTATGTCTCTCATTTTTCACTGTTCATGTAATTATCTTTCTGGGATATTACAAATTATTTGAAAGCGTATAAGTTATTTGACTTTATCTTTTTTTCCCCAAGTAAAACAGCCAATGTAATTAATTGTAAAGCCAGTTGCAGAATATATTTTGGACAGGTGCATTTCACTGAAGATCTATAATAGCTACATCATACATTTTCAATAATAAAATATTCTCTTGTTAGTCAATTTATGGAAGCTTCTGTATTTAGGTTAGTAGAGAATGAAACTTATAACCTAGTATCACCTGATCATAATGGAGAATGAATCCAAGAATGTAAACTAGATTGATTATTCCTCATTAGTTTGGAAAATTCTCTTCACATTTAGACTAAATGATGATCAGAGCAGTCTGCTGTGTCATTAAATATTACATAAACAAGTATTTAAGAGTAGAGAATCTCATATCTTGCCTTTTAGATATTTTAAGGCTTCTTGGAAAGTTGTTTATCTAAAATATAACAGTATAGAAATGCAATTAGTAGCATGTTTATAAAACCACTAGAGTATCTTAGTAATTTTCTTTGACAGAATGATTTCTTTTACAAGCAACACTTCCTTGTGTAGTAACATGTCCCAGCTTTCTTTATTTTTCACAGGATCATAATTATCTTTATTGCAATGAAGAGACAAGGCCAAAAGGTCATAAAATGGGCCTTATGGAATAGTTACATATTAATAGGCTGATCGGAGCTTGTCTTTTCAGCACTAGCTTTAGACATGCAGTTTTATTTTTATTCAATAACAAGCAGGCTCTGGAAAATTAATTCACAGTAATGAAACATAAGAGATTGATTTATAAGTGATGGTACATACTTTATTTATAGAAAAGATTGATATTTCTTTATTAGAATCTCGTTATCTCTAAGTTCAGTGAGGAAAGAAAACATACCTCTTTAGTTCATTGTTAAATCCCTAGAGTTTAGAAAATTGATTTTTGAATTACTTCATTAATATCTATTTAGTTTGCTCTTAATGGCTTAAAGTCATTTGGGAGATTTCATGAGTAATTAGTATTGTTGACAGATTTTTAAATGTCTGCTTAGGGAATACTTAGTAATAATTGTGCTTGATTTAATATCTAATTTATTAATATTATGAATTTAGTAAAAAATTAGCATTTCCTTACAATTAAACAATCACTCTTCTCATAGCAACCACATACATCTTACATAAAAATAATAAGAATATGTAGTAAATTCCCCATGGCCTTTAAACATTGGTTTAGTTTTTATATCATCAAATTCTTCTCAGTGTTTTATTTTCACATACCAAGCCTAATATATCAATTTATCTTAAATGCTTTAGCCACTTAACTGTACATATTACCATGCTATGCTGTGCTGGGCTCAGTCTCATCCCACTCTTTGCAACCCCATGTACTGTAGCCTGCCAAGCTCCTTGGTCCATGGAATTTTCTAGGCAAGAATACTGGAGCAGGTTGCCATTCCTCCTGCAGATATTACCATGATTCCAGAGCAAATTGATACAATTACCCTAAAACTGGTTACAAATGTGTTCATTCTAGGAATATGCATTTCTTTGGGCTTCCCTTGTGGCTCAGCTGGTAAAGAATCCACCTGCAAGGTGGGAGATCTGGGGTTGATCCCTGGGTTGGGAAGATCCCCTGGAGAAGGGAAAGGCTACCTACTCCAGTATTCTGGCGTGGAGAATTCCATGGACTGTATAGTCCATGGGGTCTCAAAGAATCAGACAGGACTGAGTGACTTTCACTTTCATTAACCTTTTAAAACTGCCCCTGGTTTTTTTTGTTGTTGTTGTTTGTTTGTTTTAGACAAATCTTGTTTCTGGCAACAAAAAAAATGATCCAAAACTATTGTGTATTTTCTCTTTATTTCCCTAGTAATTAAAGAGCACTGGTTCTTTTTGTTGGTGGATATTGGGTAGCAAGTATCTAGAGTGTCCTTAAGTGTTGGCAAAAGTACCGTTGCTACTGTTGGTCTCTTTTAAGGAGACATATGAAAAGACCTCTTTTAGGGCTGTAAATTCACATTGATTTTCCTTCTGTAACATCATGTTGTTACATCTGCTCTCCTTTTCTTATGGTGTTTCACCAACTTCAAAGACTCCACTACATTAATAAGAAAGTTGCTCTGTAAGCAAGATATCAAAGCAAGGCAATTTGGAATAAGCAGATTAAAGAACACTTCCTCTAGACCAGTGATGGACCAGCCTGCTAGTTCAAATGTCAAGGCTCACCTCCTAAATGAGAATAAATCAAAACAATGTAGCGAATTTTCCAAATTTAATTTGTTCACTTGGTTGGTGTTTCTTTCTTAATAATGTTGATATAACAGTGGTAGAGGTTTTAAATAGTTCCTTGTTACATAAATAAAATCTTTTACAACTTTATTTTCAAGCTGAGGATAGATTATCAACCATCAGATCCAAAATAGGGTTGAACAGTTCAACCTTGAAAAGATCATGTATGCTTTTGGACCTCGGGAATTGCTAGAACCAAGAAACAGAAGACCTACTAATATAACACTTGACATTTTTCCAGTAAACTTAATCTATCTTAACCATGCAGGGAAGTCCAAGGTCCCTGTGATGCACACCTTGTAATATCTAACACCAAACAGAACCGCTTCTCATTTTTCTGAAAGGGCTATATCATCAGCAAGTTTGGATAAAATGCCCATCTTGGATCATCCACCAAGGACAGGAAGTTTGGCTTATTAAAGAACCTGGTATCTTTTTCTTTAGCTAGGTACATCAAATGAAGTAATTTCCAGTTTAAGAGAGAAATGCTATGCAAAACATATAAGCTTACATTGAGAAAGATGTCCTTACATAGCATAACACAGAATTATATGCCAGCCATGCATTTATTTCCTTTGTTCTAATCTCCATTGTTTTCTAAATGTTGTTGGTTGTGTAAGTGTGCTGGGGCTGTGATAACAAAATACCACAACTGGGTGGCTTAAACGGCAGACGTGTATTTTCTTATAGTTCTGGTGGCTGGGCATCCAAGATCAAAGTGTAGGCAGGTTTGGATTCTCCTGAAGTCTCTTTCCTTGGCTTGCAGACGGCTGCCTTCTTCCTGTGTCCTCCGATGGCTGTCCCTCTGTCTTTCTTGTCTGTCCTATATTTTCTATAGGAACACCAGTCATATTGTATTAGGGCCAATACTTGTGAGTTGATTTAAATGTAGCTTCTTCTTTAATGGTGCTATCTTCAAAAATAATCACTTTCCAAGGTACTAGGGTTCAACCCTATTTTGAATTTGACAGTTGATAATCTATCCTCAGCTTGAAAATGAAGTTATAAAAGATTCATTTTATGAATTTTGGATGAAAACAGTTAAGACCATAATATTGGTCAATGAAATTCAAAATATAAGTATAAAATTATTAAGGCTAATTTGAAGCTGTATCAATTACTACACCTTCATCATTAAACAATTTTTTAAACAATGTATTCTTGACTCCTTGATTAAAATTCTCATATTTGAATACTGTGCAATAAAACTTGGAAATAGTATCCTTGTAATATCTGCTTAAACTCTTAATTTTCCACAATCAACTTCAATTATATTTCTTTTGTTGTTTCATTATTCTGTTTTGCATTTTTGAGAATGGCAGCTTATCTTGTGTTGCCTATATTTGTAATTTTCTTGAAGAGATCACTAGTCTCTCCCATTCTATTGTTTTCCTCTATTTCTTTGCATTGATCACTGAGGAAGGCTTTCTTATCTCTCCTTGCTATTCTCTGGAACTCTGCATTCAAATGGATATATCTTTCCTTCTCTCCTTTGCCTGTAGCTTCTCTTCCTGTCTCAGCTATTTGTAAGGCCTCCTCAGACAACCATTTTGCCTTTTTGCATTTCTTTTTCTTGGGGGTGGTCTTGATCACTGCTTCCTGTATAATGTCACAAACTTCCCTCCATAGTTCTTCAGGCACTCTGTCTATCAGCTCTAATCCCTTGAATCTGTTTGTCACTTCCACTGTATAATCGTAAGGGATTTGATTTAGGTCATACCTGAATGGTCTAGAGGTTTTCCCTACTTTCTTCAATTTAAGTCTGAATTTGCCAATGAGGAGTTCGTAATCTGAGCCACAGTCAGTTCCTGGTCTTGTTTTCATTCCAATTCCAAAGAAGGGCAATGCCAGATAATTTTCAAACCACCTCACAATTGCATTCATCTCACACGCTAGCAAAGCAATGCTCAAAATTCTCCAAGCCAGGCTTCAACATACCTGAACTAAGAATGTCCAGATGTTCGAGCTGCATTTAGAAAAGGCAGAGGAAAATTGCTAACATCCGTTGGATCATCACGAAAGCAAGAGAGTTCCAGAGAAACATCTACTTCTGCTTTTTTGACTATGCCAAGCCTTTGAGTGTGTGGATTACCACAAACTGTGGAAATTCTTCAAGAGAAGGGAATATCAGACCACCTGCCCTGCCTCCTGGGAAATCTGTATGCAGGTCAAGAAACAGCAGTTAGAACTGGACATGGAACAAAAACTGGTTCCAAATTGGGAAAGGAGTACATCAAGGCTGTATATTGTCACTCTGCTTGTTTAACTTATATGCAGAGTACATTGTGAGAAATGCTGGGTTGGATTAAGAAGCACAAGCTGGAATCAAGATTGCTGGGAGAAATATCAGTAACCTCAGATATGCAGATGACACCACCCTTATGGCAGAAAGTGAAGAGGAACTAAAAAGCCTCTTGATGAAAGTGAAAGAGGAGAGTGAAACAGTTGGCTTAAAGCTCGACATTCAGAAAACGGAGATCATGGCATCCGGTCCCATCACTTCATGGCAAATAGATGGGAAACACTGGAAACAGTGACAGACTTTATTTTTGGGGCTCCAAAATCACTGCAGATGGTGAGAGCAGCCATGAAATTAAAAGACGTTTTCTCCTTGGAAGAAAAGGTATGACCAACCTAGACAGCATATTAAATAGCAGAGCCATTACTTTGCCAACAAAGATCCATTCCATCAAAGCTATGGTTATTCCAGTAGTCATGTATGGATGTGAGAGTTGTACTATAAAGAAAGCTGAGTGCTGAAGAATTGATATTTTTGAACTCTGGTGTTGGAGCAGACTCTTGAGAGTCCCTTGGACTGAAAGGAGATCCAACCAGTCTATCCTAATGGAGATCAGTCCTGAATATCCATTGGAAGGACTGATGCTGAAGCTGAAACTCCAATACTTTGGCTACCTGATGCAAAGAGCTGACTCATTTGAAAAGACCCTGATGCTGGGAAAGATTGAAGATGGGAGGAGAAGGGGACAACAGAGGATGAGATAGTTGTGTGGCATTGCTAACTTATAGACATGAGTTTGAGTAAGCATTGGGATTTGGTGATGGACAGGGAAGCCTGGTGTACTATAGTCCATGTGGTTGTAAAGTGTTGTACACAACTGAGCGACTGAACTGAACTGGTATTCATAATATCTTTGATGCTATATAAATAAGCAACTTATTTTCAGTGGGCTGTCCTTGCCACATGATATCATAGAACATCCAAGAAGCAGTTGATTTTATTTATAAACTATTAGATTCCTTGTAATTAATACAGATACAGTGTAATACAATTGAATCCAATATAGTAATAGTTCCTTTTAACTTTCATTTATATAAAGAAGCATGTATATTTGGTTATATTCATCACCTTTGAAACTACTGTGCTCTATTCACAGATAACATGTGTTTCTAAAGTTCAATAATATTTAATTCAGTTTTTTTACAGTATTCAGTTCAGTTAGGTTCAGTTGCTCAGTCATGTCCGACTCTCTGTGACCCCATGACTCGCAGCACGCCAGGCCTCCCTGTCCATCACCAACTCCTGGAGTTCACCCAAACCCATGTCCATCGAGTTGGTGATGCCATCCAAGCATCTCATCCTCTGTTGTCCCCTTCTCCTCCTGTCCCCAATCCCTCCCAGCATCAGGGTCTTTTCCAGTGAGTCAACTCTCAAATCAATGGATAGGGAAGTTGTTTCTTAACCTGGTCTCTACCAACGATATACAAATACACAGATCAGGAATGTAGTCCTCCTTCAAGAGTTTCTACCTCTGCCCATCACTGATTTCCCTCAAGATTTCTCAATATATCCTTGTAGTTTACTATACTATTTTCCCTCTTGGAAAAAAAAAATGAAAAAGTAACATGATCTAGCTCTGATATTTATGACATAAAATTCAATAATTAATTTTTAACTTAGTTGATATTTATTTCTACTGTTAATCCCTCCTAATCCAAAGCAAATGATTGGGAAACAGTAACTGGATTCCCCCCTTTCAAGAATACACATTTCAGAGTTGGCGCTGTTTAAAAAAATTGTTTGAGAAATAATACATTAAATGTGTTAGAAGACTATTACTCAGATTGGTATGATAAATATCTAAAGGTTTAATTCACACTCTTCTATACATTTGAAAAACCTCTTTGTGAATTTTTAATGAGTTAAAATTTTTATAATTATTGAAATTTTTTGTGCTAATAATGTTAATGTTTGAAAGATAAGCAAATAATTTCTGGGGTTCAGTTAAAGCATTTCTTTGCAAAGTTTGAGTTCTTTTTTGCTTCATGACATCTAAATGTGGGTATTTGCCTCAGTTTCTCAGTGTTTTAGTTTCTAACTATTGATTTTGGTTTTTCTTCAGGATGTTTTGAATAATTTGGGCTCTTGTGAACTGGATGAAGATGATCTAATGCTTGATTTGGAATTTTTAGAGGAACAGAATCTTCATCCTTCAGGTGAGTATTGAGGAAATGCACAATTTCTTAAAACTCAGGTCTTAGGCATTTAGCTTGCATTTGATCAGCTAAATGTTGTTTTAGGCTACATTCAGTCTTTTCAGGAAGAAGGCAATGGCACCCTATTCCAGCCCCCTTGCCTGGAAAATCCCATGGGCGGAGGAGCCTGGTAGGCTGCAGTCCATGGGGTTGCCAAGAGTCGGGCACGACTGAACGACTTCACTTTCACTTTTCACTTTCATGCACTGGAGAAGGAAATGGCAACCCACTCCAGTGTTCTTGCCTGGAGAATCCCAGGGACGGGGGAGCCTGGTGGGCTGCCATCTATGGGGTCGCACAGAGTCGGACACGACTGAAGCAGCTTAGCAGCAGCAGCAGTCTTTTTCAGTCCCCAGTTTGTATATTCTGTGTGCAGGATGAATGGTAGGTAACCTGGATACATTATTCTGCTGATCTTATAATCTATTCTAAGTATTGTTGGAAGATAATTATTAAATAAGAAAAAAATATAAAACAAAGCTTTTTCCATGGGGAAAATTCTGATGAAACACTTAATGAAAAAGCTAATATCTTATTTTTTTTAAGAGAGGGAACAATAATATAATCCTTTCTTTCACTTATTTGATATCAGCAAATGAAAGTTTTGTGGATTTAAGTTTACTCTTTCAAATCTTAGCCATCTCAGTAATAACTGTGCTAGTTAATGCAGTAAGATTGACCTCAAAATTAGTAAATACCACTAGAAGCCAAAAACACACACTCATAAACACATATACACACAGAGATATAGCGTGAAATAAACAAATTCTTGCTAAATAAATTAAGAAGGGAGCCCATTATATATGTTTATATTTATATTCGTATTAAGGTGTAAAGTGTAATATTTTCAATAACAAAATTACTACTTTGGAAGTAGGATATAGTGAATAATTGTTCAGTCAAATTTAGATATTTGACTACAATGGCAAGGTTTTACTTTTTTTTAATGCTAAAAATACTTTGAATATAGTCATTTTCAAGTGAAAGCAGAAGTAACATTAAAGTAGAATTTCAAAATATTGAGTCCTACTGCATACATTTGAGAAAATCCACCTCTTGGAATTTATTGTCCGTTTTTAACTTTTATGAATTAGACATAATCTCTAAGGTTGTTTACAGTATAAACAACCTTACTTTACTTCCCTGGTGGCTCAGATGGTAAAGCGTCTCTCTACAATGTGGGAGACCTGGGTTCGATCCCTGGGTTGGGAAATTCCCTGGAGAAGGAAATGGCAACCCACTTCAGTACTCTTGCCTAGAAAATCCCATGGACAGAGGAGCCTGGTGTCCATGGGGTCGCAAAGAGTCAGACATGACTGAGCGACTTCACTCACTCACTCACTCACTCACAGGTATAATATTTTATTATGAATTTTTGTTCATGCAGTATGTTATATATAATAACAGTTGTCAAAACAATGTTTTAATTTACTTTTAATTTTTAATATTTTTAATTTACTTTTTAATTGGAAGAACATTGCTTTACAATGTTGTGATGGTTTCTGCCATGCAACAATGCAAATCAGCCATAATTAGACATATATTACCTCCCTCTTGAGCCTTCCCCTCTAGATCATCATAGAGTGCCAGACTGTCTCAATGTGTTATATAACAACTTCTCACCAGTTATTATTTAACATATGATAATGTCCGTACTCCTTGGAAGCAAAGTTATGACCAATCTAGACAGCATATTAAAAAGCAGAGACATTACTTTGCCAACAAAGGTCCATCTAGTCAAGGCTATGGTTTCTCCAGGAGTCATGTATGTTTGTGAGAGTTGGACTATAAAGAAAGCTGAGAGCAGAATTGATGCTTTTGAACTGTGGTGTTGGAAAAGACTCTTGAGAGTCCCTTGGAATGCAAGGAGGTCCATCCAGTCCATCCTAAAGGAGATCAGTCTTGAGTGTTCATTGGAAGGACTGATGTTGAAGCTGAAACTCCAGCACTTTGGCCACCTGATGTGAAGAGCTGATTCATTTGAAAAGACCCTGATGCTGGGAAAGATTGAGGGCAGGAGGAGAAGGGGATGAGAGAGGATGAGATGGTTGGATGGCATCACCGACTCGATGGACATGAGTTTGGGTAAACTCCAGGAGTTGGTGATGGATGGGAAGGCCTGGCGTGCTGTGGTCCATAGGGTTGCAAAGGGACACGACTGAGCGCCTGAACTGAACTGAACTGAATGTGTATATGTCTATGATACTTTCTCCATTCATCCAACCCTCTCCTTCCCCACTGTGCCCATAAGTCTGTTCTCTTTATCTGTGTCTCCATTCCTTCCCTGCAAATAGGTTCATCTATATCATTTTTCTAGATTCTGTATATATGCGTTAGTATACAGTATTTTTTTTATCTTTCTGACTTACTTCATTCTGTATAACAGACTCTAGGTTCATCAACCTCACTAGAACTGACTCAAATTTGCTCTTTATATGGTTGAGTAATATTCCATTTGTGGTATATAAGCTTCTTAATCCATTTCTCTGTGATGGACATCTAGGTTGCTTCCATGTCCTAGCTATTGTAAATAGTGCTGCTATGAACATTGGCGTACATGTGCCTTTTTCAGTTATGGTTTTCTCAGGGTATATGGCCAGTAGTGGGATTGCTGGATCAGGTGGTAGTTTTATTTCTCCTTTTTAAAGGAATTTCCATACTGTTCTCCATAATGGCTGTATCAATTTATTTACATTCTCCTCAACAATGCAAGAGGGTTCCCTTTTCTCCAAATCCTCTCTGGCATTTACTCTTTGTAGATTTTTTGATGATGGCCATCCTGAGTGATGATGGCCACCTCATGTGAAGAGTTGACTCATTGGAAAAGACTCTGATGCTGGGAGGGATTGGGGGCAGGAGGAAAAGGAGACGACAGAGGATGAGATGGCTGGATGGCATCACTGACTAGATGGACTTGAGTCTCAGTGAACTCCGGGAGTTGGTGATGGACAGGGAGGCCTGGCATGCTGTGATTCATGGGGTCGCAAAGAGTCGGAGACGACTGAACGACTGATCTGATCTGAACAGATCCTGAGTGATGTGTGAAATGCTACCTCGTTGTAGTTTTAATTTGCATTTCTCTAATAAATGAGCATTTTTTCATGTGTTTACTAGCCATTGTATGTCTTTTTTGGAGAAATAGCTGTTTAGGTTTTCTGCCCATTTTTATTGGGCTGTTTGTTTTTCTGATATTGAGCTATATGAGCTGTTTATATATGTTGGATATTAATCCTTTGTCAGTTTTTTCATTAGCAATTATTTTCTTCTGTTCTGCGGGTTGTCTCTTAATCTTACCTTTGCTGTGCCCAGGGTTTTAAGTTTCGTTAAGTCTTATTTGTTTATTTTTGTTTTTATTTCCATTACCCTAGGAGGTGAGTCAAAGAGGATCTTGCTGTGATTTATGTCAAAGAGTGTACTGCCTATGTTTTCCTCTAAGAGCTTTATAGTTTCTGGCCTTGCATTTAAGTCTCTAATCCATTTTGAGTTTGTTTTTGTGTATGATGTTAGGATTTTAGGCTAATATCAAAAAGATGCTAATTTTTTTAACTTAAATGCCAATAAATTTAGGATAACCGTTTCTTGAGACATTTTTCCTGGATTTGATTTGACAGATATTTAAAAAATGTATGTATTTTTTTCCTTTTATGCAAATACCTTATATAATTTTGCTATTCATATGTATTTATTTTGAAGAATTACACATGGTGCCAGTGTATACTTTTTTGTCAACACCTGCTAGAACTACACACACATTTACCTTTAGATCAACTATCGAACATCTAGAAATTTAATTGTAAAACACTGGAAGTTTACAAAATAATATACGCAAATAACTACTCATTGCAAAATATTGGAAACACTTCAGATGTCTTTCTATAGGACATTTGTTGAACATACAGTGGTACACTGAGCAGTCATTAAAGGGAATGATTATGGTGTCTATATATGCCATAGCATGATTGTAAAAATATATTATTAGTGGCGGACTTTTCAGTGATTGATTTGATAGAAAGTACCTAAAGTCATTGACCTCTAGCTTTAGTTCAAGTGTAACAAGCCCACATTTTGTCTCTCCTAATGAAATGACTAGAGAACTACACAGCAACACCACTCCTGCCCACAAGTACTTAAATCTGTTTAAGTCTCTTAATTAAACCATAATTTTACAGTAAGTATTGGGATGAGGGGAGAGGGAATGTAAAATGTTATGATGGGATTGCCAATAACTAAATATAGAATATGGGGAATTCTACAGGACACATGGTCTGGATTTTTCAACAAGTGACATGATAAAAAGAAGATTATTATAATTATTATAGATTAAATGTGGCAAATGTAATGTGACACCATTTTTGCAAAACATAAAACACTGTAAAATATATATTTCTCAGTTTATCAGAGAAGTTTGAATAGGGAGGGAATAATTATTACAGAATTATTTTTATTTTGGGGATGCTGAGTATTTTTCTTAGATTTTGTTTTTGAGGAAAACTCAAAACATGTGGTTGAAATGATATGGTATCTGAGATTTGCTTTACTAACAAATATGGAGGAGGGACTAGATGGAAAAAATGTTGGTGAATTATTGAAAATTATCAAAGCTTTGGGTGAAAGTTTCATTGACTAATTGTAATGTTTTCTCTATTTTTGTATTTTTAAAGATTTTTCACAATAAAAGTAAAACCAAGTTGAATAAACTGAATATTAGGCAACATAGCAATCTGAGCTGTGTTTGTTAGGCAACCATGATAAAGAGCAAAGGGTGCCTTAAAAATATAAAGAGTTAGCTTAATTTATTTGCTTGGGAACAAAAATGAACATTTATAAATTTTATCTTTTTTAAAATAATGAGTGCAGGGTATTTCATTAGTTTATTACAAAAATGATAAAACAAATATGATGAATCTCCTGAATCTGCTTTAAGGTATAGATAACTTGGTTGAGGCCAGAACAAGAGTACCTTATAAATCAACAGAGTTAACCAAGTTGTTCAGAAGATAATTAATGTTTACTTTGTGTATCAGAAGAACAGTTTTAATAAGTGAGATTGTCCTTAAAATGACTTGGGTTTTTTAAATATTACTCAACACAATACCTTTTGAAAACCTATTTGATTCACATGCCACATTATGGGGTTTGAAAAAAGACACAAATATTTGTTTGTATACTTTAGCTCATAAAGAATTTTTGGTTGAATTGGTTTTATATAATTTGTTTTCTTTTTAAAGCAACATAATTAAAGATCTCAGAATATAAGAAGCTCATTATTGATATTTGATAATGATAAAATGCAAAAAGTCTGAAAATTAAAATAATAATACCATTAAATTCTACTACTTACATTACTGAAAAACATTAGAGATTTTAAATAAACTTTATGAGAACAAAACATTCATTTTTGACTATAAGATTTTATTAAAAATTTATAGCAATTTCTAGTAAAGCATACTGTAATAGTCAAGGAAAATTTTGTCAAAAACCAGAGAACTACTTTTGTTTTTAAAGTATTAAGTCAGATATTTTGAATAATTTCATATATGGCATGTGTAAAATTTATTCAGTTTAATCATGGTTAAATTTGCAAAAACTAGATAAATCATCATATGTTAAAAGTGTAAAAGTTGAGTTGTCTTTTTTACTACAGTAAGCACAAGCTGGACTTAAGATTGCCGGGAGAAATAGCAATAACCTCAGATATGCAGATGACAGCACCCTTATGGCAGAAAGTGAAGAGGAACAAAAAACCTCTTGAAGAAAGTGAAAGAGGAGACTGTAAAGGTTGGCTTAAAGCTCAACATTCAGATAATGAAGATCATAGCATCTGGTCCCATCACTTCATGGGAATAGATGGGGGAACAGTGGAAACAGTGTTAGACTTTATTTTTGGGGGCTCCAAAATCACTGCAGATGGTGACTGCAGCCATGAAATGAAAAGACCTTTACTCCTTGGAAGGAAAGTTATGACCAACCTAGATAGCATATTGAAAAGCAGAGACATTACTCTGCCAACAAAGGTCCGTCTAGTCAAGGCTATGGTTTTTCCACTGGTCATGTATGGATGTGAGAGTTGGATTGTGAAGAAAGCTGAGCACCGAAGAATTGATGCTTTTGAACTGTGGTGTTGGAGAAGACTGTTGAGAGTCCCTTGGAAGTGCAAGGAGATCCAACCAGTCCATTCTGAAGAAGATCAGCCCTGGGTATTCTTTGGAAGGAATGATGCTAAAGCTGAATCTCCAGTACTTTGGCCACCTCTTGTGAAGAGTTGACTCATTGGAAAAGACTCTGATGCTGGGAGGGATTGGGGGCAGGAGGAGAAGGGGACGACAGAGGATGAGATGGCTAGATGGCATCACTGACTCGATGGACTTAAGTTTGAGTGAACTCCTGGAGATGGTAATGGACAGGGAGGCCTGGCGTGCTGTGATTCCTGGGGTCGCAAAGAGTCGGACACGACTGAGCGACTGAACTGAACTGAATTAGCAGATAATAGTTGTACAATGAGTAGCTATTAAAATAATTATATTTAAAACATAGACATCTTTGGACATACGTATAATGAATAAAAATGGATATAAAATTAAAAACAAATTAGTAAAGTTCATTTTTTTTTACAGAAAATCAAACATGTTTAATAGATTTATTTTAATGAAAAGAGTTTGAACATATATAATTTAAAAACTTTCTTACAGTTTTCAATATATATATATTTAACACTGTTTCATACTAAGTAACATGCAAAGAGACATTCTAAAGGCCAATAAAATTTATAATAAATGTACATATTATAATATTCATTGAATATTATTATTGGTAGATATACTACTTATAGTATAAGCAGTATATTTAAAGTATATTAGCCAACCAAGTGAAATATCAGAATAGCAAAAAACAAAGGAGAAAATGACAATCTGAATCATATGATTCCAAATTTATGTCATATAAATGCTCATATATATATACATTTCAAATTGTATTTATATTTCATCAGATTATTGCATTTTGTGCTTATGACTTATGCTTGGTAAAGATGGCTATTAGTGTAGTCATAATAATTATTGTGAAAGAGGAGAGTGAAAAAGCTGGCATAAAACTCAGTGTTCAAAAAACTAGGATCATGGCATCTGTTTTCATCATTTCATGCCAAATAGATGGGGAAAAAGTGGAAAAAGGGACAGATTTTATTTTCTTGGGCTCCAAAATCTCTGTGGATGGTGACTGCAGCCATAAAATGAAAAAAACGCTTGCTTCTTGGAATGAAAGCTCTGACAAACCTAGACACTGTATTCAAAAACAGAGACATCACTTTGCTGACAAAGGTCCATATAGTCAAAGCTATGGTTTTCCAGTAGTCATGTACACATGTGAAAGTTGGACCATTAAAAAGCTGAGCACCGAAGAATTGATGCTTTTAAACTGTGGTGCTGGAGAAGAATCCCCTGAACAGCAAGGGGTCAATCCTACAGGAAACCAAGCCTGAATATTCATTGGAAGGACTGATGCTGAAGCTGAAGCTCCAATACTCTGGCCACCTGATGTGAAGAACTGACTCATTGAAAAGGACCCTGATGATGAGAAAGATTGAGGGCAAGAGAAGAGGGGACCACAGAGGATGAGATGGTGGGATGGTGTCACTGAGTCACTGGGTATGAGTCTGAGCAAACTCTGAAATATACCGAAGGACAGAGAAGCTTGGTGTCTATAGGGTGTCTGTAGTCTATAGGGTCCAAAAAGATGGACACGAGTTAGTGACAAAACATTATTAATTATGGGCATCTTTTAATGTGCTTTTTAATTTCATTATTATCTGCATTTTAATCTAAAAATTAAAAGTTTGCAGTTTTTCAAAAGTTTGTTTTTCAGCAGAGCAGTGAACAGCTTGAATAAAGTTCCACAAATCCTTTGAATAAATAAATATATCTATGGAGTCATAAATTAACATACCTTCATCTTAAAAAAGAGGTAGTATAACAAATAATAGTACAAATAAAATGTCTGTTTTAAAGAGCAATAAGTGGGAATTAACATTTTACTGTTAATAAAAGCAGGAAATAGCAATTTCAGTGGCAGAAAAGTATATGAATACAAAATTAGTTCCCAAAAGGAGACTTGCCTTAAGAAGAAAAAAAATAAAAGCAACCCTTCTGTATAATTTACTGTCATCTTGGCATTATCTAATATCTTTGTAAATTCTAATACAAAAGCTAAGATTTTAGATTAAAAAGCCTATGGATATGCTTTCCAAATGTCTTTGTTATGTTTTATTTGGATTAATGTTTAAATTAGTTTTCTGGAAATTTTTTATGTTCAATTATTATGTACGATGTATAAATGTAAGATTATCAATTTGTTTAATACCAGACATTACATTCCCCCTGTGGTAAAATATCTAATCTGCCTCCTGAGAAATCTGTATGCAGGTCAAGAAGCAACAGTTAGAACTGGACATGGACAACAAACTGGTTCAAAATTGGGAAAGGTGTACCCCAAAGTTATATATTGTCACCCTGCTTATTTAACTTCTATTCAGAGTACATCATATGAACTGCCAGGCTGGATGAATCACAAGTTGGAATCACTAAATCTGGGAGAAAATCAGCAACCTCAGATATGCAGATGATACCACTCTAATGGCAACATGAAGAGGAACTAAAGATCCTCTTGATGAAGGTGAAACAGGAGGGTAAAAGCTGGCTTAAAACTCAACATTCAGAAAACTAAGATCATGGCATCTGGTGCCATCACTTCATGGCAAATAGATGGGGAAACAATAACCACAGTGGCAGGTTTAATTTTCTTGGACTCCAAAATCACTATGGACAGTGATTGTAGCTATGAAATTAAAAGACACTTGCTCCTTGAAAGAAAAGCTATGATAGACCTAGACAGTGTATTCACAAGCAGAGACATCACTTTGCTGACAAAGGTGCATATGTTCAAAGCTGTTGTTTTTCCAGTGGTCCTCTATGGATGTGAGAGTTGGACCATAAAGAAGGCTGAACGCTGAAGATGTTTTTGAACTGAGGTGCTGGAGAGACTCTTGAGAGTCCCTTGGACTGCAAGGAGATCAAACCAGTCAATCCTAAAGGAAATCAATCCTTAATATTCATTGGAAGGATTGATGCTGAAGCTGAAGCTTCAATACTTTGGCCACCTGATGTGAGGAACTGACTCATTGGAAAAGACCCTAATGGTGGGAAAGATTGAAGAAAGGAGGAGAAGGGAATGACAGAGAATGATATGATTAGATGTCATCACTAACTCAATGAACATGAGTTTGTGCTAACTCTGGGAGTTGATGAAGGACAGGGAAGACTGGTTTGCTGCAGTCCATGGGGTTGCAAAGAGTCGGACATGACCTAGTGACTGAGCAACAACAAAGTATAATATTTACTGTTTTTCTATTTAATATATCATAATACTTGTCATAAGTCAGAACAAAAGCAGATGTTTTTAATAGAAAATGTGAGATACTATTTATACCTTCATAAATTAAAAAAAATCTATTTTAAGTGACTTTCCTACTTTTCTATACTCTCATATTCATGTTGGTAGGGTTGTATTTTGCCACAAATTGAGTTATGCAAGATATTAGCAATGATGTTGGTTAGATGTACCTCAACAGTCTTTTGAAAAATAAAAGTACTAACAAAATTTACTCACATTTAATATTTTTAAGACTGAAACAAAGGACTGTAAAATTATCTTCACATTGAAATGCATGTTGTGAGCTATATACCTCAGAGAAAAATGCCATAGTATATTTTTGCTCAATTTTTCTGTATGTAGTTTTATATTTTGGGGTTCATAATTTTTCTATTAATTTAAACACCTTACAAAATAATCATTCAAGAAAAATAAGGTAATAATTAAAGAAGGACATGAAAAATAAAGTGAAGCTACAGGTCCATGCGATCACAAAGAGTAAGACACGACTGAACAACTGAGCACACTGAGTACAATCATTTTGTCAATCAATCAATGCATTTTTTAAAATAAAAGAATTTTTGTTACTAAGAACTGAAAGATATTTTGCTCATATGTTTATAAAATCTAAAATATTTACTAACATTAGTTTTCTCAGCAACTCCTTTCAATACAAGCTGGTGGCATCCTGTTACCAGTTTAGTGGAAGAAATTCTAAATGTTGACACATCAGTGTAGCTAAAGCTAGGAGCTTTATGAGGAGCTTGCTTAGTCCAAAAGTAAAATCTTGTTCCTTGCCCAGAGTTCATATTCCTCAGATAATTTTAAAGTTGCAAATAATTAACACAAAGAATGCCAAGTATTTTCCTCAGGCATAAGGTAATTATAAAGCCTAATAGAATATCTAAAATTAAGCAGTATTACTTCCGATGGGGCTTCCCTGGTGACTCAGATGGTGAAGAATCTGCCTGTAATGCAGGAGACATAGGTTCAATCCGTGGGTCAGGAAGATCCCCTGGAGAAGGGAATGGCAACCCACTCCAGTATTCTTGCCTGGGAAATTTTAGGTACAGGGCAACCTGGTGAGCTTCAGTCCATGGGACTGCCAAGGGTCGACAGGACTGAGCAACTAACCCTTTCCTGTGAGTCCTCCAAAATGAAGTGTTTGCAAAATATAGCCTTTGTGTAACTGAATACGCTTTCTCCAAATAGATGCAATCAAAGCACCCGTTAACTATCAAACAGTGCATACTGTTCTATAAAGAATAAGAACATGAGCTTTTTGGTTTTGGAACATTTAATCTGTAGCTGTTCTTTTGCGCAGTGAACTAAAACAAGGTCAGTGTCTATTGAGGCTTTTCCTAGTATTGCCTTTAAAGAGGCAGAAGCTGATGGGAAGCATGCACCTGGCTAGTTTGAGAGTGAAGAGTCATAATTAACTAAATGTGTTAGATTTGAAAGGAAAGGAGGCTAAAACATGGTTGTGTGTTACTTATTTGGAACATATTCATTAAGATGCTGTTCTTCCAATTCTTTCTTTGGTTAATACTAGGAGTTGATTGTATATAACTTTTACCAATTTGTAGCTGGACATATACGTTGATAGGAAGAAAAATTATATGCCTGAGGCCTTACGAATAGCTGTGAAAAGAAGAGAAGCGAACAGCAAAGGAGAAAAGGAAAGATATAAGCATCTGAATGCAGAGTTCCAAAGAATAGCAAGAAGAGATAAGAAAGCCTTCCTCAGCGATCAATGCAAAGAAATAGAGGAAAACAACAGAATGGGAAAGACTAGGGATCTCTTCAAGAAAATCAGAGATACCAAGGGAACATTTCATGCAAAGATGGGCTCGATAAAGGACAGAAATGGTATGGACCTAACAGAAGCAGAAGATATTAAGAAGAGGTGGTAAGAATACAAAGAAGAACTGTACAAAAAAGATCTTCACGACCCAGATAATCACGATGTGTGATCAATGACCTAGAACCAGACATCCTGGAATGTGAGGTCAAGTGGGCCTTAGAAAGCATCACTACGAACAAAGCTAGTGGAGGTGATAGAATTCCAGTTGAGCTCTTTCAAATCCTGAAAGATGATGCTGTGAAAGTGCTGCACTCAATATGCCAGCAAATTTGGAAAACTCAGCAGTGGCCACAGGACTGGAAAAGGTCAGTTTTTATTCCAATCCCAAAGAAAGGCAATGCCAAAGAATGTTCAAACTCCCACACAATTGCACTCATCTCACATGCTAGTAAAGTAATGCTCAAAATTCTCCAAGCCAGGCTTCAGCAAAACGTGAACCGAGAACTTCCACCTGTTCAGACTGGTTTTAGAAAAGGCAAAGGAACCAGAGACCAAATTGCCAACATCCACTGGATCATGGAAAAAGCAAGAGAGTTCCAGAAAAACATCTATTTCTGCTTTATTGATTATGCCAAAGCCTTTGACTGTGTGGATCACAATAAACTGTGGAAAATTCTGAAAGAGATGGAAATACCAGACTACCTAACCTGCCTCTTGAGAAATTTGTATGCAGGTTAGGAAGCAACAGTTAGAACTGGACATGGAACAACAGAGTGGTTCCAAATAGGAAAAGGAGTACATCAAGGCTGTATATTGTCACCCTGATTGTTTAACTTGTATGCAGAGTACATCATGAGAAATGCTGGACTGGAAGAAGCACAAGCTGGAATCAAGATTGCCGGGAGAAATATCAATAACCTCAGATATGCAGATGACAGCACCCTTATGGCAGAAAGTGAAGAGGAACTAAAAAGCCTCTTGATGAAGGTGAAAGAGGAGAGTGAAAAAGTTGGCTTAAAACTCAACATTCAGAAAACGAAGATCATGGCATCTGGTCCCATCACTTCTTGGGAAATAGATGGGGAAACAGTGGAAACAGTATCAGACTTTATTTTTGGGGGCTCCAAAATCACTGCAGATGGTGACTGCAGCCATGAAATTAAAAGACGCTTACTCCTTGGAAGGAAATTTATGACCAACCTAGATAGCATATTGAAAAGCAGAGACATTACTTTGCCAACAAAGGTCCATCTAGTCAAGGCTATGGTTTTTCCTGTGGTCATGTATGGATGTGAGAGTTGAACTGTGAAGAAAGCTGAGCACCGAAGAATTGATGCTTTTGTACTGTGGTGTTGGAGAAGACTCTCGAGAGTCCTTTCGACTGCAAGGAGATCCAACCAGTCCATTCTGAAGGAGATCAGCCCTTGGTTTTCTTTAAAGGAATGATGCTAAAGCTGAAACTCCAGTACTTTGGCCACCTCATGTGAAGAGTTGACTCATTGGAAAAGACTCTGATGCTGGGAGGGATTGGGGTCAGGAGGAGAAGGGGATGACAGAGGATGAGATGGCTGGATGGCATCACTGACTCGATGGATGTGAGTCTGAGTGAACTCCGGGAGTTGGTGATGGACAGAGAGGCCTGGCGTGCTGCGATTCATGGGGTTGCAAAGAGTCGGACACGACTGAGCAACTGAATTGAACTGAAGTCATGCTCTTTGTCTAAGCTAGCTCAAGTTATCCTCACAATAACTCTCTGTGAGGAAATTGCATTTTAAAATTCATTTTAATTAAGGAAACCACATTTAATATCAAAAGACAACAGACACTTTAGAGGCAGATACATCGAAGCTCGAAATTCAGCTTTGCCTTAGGCAAGTGATCCAATCTTTCTGTGCCCTTTTCCCTCATTTGTCAATTGACAATAAAAATATCTGTCTCAAAATATCATCCTATCCAAACGGGTGACAGATTTACATGGAAAGTGCCTTTCAGAGTTGCCCAGAATAAAATGGGAGCTCATGACAATTTGCTTCCTCTCTTGAAATCTTGAATTCTTTGTCAAAGATTTCTGTCCTATCATTGGTTATTTTTTGCTCTGAATTATTAATGTTTCATCATTATATATATTTGAAACTATACTTTATGATCTGAATTTATTATCTGTGTAACATTTTACATGTTGTTCTATTACTACTAATTATTCAAAAATTGATTGTCACTTTGCTTATAACATGTGGTACATTTCTGTGTTAAAATCAATACATTTAAATACATGAAGACTTTTTCAGATATTAGTCGTGTGTCCAGAATACCATGACATATTTAAAATAGCAATTTTTCAGAGAAAAACTAATTTTCTGTGTAAAATACTTTGAAACTTAACAATGAAAATCATTTATGTTCAGAGGGAAAGCCAGGCTGTTCCTTTGTATTGAATTTGGTGTTTACAATTTGAGGTTGAGTTACTTAATTGAAATATATTTCACTTATTTATCATTCTTTGAAAAAAATTATGTAATGGTCATTGGGATGATTGGTTGGAAAAGTTTTATATTGTTCTTATGATTTATTTTTGAACAGTATATCTAAAAACACCTAGGGCCAGTATCTCTTGGTGTATGTCCAGATGCGAATAGGTAAGGAATGGTCCAATTATACCAATTAGGAATTAATTAGGTAGTTGGTAAGTTATTTTGAGTTTGATGGATAAGCAATGTAAAATTCTGCAGTGAGTTAGGAACTCTTCCTGTGCCTATTAATTAAGGAGGTAATTTTTGTTATTAATTTTTAATAGATAATAGCACAGCAGAGCTGAGATGAGCCCTAGTGGCTTTGATTGGTAATGTATAAATTGCAACAACATTCACAAGGGGAAAATTATAAGAATCAACTGTAAGTTTTTAAGAAGTTTGGCATGTCTTGGTCAGAAGTGCATCTAATGTATCTTCAATCTGATCATATAAAGCTAGGAAGCATGACAGTTTTGGAATTATGATGTAGTGGCTAAAAATCTGGACTCTGGAGTTAGACACATCTCAGCTGCAATCAGGCTAAACTTGAACAAATTATTTAATCTCTCTTAGCTTTCCTTTCTCATCTGAAAATAAAGATGAGAATAATGTGTACTTCATAAGTTTTTTGTGAGGAATAATAAAACAGAGTAGAATGTTGTGTCACAGGTCTAGTATATAATATTTTTAAGAATTATAGCAAATACTCTTTTTTGTAATATTCATGATAAAATATGATGTACTGGAGCATCAATAGGAATCTGGTTTTGCCAATTTTGGTGATATTTCCAGTCTTTATTAGTGGAAGCTTTCAACCACATTTGCAAGTGTGCAGTTTAGTTCAGTCGCTCAGTCGTATCCGACTCTTTGCAACCCCATGAATCGCAGCACTCCAGGCCTCCCTGTCCATCACCAACTCCTGGAGTTCACTCAAACTCACGTCCATCGAGTCAGTGATGCCATCCAGCCGTCTCATCCTCTGTCGTCCCCTTTTCCTCCTGCCCCCAGTCTCTCCCAGCATCAGTATAGTATTTCTTAAATTTTAATATAGAATGCCACAATTAATTTCATAACATTTATTTCAAAACATACAATTATAGCACTAAGTAAAATAATATAAGAAAAAATAAATAACATATATTGAATATATGTGTCAATTCGATGAGATAGTCTTTTTCACATTTGAGAAAATTAAAATTTTGTTAAAATATTATATAGGTAGTGCATATCCTAGGAGAACCAAAGCAGTTTTGCTAATTCTGAAGACTCTATGTTTAATTGTTATAAATCATTTGACTAATAAAATTAGTTTGTATAAAATTTTAAGATAACTAATACACTGAAGCTTTTGTTTTAAATTGGCTTTTCTTTCTATTAACTTAATCGAAAGCATCACTTATAAATGTTTGCCTTTGACTTTATGCAAAAAGCTGAGACTTACTTATGTTTGTTTACTGGAAGTCTAGACACTTAACATGTTTCTATTTTGCTTTGTTTGCTATAATTTATAAGCATTTTGGACTATCCTATTTAATTCTAACAGCTATTTGCTAGAAGTCATCGCTACTCTTGCTTTGTGGGTGAATAAATGGAGACCCAGAGGAGTACTACTACTAGTCCAGGACCACAGTGATAGTGAGTGGTAGAGATAGTGTTAAATTACATTGTAGTGACTTGATGCTGCCTAATGTTTTCACAGACTTCTCAGTGACATTTAGTTGTGAGAAGAAGCAGTTATAACAGAAGTGGAAAATGTTGTTTTGTAATACAGTGCTTGAGTAGCAAAACGGTGAAGACCAAATTAGGGGTTTCCCAGATGGCTCAGTGGTAAAGAATCCACCTGCCAATGCAGGAGACAGGGGTTTGATCCTTGGGTCTGGAAGATTCCCTGGAGTAGGAAATAGCAACCCATTCCAGTATTATTGTCTGGAAAATTCCACTGACAGAGGAGCCTGGCAGGCTACTTCCATGGGGTGGCAAAGAGTTGGCATGATGGAGCATGCACACGCGGAGACAAAATTGTGACAAAGTCTTTTCATGGGTTTAATCCCCAGGTTCTATTGCTCTTTTCATTTCTGCCTTAAAAGGCTTAGACCTGTTATCTGTTTGATAGCCATTAGATGGCGAGCTTGTTCTAATAATAATGATAGTAACCCTGTTATATATTTGTATGCAGTGACACAGTTTAGAAGGGATTTCAAATATGTTACCTCATCAAATTATCACAGTAACACTCAAAAATAAATGTTAATATATCCCAACTACAGTACAGAAAGCAAGTACTCTATGGTTAAAAACTTACTGATGTTCATATAGACAGATCTTAACATTAAATGACAGGCGTTTTTTTCACTATCTTTCTGGATCTTGCTGCTTCTAATTTTACATAGCAGAATTTCAATATATTTAGTAATGTATTTTCCAAGGCCACTGAAAATCATAGTTACATCTTAGAAAAGGGGAAAGTGTTGCTTTAAGCAGATATGCTGAATGTGGTGAAAAATAAGTATTACTAGCCAAAAAAAAAAAAAAAGCCAGAGGAAAATGCATAAAAGCTGTGAAATGTAGACTGAGTCAAAAAGCAGAATAGTATGGGACCATTTAATATAAGTACAGATATCACCATCTCAATCAGCAGGTCATGAAGCATTGTGTATTGCAATGTATTATTCAATTGCATGTGAAAATTATCATCATTTTGAATCATTGAGAAAAAATTTGTATTCTGCATGCTCTGATAAGATGCTAAGCTATTATAATTCACTTAGGAAATATGTCTATCTGAGCTGTTTTTTTTTTCTTTTTATATGTTAACAGCAAAATATTTGTTAGTTCTTTGTAAACTTTATCTAGAAAGTATAATTTCATAAGAATCCCAGATTGCAAAATATTTAAAATAATATTTAAATATAATTTTATATTTCTCCCCATATACCTTCCCCACATTCTTGCAAATGAATGACTAGATAAAAGTAGAGTGTGTGAGAAGGTTTACTAATAATCATTCTTGAAAATTCAATAATTTATTTATGGCCTACTGATAGAGTATGGGGATCATATTACTTAAACTCAAGACTGTACAGTTGTCCATAATATCTATTTTCAGGATGGATAGATGAGATTTTTAATGTTTTTTGTTTATTCCTTTGTTTTGACTCTTAAGTTCATTAATTGACCAATAATGAGTTCATTAATTTGATACTTTGCTTTCAATTCCCATTTTTATATTTCAAACTTACTGTTTTTCAATATGATATTCAGCTGGGTTCACTGTTTCTGGTTTTTAGTTCATGATGTTATATGGTATCTTTAAATGACAGAAGAAAGGCCCTAATTGAAAGAGGATTTCAGTATTGTAAAGTTAAAAAAAAAAAAAAAAACACTTGTTTAAAAAAAAAAAAGAGGATTTCAGATATTATGCAGTGGAACCTCTCCTACTTCTATCCCCCGTGAATGTTTAGAGTTTTACTGGCCTTGTTCAAGGTCACAGAGTATATAGCAGGAATTGGCTTGTTACTAAGAAATTCACCAATTCCATTTAGTAAGCACAATTGCCATTACTTATTTTATTTTTTATCGTTGCTAACAGAATAAGTCATTTGTAATTTGAAAGTGACTGGCTATTTTGTCAGACTGCTATGCTTCAAGAGGATTGCTTTAGCTACAAACAGCTTTTAGATAAAACTGTTTTTAGGGTCTAATCGACTATAGCTGAAAAATGTTTATACATTCTAACCGGATTTAATATTAATTAACAACAATTTTAATGAAGTCATAGAATTTACTTGCAACCTGCTATTGTGGGATTTCCTACTGCTATAAACTCTCTTCTGCTCTTCCAAAGAGCAAAGGCCTAAGTTCATTAGAGGATACAGTCAAAGGAAGAGGTTTCTTTCATTCAGCATAGTTTTTCTGGAGCAATTAGAAAGAAAATATGTGTCTCATAATAAAATTTCATGGCCTTGTACAATTATGTGGTGACATCTCCACACAATTGCTTTGATAATGTCAGCAGCATCAGCTGTCACTGTCAAAACGAACAGGTAATTAAGAAAGCAAATGCTGATCTTTCTTCTGAAGTAGAATATTTATGTATTTAAAATTGTTCACCAACAAGAAAAATAACCACTGACATGAAGTGTAATTTTCTACAGTGCCTGGGGCAGAAAAGAGAAATAATAATGAACATTTACACTGTTACAACAAATTAAGTTGTGATTCTATACACCAAAAACACTTACAGAGTTCCTTTTCCTTGGATTATAAAATTTCAATAAATGTCACTATAGCATCTTGACCCTTTTATTTATATTCTATTTCTCCATCTTAGTAACCAAAATTTCCAAAAGTTTATACTGGAATTGGGGATCTTGTTCTTATGAGGACCTTTTGTCTATAACCATACATCTCAGTATGCGAGGATAACCTAAAATAAGACCAAAACTTGTTGGAATAATTATTAATAGTACACTGGTGTGAGCAATAGTATTATATAAAATGCCTTTGAAAAGTAATTATTTTCCAATGCTTTTGATAAGAAATTACTCAGTTAGTTGTATATTGAAGTGAGGGGAAAATGCCACCTCTGATGATCTCATTGTCTTTTGGAGGGGAAAATTCTAGTTGAGATTTATTGAAATTCTGAATTTGATTTAAAGCAGATCTTTTAGTTTGAAGATTTGATTGGACTTGGATAAAAATTATTATAAAGTGGTTTTGTAGTGTAGGATTTGTGGAAGCAGCAAGGTGAGGATTTTAAGGTGAAGAGTTTATTGCTTCTTAGGGTATTTGGAATAGTTAAGTTTCTCCAATAAAGACAATAAAATAGTAAAATGATAATCATATAGACATTCTATTTATGATTATAGATAATCATATAAACAGAAGTCCCATTCTGTTTGGGAGTTGGTGGGTTTAGGTCTCAATTTCCCCACTGAGAAAGACAGAAAGACCATTTGTAAATGGAAGCATGATCTATCCATATTTTACCATTGTTTAAGATGTTATAATTACATATCAAGTCCTTTTCTCATCATCCATAAAAGTCAGATTTTCCTCTTATTTCTGCTCCTTGACCTTTTACTTTGCTGGATCATTTGATGGAGTAACAGCTGTGTAACATTATGTTAAACTCTGAAGAAGACACATCTGAACTCTGCAACATAAATAGTAAAATAAGGCTTCTGATCAGGATTTGTTATCCATGCTCAGCCAGCAGTCAAGTGTCCAGATTAAGTAGGAGACTAGACCCTGTTACCATTCAAAAGAGCCCACAGAACCAGATATGAGGTTGTTAACCAAACTACTTTAATTTTCTGATATCTTTATTTTTAGGCAGGATACTTTGGGTAAGAGGACAAAAAACATTTTTAGCCTAGGCTGCAAATGGATATTCTGAATAAGATTTAGACAGAGGAAATTTCTCCTATACTGAAACATTTTAAAACTTTGTCTCAAGTACAATCTGCTCTCAACATCCTAAAATTGGTAGGATATATAAAAATATTATCTGAGTGATGGGTTAAACCAGCCTGTCATGGCAAATATGTCCATGTTTGAAGATGATTAAGAGAATTGAAAAGCTTTTTTATTGTCTTCTTGTGACATTTTGTCTTCTAATTAAGTATCACTCATATGCACTAAGATATCTGGACTTTTGGGATCTCTTGGCTCCAGTAGTAAGTTGGGTCTGCTCCTTCATTAAAGTATTCACAGATCAGAAAGTTATTAAAGTGTATATTATTGAGAGAAAATAATAAAAAATATCCTGAGGAAAAATGGAAATAAACATTATCACTAATTTTACCAGGTGGTTCTTTTAAGTAAAATATCTTAATAATATAAAGATTCACATTATTTCATTTTATAATCAAAATCTCTGATTTTGATGTATTTTTAATGAAGATATTTTAGCATCATGTCCTAGATTGACAGCAGTTTTATTCTTTTAAATAATTACATAATATGTGTCTTGCAGCCAGTGGTGTCTTAGATCCAAAACATTTTTTTAGATAATAGGAATCTGAGAGACCCATAGGAATGAAGTATTAAGCTGCATCTTTGACTTCAGATTGCCTCCATTTAAAGAATCCAGAATACTACCCAATTCTGACTGGACAGTCTTCAATTCAGTTCAGTTCAGTTGCTCACTCATGTGCAACTGTTTGTGACCCCATGGACTGCAGCACACCAGGCTTCCCTATCCATCACCAACTCCCAGAGCTTACTCAAACTTACGTCCATCAAGTCAGTGATACCATCCAACCGTCTCCTTTTGTCCCCTTCTCCTGCCTTCAATCTTTCCCAGCATCAGGGTCTTTTCAAATGAGTCAGTTCTTCATATCCAGTGCCCCAAATATTGGAGTTTCAGCTTCAACATCAGGCCTTCCAATGAATATTCAGGACTGATTTCCTTTAGGATGGACTGGTTGGATCTCCTTGCAGTCCAAGGGACTCTCAGAGTCTACTCCAACACCACAGTTCACAATCATCAATTCTTTGGTGCTCATCTCAAAATCATCAATTCTTGGTCACTCTTAATAGAGCCATATTTGCTTTTATTTTATTATTTTGAAATGTAAAATATTTATCATATTTAGTATGGTACTAATTACAGTACTCATCATTCTCTACTTGTGTACATAGAATATATAGCATATTTTATTGTATGCTTATCCATGCATTTATATGTTTATACGTTTTCTTAGTCCTACCTACTATGATCTTCATTATCCTCACATATTAAAAATACTACCCTTGAGAGAAGAAGAGATTTCTGTTACTAAGAATTACATTTTTATCTCATAATCTACATTTTTATCACTGTGTGAAAATGAGAGGTCAAGCTCAACCATCACTTTCTGACTCTGAAGTCTCTACCTTCAGTTTATAAGCCTCTCTCCTGTTGTTCAGATACATGTATATAAGTCTGCTAGTAATTTTATTCAATGTCAGTTTTATACTTTAGGTTTAAAAGATTCATGATTAACCTTATTCTTTTTGCCTCTTAATTTGTTTTTGCCCTATTTATTTCCTCTTTTGGTAAATGACACCAACATCATGCAGACTTAAAAAATCTGAAGCCATGTGTCACCACCTTTAATTGATTATGCTTTCTAGCTATTCTTGATTCTGTACTATTCTCTTCACAGTTCCTAATTGAGCCTTTATTTGGGCCAGTATTATTTTCCTGTAACTCTATGTGACCCGGTTGATTTCTGAGACCCTTTCTCTGGCCACAGTGTCCATTAATGTTATGTTTGTTTCTGTTTTTTTTTTTCCCCTCCCATTGCCAACCTTGATGCAGAATCCAGGGTCTCTTTCAATTTTTTATCTCTTACCCCCTCTGTACAAAAATTTTCTCTCAAATAAAAAAGTTTCATAATTAATGTTGACTTTATTTCAGAATTTGGAGTCAAAGTAGAGTTCTGGTTCTAGTTCTAGTTCTCTAGATAGAAAATCTAGAGAAGGTAAGATAGAGTATTCAAGAGTTCCATTTTGCTCTCCCTTCTGGACTAACTTCCGTTTCTTTCTTACAGCCACATTCTTCTCTAGATTCTGGCCCATTTGTCTTTTTTCCCCTTCTTTATTCATGCAAAGTAGGTCTATAGGCTACTCTCAGAGCTAGATGTCAGCTGTTTCATAGGACTGAAGGCAGAGGCTCCATCTCCAAAATGGTTTAGTAGAACATTTTCCCCACAAGAATATGCCCTCCTAACTAGATTATTGTAACTGCTGCTAGGGAATTAATATTGTCTCTTTCTCTTTACACGCTTGGCTTCACTAATCCGTTCTCCATATTGCCCACAATGTATGCTAACATGCCAACCTGATATTGGACATTGATCTATTCTTTCAAAATTTAATATTTTTAAATTTATTAAATTAAAATTTAATAAATAAAATTTATTAAATTTTTAAAAATAAGTTCTAACTTCATTAGTTGTTGTTCAACCACTCACTTATGTCTGACTCTTTGTGATCCCATGGACTGCAGCACACTAGGCTTCCCTGTCCTTCACCATCTTCTGGAGCTTGCTCAAATTCATGTACATTGAGTCGGTGATGCCGTCTAACCATCTGGTCCCTCTGTTGTCCCCTTCTCCTCCGCCTTCAGTTTTTCCCAGCATCAGGGTCTTTTCTAATGAGTTGGCTCTTATCAGGTGGCCAAGTATTATAGCTTCAGCTTTAATGAATATTCAGTCCTTCCAAGGAATATTCAGGGTTGATTTCCTTTAGGATTGACTGGTTTGATCTCCTTGCAGTCCGAGGGACTCTCAAAGAGTCTTCTCCAACACCGCAGTTCAAAATCATCAATTCTTTCTTCAGACATTCTTTATGGTCCAATTTCATTAGAATGGCTTACAAAATTCCCAAGTTTCAATACTCACCACCTTTTTTACATAGCATGATTGACTTCTAGCAAGTATCTATTGAAGGCTTACAATCAGCCCTAAGATTATTGTGGCAAGCAAGGACCATGCAGCATATGGTCTAATGGATAAGTCTTTTAAAAACAATTGTTAAGGAAGAAAAAAACAGTGTATAGTGGAAGGATATATCCATTTTCCTGGAAAGAAAAGACTTCCTGAGGGGGTGATATTTACACTTTTACATCAAGGATAAGTGGGTGTTCAGTGAGTTGATGAGGGAAACAGTGTAGCAAGTTGGAATTCTTAGAGGAAAGTATGAAACACTGGAGAACTTCAAGGGAGCCCAGTTTTCTTTGGCAGCATAGGGAATAAATGGCACTAGATGAGTGACTTGAATGAACCGTGTTCTCTCTCAACAGTATGTTGTTTGAAGTGCTGCTTTCTCATCCTGAAATGTTCTTTCCTTTCTTATTAACTATCAGTGTTCAACTGCTAAAATAAAATCAGAAAACCACTAACATATTAAAGTGTCAGTATGTGCTCAGGAGAAAATGAATGTAATACTAGGTAATGATGATAAGGGCTAAATAGATATGATATGTTCAGGGGAAATAAATATTTCCATGGGATACACTAGAAAGAATGAGCTTTAGGAGAGATGATACTTAAACTTGTTTACATAAAATGCAATAAAGGCTTGGGTGAAAAATAATTCTCTGAACAGGAGTTAATAATGAAGAAAAGATTAAAGAAGTAAATATTTATATTTAGCTGAAAACTAATAGACCAGACTTTCAAAAGCAAAGATTACTTAAGAATTATATATGCAATTTTTAATCCTGTAACTATTTTTCTTTTTTCTCATATATTTTTAAACAGTTTAAGACAAAATAAGACTTTGTTTCTTTACTTTTGCTGTAAAATAAAATACTAAATGTGTAACTATTGGAATAAAAGGATTGCTTGTTAATTTTAAATATATGATTTATGATATATATCAATAAAAGTCATCATAAAATATTAACAAGTAATGATAGTTCTTCAAATTGGTACTTGGCAATATACTTTTTTGAATAATTCTGTGCTTCTTTGTCTGGAGGAATTTCTTTTAAATTGTTCTGAACGATCTCAATGAAAATTCCTCAAACACTAGATTATTCTTTTTAAATATATTTAAATGTGTTTTTGTAGGATAAGGACGTAATATATCTACAGAAAGCAAAATACACTTCAAATTTTGATCTTTAAAAGTCAGTAATTATCAAGCTCAGTGTTCTTTCTTACCAGACAGTAGACGATTTTTCAATGTTAAAGGTTATTTTTGTGTGACTAGTAACCAAAGCTATATTCACATTTTTTTACTCTAGTAATAATAATAGAGATACTCTTCCTACACATACAGTTGCTTATTTCATTGAGGATTTTTTCTGTAACACTAGAGAATTAGGACAAAAAGTATTAAAGTTACTAAAAAAGGTCAAATCATTTTAGAAAAGGAAGGGAATTAATATATGTTCTAATCTAACAATCTGTGTATATGAGGGACTTTAAATCCATGCAGACTGTGTCTTACTCAGCATCATATACCTTGCAAAAAAATATGATGTAGGATGGAAAGATTTGAGTTAACCTTTTAGTTATATATGGGGCTTCCCTGGTGGCTCAGACGGTAAAGCGTCTGTCCGTAATGTGGGAGACCTGGTTTCGATCCTTAGGTCAAGAAGATCCTCTGCAAAAGGAAATGGCAACCCACTCCAGTACTCTTACCTGGAAAATTCCATGGATGGAGGAGCCTGGTGGGCTACAGTCCATGGGGTCACAGAGTCAGACGCAGCTGAGCGACTTCACTTTAAACTGTATTTATATACATTCCCTGGTAGCTCAGATGGTAGTGTCTTCCTGCAATTCAGGAGACCCAGGTTTGATCCCTGGGTTGGAAAGACCTCCTGGAGAAGAGAATGGCTATCACTCCAATATTCTTGCATGGAATTCCATGGACAGAGGCGTCTGACTGGCTACACTCCATGGGATTTCAGAGTCAGACACAACTGAGCAACTAACACAGTTTTGGTTATATATTATAACTGCTTCCCTGGTGGCTCAGTCAGTAAAGACTCCTACTGAAATGCGGGAGACTGCCTGCAATGCAGGAGAACTGGGTTCGATCTCCAGAAGGCCTCCTGGAGAAGGAAATGGCAGCCCTCTCCAGTATTCTTGCCTGGGAAATCTCATGGACAGAGGCACCTGACCAGCTATAGTCCATGGGATTTCAAAGAGTCAGACATGACCTGAGCAGCTGACACATTTTTGTTTATAGATTATAATAACATTCATAAGTATTATAAATTACAATATGTTAAAGCTCTGTTAAGTAACTCTGAGAATAGATAATGCACTTTAAGACCCTTTTATGGCATTCTTTAAAAATTTGTGGTTATAAGATATAAACATCTGAATGCAGAGTTCCAAAGAATAGCAAGAAGAGATAAGAAAGCCTTCTTCAGCGATCAATGCAAAGAAATAGAGGAAAACAACAGAATGGGAAAGACTAGGGATCTCTTCAAGAAAATCAGAGATACCAAAGGAACATTTCATGCAAAGATGAGCTCGATAAAGGACAGAAATCGTATGGACCTAACAGAAGCAGAAGATATTAAGAAGAGATGGCACGAATACACAGAAGAACTGTACAAAAAGATCTTCACGACCCAGAAAATCATGATGATATGATCACTGACCTAGAGCCAGACATCCTGGAATGTGAAGTCAAGTGGGCCTTAGAAAGCATCACTACCAACAAAGCTAGTGGAGGTGATGGAATTCCAGGTGAACTATTCCAAATCTGGAAAGATGATGCTGTGAAAGTGCTGCACTCAATATGCCAGCAAATTGGGAAAACTCAGCAGTGGCTACAGGACTGGAAAAGGTCAGTTTTCATTCCAATCCCAAAGAAAGGCAATGCCAAAGAATGCTCAAACTCCCGCACAATTGCACTCATCTCACATGCTAGTAAAGTAATGCTCAAAATTCTCCAAGCCAGGCTTCAGCAATATGTGAACCATGAACCTCCTGATATTCAAGCTGGTTTTAGAAAAGGCAGAGGAACCAGAGATCAAATTGCCAACATCCGCTGGATCATGGAAAAAGCAAGAGAGTTCCAGAAAAACATGTATTTCTGCTTTATTGACTATGCCAAAGCCTTTGACTGTGTGGAACACAATAAACTGTGGAAAATTCTGAAAGAGATGGGATTACCAGACCACCTGATCTGCCTCTTGAGAAATTTGTATGCAGGTCAGGAAGCAACAGATAGAACAGGACATGAAACAACAGACTGGTTCTAAATAGGAAAAGGAGTTCATCAAGGCTGTATATTGTCACCCTGTTTATTTAACTTCTATGCAGAGTACATCATGAGAAACGCTGGACTGGAAGAAACACAAGCTGGAATCAAGATTGCAGGGAGAAATATCAATAACCTCAGATATGCAGATGACTGCACCCTTATGGCAGAAAGTGAAGAGGAACTAAAAAGCCTCTTGATGAAAGTGAAAGAGGAGAGTGAAAAAGTTGGCTTAAAGCTCAACATTCAGAAAACGAAGATCATGGCATCCGGTCCCATCGCTTCATGGGAAATAGATGGGTAAACAGTGGAAACAGTGTCAGACTTTATTTTTCTGGGCTCCCAAATACTGCAGATGGTGACTGCAGCCATGAAATTAAAAGACGCTTACTCCTTGGAAGGAAAGTTATGACCAACCTAGATAGCATATTCAAAGGCAGAGACATTACTTTGCCAACAAAGGTTCATCTAGTCAAGGCTATGGTTTTTCCTGTGGTCATGTATGGATGTGAGAGTTGGACTGTGAAGAAGTCCTCAGCCTGTGAAGAAGGCTGAGTGCCGAAGAATTGATGCTTTTGAACTGGGATGTTGGAGAAGACTCTTGAGAGTCCCTAAGACTGCAAGGAGATCCAACCAGTCCATTCTGAAGGAGATCAGCCCTGGGATTTCTTTGGAAGGAATGATGCTAAAGCTGAAACTCCAGTACTTTGGCCACCTCATGCGAAGAGTTGACTCATTGGAAAAGACTCTGATGCTGGGAGGGATTGGGGGCAGAAGGAGAAGGGGAGGACAGAGGATGAGATGGCTGGATGGCATCACTGACTCGATGGACGTGAGTCTGAGTGAACTCCGGGAGTTGGTGATGGACAAGGAGGCCTGGCGTGCTGCGATTCATGGGGTTGCAAAGAGTCGGACACGACTGAGCGACTGATCTGATCTGATGTTCAACAACTGTAGTCCAAAGTTATAGTGATTATTTTCATGAAACATGATTTGAATGCCTGGTGAAAAGAAGACTGCAATTTAAATAAAAGTTTAACAGGGCTATTATTTTTATCAACTCTATGTTCTTAAGTATATGTACACATGGTCTAATATAGGCTTGAAATTCCATGTATTTCAATTTTATTTTAATTATATATCGTAATGTATATTTATATGTGCTAATTTTGATGTTAGAGGTGTGATGAGATTTTTGTTATTCTCGAAAAAGCAACCTATACTCTTCATCATTAGAATGCTAGTGTTAATCATCCTGCTTTTGAAATCTTATAGCCACCAGAAAGGGAAACTCATTTCTCTCAGAGGTATACCTGTGGTTTTGTTATATTAGCTAGATTTTTAGTACTGACAGGTCCTGCCTGATACAGTTTGCAGGTATGATGCCCATTGGTTCTAAATCAAACAAGAGTTACAGATAGATTTGCTAACTAACTTTAATTTTTCCTTTTCTACCTTTATATTTTCAATACTCCTCAGGAGATGAATATATTTGCTAAAAATGCAAAAGCTTTATCCTGTTATGCAAATGCAGAGTTGTTTTATTAAGCAGAATTTCATAGCTGAATCTGTCATTTCTCTTTTTCTCCTTGTACATTATCATATTTCTCTGACTCGTAACTCTCCAATGACAAAAAAGGAAATGTTTCTTCCATACATTTTGTGGGTAACAGAATTATATAGAAAAATATGTATTTATTAAACAGTTATATATTAAGTAAATAATATGAAAATCAGAATGTCAAAATGATGTTTTAAACTCATTGATGAAGGTGAACCAAGTTTACAGTCAAAGAATGTATTCTCCTTGGAGAAATACTTTATGATGTGTGTCTCACGTGTATTTACTTTAGGAGATACCTCTTGTTTACTTAGCCCATCTGTAAACACATAGATGGTCTTACCTTAGGGCTCAGAATTTATTCTCACACATTTTATTTATTAGTAGCCTCTGAGGGTCTTCCCAGGTGGCTCAGTGATAAAGAATCCACCTGCCAATTCAGGAGATGCAGATTCGATCTCTGAGTGGGGAAGATCCCCTACAGAAGGAAATGGCAACCCACTCCAGTATTTTTGCCTGGAGAATTCCATTAGTAGAGGAGCCTGGTGGGCTACAGTCCCTGGGATCACAAAGAGAGGGAGCACACAGGCATGTAGCCTCTGATATAGCCTCAGAATGCCTGCCTAGAGATGCCATTCATCCTATAGTAGATACAGTTTAGCTTAGTATTTGAAAAATTAGACAGATGCTAAATATGATTTACTTCTTTCTCTGAATACCAAATTTGTCACAAAACTGCCTCTGTCAATGATCATTTCAGAATTAATAACAAAAAGTATATATTTACATTTATGTGGTTATGGCAGAATAAAAAATAAAAACTCTTGTAAATATCTTTTAGGAACATTACATAGACATGAATTTATGTGTAACTAAAACAAATCAGATTGATCTTTGTTTATTTCTTGTCACTTTTTTATTTTGTGCCCTATAAATAAGTAGAGTTCAATTAATAGCTTTTTAAAACATGCTCATATACCGTAGTAAAGAAGGGGATGTATCCCGTTTCTATAGGCATGCTCTATAGTTTTGTTTAGAATGGAAATAGTTGAGTGACTCTGTGTGTGCACATGGGCATGCATATCTTGGGAGACAGCAGAGGAGGGAGGAATCAGACAGTATTCAGCAATGAATGAATGAGTACATGAATTCATTATAAAAATATGGATTTATCTTATAAAAATATTATCCATATAAAAAGATTAAGATACAATTCAATGATCTATAATAACATTTGATTGGAAGTTCCTGAGAATAATTATAGATCATGAAGCATTTGAAATATATTATATGAAGAGACAACTCATCTATCTGTGCGTCTCTTTAACCATATCATATTTGTTACAGAGAAAATTTCATTTATAGAGACGTTTTCTAGAGTATTAACTATTTTGTCAAAAATGCTTTGGGATGAAGAAAAATAATATACTAAATTCCTCAATTTCAGTTGCTCAATTGCTTTAGAGAAATAAAAGTCACATTGAAAATATAGTTAGTAGAATAGATTAAATCAACCCTCAGAATTAAGTTGATAGCAATCTTTTTCTTTTGTAGGAAGTAAATATCTTTCTTTATTATAAATTTCTGTTTGTTCCAAATAAATTATATAAATACTTTAAAGGAGGGTACCTTAATTTCCCCCACCTTAAGTATGGGCTGCACATAATGCCTTCTTTCCAAGGAGTACAGTATGGTAAAGGGAAAAAAAACAACAACATTGTTAGAATAGAAAAGTCTGTACAGTTGATATGATGTGATGTGATATAATAAAAATAGTACTTTACCTCTATAATCTTCCATCTAAAACCACTAGCCTCAGGCTAATCATGAGAAACATATCAGAAAAATTTTGATGGAAGAGTATTCTATAATATTCCTGATGAGTACTTCTCAATATTGGTAAGGTCATGAGAAACAAGGGAAGTGTCAAAAACTGTCACAGCTAAGAGAAGCCTAAGGAGATAGATTTGTGAACCAATTTCGGTGTGTGTGTGTGTGTGTAGATTTGTGGACCAATTTCAGTGTGTGTGTTTGTGTGTGTGTATGTGTGTGTAGGCTTTCCCACACCAACAAGCAGTCCTCAAATACCAGCAGAGTATCTGAAAATTCAACTCAACTCTGATGCTATCTACATAGAGATAGATCCCACAGGTAACAGGCTCAGTCCCACAAGACCACCTTCCACTGTAGAGGCCAACACACGCCCAGGTCCCCTGTGCTTCCGACCAAAAAGCCACACATGGAGGATGCCAGTTGCAAGTCCAGGTTATTATGTATATTTCTGGCCAACTGACTGTAAATCACAGGTTCCCATAATTCCTTGCTTAGGTTAGAAACATTTGCTGGAACAGTTCACAGGAACCCATTTCTCATTAGATTACCAATATATTACAAAGGATATTAAAGGGTACGAAACAATAGCCAGATGAAGAGATTCATAGGGTGAAGTTCCAAACCTTCTATCCTCCTGGACTTTTGGGGTCCATCATGGTGGCACACAGAAGTGTTCTGGTTCCCATAGCTGGAAGCTTTCTGAACCCTGTCCTACTGGGTTTTTATGGAGGCTTCATTACATAGAAATGGTTAATTAAGTCATTGGCTTTTAGCTATTGATTCAATTTCCAACCCCTTTTCCCAGCACAGAGGTCAGGGATTTGGGACTGAAAGTTTCCATCCTCAATCACATGTTAGGTTCTACTGGTTACCAAGCCTTATATGATGATTTAGGGGCATTCCAGAGTCACCTCATTAACATAACAAGGGAAAACTCGATTACTCTCTTCACTTAAGAAATCCCCGCCCACCCCAGGTTTTAGGAGCTCTGTACCAGATATGGGGACAAAAATCAAATGTGTATTTCTAATTATAAATCCTAATGTCACAAGAGATGTGAGAAATAAATATAATGTGGTATCATGGAACAGAAAAAGAATGTTAGGTAAAAACTAAGGAAATCTGAATAAACTTTATTCTTTTATTGATAATAATTTAATATCAGTTCATTATTTCTAATAGATGTACTATACTGTTATAAAACAATAATCAGATAAATGGGGTATAGGGCAACTCTTTGTACTATCTGCTTATTTGTCTGAAAATTTAAAACTGCTATAAATAAAAAACATATTGCTTTAAAAATTATTTGTTTAGTGTTCACTTTTAGAGGAATTAGACTCAAAAGTAAAATACTGATGAAAAAATGTGTCCACATTACTGTTGTAGAAGTCCTTATGTTACTGTTAAAACATGGGATCATTGGTTTATATGAAGAGCTGTTTTGATGACACAGGTCTACTGATAATACATCAGAAGATAAGCATTTGAATTAGTAAAACACATGCATAAAATGTGAGAAGTGTTTCCATGTAATCGTATAATCCTATAAAATATGAGATTTAAGGGATTAAGGGTATGTGTCTTTATATTTTGTAGGGCTTCTCTGATAGCTCAGTTGGTAAAGAATCTGCCTACAATGAGGAGTACTCAGTTCGATTCCTGGGTCGGGAAGATCCCCTGGAGAAGGGAAAGGCTACCCACTCTAGTATTCTAGACTGGAGAATTCCATGGACTGTGTAGTTCATGGGGTCACAAAGAGTCGGATATGATTGAGGATTTTTACACCTCACTTCCCTTCTTTATATCTCAGGAAAATATGCTACTATTATAGCCCATTTATTTTATTCCCAAGAGTTATAAAACAGTATCTGTGAACAGGGTTTGAATTAAAACATGGGGTTTGGAAAATATTGTTGGAAAACTATGTGTAAGTTGTGTCAAAATGCTCTTGGTAGCTTGATGTTAGAGAAAGGAATTAATGTATTTTAAATGATATAAGCAGATAAAGACTTTATTTTTCCAACAGTTCAAAATAGTAGTATATCTATCATGTTAATAGAGATTATGTAACTTGTCAAACTGTGGCTAAGATCATGAACTCCTTATTGCGAAATTCAGAATTAAATTGAAGAAAGTAGGGAAAACCACTAGACCAAACAGGTATGACCTAAATCAAATCCCTTATGATTATACAGTGGAAGTGAGAAATAGATTTAAGGGCCTAGATCTGATAGACAGAGTGTCTGATGAACTATGGAATGAGGTTTGTGACATTGTACAGGAGACAGGGATCAAGACCATCCCCATGGAAAAGAAATGCAAAAAAGCAAAATGGCTGTCTGGGGAGGCCTTATAAATAGCTGTGAAAAGAAGAGAAGTGAAAAGCAAAGGAGAAAAGAAAAGATATAAACATCTGAATGCAGAGTTCCAAAGAATAGCAAGAAGAGATAAGAAAGCCTTCCTCAGCAATCAATGCAAAGAAATAGAGGAAAACAACAGAATGGGAAAGACTAGAGATCTCTTCAAGAAAATTAGAGATACCCAGGGAACATTTCATGCAAAGATGGGCTCAATAAAGGACAGAAATGGTATGGACCTAACGAAGCAGAAGATATTAAGAAGAGATGGCACGAATACACAGAAGAACTGTACAAAAAAGAGCTGCACGACCCAGATAATCACGATGGTGTGATCACTCACCTAGAGCCAGACATCGTGGAATGTGAAGTCAAGTGGGCCTTAGAAAGCATCACTACGAACAAAGCTAGTGGAGGTGATGGAATTCCAGTTGAGCTATTTCAAAAACTTAAAGATTATGCTGTGAAAGTGCTGCACTCAGTATGCCAGCAAATTTGGAAAACTCAGCAGTGGCCACAGGACTGGAAAAGGTCAGTTTTCATTCCAATCCCAAAGAAAGGCAATGCCAAAGAATGCTCAAACTTCCGCACAATTGCACTCATCTCACACGCTAGTAAAGTAATGCTCAAAATTCTCCAAGCCATGCTTCAGCAATACGTGAACTGTGAACTTCCAGATGTTCAAGCTGATTTTAGAAAAGGCAGAGGAACCAGAGACCAAATTGCCAACATCCGCTGGATCATGGAAAAAGCAAGACAGTTCCAGAAAAAACATCTATTTCTGCTTTATTGACTATGCCAAAGCCTTTGACTGTGTGGATCACAATCAACTGTGGAAAATTCTGAAAGAGATGGGAATACCAGACCACCTGATCTGCCTTTTGAGAAATCTATATGCAGGTCACGAAGCAATAGTTAGAACTGGACATGGAACAACAGACTGGTTCCAAATAGGAAAAGGAGTACGTCAAGGCTGTATACTGTCACCCTGCTTGTTTAACTTCTATGCAGAGTACATCATGAGAAACGCTGGACTGGAAGAAACACAAGCTGGAATCAAGATTGCCGGGAGAAATATCAATAACCTCAGATATGCAGATGACCGCACCCTTATGGCAGAAAGTGAAGAGGAACTAAAAAGCCTCTTGATGAAAGTGAAAGAGGAGAGTGAAAAAGTTGGCTTAAAGCTCAACATTCAAAAACTGAGATCATGGCATCTGGTCCCATCACTTCATGGGAAATAGATGGAGAAACAGTGGAAACAGTGTCAGACTTTATTTTTTTGGGCTCCAAAATCACTGAGATGGTGACTGCAGCCATAAAATTAAAAGACGCTTACTCCTTGGAAGGAAATTTATGACCAACCTAGATAGCATATTCAAAAGCAGAGACATTACTTTGCCAACAAAGGTTCATCTAGTCAAGGCTATGGTTTTTCCTGTGGTCATGTATGGATGTGAGAGTTGGACTGTGAAGAAGGCTGGGCACCGAAGAATTGATGCTTTTGAACTGTGGTGTTGGAGAAGACTCTTGAGAGTCCGTTGGACTGCAGGGAGATCCAACCAGTCCATTCTGAAGGAGATCAGCCCTGGGATTTCTTTGGAAGGAATGATGCTAAAGCTGAAACTCCAGTACTTTGGCCACCTCATGCGAAGAGTTGACTCATTGGAAAAGACTCTGATGCTGGGAGGGATTGGGGGCAGAAGGAGAAGGGGAGGACAGAGGATGAGATGGCTGGATGGCATCACCGACTCAATGGACGTGAGTTTGAGTAAACTCCGGGAGTTGGTGATCGACAGGGAGGCCTGGTGTGCTGTGATTCATGGGGTTGCAAGGAGTCGGACAGGACTGAGCTACTGAACTGAACTGAACCGAACTTGTCAAAATTTAAGTAACAAGAATACCCTTCTGTTTGGCAAATGTATGAGTTAAATGGCTTGTACTTTAGTAGTATTGTAGTGTTAATTGCTCAGTTGTGTCCAACTCTTTGTGACCACATGGACTATAGCCTGCCAGGCTCCTCTGTCTGTGGATTTTCCAGGCAAGAGTGGGTTGCCATGCCCTACTCCAGGGGATCTTCTCTACCGAGGGATTGAACCTAACTCTCTTATGTCTCCTGCATTGGTGGGTGAGTTCTTTAGCACTAGCACCACTAGTGAAGTCCGACTTGTACTTTAGTTTTCAATTTTTAATTATTTAGTTGAAATAAAGGTAGTCAATGTCAGAGTAAATAAACTGCATAATTTTAGAATTATTGTTGTATTTGGCAGGTAGTATGTGTTTAGCAAAGAACTGTCCTGTCTCATGTATAATTCTATGTACAATTGGAGAATGACTCAATCATTAATTGAAACCAAACCATGTTCTGTGAAAATATAAAGAAGAAATGATCAGTTCTAATGTCCAGGGATGGGAACTATCAAGGAAATCTCCAATCTTTATAGACCAAGTCTTGAAAATCAAATGGGAGAACCATGAGAAAGAAGGATTTATGCAGTGGATGCAACACATGCCTTCAAATAGTCCAAGAGCTGGATACATTTCAGGAAAAATTTAGATACCGATGGTAGTTGTCATTTAATTATACTTTCAAAGAGGCCTTCAGTTGGTCTTTTCTTCTTTGTGTAAATTAGTGGGACTGTAGTGATTTAGAGTCACTTTATACATTAATTGAATGTCTGATAAATAGTGAAAATGAACATTTACATGTCAAGTTATATCTAACATTTGAATTTCTATTTCAGATGTATTCTCACTAGGGAAAAACATGATCTCAACCATACAAAAAGATGAAAAATGTAAAAGGGAGGTAAAAAATCACTTGTGACAGTGTCAAAATTTATTTTCAAGATTTCTGCCTTTGTGAGTGCAGAGTCTGTATGTATTTTAATCTCCAGTACAAACTTTGAGTGAAATTCATCAAAAGTGAAATCGGTCCACATTTTCTTAGTACTCTTAAAAGCATTTGTAAATTAAAATACATCACATAGCTAATTCCAATTTTATTGACAGTTTTTACTGCCTCTCAGGGATTTGAATATTTAAATATTTTAACAGCCACACTGGTTAGTGTTTCAGGAATGTCTCTGCTTTGATAGTATGGTTAAGTTCACCAACAGTGAAAGCCATTCAGCAGGATTTTTTTTCTTATAATGAAGTATGTTGCTCCTATATTTATATATTTACACCCTACCTTTTTCCCCTCAAGGGATTTAATTAACTTGATAATAAACGTGTGTGCATGTGGGTGTATAATTACTGACAAATGAATAATAGGGTAATCTTTTGGTTTTAGAGAACTTCGTTAGGAAAAATTTTGCAGTATTGCCTGAGCTAGTGAAGGACTGGAAGATATTTTAATACTTCTGTCATAATTAAAAGAAGTTTCACCAATAACAGAAATACAAATTAGTATTACAAAATATTAGAAGTGGAAATAGTATGTTTCATGCTTTATTACATGCATAAATCTAAATTAATGCTAAGTAAAAATGTTTAAGGAAAAGATCTCTATTGTAGAAGAAAAAGTTAAGAAAGAAAATTTGAGAACAGATTGTAATTAGAAATAATAGAACTTGTGGAATTTAACTTTCAGGAATTATGTTTATGGATTTATTTTTGGATTTATATTATCACTGTAATGCTAGGTGAAAGAAAAGAAGATTCCCTTAATGCTTACATTTTAATATTTACATTTTCTAAGAGGGAGTTATAGGTAGAAGATTAGTATAAAAAATGTGAAATTGAGGAAAAGAACCTGTGGAGCTTATTTTTCTCAGGTTAAACACCAAGTTTTTTTTAAAAGAAAACTGATGGTTAGTTTTTTATTTCACAGAAGGCTCAGTTTGCAGAAAGGAATGATTAATGTTTCTTCTTCAATTTTTACTTAACCCAAAGGAAGTAATGATTCTCTAGAATGTACATGCTTTATTATTTAAATTCACTCAGATATCTAACTCTACTCTCTAGGCAGATAGATGTATAAATAGAGGATAGTGTGTAAAACGACCATAAGAATCTAAGAAATGTCTAAAAGAACAGTGACAACTGGTGACGGCATGAGAGTAACAGGTGAATCACTCTGTGTCTAAAAATAGCAAGAGAGCAAGTCTCTAAACTGCAACTATCAAGTAAGTGTCCTCTATATTGATGTTAGGGTATCATTGATGTAATTTATAAAAACAAATCGAAAACAGCACACCAAAACTCTTCATTTTAGGAATCTTTCAAATTAATTTGGCTGTGTGTTCATGTAGACAAGTGTGATGACAGGGCCATAAATTAAGGGTGGTGACAAAAAGCACTGTCACTACAAAATAGAAACAGACATCTACTCCTAACAGCTCAATTTGGAAAGAAAAGTAAGTAAAAAGTGAAAAGATTAATTTACTTGAAATCTCAGCTGTTAGTGAAGTTGAGGTTATAGTGTACTCGTTAACTCTGTAAAAGATTTAGTGTAGTTAGAAAGAATGCATAAAATAAAGCCACATGATTCATCTTTGGAATGCATTCTGTAAATCTCTAGGAAAACCCCATCAGTGCCTGACTTTGATAGGAATAGTACATTGGAGAGTCTTAGTATGGGGAAAATCTCCTGTTACTGATAGCTCAGGAAATAACAAAGAGATGAACTCCAATGTCAGTTTCCTACTTACTGTTTTTTATAGTGTTTAACATTTTTAAATTCCATCAATCTAGTAGTAATTAGATGGAGATGAAAATTTAGAAATCCTTCTTTCTCTACTAAGAGAGTGTGCAAGATAGAAAAACGGTAGTGGTTTGGTATTCATAACCTCATTAGGATATAAAATTTCAGTCTTTAGAATTTACTGTGGCTAGGAACTACAGCAACTACTGAAACCCAGCAGAATAGAAAAGTTCAAAAAATAACATTGTCTTTAGTTTTGAAGGAAAAGGAGGAATTTGTCAGACTGGAAAGAAGGAAGCACCACATAAAAGACAGGAGAATGGTTTGGATAAAGGAGCAGAGAAATGAAAGGGCAGAGGATGGGGTGCAGCAAATAGTCCAGTGTGATGTGAAAGAAGAATTGAAGATGAGCCTGTAAATCTAGTTGCATGTGATTTGATGACGCTTGTATTTCAGACTAGGATTTTTATGCTTTTTTTTGTGAGTATTTGAGATGTGGTTCAGATTTTTTTACCTAGAGGTATACTGTGATGAAAGTGGGGTTTGCAGGAGTTTATACAATTTTAGCAACCCTAAATTTTCTTATTCTTTGAATCCTTCTCCCAACTCCTGCCTCTTTGTTTATTCTTTTTATTTTCTTGATAGACACGATATGGTTAGGGTTGACTTCTGTGTGCACAATAGTTTCATATCAGCATCCTGAGCTTTCTTATTCTTTCCTCTTTTCATTTTCACTATATTCTTTTAAGGTGAGCAAAAGCAATTTTTGACTTTTGCATCTAGTATGAAAACAACATTACAAATCTTTAAACAAGAAAATACTATGATAGCTTACTCAGTTTCACTAACTGTTGTTTCGTTATTGTAAGGAAGCAAGGAACATAGCAAATTTATATTTGTGAAGAATGGGAAGAAACCCAAATTTGCTAATATTATTATCAGATAGTTTCCTGCTGACTTTTGTAAGCTTCTGTTCATTTAATAATAGTAACTTAAATGAAGATTTAAAAATATATCTCAATATCTAACATTGATATTGAGCCATTTAATTCTTAGTTAATTTACTTCTTAGAAAATGAAAATATAAGATATAGTAAACAAAAGTCATGTTTTTCCAAAACAAAAAGCTTTATTTCTGAAGAGATCTCATCTCTTACAATTTAGATCCTGATTATTATTGTTTATTGGGGATAAAACTAACCATATTAGCACCAATATAGTGCTCCTTCTGTTGACAAATTGTATGGAATTTTATCTCTTGGATAAAAGCATAATGGAAAAATAGGATTGTAGTATTCTAACTCACCATTAGGCCAGTAAAACTTAATCCTTTCTTTGTAAATTAAATGTGGATCTTTGTACGGTGGTAGGAAACATTAAATGATGGCAAATTAACAGTATTTTATTTGTACTAATTTATGTATATTATTAACATGGTGATATTTTAAGTTGTTAAATGTTTTCCACTTAAACTGTTTAACATATGGCTGCCTCAGATGATGGTAGTTAATATTTCAATCAACATTAAATTTTACTCCTGGGCAGTGAATGATAAGAGACTCATATTTAAAATATTCCTTGTGCCTCCTACTTTTTACAGAAGCATAGATCTTTATTTTCAGTCTACACATATTATTTAGAAACTGTAAAATAGTGAAATGAGAGGGCTATTTTAATTTTTGTTAATTCAGTTCAGTGATTTAAATTAAATAGATTATAATATTCCTAATTTAAGTCAAAATGTAAAAATTTCAATAGTTGTAATCCTGTAGATTAATAGAAAATTGTTTTATAATATATAAAATATACTTTACAGAGATCACAACTGAATTCAGATAAAGCTCATAACAAGAAAATGTGTATAGCAATCCTTACAGCCTCCCTGTCCCTCACCATCTCCCAAAGTTTGCCCATTGCAAAGTTCATGTCCATTGCATTGCTGATGCCATCCAGCCATCTCATCCTCTGATGCCCTCTTCTCCTTCTGCCTTCAATCTTTTCCAGCATCAGGGACTTTTCGTATGAGTCAGCTGTTCACATCAAGTGACCAGAATACTGGAGCTTCAGCTTCAGCATCAGTCCTTCTGATGAGTATTCAGGGTTGATTTCCCTTAAGATTGACTGGTTTGATCTCCTTGCAGTCCAGGGGACCTTCAAGAGTCTTCTCCAGCAGCACAATTCAAGGGCATCAATTCTTTGGTGCTTTACCTTCTTTATGATCCAGCTTTCACAACTATATGTGACCACTAAAAAGACCATAGCCCTGACTATACAAACCTTTGCTCATAGAGTAATGTCTCTGCTTTTCAATGCATTCTTTAGGTTTGTTATAGCTGTTCTGCAAAGAAGCAATCAACTTCTGATTTCATGGCTGCAGTCACCATCCACAGTGATTTTAGAGCCCCCAAAAAGGAAATCTGTCACTACTTTCCCCTTTTCCTCTTCTATTTGCCATGCAGTAATGGGGTTGGATGCCAGATATCAGGTTTTTTTAATATTTAATTTTAAGCAAGTTCTTTTACTCTCCTCCTTCACCCTCATCAAGAGGCTCCTTAGTTCATCTTTGGTTTCTGCCATTAGAGTGGTAGCATCTGCTATTTCAGGATATTGATGTTTCTTCCACCTGTCTTGATTCCAGCTTGTAACTCATCCAGCCTGGCATCTCTCATGATGTAGTCAGCATATAGGTTAAATAAACGGTGACAGCTAATAGCCCTGTCGTGTTCCTTTCTCAATCCTGCAACAATCAGTTGTTCATACAGGATTCTAACTGTTGTGTCTTGACCCACATACAGGTTTCTTAGGAGATAAGTAAGATTGTTTGGTATTCCCATCTCTTTAGGGGCTTGCCACAGTTTGTTATGATCCACTCAAAGGCTTTAGCGGAGTTGACGAAACAGAGGTAGATATTTTTCTTAAATTCCCTTCCTTTCTCTATGATCCAGAGTATGTTGCCAATTTGATCTCTGGTTCCTCTGACTTTTCAAAACCCAGCTTGAACATCTGAAGGCTCTTGGTTTGCATAATGCTGAAACCTAGCATGAAAGATTTTAAGCATGACCTTACTAGCATGGGAAATGAGTCCAATTGTCCCGTGGTTAACAAATAATTTAGTTTTACCATTTTTGGGAATTGGGATGAGGATTGACCTTTTCCAGTCCTGTGGCCACTGCTGGATCTTCCAGATTTGCTGACATATTGAGTGCAACACTTTGATTGTATTGTCCTTTAGGGTTTTGAATGGCTCTACTGGAATTCCATCACATCCACTAGCTTTATTAACAGCAGATAATAATTGCTAATATACCTTAGCAATATACATATAAATATATATAATATTAGCCTTATAATAAAATATGTTAAAATATAAGATAAAAATTCTCAAAATTAGAGATCAGTTCAGTTCAGTCACTTAGTTGTGTCCGACTCATTGTGACCCCATGGAATGCAACATATCAAGCCTACCTGTCCGTCACCAACTTCTGGAGTTTACTCAAACTCATGTCCATTGAGTCGGTGATGCCATCCAACCATCATCCTCTGTCATCCCTTTCTCCTCCCACCTTCAATCTTTCCCAGCATCAGGGTCTTTTCCAATGAGTTGGTTCTTTGCATCAGGTGGCCAAAGTGTTGGAGCTTCAGCTTCAGCATCAGTCCTTCCAATGAATATTCAGGACTGATTTCCTTTAGGATGAACCGGATGGATCTCTTTGCAGTCCAAGGGACTCTCAAGAGTCTTCTCCAACACCACAGTTGACAAGCATCAATTCTTTGGTGTTGAACTTTCTTTATAGTCCAACTCTCGCATCCATACATGACCACTGGAAAATCCATAGCCTTCACTAGACGGACCTTTGTTGGCAAAGTAATGCCTCTGCTTTTTAATATACTGTCTAGGTTGGTCATAACTTTTCTTCCAAGGAGCAAGTGTCTTTTAATTTAATGGCTGCAGTCACCATCTGCAGTGATTTTGGAGCCCCCCAAAATAAATTCTGTCACTGTTTTCACTGTTTCCCCATCTATTTGCCATCAAGTGATGGGACCAGATGCCATGATCTTAGTTTACTGAATATTGAGTTTTAAGCCAACTTTTTCACTCTCCTCTTTCACTTTCATCATGAGGCTCTTTAGTTCTTCGCTTTCTGCCATAAGGGTGGTGTCATCTGCATATCTGAGGTTATTGATATTTCTCCCGGCTATCTTGATTCCATCTTGTGCTTCGTCCAGGCCATCAGATGATGATTGGATAAGAAAGCTGTGGTACATATACACAATGGAGTATTACTCAGCTATTAAAAAGAATACATTTGAGCATTTATTTACTAGCATGTAAGATGACTGCGATTATGCAGTAGTTTGAACATTCTTTGCTATTGCCTTTCTTTGGGCTTGAAATGAAAACTGGACCTAATATTCTAGGTTCCTAATCAATATTGCTCCTTAGAGCATTGGACTTTTTTGATTTGCGGCAGCTTATGAGGCACCCGTTTATTGAGCTTTTTCACCTTTCCAATTTGCTTCAAATACTGATTGACAATAGAATGGTCAACGTTGACTTCTTGGGTAACTTTTTGTGTAGTTTTAAGAGGATCAGATTCAATAGTCCTTTCAGTTTGTCATTGTCAACTTCCGATGGCTGGCCACAGTGCTCCTCATCTTCAAAACTCTCATCTCCTTTGCAGACTTCTTGAACCACCACTGCACTGTATGTTCCTTAACAATTCCTGGGCCACATGTGATGTTGATGTTGTGAGTTGTCTCCACTGCTTTACAACCCATTTTGACCTAGAGTAAGAAAATCACTTGGATTTGCTTTTTGTCTAGAATCATTTCCATAGTCTAAAATAAATATAAACAATAAGTAATGTCATTTGCAAAAAAATCAAGAAGTACACATTAAAATACACTGTTATTTAAGGATGTATTCTGCTATCAAATGGCAGAGTTCAACAGTGCAAAACCACAAGTGCTTTTGCACCAACATAATAATTTAGCTTTGAGAATTTTCTTTTAAATACAGAAAAGGATAGTAGGTCAGAAACAAGAGAGAGAGAGCGATAACAAGAGGTAATTAAAGAGCATGGCAGTTAGGTTCAAGTTATGATATGACATTTCCAAAGGAGGTAGTTTGAAAGTTATTGCCTTAGTCAAGGAGTCCTTTAAGAGAGTAACTTTGGAATATGAGTTTATTTTAAAGACTTCCTCAAACTGAGAAAAATGTAGGCAATTTAATAATTAGGATTTTCTTCCCTTTTTGGTGTAAGACCCTCTTGCTTTGAGCAGTTTTATTTATATTGAAAATCCCCTAAATGTGCCGATATTATCATCTTAACTTGGACTGCCATAACAAACGACTTCAGACTAGGGGGTTTAAATTGAAAAAAATTTTTTTTCTCTTAGTTATGAAGACTAGGATTCCAAAATCAAGGTACCAACACATTCAATTTCTGGTAAGAACTGTCTTTTCTGGATTGCAGATGACTGCCTTCTCACAATTTCCTTATATGTTGTAGAGGGAGAAAGGCAGCAAACTCTCTGATGTTTGCTCTTGTGAGAGCACTAATCCCATCATGAGAGCCCCATCCTCAGGACTGTATATAAATTTAAATATCTCCCAAAGATCCCATCTCCAAATATCATCACATCAGGGGTTAGGGCTTCAGAATATAAATTTGGGGATGAGGGGTACACAATCCAGTCCATGGAATTATCTTTGTTGAAATAATTTCATTTAGAAAGATAGCACTTGAATTAGACAATGTGAAAATGAATTTAAAAGACAAGCATGTGGGAAGCTAGCAATGAATGGTCCAGGTGCTTTTGTTCCTTGTGTGTTCGTGGAACATTTGTTGTTGTGTCTAATCTCCACTGGATGAATATTTGGATATCTGGAGCTAAACTGTCATGGACAAAGCAAAACAAGCTGGGGAAAGTTCTCATGTTTCTGTGATAGGTGCTGCAAAATCAAAGTCTATCTTATGCAGCTGTTCATTTAACAAGATATTTTATTTGTCAGTTCTTTGGCCTGGCTACAGGGTCACTCTTGTTGAACTTACGTCTATCCACTTTCCTATTCATTAACCTTTATATACATGAAAAAGAAAAATATGAGAACAGTTAGACAGACCAGCAATATTTTTAGTAACAAGACAGATTTCTACCAAGTATGAATTTTTAAGTCTGATCAAAAAATCAAAAGATCCTAAAAGCCAAGATCAATCTCTGACACCATTTAGTACTATGGCAAGAGAGAGCATTCTTCATGCTTTAATAATATCTAACTGCCATTTGTTCTTTTCCAACATGACAAAGAGAGGAGAAGATAAGTGAGGGTGAAGCTAAAGTGTAGCCATTTTAAAAACTGACCCTGGCCTACCCCTATAAGAATTTTACAAAGCTGGCATTTTTCTCATAGCTATTTTAGGTTTTTGCCAGCTTATCAAAAAAGTCACATCTTTCAAATTCCTTTAGCATTTTTATCATCCATTATTCAATAAGGACACTAACCTTGGCTTCTGTTGGGTAATATTTGTACTTCCCATAGTAAATGACAAAGGTGCCATTACTGTGATGTCATATTCTATGATGGTAAATTGGACTAATATCATTAATGACATTTTTCTGATGCTAATATACCCATGTTTTATTATATGTCGTCACAAATACAGCATTGGTAATCTAAGAATAAATTAATATATATCAGAATGTGAATATTTAAAACTCCTATTTTATATATACATAAAATTATTCATGGGCCTATAAAAATTATTGCTCATGTCAAAAGAGGATTGGAGTATTAACCAGTCATATTAAAGAACTTTTCAAAGACTGGGCTTTCAGAAGTCAGTAGCCTTTCAGAAACAGTGTTCCAATAAGTGTCTACGGAAAGACTATAATTGAAATAATAATCTAAAAAGTCTTGTGGACTAGGAATATTCAGTTCACACTGAAATATAAATTAAATTATTCTTTGTCTTAGTGCAGTTCAGTTCAGTTGCTCAGTTTTGTCCGACTCTTTGTGACGCCATGGACTGCAACACCTCCAGGCTTCCTTGTCCATCACCAACTCCCAGAGTTTACTCAAACTCATGTCCATTGAGTCAGTGATGCCATCCAACCATCTCATCCTCTGTCATCCCCTTCTCCTCCCAGCTTCAATCTTTCCCAGCAAAGAGATATTTGTCTTATTTAAATGTACATAATTTCAGGACACTGCCAGTAATATAAAATATAGATGTGACTTTCATCCATCCAGGAAGGCAAATGAGGCTTGAGGAAAGGGAGTGTTCTAGCTAAGAAATGATTCTTCACAATTGGGATTAATTGGAAAAGTTAGATGGTTTCAAATAGTTAACCTTTTGGGAGACCTAGAGGAAACTGAAAGGTTTGGTATTGCTGTTGTAGTTTCCTCTTTCTCCCTTTTAAATTGCATGGTGCTCTTATGGGAATATTGGGCTGTTATAGTTATTTGTTATATTTGGTTGAATCCATAGAATGTTTGTGTGTATCTTGACTTACTTGATTATGTTTCTAGAGTCTTTTCTTTTACTCATTGGATTAGTAGTATATATTATTCAAGATTAGCTCCTATAGAAATTTAGACTTTATGAATTGAGAACATTGGTCCCACAGGATGAAATACCAAACACTTGGCTTGATATTTGTGTCCTGGCCTAATCTGACCCTAATATAATTTTGACCTATGCAGTTATACTTTCCCAATTTCACTAGCTCAGTCATAGATTGTGACTGTGCTAATATTCTCAAAGGCCACCCTTACTCTGGCTTCTTTATTTTTACTTCAGTTGAACTGTCTACCTCCTTTTCATCTAATCAGATTATACACAAAATAGTTGATAATGTCATTTTCTTTTCTAACTCAAAATTTAGGTGAAGAATGAACAGATTTCTAAATATTATGAAATTACTTCACCTGAAGCAGAATAGAAGGCAGCAAAGAGAAGATGATTTTTTTTTTTGTTTCTGGCAATTCGAAGTCTGTTCTAATGGTAGTAATGAGTGAGCAGCCTAAAACCATTAGCTGCAATGTATTCAAACTTTTTGTGTTATTTAAATCACCTATTGAAACTATATACATTACACATTTCTTTGTGATTTGTAATTCATATGTAAAATTCTGAATAGCGGAGTTTTCTAGGACATAATTGAATAATTTATATAACTTCTTAGAAGTGAAGATGAACATTATGCTGATTATATTATACCTCATACTTTTGCAAAGTGAAACCCATTAAATAATCGTCAGTACTACAGAACTAAAGACTAATCAATTATGTCTCATAACCTGGGAGAAAGTCTTCATATATCTAATGTAATTTCTTCAACAAAGATGAACAGTTCATTTGATACTTGTTCTTTTTTTCTGGTCAGCCAAAACGATATTGCCAAAGAGGGAGTGTAAAGGGGAGATGAGGAGAGAAGCAGGAATAAGGGGAGAAGGGGCTAAAAAGGGAAGGAGAAAGAGGAGAGAAGGAGACTTATTTGTCATCTGATGACACTGACTGTGTTCCACTTGTAGTAAAGAGATATATAAAGAAAAATAGATTCAACTGCTAGAAAAAGTTTTGCTTATTTAACAATAATTCACTAGTTGAAGATATTCAATCTAGTTCAAAAATTAGAGTCTGAAAGATGTGACAGAAAATTTACTGAGATCTTTCTGGAAAAAAGAAGAAAATAAAAATTACCTAGAACGGTTTCCATTATTACAACCACCTGAGTATCTAACCACTACCTTTCTGTTGGTGTTGAAATAATTCCCTGAAGAGATAGGGCTTTTTTTCTGTTTTCATTATTGTAACTTCAGAGCTTAGAATATGGCTGGCCCAAATGTGGACTTAAGTATTTTTTTAATAAATTTTCTTGTTTATTCAATTAAAGTACAATGGATAAATGTATAAAGTACTAGTTATTCCCTATTTTAATTCATATTAGATTCTAAATTCCATGCCAATTAAAAACTAAAACTTGCATTTCTGCCTTGATTCATATTTTGTGTGTAATAATCATCAGTATTAGAAAAAAATAAATAAACACCTAAGTAAGTATCCAAGGCAAAACACCTTTGAAACAGGAAGTAATTATAAAATTGACACACATGGCAATTAGATATATTTTGTGTTATAAATCACAACACCTATAGGAAAATTATATTCAACACAGTTTTATTCACATATAGTTAAGTAGAATATTTCCTTTCCATATCTTTTAAAATATTTATTTAAAAAACTATAATTTAATTTATTAGTAGTTCTATTCTTGCTTTACTTGGTTTATTGACAAATTCAGGTAGAATATGTTTCTTAAAAATATATAATATTGACACACTTTTCTAGAGAGAAGTATAATAAAATGCATTTTAGTTTAACTGTCCTTCCATTAAGGAAATAACTATGGCCTGTGTGGAATGCTTTTTAAATTCTTGATATTCTACTGTATGAAGCACCTTCTTTCTTCTCAAACTTTTTTCTGTGTTATAAAGCCTAAGATACTGGATTAGAGAAATTCTAAGTTAAGCATTATTTAAATGATACGTGCCCTGTTGTTCTCATTTTCCCAAAATTATTAGCAACTATGATTTCATCTTATGCATGGAAAATGCACAAAGAATTATTTTAATTGGTAGAACAGATACTTATTTATATGTACTTGCTATAGCAAAATTGCTCCAAGGATAGTTCCAAGGCTCTTGTAAAGTTTGAAATGAAAGGCATAACTGGGAAATTCAGGACATTTACCAGACTTTTTTTAATCTCCAGGTGAATTAAATTTATATGTATATGTATATATATATGGGCTTCCCAGGTAGTGCTAGTGGTAAAGAATCTGCCTGCCAATGCAGGAGACATAAGAGATGCAGATTCTATCCCTGGGTTGGAAGATTCCCTGTAGGAGGGAATGGCAGCCCACTCCGGTATTCTTGCCTGGAGAATTCCACAGACAGAAGAGCCTGGTGGGTTACAGTCCATAGGGTTGCAAAGAGTCAGACGCAACTGAAGTGACTTGGCACGTGCATGCATGCACATGCGCACAGACATGCAGACACACACACACATATACATAGCTGTTAAGATTTTTTATTTCCATAGAATGATATATAGACAAGTGATGAATGAGAATTTTAGCTATCAGTCAGTCCTTTGTAATTTTCATTTATAAGTTTTAAACACACTAACATATGGACCAGTTGTGGCACATAGAATTGTTTCTATATTACTGAGGTAATACTTCCAATAAAAACATGTCTAGGGGCAACAAAATTTATATGTCATTAGTTATATGTGTTCTTTATGAATATATTGCTTAACTATTTCTGTACAACACGTTTTCCTAACACTTAATGGCTTTAAACAGCAAACATTCATATTCCATGATTTTTTGGGTCAGGAATTCAGACAGGGTGCAATAGGGAGAATTTTCCTCTGCTCTGTGATGTTCAAGATATCAGGTAAAATAAATGCCCTTTCACTCACATTCAGTGATCAGTTATGCCTGTCAACTGTGGGCCAGTGAGAACATCCATGTGGACTTAGATTCATTACAACATGGCAACTGGGTCCCCCTCCCACCAGTGTTCCAAGAGAGAGCCAAATGGAAGGCACAGTGCCTTCTATGACCTAGCCTTGAAATCATAGGATATCTCCATATTCTTTTAATCTGAGCAGTCAGTAAGGTGGTTTTTTGGTTCAGTCACTTAGTTGTGCCCGACTCTTTGCAACCCCATGGACTGCAGGACGCTAGGTTTCCCTGTCCTTTACTATCTCCCAGAGTTTGCTTATACTCATGTCTGTTGAGTCGATGATGTCATCCAACCATCTCATCCTGTCACCCCCTTCTCCTCCTGCCCTCAATCTTTCCAAGCATCAGGATCTTTTCCAATGAGTCAGCTCTTCTTGTTAGGTGGCCAAATATTGGAGCTTCAGCTTCAGCATCGGTCCTTTCAGAGAATATTCAGGGTTGATTTCCTTTAGAATTGTCTGGTTTGATCTCCTTGCAGTCCAGGGGACTCTCAGCGGTCTTCTCCAGCACCACAATTTAAAAGTATCAATTCTTTGGAGTTCAGCCTTCTTTATGGTCCACCTCTCACATCCATACATGACTACTGGGAAAACCATAACTTTGACTAGATGGACCTTTGTCGGCAAAGTAATGTCTCTATGTTAGATATGTATATAAATGTACATATGTGTGTATAAAATGTATATATGTATAATATGTGTATTATATAAAATATTTATATATGTACAATATGTGTATTATATAAAATATTTATATATATTACATATGCACATGTTTTCACACACACAAACTCTGTACAATAAATTTTTAAATAAACTAACAATCTAGATCACATTTAGAAGAAGGCAACCAAAATGACAAAGTAATAAACTTCTCAAAATTAGAATTATTGAAGCATGAATGAGCTGAATGTCCTGAATGGACATATCAGAGAATTTGAAATGGGAGAGGACAGTAGCATGAGCACTATATACTTGGCCATTAGGTAAGAGTTTGGACTGAGGTTTATTTGATTTATTTATGATTTAATTGTTAATATTAGTACAAGTGATTTGTTAGTCCTTTTCCTAAAACAACCATTATATTAGTCTAGCAGTGCTGCCATAACCAAGCACCACAGGCTGGGTGGCTTAACAGAAATTTACTTTCTCACAGTTCTGGACACTACAATTTTGGGTTCAAAGTGTCCATAGGTTTGATTTTCTTTCTATTTTTTTTTTTCCTGAGGCCTTTATCTTTGGCTTGTAAAAGCTGTCTTGTCCCTTTGCCTACACTTGATCTTCCCTCTGTGCATACCTGAGTCCTTATCCCTCCTTCTTTTAAGACCACAAGTTGTACTGGGTTAGGGCCCACTCTGGTGACCTCATTTTAACTAAATTACATCTTTAAAAACACTTCCTCTGTATACAGTTACATTCTGAGGTACTGGGGATTAAGTTCTTCACATAGGAATTTTAGGGTGGGACATTCTTTAGTCTGTAACATCCTTGAGATTTTTTTTAATATAAATTTATTTATTTTAATTGGAGGCTAATTACTTTACAATATAGTATTGGTCTTGCCATACATCAACATGAATCTGCCATGGGTGTACACGTGTTCCCCATCTTGAACCCCCTTCCCAAATAAAATTTCACTGTTTGTAAATTTCTTACTCTGTAGTCAAGAGAGAAGAGGGAGTCAGTAGGAGTTTATAAATACTTGTTCCATGATCCACATTCAAGAAAGTCATTGGCTATTTCAGCTTGCATTTGATGTGTCAAACATGCATTTTTGCCTGACCCAAACATATTAGTGCTTGAGTTATAATAATAAAATAGGTAACCTTGCAAACTGAAGGGCTTCCCTGATAGCTCAGTTGGTAAAAAATCCACCTGCAATGCAGGAGACCCTGGTTTAATTCCTGGGTCAGGAAGATCTGCTAGAGAAGGGTAGGCTACTCATTCTGGTATTCTTGGGCTTCCCTCATGGCTCGACTGGTGGAGAATCCACCTGCAATGTGGGAAACCTAGATTCGATCCCTGGGTTGGGAAGATCCCCTGGAGAAGTGAAAGGCTACCCACTCTGGTTTTCTGGCCTGGAGAATTCCATGGACTGTATAGTCCACGGGGTTGCAAAGAGTGGCTTTCACTTTACAAACTGAATTCATAATTTTGCATTGTTCTGTTTTCCTCTGTCACTCTTGAGGTTTGCATTTTATTCCAGATAATATTTGCATGCTGTAAAGATATGTGAAAATAACTCTTCAAATGCTGAGGCAAGAAATAAATTGAGATTAAATAGGTTAAAAAACATGAAATTTCAAGGAACGAAATTTTAAAACAAACCTGATAACTGTCCAAACATGTCACAGGATGAATGGTTGCTATTGTACACAACAGCAAATGTATCAGAATTTGGATAATGTGAGATAAGCATTATTAAATTTAAAGTCACTTTTTATATTTTATAGTTTTGTCCAGTTTCCAGGATATAGTTATTTTCATGTCTACTTCTATATACACTTATTCCATAATCAGTTTGTATTTGAGGATTTAAATAGTTTCTATGCAATTCTTTTACATTTTTAACAATATTCCAAGATGATATTAAACTTACACAATATGATTGTACAATGTATTTTAAAATTTTAATTATCAAAGTTACCTCTAAATAAATGGGAAGTCTCTACTTGCTTTCCCCAATCTTTTTTTTTCATTCATCCATACTTCACTGTATCTTTTTTGGTAATTATACTGAAAATTGTGTTTAGTTTCAATAAAAGATAAAGTAAATATAAACTGTAATAATGTGTTTAAAATAGAATTGTTAAAATTTCTGGATACTCAGCACCCTTTGGAGAAGGCAATTGCACCCCACTCCAGTACTCTTGCCTGGAAAATCCCATGGATGGAGGAGGGGTCCATGGGGTCGCTAAGAGCCGGACACGACTGAGCGACTTCCTTTTCACTTTTCACTTTCATGCATTGGAGAAGGAAATGGCAACCCACTCCAGTGTTCTTGCCTGGAGAATCCCGGGGGCGGGGGAGCCTGGTGGGCTGCCGTCTAGGGGTCGCACAGAGTCGGACACGACTGAAGCGACTCAGCAGCAGCAGCAGCACCCTTACTTTTCCCCCTCCTTTCCACTGCAGGACTGCTTCCAGTGACTGGAAGTCTTCACCATTTCCCACTTCACTTATTTCAATAGCATCATCAGTGGTCTTACCTTATCTTTTTCTTGTACTTAGATGTTGCCTAGGCTGTTTGTAGACAATTTAAAGCTGATTATGTTGCTTCTTTGTTAAATGATTGGTAGCACATCTTCATTAATTTCAGCATCAAATATTAATTATATTTTAGAGGTGCTTAGAAGATCCTTGAGGTATTGGCAGTAATATACATCTCTATTCCTTAGTTTCTTACATCTCATCTGGATATTATTTTCTCATACCTTGATTCCTTTTAGCACTCTGCCCCTGGCTAGTATTTTTTCCTTTCCCTAATGCTCACTTCATTTTTCTTTAATCTCTCATTCACTAGACAAATATTTGTTGAGGGCTTCCTGTATTATATATGCATAATGTATAAGTTGTGTAGTGAGAACTAAGTAACAGGAAGTGAACAAGATAGCAACAGTACTACTATTTAAATCTTTGCAGATATAAAAATATTGCTGAATATAAACATAATTGAAAAATATCAACCATTAAATTTACTCTATTACTTTAGAGCACTTGTTGCATCTTAATTAAATGAGAATCAACATGAAGTATGGTCAATATCATGGGGACTTGAGGCAAATTAATTGAAATCTGGTGTGGCTCCTTCTCAGCTCTTCCCTGGTGGCTCAGACGGTAAAGCATCTGCCTACAATGTGGGAGACCTGTGTTTGATCCCTGGGATGGGAAGATCCCCTGGAGAAGGAAATGGCAAACCACTCCAAAACTCTTGCCTGGAAAACCCCTTGGACAGAGAAGCCTGGTGGCTCCTTCCAAGTCATGTGACCTTGACCAGTGTACAAATGGGGGCAATAATAGTACTTACTGCACAGACTTTTTCTGAGGGGTAAAGACAATACTCTGGTTTTTCCAGTAGTCATATACAGATGTGAGAGTTAAACCGTAAAGAAGGGCTGAATGCTGAAGAATTTATGCTTTTGAATTGTGGTGCTGGAAAAGACTCTTGAGAGTCCCTGGAACTGCAGGGAGATCCAACTGGTCAATCCTAAAGGAAATCAACCCTGAATATTCACTGAAAGGACTGATGCTGAAGTTGAAGCTCCAATATTTTGGCAGCTTGATGTGAAGAGCCAACTCTTTGGAAAAGACCCTGATGCTGGGAAATATTGAAGGCAAAAGAAGAAGGAGGTGGTAGAAGATGATATGGTTAGATAGCATCTCTGACTCAATGGACATGAATTTGAGCAAACTCTGGGAGACAGAGGAGATAGTGGAGACAGAGGAGCCTGGCATGCTGCAGTCTATGAAGTTGCGAAGACTTGGTGAACAACAACAAAAAAAGAAAATACTATAAGCATAAATGCAAAAACTAGGCCTACCATACAATGATCTTTAAGCATTTGTTAAATAAATATTAGCCTTTCAGTGAGTTAAACTTTACTGGTGGGTTGTTTTGTGGTAAATACATGAATCCTGAACTTTTTTTTTTTTTTTAATGTTTTAAAGTACTCTTGAGGAAAATTTATTCTGAAGACATTAAAGCTCTCTAGAACATGGAAGAATCAGCATGAAAATTAGGAGAGTGAGCATGGTTTATTTTTGCAATTAGAAATAAATAAAAGTAAAAACAACAACAAAAAAGAGAGAAAAATAGAAAAGTGAACACTTCCAGGACAAAAAGCAAGTTCTTTTCTTTTAAGCTTACAATTTGGTCATTGATAGTAAACTATTTTGATGAACTGGCATGGTGACTTCAAATGTACTTATAAGTGATACTTATAAGTTAACCAGGCTTCCCTGGTGGCTCAGATGGTAAAGCATCTGCCTGCAATGCCAGGAGACCCAGGTTTGATCCCTGGGTTGGGAAGATCCCCTGGAGAAGGAAATGACAACCCACTCTATTACTCTTTTTTTTTTTTTCACTCTATTACTCTTGACTGGAAAATTCCATGGACAGAGGAGCCTGGTAGGCTACAGTCCAAGGGGTCAAAAAGATTTGGAGATGACTGAGCAACTTCACTTCCTTTTCTTTTTATAAGTTAACCATGCTCTAGGTATCCTTAGTAATTTGAATGTCTTAATCCTTCATGGAAAAGAAAGATGCCTCTCCTAATAAATCTTTGGCCTTTTCTGTGAACATTATTAAAATTTATTGCTTTTTTAGTGCTTTAAAATTGATTTTATAAATTAAAAGTCCAAACAAAGAAGTTTAATAATTAAACAGTGTTGATGTATAAAACTGGAGAGAAAGGTCAACTTAAAATATCAATGTTTAGGTTTTGCATCTCAGTTTATTATGAGTGTGAAAGAAACATTTTTAATAATGGAGAATCGTTTCATGTGATAACACATTCTTTGAGGTGTAATAAAAGGTTACATGGTGAAATCAGACTATTCAATCTTAAACCTAGAAATGATTTCTATTCTGTCCCAAGTTATACTGATTTTGAACTTAGGAGCCCAGTAGGTTTAATCATTTTTGGTGTTCATATATTTTAACTACCTAGAAATAAATGAGGTTAGTGCTTACAACAAAAACTTAGGATAAATAACTCTTATGATGCTTAAGCATTTTCATTCATCTTTAAACCTATTTGTATAATCTCATAATCAATGGTCAGTTTCTTATGTCTGAATCATTCTTTTCATAGTAACTGATGTTTGCTGATAATTTACCTCCTCTGGATGTAGTTCCAGCAGTTCTACATGTGACCTTCTCAGAATGCCCCGGTTGGTGACCCCAATCTTGGGGAAAAGGCTTTACCTATCCAGAAAGAAATAGGGCCTTTAATTTTTCAGTCAGCCTTCCTCTGACATTCCTAGTAACAGAAGCCTATGATGGAATTGTCTGCATTTCATGCAATACATTTACAACAACAATTCTTTTCACAGAAGAGCAAATTTAGCACATAAATTTGTATTTTGTGCCTCAAATAATTATTTGCATCTTTGATTGAAAGCAATAGTGAAAAATGTATTGATTTTTTTTCAATTAATGGCAGCTGGAAACCTACTTGAATATGCAGTGCCTTGACACTAACTCATGCCTTTAAAGTTATTATTAAATAATTACCTGCTTTTCCATAAAATTGCCTTTTTAAAATTTAGAAGTTAACACAATTTCAGAGATTTGAGATCTAGCTGTATAAGGACAATTAAATATTCTGAGTAATTAAAATTTGGGAATTCCTGTTTGTTTTTATTTTCTGCTCTCTTTAAGCCAGTTTTTCCCATCATAAGAGTTAAATCTGAATGATGAACCATTTATACTTGATGTGATTTGGGAAGTATAGAAATCATCCTTGCCTCAAGCTCGGGTTCGTACAACTTTGACAGTCCCTAAACGTGCCACTGTAATTCAGTCACTTAGATTAAAATCAAAAGCATCTGGAAGTATGGAAATAGATGAATTTGAGGAAAATCTATGAAATTAGTATTATCCCTTTATCTATTTTAGAATAATCAACTAGTCTAGTCACAATGCCTTCTGAAAATGTGGTTTTTGTAGGGAAGAGAAAGGAAGAAGGAGGAAACCTTCAGAAAATGAGATTGAATTTAGTCTGGTTAAATTAGTAAAACAGTTTTCCTGAAGGAATTTCAAGAAGCTGTAGTGACTTGAGGCCACACATGTTCATCCACTCTGTTCTCAGGACTATATTTTAACATATGTTTTATTGTGACTGTTTATAAAAGTAAGAAAAGATCACTATAGGAAATTTGGAAAACACTAAACACTATAAAGAGGAAAATGAAATCACCAGCTCTCGAAGAACCCAAATTTTAACTCCTATAGTAATTTTAAATGGTGTAGTGTATAAGCAATTTCTCTCAATTATAAGAAAAGTGTGCCTCCTTGTTTTGTAAAGTTCAAAATAATTAGCATAATTAAAGGGATTGCCAAAGAATGCTCAAACTACAGCACAGTTGCACTCATCTCACATGCTAGTAAAGTAATGATTAAAATTCTCCAAGCCAGGCTTCAGCAATACATGAACCATGAACTTCCTGATGTTCAAGCTGGTTTTAGAAAAGGCAGAGGAACCAGAGATCAAATTGCCAACATCCACTGGATCATGGAAAAAGCAAGAGAGTTCCAGAAAAAACATCTATTTCTGCTTTATTGACTATGCCAAAGCCTTTGACTGTGTGGATCACAATCAACTGTGGACAATTCTGAAAGAGATGGGAATACCAGACCACCTGACCTGCCTCTTGAGAAACCTGCATGCAGGTTAGGAAGCAATAGTTAGAACTGGACATGGAACAACAGACTGGTTCCAAATAGGAAAAGGAGTATGTCAAGGCTGTATATTGTCACCCTGCTTATTTAACTTCTATGCAGAGTACATCATGAGAAACGCTGGACTGGAAGAAACACAAGCTGGAATCAAGATTGCCAGGAGAAATATTAATCACCTCAGATATGCAGATGACACCACCCTTATGGCAGAAAGTGAAGAGGAACTAAAAAGCCTCTTGATGAAAGTCAAAGTAGAGAGTGAAAAAGTTAGCTTAAAGCTCAACATTCAGAAAATGAAGATCATGGCATCTGGTCCATCACTTCATGGGAAATAGATGGGAAAACACTGGAAACAGTGTCAGACTTTATTTTTTTGGGCTCCAAAATCACTGCAGATGGTGACTGCAGCCATGAAATTAAAAGACGCTTACTCCTTGGAAGGACAGTTATGACCAACTTGGGTAGCATATTCAAAAGCAGAGTCATTACTTTGCCAACAAAGGTCCGTCTAGTCAAGGCTATGGTTTTTCCAGTGGTCATGTATGGATGTGAGAGTTGGACTGTGAAGAAGGCTGAGCGCCGGAGAATATGCTTTTGAACTGTGGTGTTGGAGAAGACTCTTGAGAGTCCCTAAAACTGCAAGGAGATCCAACCAGTCCATTCTGAAGGAGATCAGCCCTGGGATTTCTTTGGAAGGAATGATGCTAAAGCTGAAACTCTAGTATTTGGCCACCTCATGAGAAGAGTTGACTCACTGGAAAAGACTCTGATGCTGGGAGGGATTGGAGGCAGGAGGAGAAGGGGACGACAGAGGATGAGATGGCTGGATGGCATCACTGACTCGATGGACGTGAGTCTGGGTGAACTCTGGGAGTTGGTGATGGACAGGGAGGCGTGGTGTACTGCGATTCATGGGGTCTCAAAGAGTCAGACATGACTGAGCGACTGAACTGAACTGAACTGAATACTTTTTGTAAAAATTTGTCAACTTAATCTTACAAATATGAAAATGTATGAATAATTATGAACCACTATTCCATAAAGATTGTGTTGTTTTCTTCTTATATCTCTAGCATGTTTAAAAGTGTGTGCTCATTGCCTAGCAAAGTGGTAAGGTAGAGACTTGTATTGGCTAACAGTTATTATTCTCATTTTACTTTCATTGATCTTGTAGTGTAGACTCCTTTCAGAGTCTAGCATTAATTCACTATTTATATCAGAAATATTTAAATTTCTCTCTGCTTAATTAGAAATCTGTAAGGTATTTTATTTGGGAGTTTAAATAAATACTTTTTCAATATATAAACTTTTTTCATTTCCATTGCCTTTTCTTTTTTATTCATTTTAATTGGAGCCTAATTACTTTACAATATTGTGATGGTTTTTGCCCTACATTGACATAAATCAGCCATGGGTGTGTGTACATGTGTTCCCCATCCTGACCCTCCCTCCCACCTCCCTCCCCATCCCATCCCTCAGGGTCATCCCAGTGCATCAGCCCTGAGCACCCTGTCTCATGCTTCGAACCTGGACTGGTGATCTGTTTCACATATGATAATTAACATGTTTCAATGCTATTCTCTCAAATCATCCCACCCTCACCTTCTCCCACCGAGTCCAAAAGTCTGTTCATTACATCTGTGTCTCTTTTGCTATCTCGGATATAGGGTCATCGTTACCATCTTTCTAAATTCCATATATATGTGTTAATATACTGTATTGGTGTTTTTGTTTCTGGCTTACTTCACTCTGTATAATAGGCTCCAGTTTCATCCACCTCATTAGAACTGATTCAAATGCTTTCTTTTTAATAGCTGAGTAATATTTCCTTGTGTAAATGTACCACAACTTTCTTATCCATTCAACTACCAATGGACACCTAGGTTGCTTCCATGTCCGAGCTATTGTAAACAATGCTGCGATGAACATTGGGGTACACGTGTCTCTTTCAATTCTGGTTTCCTCAGTGTGTATGCCCAGCAGTCAGATTGCTGAGTCGTATGGCAGTTCTATTTCCAGTTTTTTTAAGGAATCTCCACATTGTTCTCCATAGTGGCTGTACTAGTTTGCATTCCCACCAACAGTGCAAGAAAGGAGGCAAGAATATACAATGGAGAAAAGACAATCTCTTTAACAAGTAGTGCTGGGAAAACTGGTTGACCACTTGTAAAAGAATGAAACTAGAACACTTTCTAACACCATACACAAAAATAAACTCAAAGTGGATTAAAGATCTAAATGTAAGACCAGAAACTATAAAACTCCTAGAGGAAAACATAGGCAAAACACTTTCTGATGTAAATCACAGCAGGATCCTCTATGACCCACCTCCCAGAGTAATGGAAATAAAAGCAAAAATAAACAAATGGGACCTAATGAAACTTAAAAGCTTTTGCACAATGAAGGAAACTATAAGCAAAGTGAAAAGACAGTCTTCAGAATGGGAGAAAATAATAGCGAATGAAACAACTGACAAAGTTGGAAACCTGTCCATCACCAATTCCTGGAGCTTACTCAAACTCACGTCCATTGAGTTGGTGATTCCATCCAACCATCTCATCCTCTGTCATCCTGTTCTCCTCCCACCTTCAATCTTTCCCAGCATCAGGGTCTTTTCAAATGAGTCAGTTCTTCACATCAGGTGGCCAATATATTGCAGCTTCAGCTTCAGCGTCAGTCCTTCTAATGAATATTAAGGACTGATTTCCTTTAGAATGGGCTGGTTGGATCTCCTTTTAGTCCAAGCACTCTCAAGTCTTCTCCAACACCACAGTTCAAAGCATCAGTTCTTTGGCGCTCAGCTTTCCTTATAGTCTAAGTGTCACATCCATACATGACTACTGGACAAACCATAGCTTTGACTACCTTTGTTGGAAAGTAATGTCTCTGCTTTTTAATAAGCTGTCTTGGTTGATCATAGCTTTTCTTCCAAGGAGCAAGCGTCTTTTAATTTCATGGCTGCAGCCACCATCTGCAGTGATTTTGGAGCGCAAAAAACTAAAGTCAGCCACTGTTTCCTCTGTTTTCTCATCTGTTTGCCATGAAGTGATGGGACCGGATGCCTTGATCGTAGTTTTCTGAATGTTGAGTTTCAAGCCAACCTTTTCACTCTCCTCTTTCACTTTCATCAAGAGGCTCTTTAGTACATCTTTGCTTTCTGCCATAAGGGTACTTTCATCTGCATATCTGATGTTATTAATATTTCTCCAGGCAATCTTGATTCCAGCTTGTGCTTCATCCAGTCCAGCATTTCTCATGATATACTCTGCATGTAAGTTAAATAATCAGGGTGACAATATACAGCCTTGACATACTCCTTTCCGAATTTGGAACTGGTCTGTTATTTCATATCCAGTTCTAACTGTTGCTTCTTGACCTGCATACAGATTTCTCAAAGGCAGGTCAGGTGGTCTGGTATTCCCATTTCTTGGTATTCCCTCCTAGAGATCTAGGTAAATGTTTTTATCTGGTCAGAAGTTTATTGCCCTAATACTTGAGAAATATCTCTAGAAGAAATTAAGACTTTTTTAAAACTTGGGAGAAGAGTGAACATTTTTTTCTTCCCCACAGGAGAATACTACCATTAAGCATATTTCTTGGAATATACAAGTTATTTTACTAAGCATTTGTTGAATAAGTGAATGTTATCTCAGAGGAATGAATCAGTAATTTTCATCCTCAGTCTGTTTCATCCCTAGTAGTGTTTAAGGCACCGGTGAAAATTTAAAATATAATAGGGTTTTATTCTCCCAGCTGTGATGAGTTTATTTGTTTCAGACTCAAAGTTCATACCAAGAATAAGTAGAGAAAATTAAGTTAAAAAGTTAATTTGATGGTATTGGAGAGATGATGAGGAAACCTGGGCTCCTCTTCTTTGACACATACTGGGCAGAAATCTTTGGCTCTTGAGTGCCACAAGAGTGCTTCAGATTCAGCTCTGCTTTTAGTGGTCATCTATTTTATATCGTAGACTCTAGTGCTAAGCAGATTAATAATTTACCAGGTACTTTTAGGGTAAAATTGAAGAACATTGGGATCATTTGTTACATCTCTTTTCTTTGAGATTATGGCCCTACACTATTTGGCTGACTTGCATGCTCCTATTGTATTTTTGTCCTCTCTTTCACTAATGTGTGCTGGCATCTTTAGTATTTGCTTCTTTCTACATCATTGTCCCAGTCATGGTTCTTGAAATGAGTGCTGAGATCAGTGATTATTGGTCATTCATTTATAATCAACACAAATATCATTTCCACTGCTATCAGTTTTTATTTCTTTGCTGCACTTTCATTTCTGTTGACAAATGACTTCCTTCGATTATCCATTTTTTTATAAAATGTCACATGGGTTTATTACTGGGAGAGAAGGAAGCAATGCACCTATACACTTAGACCTCTGTGCTTAAACAGAGTATCAGCCTGCATATCCATGACAGGCTTTGAAAGAAGCAGTATGTTTGTCGCTGGTCATGATTAGCATCTCTTATATGTGTAGTGATTTGTGGAGATTGGGCATCCCTTGTGGCTCAGCTGGTAGGGAATCCAGCTACAATGCGGTAGACCTGGGTTTGATTCCTGGGTTGGGAAGATTCCCTGGAGAAGGAAAAGGCTACCCACTCCAGTATTCTGACCTGGGGAATTCCATGGACTGTATAGTCTATGGGGTCGCTAAGAGTTGGACATGACTGACAGACTTTCACTCACTCACTCACTCACTTGTGGAGATTAACTGTGTTTAATTTGTGTACTTCTTATTCTTCAATGAAAAGCTTTTTTAAGTGGAAGAATCATAAGTGGAAAGGCAACACATTTTCCACTGTGTGGCTTAAAGAAAGAAAAGAAAAAGTACTAAGGTCAGTGGAAAGACAGACTAGAAAGTGATAAAGATAATTTAATGATAATATTTTAGTTGACTTACCTCATTTGATTGAAATTTAAAAAGAGAATAGTTAGGAAATAATTATGACATTTATAATTATTATTTCTGATAAAACAGTTTGCCGGGAGGATTCATACCATTCTGTGGTTTCATGTGCTGCTGTAGTTCTCACTCCTATGGAACCCACCGTGGAGATGAAGAAAAGAGAAGAACTCAAATTTCGTGAACCTTCAAAACAGTAAGTTGTTCATCTGGTTTTTCAAGTTTTGTAAACTTTATTAGATAATTAGATAACTGATCAAAGTTAGATCACTCAGAAATTGTGATTTATAATGAATATATTGATACTAGTATATTGAGAGAACAGAAATAAATTGTGCATATTTTTTAAAAAATGATGTATCCTGTAACGCCTCAGTGAATAACTTCTGTCTTCTGAGGTTGTGTGTTTGAACTATATACCACTCAGGTTTCATTTTGATATCTTATCTCGGTGATGTGAGTAAGTAGACTGAAGGCTTTATTTTCTTAATACTATGATTATGTATGTACTATTCTTGGAATCCTTATTTTATACTTGTAAGCTTCAATGGCGCAAAATATGAAAATTTTCAAATATAAATTTCTTGGGCTTAAAAGGTTTGTACTTTATAAGTAATTTAAGTTATTTTTAACTTTACACTGGTTAAAGTTTGCATATTTTTCCATTTAAACAGATCAAGCATCACTTAAATTTAATCTTTTATTGAATAAATAATATTTTTTCTTATAATGACCAAAAGAATTAAACTCATAGTAGTAAATATAAGATACATGAAATTGAAGTATCTAATAAACTAGGTTTATTTCTAGTTATGTATTAAGTAAATTAAAAGGGACAACCAACTGATTTTCTAGTGAAAGTGTTGTCATGCTTGCTTTAAAGTCTTAGGTTGGAGACTAAGGAATGTATGGTATTGTCAAGGCTTGCTGGCTACAGAAGGAGTTACCCTGAAGTACCTAGTGTTTTCTTCTATTGTTAAGTTCAGTCGCTCAGTTGTGTCCGACTCTTTGTAACCCCATGAACCACAGCATGCCAGGCTCCCTATCCATCACAAACTGCTGGAGTCTACCCAAACCCGTGTCCATTGAGTCGGTGATGCCATCCAGTCATCTCATCCTCTGTCATACCTTTCTTGTCCTACCCTCAGTCTTTCCCAGCATCAACGTCTTCTCAGATGAGTCAGCTCTTCACATCAGGTGACCAAAGTATTGGAGTTTCAGCTTCAACATCAGTCCTTCCAATGAGCACTCAGGACTGATCTCCTTTAGGATGGACTGGTTGGATCTCCTTGCAGTCCAAGGGACTCTCAAGAGTCTTCTCCAACACCACTGTTCAAAAGCATCAGTTCTTCAGGGCTCAGCTTTTTTTATACTCCAACTCTCACATCCATACGTGACTACTGAAAAAACCATAACCTTGACTGCCAACTTTGTTGGCAAAGTAATGTCTCTGCTTTTGAATATGCTCTCTAGGTTGGTCAAAACTTTCCTTCCAAGGAGTAAATGTCTTTTAATTTCATGGCTGCAATCACTATCTGCAGTGATTTTGGAGCCCAAAAAACTAAACTCAGCCACTGTTTCCACTGTTTCCCCATCTATTTGCCATGTAGTGATGGGACCAGATGCCATGATCTTAGTTTTCTGAATATTGAGCTTTAGGCCAATATTTTCACTCTCCTCTTTCATTTTCATCTATTAGATTAACTTTATCATACTTGTTTGTTTCTTGATGTCTTTCTACTGGATATGTTCCTGAAGACCAAGTTTCCTGGAATATGATAGTGTTTGATACTCTGTGAAATCAATTAGAAAATCTCTTAATGTTATATACAGTAATGTTGAATTCAAGTGGAGCAATGTTTATATTTGATGGCATGAAATAGTGTTAATATTCTCATTGTAGAGGAAAGAAATACTAACCAATTCAGAAATAATGATTGTAATTCAGTTTTAATACAATCTAAAAGTGAACTATTGTTAATATAGTGTAATTTTTAGGTTCGAAAAGCCTTTTTTTTTTGTCTAATATGAAGAAAGTTACATCTCACATATGCCAATTGAATTATATTAGAAAACTCAAATGCATTTTTTAACAATGCATGTAAGTTTATATATTTGTAAATTGGATTTTAAATTCCTTAATTATCTTTTAGTGACTCTAAAACTGGTGAATCGTATTATTTGCTTACATAAAATATATTTTCCATTCTTAGCTACTTCATAAATATTCATTCTTCTTTATTCTTAGGTCTATATTGAAGTAGACAGTACTTGTTAACTGGTTGTTTCTGTTACCCTACATTCACTTTGATACTCCTCTGTGTTCTCTGAATCTACTTTTCTTTTTTAAACACTCTCCCTTAGTAGGATTATTCATTTATTTTTAAAGGTTTTGTTTTTGTTTTTCTGAATCAGAGAGAGATTAGTTAAAAACTTTTCTACATATTAGGTGGAAATTTGAGACATTTTACTTTACACTCTTTGTCTTTTTTTTCCGTATCTGTTATTGGTGTGATATCATTATCTTTACAGGGTCATTTTGAGTGTTATGTGAAGTGATATTGTTAAAGGATCTGAAATCTAAAAATCCACAGAAGTGTTATGTTTTTCCTTTCATAGCTTCCAACTATCAACATTATTGATCTGATGATTTACAGATACATACTCTTCTCCTGAAGAGTCTTCCTAATGCAATCTAATGTATCAAGTTCTTGACGGGGCTTGTCTTATTAGGTGTCCTACCAGAATCTTACACTAAGTTTGTCTGGACCAAATTAATGACTCCTCTATCCCCCTCAAAGTCTTCCCAGGTGGCGCTAGTGGTAAAGAACCCACCTGCCAGTGCAGGAGATGTAAGAGAGGAAGGTTCAGTACCTGGGTTGGGAAGATCCCCTGGAGATGGAAATGGCAACCCACTCCAATATTCTTGCCTGGAAAAATCCCATGGACAGAGGAACCTGACAGACTGCAGTCCATAGGGTTGCAAAGAGTTGGATATGACTGAAGCGACTTAGCACTAGCCCCCTCAAGCTTTTTCCTTCTGATGTCTATATTTGTGTAAAGCAATTATTATTCTTATTTTCTTAAAAATCTCAATGTTTTCCCCTCACACTCACATTCAATTAGTTATTGATTACTTCATTAATGTTTGTATTATATTTTTGTTACCACTTGAGCTGACCAGAAAGGCATATACTTCTCATATTTCAGATCTCTTCTAACATGTGTGTTCAATGTGATCTTAATGAAGCCATTCAAATAGTGGTTATCTATCAAGTGGAGATTATGTATGACATCCATACCCCACACTGCTGTTTTAAGAATTAAATGATAGGTATGGCTGGGTGGTCAGAAGATCCCATGGAGAAAGTAATGGCTACCCACTCCAGTATTCTTGCCTGGAGAATTCCATGGACAGAGGAGCCTGGTGGGCTACAATCCATGAGGTCGTAAAGAGTCAGACACAACTGAGCGGCTAATACTTTACTTTCCCATGGCTGTATGGCAGGAACACAGTATAATTCAGATGTAGTGATTAATTTAAAACTCTTATTTACCAATGAGAGAAGCCTCAATGTAAATTGATTTCAGAAAAATCAAGGGTGGTGGTTGTAATTGGCTCATGTAATTGAAAGTATGCTGCTAAGTCACTTCAGTCGTGTCTGACTCTGTGTAACCCCATAGACGGCAGCCCACCAGGCTCCCCCGTCCCTGGGATTCTCCAGGCAAGAACACTGGAGTGGGTTGCCATTTCCTTCTCCAATGCAAGAAAGGGAAAAGTGAAAGTGAAGTCACTCAGTCGTGTCCAACTCTTCTTGACCCCATGGTCTGCAGCCTACCAGGCTCCTCCATCCATGGGATTTTCCAGGCAAGAGTACTGGAGTGGGGTGCCATTGCCTTCTCCAATTGAAAGTATAGAGGTAGAAATTTCCTGAAGTATGGTTAAATCTGGTACTCAGACAATATCATGGAGAGTTATTTTCTCCATCTGCATCTCTTTTTTCTACTTTCCGATCTGTAGTTTCTACTTTCAGAGAAGTTCCTCTAGTGATATTACTGCCTTCAGTAGGTTCTGCGATGAATTTTTTATTCTTTCATCAAATCTAGAGATAATAAATGGTTTCTCATTCCCTTTAATCCAAACAATAAGTGTCCTATATATGAGTGTCATTGGCTTTGACCAGCTTAGCTTATTTGGCATGACTATGTTGAAGTGGTCACTATACCCAAGAATATTTGATGATTTGATTGGCTAGAACCAGGTTACTTGACAAACCCTGGAGGAGAATGTGGAGATAAGAGGGGAAAAGCAGGTCTACTCTCAAAATATTGGTCATCTTGGTAGAAGAAGGCAGTTATGGATGCTAGGAAGTCAAAACAATGGATGCTCAAATAGGTAGTAACATTAGCAATTTTGATTAATTGAAACAGTGGGAGACTGTGGAAGTAAAAATGGTTATAATATAGAGATATATCATGTTACAAGACTTTATACTAAGAGGCTTTAACATGGTCAAAAAGTCAGGGAAAAATTCGCTGAGAAAGTGACACCTGAGCTAAGATATAGAGGATATTAGTTAACTAAGTGACAAAACAAACGTGGAACTTACCAGCAGGATAAGGGCTTGTTCAAATATCCTGTGATGTCTAGAATCAGAGAGAAATTTAAAAAAACTGGTGGAAGTAAAGGGGAGAAAAAAAAAATGCTTCTAAGTAAGGCCGAAGTGACACAATCAGATTTATCTTTTTTTTTCTTTTTTTAATTATTATTATTATTCTTTTTTACTTTATAATATTGTATTGGTTTTGTCATACATCAACATGCATCTGCCATGGGTGTACACGTGTTCCCCATCCTGAACCCCCCTCCCACCTCCCTCCCCATACCATCCCTCTGGGTCATCCCAGTGCACCAGCCCCAAGCTTCCTGTATCCTGCATCCAACCTGGACTGGCGATTCATTTCTTATATGATATTATACATGTTTTAATACCATTCTGCCAAATCATCCCCCCCCTCCCTCTCCCACAGAGTCCAAAAGACTGTTCTATACATCTCTGTCTCTTTTGCTGTCTCTCATACAGGGTTGTCGTTACCATCTTTATAAATTCCATATATATGCATTAGTATACTGTATTGGTGTTTTTCTTTCTGGCTTACTTCACTCTGTATAATAGGCTCCAGTTTCATCCACCTCATTAGAACTGATTCAAATGTATTCTTTTTAATGGCTGAGTAATACTCCATTGTGTTTATGTACCACAGCTTTCTTATCCATTCATCTGCTGATGGACATCTAGGTTGCTTCCATGTCCTGGCTATTATAAACAGTGCTGCGATGAACATTGGGGTACGCATGTCTCTTTCAATTCTGGTTTCCTCAGTGTGTATGCCGAGCAGTGGGATTGCTGGATTGTATGGCAGTTCTATTTCCAGTTTTTCAAGGAATCTCCACACTGTTCTCCATAGTGGCTGTACTAGTTTGCATTCCCCCCAACAGTGTAAGAGGGTTCCCTTTTTTCCACACCCTCTCCAGCATTTATTGCTTGTAGCCTTTTGGATCGCAGCCATTCTGACTGGCATGAAATGGTACCTCAATGTGGTTTTTATTTGCATTTCTCTGACAATATGCCAGCAAATTTGGAAAACTCGGCAGTGGCCACAGGACTGGAAAAGGTCAGTTTTCATTCCAATCCCAAAGAAAGGCAATGCCAAAGAATGCTCAAACTACTGCACAATTGCACTCATCTCACACGCTAGTAAAGTAATGCTCAAAATTCTCCAAGCCAGGCTTCAGCAATATGTGAACTGTGAACATCCTGATGTTCAAGCTGGTTTTAGAAAAGGCAGAGGAACCAGAGATCAAATTGCCAACATCTGCTGGATCATGGAAAAAGCAAGAGAGTTCCAGAAAAACATCTATTTCTGCTTTATTGACTATGCCAAAGCCTTTGACTGTGTGGATCACAATCAACTGTGGAAAATTCTGAAAGAGATGGGAATACCAGACCATCTGATCTGCCTCTTGAGAAATTTGTATGCAAGTCAGGAAGCAATAGTTAGAACTGGACATGGAACAACAGAGTGGTTCCAAATAGGAAAAGGAGTTCGTCAAGGTTGTGTATTGTCACCCTGTTTATTTAACTTCTGTGCAGAGTACATCATGAGAAATGCTGGGCTGGAAGAAACACAAGCTGGAATCAAGAATGCTGGAAGAAATGTCAATAACCTCAGATATGCAGATGACAGCACCCTTATGGCAGAAAGTGAAGAGGAACTCAAAAGCCTCTTGATGAAAGTGAAAGAGGAGAGTGAAAAAGTTGGCTTAAAGCTCAACATTCAGAAAACGAAGATCATGGCATCCAGTCCCATCACTTCATGGGAAATAGATGGGGAAACAGTGTCAGACTATTTTTTGGGGCTCCAAAATCACTGCAGATGGTGACTGCAGCCATGAAATTAAAAGACGCTTACTCCTTGGAAGGAAAGTTATGACCAACCTAGATAGCATATTGAAAAGCAGAGACATTACTTTGCCAACAAAGGTCTGTCTAGTCAAGGCTATGGTTTTTCCTGTGGTCATGTATGGATGTGAGAGTTGAACTGTGAAGAAGGCTGAGCACTGAAGAATTGATGCTTTTCAACTGTGGTGTTGGAGAAGACTCTTCAGAGTCCCTTGGACTGCAAGGAGAGCCAACCAGTCCATTCTGAAGGAGATCAGCCCTGGGATTTCTTTGGAAGGACTGATGCTAAAGCTGAAACTCCAGTACTTTGGCCACCTCATGCGAAGAGTTGACTCATTGGAAAAGACTCTGATGCTGGGAGGGATTGGGGGCAAGAGGAGAAGGGGATGACAGAGGATGAGATGGCTGGATGGCATCACTGACTCGATGGACATGAGTCTCAGTGAACTCCAGGAGTTGCTGATGGACAAGGAGGCCTGGCGTGCTGCGATTCATGGGGTCGCAAAGAGTCGGACACGACTAAGCGACTGATCTGATCTGATCTGATAATGTGTGATGTTGAGCATCTTTTCATGTGTTTGTTAGCCATCTGTATGTCTTCTTTGGAGAAATGTCTATTTAGTTCTTTGGCCCATTTTTTGATTGGATTGTTTATTTTTCTGGTCGTTTATTGAGCTGCAGGAGTTGCTTGTATACTTTTGAGATTAGTTGTTTGTTAGTTGCTTCATTTGCTATTATTTTCTCCCATTCTGAGGGCTGTCTTTTCACCTTGCTTATAGTTTCTTTTGTTGTGCAGAAGCTTTTAATTTTAATTAGATCCCATTTGGTTTTTTTTTTGCTTTTATTTCCAATATTCTGGGAGGTGGGTCATAGAGGATCCTGCTGTGATGTATGTCAGAGAGTGTTTTGCCTATGTTCTCCTCCAAGAGTTTTATAGTTTCTGGTCTTATGTTTAGATCTTTAATCCATTTTGAGTTTTTTTTTTTTTATGTGTGTGTGTATGGTGTTAGAAAGTGTTCTAGTTTCATTCTGTTACAAGTAGTTGAGCAGTTTTCCCAGCACCATTTGTTAAAGATATTGTCTTTTCTCCATTGTATATCCTTGCCTCCTTTGTCAAAGATAAGGTATCCATAGGTGCGTGGGTTTATCTTGGGAGGTAGACTTAGGCAATAAATGAAGAAGAGTTTCCTAAACAGCAAGGATGGCCAAGGACACAATAAGCTGTCCTCCCAAGATCATCCCCACAGAGGTCCTAGTTCTTGTCCTGGGACCAGTCAAGGAGAGTTAGCTCCTTCTGATGCCCCATGAGCTGTAGGGAGAAAGGAGGCATAACTATTACACAGTAGTGTGCTGGTAAATGTTTATCTTATAGTTCTAGTTTAGTTATTTTTTGCTGTATAATATTTTATTATATAAATGTATCATAATTTATGTATCCAATTTACTGTGAATGAATATGTACATGGCTTGCAATGTTTGCTTCACAAACTGCCCTGCTATGAACATTCATGGGTTTCTGGTTTAAGGTTTCTCTGGAAAGGATGACAGAGTTGTAGGAGACATACATTTTCCCCTTCAACAGACAGTACTAAACCATTTTCCAGTGGTCCTCATTGTCTACACCTTTGTCCACTTTTAGCCTTGTCAAGTTTTATACTTTTGCCAATCTTATAGGTGTAAACTTGCATCTCATTGTGGTTTTGATTTATATTGATTTCTTTCTAGTGATGTTGAGTGTCTTTGTGTTTATTGGATGTTTATGTTTCCTGTTCCATAAATTGCCTATCCATATCTTTTGTCCATTTCTTTACTGAGAAATTTGTGTTTCTTTTATATTTACTTGGAGAAGTTCTGTATATATTCAGGTTTCCAAACTTGAGTAGCTGTGAGCATTGCAAATCTTTCTTCCAGTTGGTGGGATGTCTTTTAATAAATTGTGACTTCTAATAAACATAATTTCATTAAAAAAACTGAGTCATAAATATGGTAAGTATGAGGATACTCTTATGAATATTAAATAAGCCTCTTCCCATTCAGATTTCTGAAAGAAACAGTACCTATTTTGTGAGTTTGGTTAACTCAAGGGTAGAGAGGGCTGTCAGAGTAGATGAGTGGAAAGACTTCTGTGGAGAGAACTGTGGCCTAAATTTGAGTCTCCTCCACAGCTTTTGGAGGAGGATTGGAGTTGGGAGAAGTAACTTTCTAGTTACTTCACTTTCTCAAGGCTAGTGAAAAATCTTCAAGAGAATCACTCAGACAGAGTTTCAAGCTGTTTCTTGCCGTTAGAAACACTAAAGTCAGATGCTGGATTTATGCCTCAGAAAACGGAAGCAGAGCATATACTAGACTCAAACTTGCTGAGAAAACCTGGAGAGTGAAGCTGGTCTGGCCAGCTGCAAAAGCAGGAACATCTTGAACTTTCAGAGCTGGTCAGGGAGAGGGTAGTTTTTGTAAACTATCTGGAGGGACAAGAAGACCCAGGAGATAGAAGCAGAAGATACTTATCCACTGTCAGTAAGGAAACTGCAAGAGTGTGAGCCAGAAAGAGTCCCCAGAAGAGACCACTCCTGTGCCCATTTCTAGGCCTGAGAGCCAAGTGCAGTCTGCTTAAAACTCTTCCACCAATTGTTCTGGCTCACCCCTCCACCTCTCACCCTGGTGACAAGAGTATGTTTACTGTTGGGAGCCTGTAAGAGGATCCTTCTCTGTTTCATATAATCTATTCACATTCTTGGAAAATGTGGTCTCATCAGTTACTCATTTATTAAATTAAAAAAAAAAAGATTCAAGAAAGTCAGTTGTTTTCAAACTTCATGTTTTACTTAAGAACCAGTGGATTTTAATATCAAATAAATAAAAACTCCCTGGAGAAACTGCTTACCTTTATTGATTGTTGTTATTTTTACTTTCTGCTCCTTAGTGAATCATAATATCTGGTCTCTTGTGCAGACTAGTCAAAAAATCCGATTGTAACATTTTGCATCTAATATGACAATCATTCTTTGTACAGTGAACATGCAGATGCTGTTTTTCAGATGAGTTGGGACAGCCTGATAAGATGACTGAAGTGTTTCAGTTCATCAGTGCAGTGCAGTACAGTACCATTGTAGTCTTTATAGTGTGATGTAAATACAATTTATCAGATCACTAAGAGACTGCAGTTGCATCACCATTGTAGTGAAAGTAGCTGTCATGCACAGATCCAAAAGGATGGTGCTAACTTTAACTGTCCCTGCTAACATCATAGGAGAAGGCGATGACACCCCACTCCAGTACTTTTGCCTGGAAAAATCCCATGGATGGAGGAGCCTGTGGGCGGCAGTCCATGGGGTTGCGAAGAGTCGGACACGACTGAGCAACTTCATTTTCACTTTTCACTTTCATGCATTGGAGAAGGAAATGGCAACCCACTCCAGTGTTCTTGCCTGGAGAATCCCAGGGACGGGGGAGCCTGGTGTGCTGATGTCTATGGGGTTGCACAGAGTCGGACACGACTGAAGTGACTTAGCAGCTTAGCAGCAGCTAACATCATCCCATGGAAAAATTCTGTTTTCCAATAAATGAAAGATTTCATTTAAATTTATTATGTAATGCATATAATATAAATTCTTTAATAACACCATAAATAAAGATTATATTAAGCAATATTAATTTCCTAATTTTTGCCTCTCAAGGGAGATAGATTAGTAGAAAAAAATCAATGGAAGCAACCTAGATGTCCATCAGCAGATGAATGGATAAGAAAGCTGTGGTACATATACACAATGGAGTATTACTCAGCCATTAAAAAGAATACATTTGAATCAGTTCTAATGAGGTGGATGAAACTGGAGCCTATTATACAGAGTGAAGTAAGCCAGAAGGAAAAACATCAATACAGTATACTAACGCATATATATGGAATTTAGAAAGATGGTAACAATAACCCGGTGTACGAGACAGCAAAAGAGACACTGATGTATAGAACAGTCTTATGGACTCTGTGGGAGAGGGAGAGGGTGGGAAGATTTGGGAGAATGGCAATGAAACATGTAAAATATCATGTAGGAAACGAGTTGCCAGTCCAGGTTCGATGCACGATGCTGGATGCTTGGGGCTGGTGCACTGGGACGGCCCAGAGGGATGGTATGGGGAGGGAGGAGGGAGGAGGGTTCGGGATGGGGAACACATGTATACCTGTGGCGGATTCATTTTGATATTTGGCAAAACTAATACAATTATGTAAAGTTTAAAAATAAAATAAAATTAGAAAAAAAAAATCAAAAGCTTTGAAATCTAATGTCTCTACTTAATAGCAGGACCACGTAGGAAACATTATTAACTTTATTGGAATCATGTATCTCATTGACAAAATAAGGACAATAGCATTTGTTTTGTAAGATTTTAAGTATCCTTTTAAGCTTTCAATATTTAAGTGTAAAACAGGTAGATTAATTCTGTATACAAAGAAGTAAAACATTTGATTTGATATCTCTGTGGGAAGAAATTGGTCATGAAGATAGGAGAGATCTATAACAAAAAGTAGTATTTTATGGAATTTATGATTTTATATATTTCCTCAAAATTACCTATTCATAATATGTTATTGTCTGCTTAATTCCTAAAGGAGATTTATCTTTCTGTCTACTAGATTTGAATTTCTTTTATAACAAAATCTTTTTTAATCTTCTATAATACTTAAGATGATAATAAATAGTAGGTACTCAGAGATACTAGAGAATTGATTAATTTTATTTATTTGTGAAGTAAAGTAAATTATTTTTAATTTAGAAAGTAGGACCCACTATTATAGTTGTCTGACACTGTCAAATTGAAAATAGTTAGAGTTGATTAATGCATAGCCACTGTTAATCTTTCAGTATTAGCATAGTAAATATTTGAATAATTAATGTTTGAAGATGCCACATGGACTTCGAACAGTAATTTTATCAATGATTGAAAAGAAAGAATTCTGAAGTAGGAGTTTGAAAACCTGACTCACAGTTCTGGGATAAAGCAAGACTGTATTTGTAAGCCATAGTTCTCTGTAAAATAAACATTGGCAGCACAAACTTCAAAAAGACATTTTAAGAAGTGAAAGTCTAGGGTAGTATCTTGTAAAATGTGAAGCAGCCCCTACTTTGCTATTTAGGGGAATCTAGAATAAATATTCACAAATATTTTCAAATCTTTGAATTAAAGGATCCCCACAGTTGTTGGTAAAAATCAAGGTTCTTGGAGACCAATTCACTCCCCTGCACTCCTATAATATATAAACACCTCTATTTTGGTGCTTACTAGACAGAAATATAATTGCCTGTATTCTGTGCTCTCACCAGACACTGAAGACAGGTGTTTTTTGAGGACAGGTAATTTTTATCAATATTTTTGTTTGTTTTTTAGTCCCCTGGGCTTAGCACAAAATTTTATACATTGTAGGCACTGGAATATTATTTGTTGAATTTATAAATACATTTAAAAAAATAATATAGTTGTGTATTCAATAGCAGAAAGAATGTTAAACTACCATACAATTCTGCTCATTTCACATACTAGCAATGTAATGCTCAAAATCCTTCAAACTAGTCTTTAGCAGTACATGACTGAGAGCTTCCATATGTACAAGCAGAGTTTAGAAAAGGCAGAAGAACAGAGATCAAATTGCCAACATTCGTTGGGTCATACAGAAATGAAGGAAATTCCAGAAAAACATCTACTTGTGCTTCATTTACTATGCTAAAACCTTTGACTGTGTGGATCACAACAAACTGTGGAAAATTCTCAAAGAGACGGAATTACCAGACCACCTTACCTGTTTCCTGAGAAACCTCTATGCAGGTCAAGAAGCAACAGAACTCTACTAGAAACAACAGAGTGGTTCAAAATTGGGAAAGGAGTATGTCAAGTCTTTTATATTGTCACTCTGCTTATTTAACTTCTATGCAGAGTGCATTATGCAAAATGTTGGTCTGGATGAATCACAAGCTGGAATCAAGATTGCTGGGCAAATTATCAACAACCTCAGATATTGAGATGATCCAACTCTAAAAACACTCTAATGGCAGAAAGGGAAGAGAAACTTGAAAGAAGAGAGTGAAAAAGCTGGCTTAAAACTCAGCATTCAAAAAACTAAGATCATGGCATCTGTTCCCATCACTTCATGGCAAACAGATGGGGAAACAGAAAAACAGACAGATTTTCTTTTCTTGGGCTCCAAAATCACTGTGGAAGGTGATTGCATCCATGAAATTAAAACACAATTTCTCCTTGGAAGAAAGCTGTGACATCGCTTTGCTAACAAAGGTCCATATATAGTCAACCTATGGTTTTCCTGGTAGTCATGTTTGGATGTAAGAGTTGGACCATAAAGAAGGCCAAGCACGAAAGGATTGATGCTTTCAAATTATGGTGCTGGAGAATAACTCTTGAGAGTCTCTTGGATTGCAAGGAGATCCAGCCAGTCAATCCTAAAGGAAATTAACCTTGAATCTTCATCGGAAGGAATGATGCTGAAGCTGAAGCTCTAGTAGTTTGGCCATCTGATGTGAAGAGCCAACTCAATGGAAAAGACCTTGGTGCTGAGAAAGATTGAAAGCAAAAGGAGAAGGGGATAACAGAGGAAGGGATGGTTGGATAGCATCATCGACTCAGTGGACTTGAGTTTGGGCAAACTCTGGGAGAGAGTGAAAGACAGGGAAGCCTCATGCACGGCAATCCATGAGGTTGCAAAGAGTCAGACATGACTTAGCAACTGAACAACAACAAACATAGAGTTCATAAAGAGTGTCATGTACTATTTGAAACTTTACAGATATTAATTCATTGAATCCTCTCAGCAATGTTTTGTGTTATTACCCCCAGGTTTCATCTGAGGAAACCAAGTCACACATAGGTTAAGTAATTTGTTTAAGATGACCCTTTTAAAAAAGAATATACTTTCTTCTCAGTTATTTTAATTACTAAATGTAGAACAAGACATTAGACAATCATCCTTTTTCATAATCAGTTCTTTTTATAGATTTTTACAACATAAAAATATAGATGCCATTATAAACCAATAATGCAAAAGATGATTAGCATTTGCAAATCAACAGAATAAATAGAAGAACTTAAGTAACAAAATTCTTCACTGTTGATTATCACAATCAATCAATGCCTCTTAATTTGTGCATGTATTTCTCCTCAAATGAGCCAGGAAGAAAGCTATTTTTTGTAATGCTTCTGTCTTCTTGTTGTCATTTATTTTATTAGCTATTTGTTAACACTATTTTGTTATTTTCTCTTTTTTATTTTTCTTTGGAATATAACTTTTATTAAGTTCATATCAATCAGGTTAAAGTTATATATTTTGTCAAGGAATTAAAGGGCATATATGAATTTAGAGAAATAGTAAAAGATGGGGAAAAAGGGTTATTTCCAACCAACATATTCATTTAAAGTGTCACATGCTTTCACAGATATAATACAGTGCCTTATTGATGAAAGTACATAGACACTTTTAAAAGAATTTAGTTATTGAATGAGTTTTACAGAATTAAGCTTGGTATTTTCTCTATAATTTGAGAGCAAGCATTATGTCATAGTCATGATTCTGTGTGGATCTAAAAGGCATAATGAAAATCTAGAAGGACGATATGTACAAAAATAGATTATGGTATAAGAATGAATTTTAGGGCCTTCTCCGGCAATCTAGTGGTTAAGACTCTGCACTTACAATGCAAGAGGTTCAGGTTCAATCCTTGGTCTGGGAACTACAATCCTACATGCCTTCCAGCAAAAAAAAAAAAAAAAAAGGTTTTTATAACAGTTAATGGTTACAGCAGACTTCTTGTTCTGAAATTTTCATATGAATTTTTACATGAATGATGTAGGTAGATTTATGCCATAGTGGTAACAGAACCCAGCGATCTTTAAACTCTCTTCCATTCTAGGGAACCTGTTCCAGACAAGATTATCTGCACTTGTTATGATTATTATTAAGTCAAAGTATTATATATTTCCTTGATTTTAAAATGTTATATTTAAATTAAAATGATTAGGATATAACATCACCTCATCAATTACAAGATTCTGATTTTTTGTGAACAAAACTAAGGTATAAGAAAAGATTTTTAAAGGGAGATATGTTTTATATTAATTTTCTTTTTTTGCATTTTCTATGTTTCTTTCATGCCAGTTAAAATTTCATTCTAAGGCTGTTTTTTTACCCACCTCCCCATTTTTATCTCCTCTTTAAAATTTAGGATTTGAAGTAAATATTTTGTAACAGTACATAATCTCTTACTCTAATATTCTCAGTTGCTATTTTAATATTTCTGTGTGCTCTATAATTTCAAAAAGTTTGACACAATAAGCAGTAAGAATTTCATATTGGTGAAATTACAATAATTTTCTGTTTTTAAGCATTTTTGACATGTAAAGCCTATTCTACTATGTTTACACCAAGCTATAAACATCAGTATCTTTTGAACTGAAACGTCACATTCCAGGTAAAATTTATTTTTCCCCTCTTGGTAACACATTCCTTCAGGATATTCTTACTTTCTTGTCCCATCCTATCATAAGGCTGATTGACTAAATAATATCAAAGCCTAAATTAAATGTATAAATTCTAAAAGTCAATATTAGACTAAGGAGATTTACAGAATTATATGTTTATACTTTTTTTCTACTAAGAGTATTACTTCTATTACATTATAAATAACTATGAAAATAATGTCATGTTGACCATCCACTCAGAACTGGATTAAGACCTAATCTCTCATTTTTCTATTTTGAAATTCATGCATTTCAAGAGAAAATGCTGTTTTGCTTAAGCAAAACTGAAAATTATTGCATTATATCTAACTTACACACATGCTTTATCATTTAATTGGAATAAGAGACAAATTAGAAAGCATTTTAAAAGTGAATAAAAGTTTACTTTCAGAAAATTGATAATGTCAAAATGTAATGGGAAACAGGTAGCTCATATCAATTTTATGATTTAAATTGAATGTAATTTCTATATATTTCACATGATTAATTACCTGGCAGTTTAAAGTTTTTGCTTGGTAAATGGCTACCATTTAAATTTAAAACTGATTATTTGAGTAAGTTTTATGGTTACAAGATTAATGTGCCATAAAGAAATATTATTTACTTATCTTAGAAAGAAAAAAAGTAACAAGGAATGGCTTGTTAAATCTACTGTACTATTATCCAAATTATTGGTCAAATTTTCTCTCATACCTATAGTTGACCTGGAGGGAAAAATAAATTATTAGAAGCTACTTAAAGCTTCCTGAGAGAAACTGGAAATGATTTATTTCACCCACCACCATGATGAGATTGGGAATATTATAACAGAATATTGCAACATTTTTTGTAGCATTTATCTTCTTAACAACTCTGACAGAGCTTTAGATGTTCTTTGATAACCCAGAGGCCCTGGAAAGTAATCTGGAACTGCTTCACTGCCCCTTACAGAGTGAACTGAGAGCAAAACAGAGGTTAAAAGACAAACCAAGTGCATTGCTCAATGTTTTGAACACACTGCTCTCTAACCAGTCATTTTCAGAAATGTGGTTGAGTTGAAGCATCAATTAATAAAAGTTGGTCTGTGCTGTGCTAGTAAATATAAAGTTTGGTTCAGACTGATTCTCGATTCCGTTAGTAAAACTGTGGATAATTTCCAATGCCAGCGTAAATTACTGAAGTTTCAATAGGGCAGATACTTATGTGTATTTCCTATTAATCGGTACTTTTAGATTATAAATGACAGACCCTCAACTGAAAAAAAAATCTTAAGGACAAAAACAAGACATTGCAGACTCACAGAAATTAAAACATAAATTTCTTCATGTAATTTATTTTATATTTTTCTGCTGTACATGCTTTATTTATCTATGTTCATTTTGTGCCGTAGGAAGATTGCAGTTTTCAAAATAGCTCTTGTATATATTGTGTAAGCTTGATATTCGATTGGCACAAAAGTAACTCATTGTTTCAATTTCAAGGTTCAGAGATGTTGCTGGCTTGTTAGAGTTATAGATATTAAACATCAATCATTCCTCTTGCCCCCAAATAAAAATATCACCAAAAATCTCAAAAGTTTTTTTTCATATTAATATGACCCTGTGATTATATATATATATATATGTGTGTGTGTGTGTGTGTGTGTATGTATATATATGTGTATATAAGGATGATATTTTAAAATCTATAAATATTATTGTGAAATATGTTGCAAATTAGTATTTATACTTGTCATGTATAGCTTTGTTACCTTATTCAAAAAAATTTCAAAACCAACCAATGAGACATGTTACGTTAAACTGAAAGCAGGAATTTAAAAAGCATGAGATTACTTCGAAGCCATGTAAATTGAAAGAATGATAAAAAGTGAAAACTAATTATTCATGTGAAACCAGATAATCATGTTTATGTTAACTAGATCAAAAAAATATAAATAAGTTTAATATCATTTCACTGTCCTTTAAAGCTCATGGAAATCATGAGTAAAAGTTAACTATATATGTGCTGTTTACTAAGCTACTTATGTACTCATCTGTTATTTTCTTAAACAGAACGACTAACAATTTTGTCTTCAACTGTTGCACTTAGATTGTGCCCAGAAAGTGAAAGTGAAAGTGAAAGTGCAGTCGCTCAGTCATGTCCAACTCTTTGCGACCCCATGGACTGTAGCCTACCGGGCTCCTCTGTCTATGGGATTTTCCAGGCAATAGTCCTGGAGTGGATTGCCATTTCCTTTCTCTTCCCAACCCAGGGATTGAACCCGAGTCTCCTGCATTGTAGACAGGCACTTTCTCTAAGGTCTCCTCAACTGAAAAGAAAAAAGCCACCTTAAGTAGATTATAGATGTTCTTTTCTCAGAATTACAATGTACAACAATCATTTTCTCTTTTTGTAAATAATATTTCCTCCCATTACATACTTTTTTTTTTTTAATTTGATGAATGTAGAGAGCCTTTCTTTTATTCACCATTGAATTTGAAGACCTTAGCATAGCACCAGATTCATAGTACGGGCTATAAACATGTTTGGAATAATTGTTGAAACAATGAATATTAATTTAGTGTTATAAGGGTTGTTGTAGAGAGATCAATATGGGTTAGTAGAAAGGTTTCTTGTAATGAGTCATATCTTAACAGTCTTATGTGTTCATAAGAATTTTCTACATAGAAAAAAATTGGAGAAAATCAGGGCTTCAGAGAGAACATGTTCCTTATCTTTGGACCACTTTTTGCAAGGAAATTGACTGTGAGTGGTTAGACTACATGATCATTGTCCGACATTTATAAGTAAAGATAGTCATATATATCTAAAGGTAGTATTAATACAAAAAATATCTAAATGTGAATTAGTAAATATGGAAACCAAAATTTTATGAGAAGGAGTGAAAAAAGATGCTAACTGGCTAAAAACTGAGACAAAGTGAAAACAAATTGTGATACATTACACTTTACAACATTTGGGAAAGGCTTCCCTGGTGGCTCCGCTGGTAAAGAATCTGCCTGCAATGTGGAAGACCTGGGTTTGATCCCTGGGTTGGGAAGATCCCCTGGAGAAGGGAACAGCTATTACCCACTCCAGTATTCTGGCCTGGAGAATTCCATGGACTATACAGTCCATGGGGTTGCAAAGAGTTGAACATAACTGGGGTATAATATTTTTGGGAAGGTATAATATTTTTATCAAAATAGAATAATAGCTCTTAAGATATGACATCCTTCACTTTAACTGTGTATAATTATATTAAGAGGATCATTTAGGCATGAACATACCAATATTTCATTGGTTTTCCTAAAAACCTTTTAAAGTCATTAATTAATGTAAAAATCATCTTTTAATCTCCTTGTTTTATTGATGATAGAGATAGGAATGGGGAGAGAGTGGTAGAGGGAAGATTAATTTTATAAATAGTTCACTTGTGAATATTTTATTGTATGGCAAATTGTACTTCTCTGTACAGGATCATAAATATGGGGACTTGGGTAATAAATACTAGGATAATGAGAATGCTTTGTACTTTATTGAGTTCTGGGATTAATAATTAATGATGTGGGTAGATAATTTTCTGAATCCATGATTAAGCTTTTTCTGATAACTAAGGCCATTCTTCAACTTTTATTTCTCTCAAAGAGGATACTCTCTTGATTCATGTTTTAGAGTATTAGTCTGGGTCATTAACACCAGTGTACTGAGAGAAGATGAGGAGAAAATATTTCCATGTAGAGAAATGAAATATGATTTCAAGAGTTAAAAATTAATCTTATAAGTAAAATTTTTAATTTTAACTTCAATTTAGAACTAGTATGTTATTTTAAGATTTACACATTTTAAGACAGATTTTGGAAATACAAAAGATATTTTGCATTTTGTGGTGTAAAGTTCATTCTTGGGAGTCAACATTCTTAAAATACCGATTGAAATTTTACTAATCTTGAGCAAAGTAAGAGATTAGCAATTTAGACTTTACTTCTAAATTCTTGTCCTGTCTTTTCAAAGTTTGGTGACCTTGAGCAAGCTAAATAATCTCTCTGAATCTCAGAAATTTATATATTTGGAAATTTATACTCAATTTATAGAATCAGTAGAAGACATTTTTAAAAGGCTGCAAAGTATAGAGTACATAATTATGGTCAGTGAACAGTAGCTAGAATTTTTATTGAAGCATATCATCTAAGAGTTAAAATAGAATTCTGTTAATTCTTAAATTTCATTAAATTCCTATTCCTTAAAACTCATGGTCACAACTCTAGCATACTTTCAGAGCAGTTCTTGCTGTAGACAAGAAATGGGTCTCCTGGGTTATATAGTCATTGGTTCAAAACAAAATTCTTTTCCAGCTCTTTGTATGGCTTTGTTGCTGCCTGTATCCCTTGCCTTGGTTTCCCACCCTGATTCTCCTCTTTGGACACCTGATGTCTATAATTTCTCTTCATTCCCATTTAACATTCTTTTTAGATGTTCTCATAATTTCAAGTTCCTGGTCTTAATCTGGTTTCAATATTTATCTGTCTGTAAATTTATTTGTTAAATAATAAAATGATTTGATTCTTCTCTATTACCACAATTCTGGTGCAGTGGTTCCCCAAAGAAGCTGTGTGTCTAAACACAAATGTGGTGTAACACCCCTCCTCCAATTTTAGATATTGGAGTCTTTATTAGGAAGTCACTTAAATTTTTGAGCCCTTGTCATCTCTTATTCAAATGATTACTATCCAGTAACCTAGCCAAAGGTTGTTTTGATTAGGTAATAATGCTTTAAAAATTGTAAGAAGCAATTTAAATGCTTACTATTGCTATAAATTTGACTTGGATGAACATGACTATTGTTATTGGTTAGCTTGGTGCTGATCTCCCAAACTGGTTAGCTTATTGAGACTTGCTACATGTTCCTACTTATTTCAGAAATGGACTTTTATTCACCTACTAGTTAGTTACAGTTTAGCTGCATTGTAACCTACTTTACTTCATCCTTATAGGCAATTGAATGTCTAAAATAAAGATAGCAATGTGTTTCATGCCAGCAAATATATAAATCACTTCCCCAAATAAATAATAAGGTTCATTCAATTTGAGCTAAAGGGTTCCCACTAATTTTTATTTGGGCGTTTAAAAAAGTAAACAGAAAGAACACATAGTTATGATGCCTCAGTGGTGAAGTCTCCACAAATCAATGCAGGAGATGTGGGTTTGAGTCCTGTGTTAGGAAGATCCTCTGGCGAAGGACATGGCCACCTACTCTAGTATTCTTGCCTGGGAAATCCCATGAACAGAGGAGCCTGGCGGGCTACAGTGCATGGGGTCTCGAAAAGATTATGACATAGCTTAGCAAATGATTCTTCTTTGCTTTCTGAAATCAGCTAAAGGGGTTTATCCTTGCTTTGCCTAAGGGTTGGATTAGTTCTGGTTTACATGTCTCCTAATTCTGGCATCAACAGCTACTCAGCTCATGTTCTTGTCATGGTGGAATACTGGAGTACAGAAGGATGACTGGAATCATGCAATGTCTCTTAAAGAATACATCAAAAGCTAGCATTCTGACATGTCTGCCCACATTCCTCTTGGATAAGTTCAAACTCAACTGAATAAGAAAATGTACTCTATTAATAGGAAGGTTATAGTGAGGAAGGAAAGGGAAGGAAAAGGCATAGTATTTGTTGTTCACAAATGGAACAGATACTAACTAACACATATACCTTCCATGAATTTTAATATACATGCTTTCATTGAGCATTAATGTGTATTTGATTGTTAATAGTTTACAAAAGCTAGAATATAAATATTTATAATAATCTAGTTATATTCACGATACTAACAATTTTGATAAAGTTGAAGTTGTGAACATACACATAAATCCTGATACATAATGTAGATTTGAAGTAAAAGCTAGGAAGACTACTGCTTTCATTTTAAATTAATGACTTGGTATGATTCTTCCATCAGCAATTGTATTATATCAGTGTTCAGTTCAGTTCAGTCACTCAGTCGTGTCCGACTCTTTGCGACTCCATGAATCGCAGCACACCGGGTCTCCCTGTCCATCACCAACTCCCGGAGTTCACTCAGACTCACGTCCATCGAGTCAGTGATGCCATCCAGCCATCTCATCCTCTGTCATCCCCTTCTCCTCCTGCCCCCAATCCCTCCCAGGATCAGAGTCTTTTCCAATGAGTCAACTCTTTGCATGAGGTGGCCAAAGTACTGGAGTTTCAGCTTTAGCATCATTCCTTCCAAAGAAATCCCAGGGCTGATCTCCTTCAGAATGGACTGGTTGGATCTCCTTGCAGTCTTAGGGACTCTCAAGAGTCTTCTGCAACACCACAGTTCAAAAGCATCAATTCTTTGGCGCTCAGCCTTCTTCACAGTCCAACTCTCACATCCATACATGACCACAGGAAAAGCCATAGCCTTGACTAGACGGACCTTTGTTGGCAAAGTAATGTCTCTGCTTTTGAATATGCTATCTAGGTTGGACATAACTTTCCTTCCAAGGAGTAAGCGTCTTTTAATTTCATGGCTGCAGTCACCATCTGTAGTGATTTTGGAGCCCAGAAAAATAAAGTCTGACACTGTTTCCACTGTTTCCCCATCTATTTCCCATGAAGTGATGGGACCAGATGCCATGATCTCAGTTTTTTGAATGTTGAGCTTTAAGCCAACTTTTTTACTCTCCTCTTTCACTTTCATCAAGAGGCTTTTTAGTTCCTCTTCACTTTTTGCCATAAGGGTGGTGTCATCTGCATATCTGAGGTTATTGATATTTCTCCTGGCAATTTTGATTCCAGCTTGTGCTTCTTCCAGCCCAGCGTTTCCCATGATGTACTCTGCTATAAGTTAAATAAGGCAGGGTGACAATATACAGCCTTGAGGTACTCCTTTTCCTATTTGGAACTAGTCTGCCCTTATTAGTAAATCTTTTATCAATACATAATTCCTGTATTTCTGAAAATAAAGTTTGCTGTGAAATACACGTTTTAATTTCAGATATTAAGTTGCTCTTACCCTGTGGCTGAATCCATGTCCTGGTTCTACAGAGTTAATCTGATACAGTGTTTTGAGTGCATAATATGTGCAAGGCCGAGGTACTAAATGTATGTCAAATTCCGTAGCAAAAAAGCACCTTCTTCTTACTCATAACGTATGAGGAAATTTATTTCATGTCTCTAAACATGAAATGTTGCCCTCCCTACTGCTTAACTTATCCTATTTACTGCTTATTTAAGTTTCTTTGATTACTTAGCAAAAACCATTGCAAGTGTCAGGAAATCTGGGACATCCAGTTAATAGTGGTTGAATCAAACTCTTTGTTTCCCTTGACAGGCTTATCTTTTATTTTTAAACTTGGCTCTGGATTCATGTTCATATGCAAATTACTCGATAGTCTTGCCTTTTGTTTTGTTCATCCATCTATTTACCTAAGCTTGTGTAATCTTGATAACCAGTGCTAACTGTGCTAAAGTTGTTCTAGTTCTCTAACAAATTAATCAAAATGGTATCAGAATCCCAGCAGCAGAACAATTACTGTCAGATCTTAATGGCAAGGAAACCCATTAATAAAACTGTGATTTTTCATGTCCCACTATACCTTGATGTTTAATGTTACCTTGATGTTAAATGATGTTAATAACTTCAATTTGGAATCAAGATTGCAGGGAGAAATATCAATAACATCAGATACACAGATGGCACCACCCTTAAAGGAACTAATGGACCTCTTGATGAAAGTGAAAGAGAGTAGAAAAGCTGGCTTAAAACTCAGTATTCAGAAAACTAAGATCATGGCATACGGTCCCATCCCTTCATGGCAAATAGAAAGGGAAACAATGGAAACAGTGACAGACTTTATTTTCTTGGGCTCCAAAATCACTGCAGATGGTGACTTCAGCCATGAAATTAAAAGACACTTGCTCCTTGGAAGAAAAGCTGTGACCAACCCAGACAGCATATTAAAAAGCAGAGACATTACTTTGCCGACAGAGGTCCATCTAGTTGAAGCTATCGTTTTTCCATTAGTCATGTATGGATGTGAGAGTTGAACTATAAAGAAAGCTGAGCGCTGAAGAATTGATGCTTTTGAACTGTGGTGTTGGAGAAGACTCTTGAGAATCCCTTAGACTGCAAGGTGATCCAACCAGTCAATCCTAAGGAAATCAGTTTTGAGTATTCATTGAAAGGGCTGATGCTGAAGCTGAAACTCCAATACTTTTGTCACCTGATGCTAAGAACTGAGTTCTTGGAAAAGACCCTGCTGTTGGAACAGATTGAAGGCAGGAGGAGAAGGGGATGCCAAAGGATGAGATGGTTGGATGGCATCACAGACTTGACGGACATGAGTTTGAGCAAGCTCTGGGAGTTGGTGATGGACAGGGGAGCCTGGCGTGCTGCAGTCCATGGGGTTGCAAAGGGTCAGACACGACTGAGATCAACTGAAGTGATACCTTGATATTTAGAAATGCACTCTCTAATAAGAATTTTTAGAGTGTTTTGCTGTGATGGAGCCATCAGTTGTACTTCCTTTGGGGTTCATTCTAAAAGCAGCTAAGGACAGGTTTATTTCATAGAAACCAGAAACCTGGATTGGACAAAATTGTCATTTGTAAGAACCATTAGATTTAAAGCGACAGTGTCACAAAGTCAAAAAGAAAAGAAAAAAACAACAACTGAAAGAAGAGGAATTTAAAAGTGCTGTAAGTATCATTTCTTTCCTATTATTATTATTATTATTATTTTTCCTGTTCCCCTCAATATTTTGGCCATTTTTCAGCTTGTAATAAGAAAAAAAGTTCCTGGTATTTAAAGGCCACATTAATCCCCCTCTCTTTTTTTCATACTAGAAAACGTTTCTATGAACTCATCATGCAGTGGAGATTAATTCAGAATTTCTGATTTCTACTATTATTTTGAAGCCCCAGATAGCTGGTGTGTGTTTAATTGATCCTCGTGTTCTGTAATGTGAACGTATATGTGATTTGTATAATGAGAGAGAAAATAAGAGGTAAAGGAGTTCCTATATTTTGCATATCATTTGTTTTCAATAATGTTGCTGTCATTTTACCTGGATATGGTGTTAGAGCATGGAGAAATGTAGGTTTGAAATAAGAGGAATTAACAAACCAAAAAAGAAAGCAAACAAATAAATTAGTACATAAACTTTTTTTTTAAATAAAATGTGAGGAAATACATTGGAGGATATATGTTATATGACTTGAAAAATCAGAGTAGTCATAGGAAATCTATTGTGGCCCTATGTTGTTTCAGGGTTTTATGACTTTGTAAGTAAAATATGTATAGCGACAATAATTGGGAAACAAAGGAAAATAATATTAAATTCTCCCTAAAGGCAAACAAAAATTAAAATCTTGTCAGTAGTAGAATTTGGCAAATAAGAAGAAAATATATTTCTAGCTATATGATGATGATTTCACTACATGTACAAATATCAAATCATTATGTTATATACCTGAAACTAATATAGTGTTATATGTCAGTTATATCACAATTAAAAAATAGAGCCCATGAATGTATTTTATAACTTTATGAAGGGTTTCTACTTATTTTTTCTATTTTAATAATGAAAATAATTTTTCTTCGTTGTTTTGTTAGTTACACAGCCATGTCCAACTCTGCATCCTCATAGACTGTAGCTCACCAGGCTCCTCTGTCCAGGGAATTTTCTAGACAAGAATACTGGAGTGCGTAGCCATCCCCTTCTCCAGGAGATCTTCCCAACCCAGGGTTCAAACCTGGGTCTCCTGCATAGGGAAATTCTTTACCATCTGAACCACCAGAGAAAGCTTTATACAAAAAGAAATCAAAGGTTAAATATTGAGAAGGAGTTTATTCCTTTGTATCTTTTCTGACCTTCCTAAAGGTTCATTTTTAAATCATTTTATTCTTAATGGTGATGATAAGTGCATTTGATATTCATAGAAATTTCACTCCGAAAAGATTTCATGATTATATAATGTTGGCCAAGCAGCTGGTTATTGCATACTTAAATTTATGGTCTTTAGCATAAAAATCCTGCTGCTACTGCTACTGCTGCTAGTCGCTTCAGTCGTGTCTGACTCTGTGCGACCCCATAGACGGCAGCCAAACAGGCTCCGCCGTCCCTGGGATTCTCCAGGCAAGAACACTGGAGTGGGTTGCCATTTCCTTCTCCAAAGCATGAAAGTGAAAAGTGAAAGTGAAGTCGCTCAGTCATGTCCAACTCTTCGCAACCCCATGGACTGCAGCCCACCAGGCTCCTCTGTCCATGGGATTTTCCAGGCAAGAGTATTGGAGTGGGGTGCCATTGCCTTCTCTGATAAAAATCCTAGATCCTGTTAATTAATGAGATTAATATCTGTTTATATAAAGTGAGACCAGGCTAATCCAGGGATCATAAACACTGTCAAATTTAGAGGGCTATGTTTTATCAGGTAAATTGTGTCCATTGACTTAAGAATAGTTGCTTTTCATTTGTCTTCTCTCTTTGGTTTTTCTTTGCACTGTTGATAACAACCAGTTGCCCTTTTGATATAGTTTAATACTTTCTATGACAGTTGAGCAACTAATCTGTCTGCTCACAATGCGAAAACATCAATGGGAAATATTGCTCTAAATATGAATTTGGAAGATACAGATGTTTCAGAAATATAAGATATATACCTACTTGACATATATTTTTGAGCTTTGGTGTGGTATTGATCAGAAAAATATTGAAAATCTATTTTAAAAAATAGCCTAGCAAATGGAAAAAATACAATTAAGACTATCTTTTTCTAAATGTATCCTTGGCCCTTGTAAGTGGTATATGAGTAGTCTACAGTAGTATTTTTAAGCTATATATTCATGCAAGGTAATACCTCTCTAATTTACCCAAGCTTAATTTTTAAAAAATATTCTCAAGTTAAATAGCTGTATAGAAATAAATTCCAATTTAACAAATTTGTTAACTTTCAGTTGACTGATATAATTAATAATAGTAGCTAATTGAAGAATAATCATGTATTTATCTTACAGCAAATTTCTTAGGTGTGATTAACCAATCTTAGGCGTAGAATCTACCATATATGTTAAGCACAATATTTCATAACATATAAAAGTTTAAAAATATGACATTTTAAAAGCTGAAGATGAATAATTTTAGAGTTTTTAAAAGTATGTTTTCTCTAGCATAGTACTTCACACATCAGAGGAGCTAAATAAATACTTTGTTAAAATTATCTGAATTATTTGATTTTTGGATGTATATAATAGTAGTCCTCATCATTTTTTATCCTTAAACGCTGTACTGCTGCTGCTGCTGCTATGTCACTTCAGTCGTGTCTGACTCTGTGTGACCCCATAGACGGCAGCCCACCAGGCTCCTCCATCTATGGGATTTTCAGGCAAGAGTACTGGAGTGGGGTGCCATTGCCTTCTCCAAACCCTGTACAGTATTAGGTAATGAATTTTTTTTTTAAAGTAAATAATTCTCATCCTAAAATTTTCTTTCTATAGTTTTTCAATTAAAATGTAATTGCCTCTAGGAAATAAAACCTATATATAGCTTTCCAAGTTTATAATTTTATTGCTTTATACAATTGTCTTCCATTGTTCTGTGAATACAATACATTTTAGTATGAGACCTAACACATTTAGAATTATATAAAAATTTTTGTGCTGAAACATTACAGAATATATATTTAAATGCTTGTTCAGTATGAGATTAGTGTTGTGAAAGCAGCAGTGTTTATTCTTTTTTTCCTAACTGTGTTATCCTGGAGCTTTGGATATAATTGGGAAAAAATAACTCATATTGTTTTTGAAAGTAGATTTGTATTTCAAGATTTTCACAGATCTGTTTTCTCAATTCTCAATTTGATATATATTAAAATGATGTATTAATATAGTTTCTCTTTACTATGAGAGGAATTTTTGGTCTTAAAATCATATCTAAATAATATTAGTTCCTGTTAATGCAAATGTACTGCAGTTTATTTTGAAGGAAGCATCTCATAAGTTGATACATTCTTGTAACAGCCATGTTTCTCTGTGTTGATAACTAGAAAAAATGTGAAGATTGTTTTTGAAAGTTTCTGATTTGGTATTGATTTAAAACTGGTTTTTCTGTGTATAAAATTCTACATTATTATGGACCTGCTTATATCATGATATAGAGTGCATTCTAGTTTCAACAAATATATAAGATGCATTCCAAAATTTTTGCAGTGTAGTATGTTCAATCTGGCTTTCCTGGTGCATCTGTGGTAATCAATCTGCCTGCCAGTTCAGGAGAAGCAGGTTTGATCCCTTGGTCGGGAAGATTCCCTGGAGAAGGAAATGACAACCCACCCCAGTATTCTTGCTTGGGAAATTCCATGAACAGAGGGGCTGGCGGGCTACAGTCCATGAGATGTTGTTTAGCGACTAAACAACAACTGTTCTGTGTGCTTAGTTGCTCAGTCTGCAGTCATGGAATTAATAGATGCTTTCTCCTTGGCAGAAAAGCTATGACCAACCTAGACAGCATTTTAAAAAGCAGAGACATTACTTTGCTGACTAAGGTTCATCTAGTCAAAGCTATGGTTTTTCCAGTAGTCATGTATGGATGTGAGAATTGGACCATAAAGAAAGCTGAGTGCCAAAGAATTGATGCTTTTTATCTGTGGTGTTGGAGAAGACTCTTGAGAATCCCTTGGACTGCAAAGAGATCAAACCACTCTATCCTAAAGGCAATCAGTCCTGAATATTCATTGAAAGGACTGATGCTAAAGCTGAAATTCCAATACTTCAGCTATTTGATGCGAAGATGCGAAGAACTGACTCGTTGAAAAAGACCCTGATACTGGTAAAGATTGAAGTCAGGAGGAGAAGGGGACGACAGAGAATGAGATGGTTGGGTGGCATCACTGACTCAATGGACATGAGTTTGAGCAAGATCTGGGAGTTGGTGATGGACAGGGAAGCCTGGCATGCTGCAGTCCATGGGGTTAGAAAGAGTCGGACACAATTGAGCAACTGAACTGAACTGTAGCCCACCAGGCTACTCTGTCCATCAAAATCTACAGGCACGAATACTGGGGTGGATTTCCATTCCCTTTTCCGGGGGAATCTTCCTAACCCAGGGATCGAACCCAGGTCTCTGCATTGGTTGTGGATTCTTTACCATCTTAGTTATCAGGGAAGCCCGAACAACAACCGTGTTCAATTTAAACTATACTGCTGCTGCTGCTAAGTTGCTTCAGTCATGTTGGACTCTGTGCGACCCCATAGACGGCAGCCCACCAGGCTCCCTGGGCCCTGGGATTCTCCAGGCAAGAACACTGGAGTGGGTTGCCATTTCCTTCTCCAATGCATGAAAATGAAAAGTGAAAGTGAAAGTGAAGTTGTTCGGTCATGTCCGACTCTTTGCAACCCCATGGACTGTAGCTTACCAGGCTCTTCCATCCATGGGATTTTCCAGGCAAGAGTACTGGAGTGGGTTGCCATTTCCTTCTCTGTTAAACTATACAGCAATCATCTAATATTGACTAAAATGGTAAATTAAAATGCAATGATGGCAACTGTTGTTTTCTGACTTTTTTTTTTTTTTTTTTGCACTAGGCATAGTTGTAGACATTTTTAAAATCCATCGTATAATTCCCCAGGGGTAGATGCTGTTGTCATGTCAGAGCACGATGAAGTGAAATGTAATTCCCACAAATTATTAAACTTCTCTGAGTCTCAGTTCTTTAAAATGGTGACAAAGAAGTTCGTGCAAATGCTAAACTCTCAAAAATTACTTGTTGAGAAACTCCAATTAGTGCACCTTAGCCTTTCTTAACCTTCTGGGTGGGATAGCTTTCCATCTCTGCTTCCACACCATTTTGATCTTGTCTCTATAGCACCTCTTAAACTTGTCATGTAGTTTCACTTCCCTGTCTCTTTTAGTAACAGAGGGCTGTTTATCCAGCTTTTACCCTCTGTACCTTGCTCAGACCTATCACAAGCAGTTGCTTAGTAAATGTTTGTTTAATTAGTGCCTGAGTACATAAAGCAAATTACTAAACTTTCTAGTCTGCTTTATGAGTCTGTATATTATCTGTACTTAGAAAGATTATTCCTAAAAAGATAGCATCAGCTAAAACAATCCAGTGACCTTCAGAACATGTCGTTTATCAGACTATTATTTTAGTAAGTTGTTTTATGATTATAAGAAAGAAAGTTTAGAAAATATTTTTTCATGTCATAAATAAAATTCCAGTGAAAGAATGTAAGTAAAATTAAAATTACTTTGTGTTTTTTGAGCTTTATTAAGTACCCTTGTACTTGGCTTACATTTCACCCCACATATGTTTATTCATGTAAATTAAATATTTCTCTGTATTTAAATATGAACTTTGAAAAATAACAGTCATTGTAAAATTCCCTATATATTTATCTTCTGTATTTCACTCAAGTTGCCTCTTGTTTTGGACATTGGATATTTTTTTGTAGCTTGTTACCAATGACTTGATTCTAGTCTTAACAGGTAGATGGATTGGTTTGTTGATACTTTCTTTTTCCCATTCTTGTCTCTTGAATGAAATCTTTAAGTAATTATTTTGTGATTTTACTGCCTCTATTTTATGCACAATTTTGACATTTAACAAGGAAAATGGAAGAATTAAATGAAGCATGAAGGAATGTGAATTTGTACATAGAAATAAAATCTAAGTATGAAAGAACACTTTGGTTTTGTTCTTTACACTGATTGCTGTTTGCTAAAATGGTGGTGATTACCTCTTGCCTGTATCCCAAAGCAATAAAAGCATAATGGCTGAGAAGCAAACTGGAAAAAAAATATATATATTGTAAGTTGTACCATTGTTCTTTACCTCATTTTGTCCCTTAAAAATGAAATAAGTAAATAAATAAAAGATATAAATGGAAGAAAAGAGCAAATAATCAAGAATAATAAAGAACTTTATATTGTACAAACATCATTTGAAGAAAAATCTTCATCTATCAAATTTAAAACTGTGATTGTTACTCTCTGAGATTTTTAGTTTGCTGAAATTGATACATATTTCTATTTCCCAAATATAGAAAAGGAAAAAGATAAAAGACATATTTCTATGTATATCTATTACTATCTTTTGCTAGTGGAAGTAGGACTGTTCCCCCGTCTGGACACTTCTGTTCGGAGCCTCTCACTGTGAAAGCCAGAAACTAATGTAAATTAGTAACGTAATTTTCGATGATTAGTTGCGATTACCTTTGCCTCCACAGAAAACCTACTTTTATAATAAAATTTCCATTTTCTGAAACAAACATTTGGCAACTCATTGAGAAAAAAGATAGCAAATTTTATTTAACATAGATATAAGGTAACATTCTTCAGTGTGTGCTGTCCTGTGCTAAATTCGCTTCAGCCATGTCCGACTCTGCGCGACTCTGTGAACTCTAGCCTTCCAGGCTGCTCTGTCCATAGGATTCTCCAAATAAGAATACTGGGGATACAGTACAAGAATTCTCCAGACAAGAATCTTCTCTAAACAGGGATCAAATCCATGTCTCTTATGTCTCCAGCATTGGCACGTGGGTTCTTTACCACTACTGCCACCTGGGAAGCCGAATATTCTCAGAATAAACATAAAAAGAACCCTGAAAATAGTGAAATAAATGTAATAGACAATATAATGGATGTAGATAGAAACAAATTAGGGATTATATAGTAATTAACATGTGAATTCGATTTCATTTTATATTGATGCTTAATAAAATTAATTGATTATTAAATTTTGGACTGGATGGCTAGGAGAAGAATTTTTAGGATTTATGGAAAATTTATTATAGTGGAAAACACTGAAATTGCTTCTCAAGAAAAAGCAATTGTACTAGGAAATGGAAAGGACAAGCCATGGGTAGAATAATGTATCCAGGAATTAACTGAGAATATCTCATAAAGGAGGAATATGATTTGATCTGTCTGTCGAAACTATGTAGTATCTCTGCCTTATAGACCTGTACCTTATGTTATTCAGTAATCTTGTTTATTAAATTAAAGCCATCTGAATTTTTTTTTAATCAGACCTCACACACTGTTTTATTTTTTTGATTCTGGATGAATCTCACTGTGGCATCTTGCTCATATTAGCTTCCTTCCCCTTAAATTTGGAATCATTTGTATTGTTTTCTCTGCATAGAAAAGCTCTGCACTTTCTCTGCAATCATTCCTTGGACCTGCCCTCATTCAAGAAAGGAGTATATGGTAAACATTTCCTTACATTCTCCTATTGAAAATTACCTATTTTAAAGCTTCAATATATTGGTGAAACATCTAGGGGATGTTGACTGGATATTATTGTCAATTAGTTTCACTAAAGTAATAGTGAAGTAATAGATTCACTAAAGTGATAGTGAAGTAATAGTTTCACTAAAGCTGTCAGGGAAGCCCCAAGAATATTGGAATGTGTTGCCATTTCCTTCTCCAGGGCAATTTCTGGACCCAGGCTTCCCTGATAGCTCAGTTGGTAAAGAATCACCTGCAATACAGGAGACCCCAGTTCCATTCCTGGGTCAGGAAGATCCCCTGGAGAAGGGATAGGCTAACAGTTCCAGTATTCTGGGGCTTCCCTTCTGGCTCAGCTGGTAAAGAATCCACCTGCAATGCGGGAGACCTGGGCTCAATCCCTGGGTTGGGAAGATCCCCTGAAGAAGGGAAAGGCTACCCATGCCAGTAATCTGGTCTGGAGAATTTCGTGAACTGTATAGTCCATGGGGTTTCAAAGAGTCGGACATTACTGAGCGACTTTCACTTTCAAAGTAATAGATATAAAGGAGAAAATTTTGTACTTTCATTTGATAGGTAGCTGATTATAATTATAACTAATGTTCTTATACGTTTAAAATGGGCCTCCCCAGTGGCTAAGCAAAAAGAATCTGCCTTCAATGCAGGAGCTGCAGAATATGCAGGTTCAATCCCTGGATTGGAAAGATCCCCTAGAGAAGGGCATGGCAACCCACTCCAGTATTCTTGCCTGGAGAAGCCCATGGAGAGAGGAGCCTGGTGGGCTACCGTCCATGGGGTCACAAAGAGTCAGATATGATTGAGCAACTAGTGCTTTCTAACACTTTGAAAGTTATACATTTTTTCAGTTGCATGTTTGCATATATGTATGTATGTGATTGTATCAGTACATACATGTGTTTGAAAGACATGTAATAATGATTCACTTTTGTAATAGCATGAAACAACTGATTATTTCCTCTAGTATCTAAACAAAAGGCTAGTCTTTACTGTCCTGAGAGATTTAGATATATGAAAGTCAGAGATTGTTCTCTTAATTAATACTATTCCAGGAGAATTTAAGGCTTTACAACACCTAGGTGGAGGAATAGATATCAAATATAACCAGAATAATGCATTATTATATATCCTTACAAAGAACTGTCTGAAGTTTGCCAAGTCATTCACTGGTTATAAGTGAGACATGAGAGCTCTGATGAGTAGAACCAAGGATTTAATTATCGTTTTCCCTAACTGCAACTGTAATCTTTTTTTTTTTTTTAATTGTTATAACTATGTGTAACTTGATTAACCTCAAGTCAAGCACCATCTTTAAACTGGAAGGGTAAACCTTTGATTAAGAACAATTTTAGAGATTAACCTTTTCATCTGTCTCTTCCTGGCTATTGATTTCTTTATGATTGTACAACATTATCACTGTGATTACATCCTGATTGTTTTTCTCATTTATTAGTTCCAGTTCTATCCTAATTTATATCAAAATGCTGGCTGGAGATTTGATGGAGTCAGTTATGGACCATTATTATGGGCACCTGGGTGGGCTAGCCTAACACTGATTATCACACTCAAATATTTAAAACATTTGCTTTGTAGAATTAAGTGTTAATGTTATGACTATTAATGTGTACACTGAATAGGGAAACAGTTTTATCTTAGTAATTTTATTGCCTTCTCAAAAATTATAACTAAATTTTTATGGAGATTAAATCAGTATCTCAGTATCCTAGAGATTAAATCTGTATCTAAAGGCAGTTAATGCCTGCATCTGCAGTAATGTCAGATTTTCATGGCTTATTAATCTCACAGTATGCTAGTATTTAAACATTCCTCCTTTAGATATGCTCATTCACATTGGAACATAATATGTGATGTTGAAGGAGTTTTTAAAGGGCATATGCAGGGAAAAATAAACAAAAGGGAATAGATATGCCCTAGAATACACAGTAATTTATTTCATTACCAATAATATCATACATTTTACAACTTTGTACTTACTCTATCCTCTTAGGTATTTATTGCTATTTAGCCTTCACTGAAATGAGATTGAGATCAATGAAAGCATTAACTGGTTTCTAAATAGTTAAAATATATGAAAGTATTTTGTACTATAGTTTACATTTTAAAATCTATTTATAATAAAAAAAAAAAGCCAGTTCTTCCATTTCTCCCACTGCACATTCTACCTCTGACAACCACCAATCCATTTTCTGTATCTTCTTTTTTTCAGATTGCACATACAAGAGGGAGTAGTATTTGTCTCTTACTGTCTGACTTTGCTTCACTAACATAATGCCTTGGTGGTCCATGCATGTTTTCCCAAATGATGAGATTTCATTCTCTATATTACTTAATGACATTTCATGGTATGTATGTGTATGTATACATGTACCATATTTTATATATGTGTATATATCGCATTTTCTTCCTGATTCATCCACTGATGGACACTTAGGTTGTTTCTATATCTTGGCTCTTTTGAATAATTCTGCAGTGAATATGGGAGTGCATATATCTTTTTAAATTAGTGTTTTTATTTTCTTTGGATAAATGTCCCAAAGTGGAATTGCTGGATTATATGGTAGCTCCATTTTTAATTTTTGAGGAATCTACATATTGTTTTCCATAGTGGCTGCACCAATTTACTTTTTACCAACAGTTCATGCGGGTTCCCTTTTTCTGCATCCTCACCAACATTTGTCATTTCTTGTCTTTTTGATAATAGACATTCTCACAGGGTGAGGTGATACATCATTGTAGTTTTGCATTTCCCTGATGACTAATGATGTTAAGCTTCTTTTCATGTATTTGTTTGCCATCTGTAGGTCTTCTTTGACAAAAAAGTCTATTCAGATTTTCTGCCCATTCTTTAATCAATCTGTTTGTTTGTTTTTGTTACTGAGTTGTATAGTATTATATGTTTTGGATATTAACCTTTTATCAGATATAAAACTTGCAAATACTTTCTTCCAGTCAGTAGATCACCTTTTCATTTTATTACTGGTTTCATTTGTTTTTCAGAAGGTTTTTAGTCTGATGTAATCTATTTATTTTTGCTTTTATTCCTTTGGTTGTCCTCAAAGAAATGAAGAAGGAACAACAAAGAGACTGGGGAGGAGTAGCCAATGAGAGAGAAGTAAAACCAGGACAGTGATATTCTAGAAGTGAAGCAGGAAAGTGTTTCTGGCATGATAGAATATAGGATATCTCAGAGATACTGCAGATTCAGTTCCAGACCACAGTAATAAAGCAAATATTGCAATAGAGGGTACCACACAATTTTTTTTTGATTTCCCAGTACATATAAATGTTATCTTTACACTGTACTGTAGTCTATTGTATGCAATGGTGTTATGCCTTAAAAAAAAATCAAGACACATACCTTAATTAAAGATGCTTTATTACTGATAAATGCTAACCATCATTTACTGTAGTGTATTGTATGCAATGGTGTTATGCCTTAAAAAAATAAATCAAGACACATACCTTAATTAAAGATGCTTTATTACCGATAAATGCTAACCATCATTTACCAAGGGTTGCCACAAACATTTAATTTATAAAAATGCAATATCTGATGAGCACTATAAAGTAAAACACAATAAAATGAGGTCTGTCTGCAGTGAACTCTGTCAAATGTTGCTGAAAGGTGGAGTAAGATAAAGATGGAAGTCATTAGTAACTTTAACAAGAGCAATTTCAGTGATGTGGTGAAGATTGATGTGCTATTAGAATGAGCTCAGAGAGAATGGACCAAGAGGAATTGGAATTTGTGAGTGTAAGAAACTCTTTCAACCTGTTCCTTGTAAAGCAGAATAGAAAAATAGAACGGTAGATTGAGGGAGAATTGGGGTAAATAGATTTTTTTAAGCATGGGAGATTATAGCAGCCTTTTTGGATGCTGCTGCAAGTAATAAAATGAAAAGAGAAAAAGTGATGATATGAGAGAGAGAAAGAAAATAATTAGAGAATTCTTTGAATAGGATAATGGGAAAGGAATCTGTTCACTGATGGAGGAGATGATCTAACATGAAAAAGCCCACAGTTTATCCTTTGGACAAAGAGGAAAGCAAATAAGTGGGAACATATACTAATAGTGTAAATATTTGTGGAAGATTTTTTGTTGTTTGCTTGTTTTATTTTCTCAGTGAAATGGGAAGCAAAATTATCATCTTGAGAGTGAGGATGACCTAGAAAGTATTGAAGGTTAGAAAAGAAAGAAGAAACGAATGCAGTGATCTAGGTTAGGGTCTGCAAATTGAGAATATACAAATTTTCCACTGGGTATGTGGTCACAGAACATTTTTCAGAATTAACTTTCAATATCCTCTAAAAGTCACCTGCCTGACAGAGGAGCTGCTATATAGGCACTTCCTTCTCATCTCTTCTGCTTAAGCCTCTGCTGCTTAACTCCCACACCTTCTGGATTCACTGTGGTGCATTGGCCCTGGGTGACTAAAAACAAAACTTTTAATATTCTCATTTGAGTGTTAAAAATGAATAACTCTAACATCTAAATAGCAATCCCTTTTGCAAATCAAATGGTTTCCAAGTTATTTATTTATTTTTTTAATAAAAATTGAAAAAGGACCTAATCAGTTTAAAAACTGTTAGGTAATTAGTCCAAGTGGCACAGTGGTAAAGAATCCACCTAACTATGCAGGGGACTCAAGAGACACAGGTTGATCTTCCTGGGTCAGGAAGATTCCCCTGGAGTAGGAAATGGCAACTTGCACCAGTATTCTTGCTTGGAAAATTCCATGGGCAGAGGAGCCTGGTAGGCTACCGTCCATTGGATTGCAGAGTCGAACACGACTGAGCACTGAGATAATTTGTAATTGCATTTGTGACATATCATTATGCATTTTTTGGCATTCTTATTAGTTCAATAAGATTCCCTGGTAGCTCAGCTGGTAAAGAATCTACTGCAATGCAGGAGACCCCGGTTTGATTCCTGGGTTGGGAGTATCCCCTGGAGAAGGGATAGGCTACCCACTCTAGTATTCTTGGGCTTTCCTGATGACTCAGATGGTAAAGAATCTGCCTGCAATGTGGGAGACCTGGGTTCAATCCCTGGGTTGGAGAGTTCCCTGGAGGAGGGCACGGCAACCCACTCCAGATATTCTTGCCTAGAGAATCCCCATGGACAGAAGAGCCTGGCAGGATACAGTAGTCCATGGGGTCACAAAGAAGTAAACACAATTGAGCAACTAAGCACAGCACAACACACATCAATAAACTAATAGACATTCCTGTAACAAATCTCTTTCCATTCCCACCTACTTATTTATTCTTATATCTATACCAGAGATAGTGAGGAATAAAAATTATATTGACCTCAGCCTAATTTTCGTAATAATATCAATCCATTGATACACATACAAATCAGAAAAAAGGCAAAACTTAAAAATGCCTGTGATATAGTCCAACAAAATGACACATTTATACTTGATAATTACTAATCGGGCTTCCCAGGTGGCTCGGTGGTAAGGAATCTAACTCCCAAGCAGGAGAAGAGAGTTCAGTTTCTGGATTGGGAAGATTCCCTGGAGAAGGAAATGGCAACCCACTCCAGTGTACTTGCCTGGGAAATCCCATGGACGGAAGAGCCTGGGGGACTCCTGGAGTCACAAAGAGTCAGACATGACATAGTTACTAAAGAACAACAACAGTTACTAATCAAGATTTGTGCTGTATTTATCTATTTTGATTAAGTGTAAATTAATAATTGTAAAAAGTCCATGTAACACAAGTTAACAATTAAATATTAGTAGTCACAAAAATACTTTGTATATATAAAGCATTTTTTGTTTCGGACAAATGACATATATGTATTATGTATCAGAAATTTTAACTGTTATAATAGAAGTATAAAATTTTATCTTAGAAAATGATAGGGATATAGGATTTTTCAAAACTCTTTCAAAAGTGTCATAAGCAAAGTGGTTTGTGGGTATCTAGTGGAGAGTGTATGCACTAGAGAAAGTTGCCAGGCAAAACGAAAAACTCATTTGTGATTAGAGAGGAGGAATGTGAAGGAAGGTCACTCAGCATGGTGTTAGGTGTTTCTTGCATTTTGTTCAGCTGAATAGATGCCAACGTGGAGTAGAAATAGCACTGTATTTTACCAGTGTTGTTTGGGAAAAGGAATCGAGGATGTGTGCAAAAAAATGATTTGGTGATGAACTGTGGTATTTATGCAGGGTAAAAAGACAGGTGAAAAATACTGATAAAGCTGTTTTTATCAGTGGATGGTCACTCTCTGAAGAGAACAAAAATTATTGAAACCTGGGTATTGACAGATAATGAGTGAAATTTGGAAAGTCTAAAATTACATTATTGGGTAAATTGAATTTACTATTAAAAACAAGGTTCAGGTTTAACTGATTATATTATTTTGTCTTTTTCTCCCCACTAGAACTCAAGATTCATTAGAGCAGGGATCCTTTTTTAATCACCTCTCCTCAACCTGCTGCACTTCTAGTGTCTATAATATTACCTAATAGATGTAGGAAAGCTAAACACTAAATCTTTGTTGAATAGGTGAGTGAAAAGTGCATAATGATACCAAAGAATGACTGAGATCTGATGGATGGAAAGATCATCTGATTTTAGTTAATATAAAATTTGTTGAAAGTCCTAAATATTTTGATTACATAGAAAATCACACCAGTGATATAATGAACTCAATGTCTCTGCTGCAGTTATATATAAAATTATTAGAAAGACATCAATGTGTGGACTGTTTGTGATATCAAATTAGTAAAAATGAAATAATTCCTGTCTTTTTTTTCCTGTTTTAGTTTTTTTTTTTTAATTATTTGTTTTGAAGGGTAATTGCTTTACAGAATTTTGCTATTTTCTGCCAAACCTCAACATGAATCAGCCATAGGTATACATATATCCCCTCTCTTTTGAAACTCCCTCCCATCTCCCTCCCATCCCACCCCTGTAGGTTGATACAGAGCCCCTGTTTGAGTTTTCTTAGCCATATAGCAAATTCCCGTTAACTATCTATTGTACACATGGTAATGTAAGTTTCCATGTTACTCTTTCCATACAGCTCACAAACTCCTCCCCTCTCCCCATGTCCATAAGTCTATTCCCTATGTCTATTTCTCCACTGTTGCCCTGTAAATAAATTCTTCAGTACCATTTTTCTAGATTCCATATATATGCATTCAGTTCAGTTCAGTTCAGTTCAGTTGCTCAGTCATGTCCGACTCTTTGCGACACCATGAATCGCAGCATGCCAGGCCTCGCTGTCCATCACCAACTCCCGGAGTTCACTCAAACTTATGTCCATCGAGTCGGTGATGCCATCCAGCCATCTCATCCTCTGTCGTCCCCTTTTCCTCCTGCCCCCAATCCCTCCCAGCATCAGAGTCTTTTCCAATGAGTCAACTCTTCTCATGAGGTGGCCAACGTACTGGAGTTTCAGCTTTAGCATCCTTCCTTCCAAAGAACACCCAGGGCTGATCTCCTTTAGAATGCATTAGAATATGGTATTTATCTTTCTCTTTGACTCACTTCACTCCATATGATAGGTTCTAGGTTCATCAACCTCATCAGAACTGACTCAAATATGTTTCTTTTTATGGCTGAGTAATATTCCATTGTGTATATATACTACAACTTCTTTGTCCATTCATCTGTTGATGGACATCTAGGTTGCTTCCATATTCTAGCTATTGTAAACAGTGCTGTGATGAACGATGGGGTACATGTGTCTCTTTCAATTTTGGTTTCCTCAGGGTATATGCCTAGGAGTGGGATTGCTGGGTCATACGGTGATTTTATTTCTAGTTTTTTAAGAAATCTCCATACCATTTTCCATAGTGGTTGTATTGAAAGGTTGTTGTTGAATCACGCGAATACACCAGGATTCTTGGCCCCCGGAGGAGAAGAATTCAATCCGGGGCCAGAGACGAGGCTTGATCGTTTTGTGTAATAAAGTTTTATTGAAGTATAAAGGAGATAGAGAAAGCTTCTGACATAGGCATCAGAAGGGGGCAGAAAGAGTACCCCTCTGCTAGTCTTTAGCTGGATGTTATATAGTCACTAGCAGTCTGTTAATGAAAGAAAGGAGTGTCTTAAAATTCAGAATGGCACCAGGCCCCTCACCCATAAGATGCATTTTGGGATAATCTTGGCACCAAATGGTTTATCCTGGGCCATAAAATGATTAACTTGAATCTTGAAGAAGGGCAGACCACCATACAAATAGTTTCATTTACATAGATTAGGGGAACAATATCCATACTGGTTTGTCTAGTAGGTTCTGGGCCAAGAGGCAGAACCGACTTGGAGACAGAGTTTGGGGTAAAGGCATAGTACATTAGCATAGCTTAAGACAAACATTTCCATAAGAAAAAGGCATTGGTTATCTCTAGACTCGAGAATAGCTAACTTCAGGTGAAGCCGGGTGTCATTATAGCAACACAATATTTTAAGAGAAACCTCCCTTTAAATTTGTATAGAGAAGGAAAAAATATTGCTAGTTTGTTTCCTCCTGCCGCTTAAGAGAGATAAAAATGTCTGACACCTGCAGGCTATTTCCTCTATTTGGAGACCCCTGGCCTTCCTGCCTGTTACCCTCTCAGTATCAATTTACATTCCCACCAACAGTGCAAGAGTGTTCCCTTTTCTTCATACCCTTTCCAGCATTTATTGTTTGTAGACTTTTTGATGAGGCCCATTCTGACTGGTGTTAGGTGATATCTCATTGTAGTTTTGATTTGCATTTCTCTAATAATGAGCAATGTTGAGCATCTTTTTATGTGTTAGCCATCTGTATGTTTTTTTTGTTGTTTTTTTTTTTTTTTTGGAGAAATGTCTGTTTAGGCCTTTTCCCCACTTTTTGATTGGGTTGTTTGTTTTTCTAGCATTGAGTTGTATGAACTGCTTGTATATTTTGGAAGTTAATCCTTTGTCAGTCGTTTCATTTGCTATTATTTTCTCCTATTCTGAGTGTTTTCTTTTGACCTTGCTTGTAGTTTCCTGTGCTGTGCAAAAGCTTTTAAGTTTAATCAGGTCCCACTTGTTTACTTTTGTTTTTATTTCTGTTACTCTAGGAGCTGGGTCATAGAGGATCTTGCTTTGATTTATGTCATCGAGTGTTCTGCCTATGTTTTCCTCTAAGAGTTTTATACTTTCTCATCTTACATTTAGGTCTTTAGTCCATTTTGAGTTTATCTTTGTGTATGGTGTTAGGAAGTGTTCTAATTTCATTCTTTTACATGTAGCTGTCCAGTTTTCCCAGCACTATTTACTGCAGAGATTGTCTTTGCCCCATTGTATATTCTTGCCTCCTTTGTCAAAAATAAGGTATCCATAGGTACATGTGTTTATTTCTGGGCTATCTTGTCCCATTGGTCTATATTTCTGTTTTTGTGCCAGTACCGTACTGTCTTGATGACTGTAGCTTTGTAGTATGACCTGCAGTCAGGAGGCTTGATTCCTCCAGCTCCATTCTTCTTTCTTAAGACTACTTTGGTTATTCCAGGTCTTTTGTGTTTCCATATGAATTGTGAAATTTTTGTTCTAGTTCTGTGAAAAATGCCATTGGTAATTTGATAGGGATTGCATTGAATCTGTAGATTCTATTTGGTAGTATATTAATTTTCACAATATTGATTCTTCCTACCCAGGAACATGGAATATCTCTCATTCTTTTTATGTCATTTATGATTTCTTTCACTAGTGTCCAATAATTTTCTCTGTACAGTTCTTTCATCTCTTTAGGTAAGTTTATTCCTAGATATTTAATTATTTTTGTTGCAATGGTGAATGAGATTGATTCCTTAATTGCTCTTTCTGATTTTTCATTGTTAGTATATAGAAATGCAAGTGATTTCTGTGTATTGATTTTGTATCCTGCAACTTTGCTAAATTCACTGATTAGCTCTAGTAATTTTCTGATTTAGGGTTTTCTATGTACAGTATCATGTCATCTGCAAACAGTGAGAGTTTTACTTCTTCTTTTCCAATCTGGATTCCTTTTATTTTTTTCTTCTCTGATTGCTGTAGCTAGGACTTCCAGAACTATGTTGAATAATAGTCGCGAAAGTGAACATGTTCCTGATCTTAGGAGGAATGCTTTCAGTTTTTCACCATCGAGAATAATGTTTGCTATAGGCCTATCGTGTATGGCCTTTACTATGTTGAGGTAGGTTCCTTCTATGCCCATTTTTTCAAGAGTTTTAATCATAAGTGTGTGCTGAATTTTGTTAAAGACTTTTTCTGCATCTATTGAGATAATCATATGGCTTTCTTTCAGTTTGTTAAGATGGTGTATCACATTTATTGATTTATGTATATTGAAGAATCCTTGCATCCCTAGAATAAACCCAGCTTGATCATGGTGTTTGAGCTTTTTGATGTATTGATGAATTATGTTTGTTAAAATTTTGTTGAGGATTTTTTTCATCTATGTTCATCAGGGATATTGGCCTGTTGTTTTCTTTTTTGTGTGTTGTCTTTGTCTGGTTTTGGTATCAGGGTGATGGTGGCCTTGTAAAATGAGTTTGGAAGTGTTCCTTTCTCTGCAATTTTTTAAAAGAATTTTAGAAGGATCGGCATTAGCTCCTCTCTAAATGCTTGATAGAATTCTCCTATGAAGCCATCTGGTCCTGGGCTTTTGTTTTTTGGAAGATTTTTGATCACAGCTTCAATTTCAGTGCTTGTAATTGGGTTGATCATAATTTCTATTTCTTCCTGGGTCAGTCTTGGAAGATTGAACTTTTCTAAGAATCGGTCTATTTCTTCCAGGTTATCTATTTTACTGCCATATAGTTGTTCATAATAGTCTCTAATAATCCTTTGTATTTCTGCATTGTCTGTTGTAACCTCTCCTTTTTCATTTCTAATTTTGTTGATTTGATTCTTCTCTTTTTTTCTTGATGAATCTGGCTAAGGGTTTGTCAATTTTGTTTATATTTTCAAAGAACCAGCTTTTCATTTTATTAATCTTTACTATTGTTTCTTTCATTTATTTCTGTTTGGATCTTTATGATTTCTTTCCTCCTACAAATTTTGGGGGTTTTTTGTTCTTATTTTTCCAGTTGTTTTAGGTATAACATTAGGCTGTCTTGTTTCTTGAGGTAGGATTGTATTGCTATAAACTTCCCTCTTAGGACTGCTTTTGCTGCATCCCATAAGTTTTGAGTTGTTGTTTTTTCATTGTTATTTATTTCTAGAAATTGTTTGATTTCCCTTTTGATTTATTCAGTAGCCTGTTGGTTATTTAGAAATGTGTTGTTTAATCTCCATGTGTTTGTGTTTCTTACAGTTTTTTCTTGTAATTGATATCAAGTCTCATAGTGTGGTGGTCAGAGAAGATGCTTGATACAATTTCCATTTTCTTAAATTTACTGAAGTTTGATGTGTAACCCAAGACGTGGTCTATCCTGGATACTGTTCCATATGCACTTGAGAAGAAGGTGTATTCTTCTGCATTTGGATGGAATGTCCTGAAGATGTCAATGAGATCCATCTCATCTAATGTATCATTTAAGACTTGTGTTTCCTTATTAATTTTCTGTTGTGATGATCTGTCCATTGGTGTGAATAGGGTGTTAAAATCGTCTACTATTATTGTGTTACTATCAATTTCTTCTTTTATATCTGTTAGTGTTTGTCTTATGTATTGAGGTGCTCCTATGTTGGGTGCATAGATATTTACAATTGTTATGTCTTCCTCTTGGATTGATCCCTAGATCATTATGTAGTGTAGTTCCTTACCTCTTGTAATCTTCTTTATTTTTAGGTCTACTTTGTCTGATATGGGGATTGCAACTCTAGCTTTCTTTTGCTTCCCATTTTCATGGAATGTATTTTTTCATTCTCTCACTTTCAGTCCATTAGAGTCTTGAGGTCTGAAGTAGGTTTTTTGTAGACAGCATGTATATAGGTCTTGTTTTTGTATCCATTCAGCCATCTGTGTCTTTCGGTTGGAGCATTTAATCCATTTACATTTAAAGTAATTATCAATATATATATGTTCCTGTTGCCATTTTCTAATTGTTCCGGGTTGATTTTGTACGTATTTTTTCTTCTGTTGTATTTCTTGATGATATAAGTCCATTTAACATTTCTTATAAAGCTGGTTTGGTGGTACTGAGTTCTCTTTCCTTTTGCTTGTCTGAAAAGTTTCTTATTTCTCCATCAATTTTGAATGAGATCCTTGCTGGGTACAGTAATCTTGGTTTATATTCTTCCCTTGCAGTACTTTATATATATCCTGCTTTTCTCTTCTGGCCTGCAGAGTTTCTGCTGAAAGATAGCTGTTAAGAGTATGGGGTTTCACTTGTATGTTACTGGTTGCTTCTCCCTTGCTACTTTTAATATTCTTTCTTTGTGTTTAGTCTTTGTTAGTTTGATTCATATGTGTCTTGGCGTGTTTCTCCTTGGATTTATCCTCTATGGAACTCATTGTACCTCTTGGACCTGATTGTTTCCTCTTCCATGTTGGGGAAATTTTCAAGTATAATCCCTTCAAAAATTTTCTCGTATCCTTTCTTTTTCTCTTCTTCTTCTGGGACCTGTATAATTCAAAGGGTTGCATTTATAATTCAAAGTTGATGCATTTGATATGGTCCCAGATTTCTCTGTCTTCAGCTCTTTTCATTCCTTTTACTTTATTCTGCCCTTCAGAAGTTATTTCCACCATTTTATCTTCCATCTCACTGATTTGTTCTTCTGCTTCAGATATTCTGCTATTGATTCCTTCTATAATATTTTTAATTTCAGTAATTGTGTTGTTTCTCTCTGTATGCTTATTCTTTAATCCTTCTGCTGCTGCTAAGTCACTTCAGTGGTGTCCGACTCTGTGCGACCCCATAGACGGCAGCCCACCAGGCTCCCCCGTCCCTGGGGTTCTCCAGGCAAGAACACTGGAGTGGGTTGCCATTGCCTTCTCCAATGCATGAAAGTGAAAAGTGAAAGTGAAGTCGCTCAGTCTTGTCCAACTCTTAGCGACCCCATGGACTGCAGCCCACCAGCCTCCTCCACCCGTGGGATTTTCCAGGCAAAAGTACTGGAGTGGGGTGCCATTGCCTTCTCCTTTAATTCTTCTAGGTCTTTGTTAATTGATTCTTGCATTTTCTCCATTTTGTTTTCAAGGTTTTTGATCATCTTTACTATCATTATTTTAAATTATTTTTCAGGTAATTTTCCTATTTCCTCTTCATTTATTTGGACTTCTGTGTTTCTAGTTTGTTCTTTCATTTGTGCAGTATTTTTCGGCCTTTTCATTTTTTTTTAAAGTTATTGTGTTCGAGGTCTCCTTTTCCCAGGCTTCAAGGAAAGTTGAATTCTTTCCTTGAAGAAGGTTGAATTCTTTCTTCTTTTGGTTTCTTCCCTTATAAGATTGGTCCACTGGTTTGTGTGAACTTCATATAGGTTGAGATTTGTGCTGAGTTTTTGTTTGTTTTTCCTGTGATGGGAAAGGCTGAGTGCAGTGGTACACCTGTCTGCTGGTGATTAGATTTGTGTTTTTGCTTTGTTTGTCGTTTAGATGAGGTGTCCTGCATGGGGTGCTACTGGTGGTTGGGTGATGCAGGGTCTTGTATTCAGTGGTTTCCTTTGTGTGAGTTCTCACTATTTGCTACTCCCTAGGGTTAGTCTCTGATAGTCTAGGGTCTTAGAGTCAGTGCTCCCACTCCAAAGACTCAGGATTTAATCTCTGGTCAGGAATGATGATTCCACAAGTGGTTTGTTATGGCATTAAGGGACAATAAAACAAATACCCAAATACAAGAAACCAAAGATGAACCCCAGACCAATGGTAGTTACAAAATCAGGCAAATAATAATGAAAATAATAGAATATACACATACGCATATATACCCATGAGCAAAGTGAAAACAGTCCAACAAAAATAAAGTACAGTAAATTGATCTGGCAAACAAAGGAAATCAAAAATTATATTTACCAGTTAAGAACAAAATTAATTTAGGTACAAACTGGAAAACAGAACTAAAGCAAGGTGCCAAGTGGGGAATAAAGCAATGAAAACAAAACTAGCAAATATGTTGAGAGGAAAGGAAAGAAAGAAAGAATAGATATGCAAAGTTAAATAGAGGTAGATGAAGAATATTTATATACATTAAAGATTAACTGAAAGGAGGGAAGAACAGTTGGAAAAGCAAAGAAAGGAATAAAGTAGAAAAAATATAATAAGTTAAAAAAATCAAAAATTAAAATTAAAAAAAGAGAAAAGAAAAAAAAAGGGGGGGAAAACTCCACAGAACTACAAAAGCCTAACACAGAGGCAGAGGTTTATGACAACAATAAAAAGTGTGACTGAGGAGAAAGAAAAAAAAAATAAAAAGCTCAAAAGCTTAATTGGATTTCTTAGTGCGAATAAAATCAACAACTACAACAGAGGGGTAAAAAAGGAAAAAAGAAAAAAAAATCCAAAAGAATACAGAACAAGTCAAAAAATAAGAATAATACATGTTTTTCTTGAGTCACTGTTGTCAGAGTCCTTTCCAGCGCTGGGAATTACGGTCCACCTTACCTCCATAGGATGCCCTCCAACACTGTGCTGATCTCTGGACCTGCTGTGGAGGTAGCTCAGATTTTAATCTGGTCCTACTCCTGTGTGTCTTGCTTCCAGTGTCCACAGCTATTGGAGCTAGTGTGTTTTCTTTTGTGGGAGCTCTCAATGGCCTTTTATATATTCCATAGATATAGAATCTGCCTGGTTGATCGTGTGGATTTAATCTGCAGCTTGTACAGCTGATTGAAAGATTTTGCGTCTTCTTCCTTAGCCACACTGCCCCTGGGTTTCAATTGTGGTTTTATTTCCACCTCTGCATGTGGGTCATCCACTGAGCTTTAGCTCCTGAAGCTGCCCTGAAGGGCTTGGGTTTGCTCCCATGAGGGCCAGGTGTGGAGGTGGTGCAGCTGCTTGGGTCGCAGGGGTTCTGGCAGCACCAGGTACTCTGGGGTTGACAGCTAGGGTAGTAGGAAATATAGTGCTCTAGAAGGGTATTGCAACCAGTACTGGCTGAGACGCTCCAGTATTCTTGCCTGGAGAACCCCCTCTCTGAGAGAGAAGCCTGGCAGGCCAGAGTCTACAGGATCGCAAAGAGTCGGACACTACTGAAGCGACCTTGCGCACATAAACACAAGACATTTTTTTTTCCCCCTGTGGCAGCTCGGCCCAGTGAGAGTTGAGCATGAAGGTGGTGCAGCTGCTGCTTTGTGGGGACCCTGGCGGCACCAAGTGTGCAGGGAGACATACTGCCACCACGGCAGGAGTTATGGCCCTGTCAGAGTCTTTTTTCGAGCTTCTTGTAGCTGGTGATCAGAAGGCCTCTGTGGCCAGTCTTTCTCCTTAGCTCCGCCCATTCAGGCACTTAGAGGGATCCCTTGCCTGGGGTCCTTCTCTGTTGTTCCACATGTCAGGCACATAGAGGGGTCCTCCTGACGGGGGTCCTACTCTGTAGATCGGTGCATCAGGCAGTTAAAGGGGGGGTACCCTGGCTGGGGTCCTACTTTGTAGTTTGGACCAAGAGTCACTGAAGGGAGCACCCTGGGTGGGGTCCTACTCTGTGGTTCAGTGCGTCAGGTGTTTGATGGGTCAGCCTCTCTATTGTTGAGCTGCCAATGCTGGCGATGCTGGCTTGTGGGGAGAGAGGCTATGGTGATGGCTCCACCCTCTACACGTGACTCAGCATTATTGCCTTGCTTCCATGGCTGCCCGGCTTTCCTCCACAGGCATTTGACACCTCAGTCTCCTCCCTCACATCCCCTCAATCAGTCTCTCCACAGTCAGTAGCAGCCCTTACCCTGGGGTTGCTCCAGAATCCCTAAACTCCAGCTCCCAGTTGCTGCCCCTTCCAGGATACCTGTGTTCCTGCCCAGCATATGTATGGCTGTGGCAAGGACTGTCTGATTCTCATTCCATTTAGGCTGCCACAGATCAGCTGTTTCACTCTCAGCCTTAAATATTTCTCCTCTGACTCAGACAGTTGCCCTAATGTGGGAATTGGACCCCTGCTTCAGTTCCCTCACCTGCTGAGGGCAGGCCCAGTCCTACTAACACTCCTGTTTTTCCCCCTAGTTCCTTTGTCCTACTGAGTTTTGCATGGTTTTATATATTTTTTCCCACTGATCAAGTACTCCTGTCTGCTCTCAGCTGGTGTTCTGCATGCACTTCTGTGTCTGAAGGTGTATTCCTGATGTATCCGTGGAGCGAGATGTACTCCACTTCCACCTATGCCTCTGCCATCTTGTTCTCCAATTCCTGTCTTTTTATTCAAAGAAAAATTGAAAAAGGTTGTTGTGACAAAGATTAGTACAGGGATAGGAATATACATATTTGAAAAATTGGTTAATGTTAGGGTTTGAGTGAATATATCATATTGAAAATTCTATAATTGATCATGCAATGAGAAGTGCTATGGATATAAATATTATTGAGAAACAATCTGATTTAAAACCAAGTGATAGTTTCAGGGTTTGGGTAATTATTTTGTCAGTTTGAAGTAATTATTTCTTAACCCAAGTAGATAAATATTGTTTGTGAGATTTAGACTGGTGATGAAGCCATATGCAATGATAATTTAATTTGTGTTTACATGTAGATATTAGAGTGGTTACTATGACTGGTAAAAGTAGTACAAATAGTGATGCTAGTATAAGATAGGTGAATAGACTTATTCTTCATATTTGAAGTTAAATTGATGTTTTGTTTCCTAAGACCAATGGGTTATTTTTTTTTAAGTTTGAAAAAAATACGTATTCAAGAACCAAAGAAGTATAGTAGAGAATTTGAATAAATTAGGAAACACAGTCTTCAACAGATGAGGTGTGAGAGGCATGGTAGATGATTGCAAAGTTGTGGGGCAGGTGTTGTGTATTTGATGGCATAAGATTTAAAACTGGGAATGGATATAAGAGATATAATGGAGAATGAACCAAAAATATAGAAATGTGTAGAAGGATACCTATGATGCCTGCATGCCCAGAGAAAATAGGGGGATGGGAGAGAAAGCAGTCATCATTTGAGAAAGTTGTGAGAGAAGTTTTGATTTAGAGAACCAGATTTCAGTTAGAGCTAACAGAGAAGAAAATGTACAAAAGAAGTTAATTTGCTGATAACAGATTGGAATTTCAGAGCAGAGCATAAAAGAATTTTATGAGTTAGATGGCAACTTGGGACTTCTTAAGTAATCGATTCTTCCTAGATATGTGCATGGTAAATCACTTTAGTCATGTTCCACTCTTTGCGACCACATGGACTGTAGCCTGCCAGGATCCTCTGTCTGTGGAATTCTCCAGGCATGAGTACTGGAGTATGTTGCTGTGACCTCCTCCAAGGGATCTTCCCAACCCAGGGACCTGACCTGCATCTCTCCTGTCTTCTGCCTTGACAGACATGTTCTTTACTACTGGCACCACCTGGGAAGCCCCCTTTCTAGTTATAAATTTGATGGGACTAATCTGCTACAGGGGCTTCCCTGGTAGCTCAGCTGGTAAAGAATCCACCTCAAATGCAGGAAACCCCGGGTTGATTCCTGGGTCAGGAAGATCCCCTGAAGAAGCGATAGGCTACCCGCTCCAGTACTCTTGGACTTCCCTGGTGGCTCAGACGGTAAAGAATCTGCCTGCATTGCAGGAGATCTGGGTTCGATCCCTGCTTTGAGAAGATCCCCTGGATAAAGGAAAAGCTACCCACTTCCATATTCTGACCTGGACAGTTACATGGACAGAGGAGCCTGGTGGGCTGTGGTCCATGGGGTCACAAAAAGTCTGACAGGAGTGAGCAACTTTCACTCTTCAATCTGCTACAAGACTGATGGACTAAGATGATACTTCCTAGTGAAAACTTTATATTTTCAATGATTAAAGATCAATTTGTTAAAGGCATGGCTTTTATTTTTGTTTTATTTTAAATGGAATCAATCATATGTCTTATTCAATAGTCGATAGAGGGAGCTAGGAAATAAATTCCTGATACTTCACCTCCTATCCTCCAATCTCCTAACAGGGCTACTCTTTGTTTCCTGCACATTATCAAAGGAAAAGGCATAGGATCCCATTGGTTAGTCCATTCATTTCAGCCTCCAAGGTGGACAGTATAGTGGAAAAGGTGGAGAGAGTGTTTGAAAATTCATTACTTTTTGGAAGCTAAATGATCATACCATGCTTTTAGATCATGTTATAGAATTTGCATTTTACTTTAGACAAAATGGCCTTTGAATTGAGAAGTTTTTGCTTTGAAATGGGAAGCAGATTACTGTTAAAGCTTCTGGGACCATTTTCTGATGTTGGGGTGTGGCACAGATTTTTACATACCAACTGGCAAGTCTTTGACACTGCCTGAGTATCCTGGGATTCAACTCAGTTCTGACATTGTGTACCCAGAGAGAGCATCAGATCCCACAGGTTATGGGCTGGGTTATGCAAGACTCTCACCTCCAGCATTTCAGATGCTTGTCCCAAGTCGAGGTTGTTACCTGTGCTTCTGACCAACATGGTATAGATCAGAGGTTCCAATGACCCCTTCAAATAATTTGTTACAGTGGCTCACAGAACTCAGAGAAACGTTGTACTTACTAAACTACTTATTTATTATAAACGAATATAACTGAAGATCAATCAGATGCTGGTCTGATTGATGTTATGGGGAAAAAGCATGGAGCTTCCATACACTCTGAATGTACCACTCTCCTCAAATCTCCACAGGCTCACCAACCCAGGAAATTCTCCAAACAATCTTTTGGGGTTTTGTGAAGGCTTTATTACATAGGCATCCTTATTAAATCACATGCAATTGTTGATTGGACTCAGTCTCAGTCCTTCCCTGCCCAGATGGGTGAAGGGACAGACAGTTCCAACAGGGTTGCTTCCACTGGGAACCAGCTCCCAACAGTAGGTTGCCTAGGGACTTTCCAAAGTCACTTCATTAGCATAACAAAAACACCTTTCTTGCTCTCACCACTTAGAAAGTTCCAAGGGTTTTAGGAGCTCCATGACGGTAAAAGAGAGGAAGACTAGATGTATATTTCTTATTATAAATCACAGTATCACAGTTGCGATCAGATTTGCATTTGAAAAAAAAAAAAAAAAAAAAACTCTTTCAGCTGCTAAAGTGGCCTTTTAGAGGATTGCAGATGAGAGAATGTAGGGAGGCAGAGATGGGAGATTTGAGGGGCAAGAGCAGAATGGGGATGAATGAAACAAATCCATGTTTGGTGGCTCTGATTAGCGTGGTTGCAATCTTTTTTGAAAGTATAATTAACAGGACTTGGTAATAGTACGGATGGATCGTTTGAACTAAAATGTCACAGTGACTCTCCTCTATTGTGTATTGGACTGGTGTAACTGGGTAGCTGCTGGTACCGTGAACTGCAGTAGGAAAAATTATTTTATCAATAGAATGTTTTAAGGATAGTAACCAAAATTTCAGTTTTAGACATGAGATATTTGAACAGAACTGTCACAAGTTGACTATACAAGTTTAAAGCAATATGGCCAAAAAGTATAGATCTGGGAGCCCTCTACATATAAACTTAAAGCTATGATTTAGGAAATGAATGTGTTGAGTGACCAAGCACTGGAAAGAGAACTAAGTCCTGTAAAACTTGGATGTTTAGAGGAGGCATATTAGATGTTAGAGAGGGAGCCAGCAAATTAATCCATATTTTAGCAGTAAGCTAACACTTTTATGGAAGTTATATAATAATTTTATGAAACAGGTATATTATGAATGAGAATCTGAGAATCAGATTAATTGACTTGAGTATAAGATAGCTTTAGTTTTTGCCTCACTCCCAAACTAATGCATTTTCCATGGCACCAAAGAGTCTATCATAAATGATAAATGCTTGTTAAAGTGAAGTCAACATTTTCTTTACAACAGGGGTAAACTTAAGGAAAAATATGAATGAGAGAAGGAGTTTTAAGCACGTCTTAATTGATATATCATCTTATGATATATAAACTAAATTAAGTGACTGTCTTATTTTCCCTCATGATATGGTTTTCCATCTTTGAAATGGGATTAAGTCATGCAACTAAAACACATTTTAAGATAGATTTTTCCAGGGAATTGCTACAACCTTGGTTTTGCTATCTAATGGGTTCAGTTCAGTTCAGCACTCAGTCGTGTCCGACTCTTCGCGACCCCATGAATCGCAACACACCAGGCCTCCCTGTCCATCACCAGCTCCCGGAGTTCACCCAGACTCACGTCCATTGAGTCAGTGATGCCATCCAGCCATCTCATCCTCTGTCATCCCCTTCTCCTCCTGCCCCCAATCCCTCCCAGCATCAGAGTCTTTTCCAATGAGTCAACTCTTCGCATGAGATGGCCAAAGTACTGGAGTTTCAGCTTCAGCATCATTCCCTCCAAAGAAATCCCAGGGCTAATCTCCTTCAGAATGGACTGGTTGGCTCTTCTTGCAGTCCAAGGGACTCTCAAGAGTCTTCTCCAACACCACTGTTCAAAAGCATCAATTCTTTGGCACTCAGCTTTCTTCACAGTCCAACTCTCACATCCATACATGACCACAGGAAAAACCCTAGCCTTGACTAGACGGACCTTTGTTGGCAAAGTATGCTTTTCAATATGCTATTTAGGTTGGACATAACTTTCCTTCCAAGGAGTAAGCGTCTTTTAATTTCATGGCTGCAGTCACCATCTGCAGTGATTTTGGAGCCCCAAAAAAGTAAAGTCTGACACTGTTTCCAGTGTTTCCCCATCTATTTCCCATGAAGCGATGGGACCAGATGCCATGATCTTCGTTTTCTGAATGTTGAGCTTTAAGCCAACTTTTTCACTCTCCACTTTCACTTTCATCAAGAGGCTTTTGAGTTCCTCTTCACTTTCTGCCATAAGGGTGGTGTCATCTGCACATCTGAGGTTATTGATATTTCTCCCTGCAATCTTGATTCCAGCTTGTGTTTCTTCCAGTCCAGCATTTCTCATGATGTACTCTGCATATAAGTTAAACAAGCAGGGTGATAATATACAGCCTTGACGTACTCCTTTTCCTATTTGGAACCAGTCTGTTGTTCCGTGTCCAGTTCTAACTGTTGCTCCTGACCTGCATACAGATTTCTCTAATGGGTAGAAAATTAATTTATTTCCCAAGCTATATTTATGAAGATTTTTTATTTCAACAACTCATTTCTAATAACTGAGCATGTAATTTGTTAATAGAAACTAGACAATAGGTGTTTGAAATGTACAGTTGGAAACAAGCCTTGACATTTAAATCTCATCACATAAAAATATGAAGCCTATTATTTTCTATTATGATATTAACAATAGAGCTTTAAACACCTTTAGTTATGACTGCAGTTTCATAATCAGTCCATTAACCACAAGATAACTGTCATGAACTCAAATAAGTGTCCATAATAATCAGTAAGTACTTCCATTGAGACATCCATATATACTTGGGAGGAGGAAGTACCTTTCAATTTGTAATAACACAGTGACTGCAATAAGTTCTGAGTAGAAAATATTGATGAACACATGGCTTTGTCTTGATTTGAGTTGTTAGGTTAGAAACTATCTTCTTAAAATTTATTTTGTTGAATTACAGTTAATTTACAGTGATATCTTAATTTCTACTATACAGCAAAGTGATTTAGTTATACATATATATATATATATACACATTCTTTTTCATATTCTTTTCCATTATGATATATCATAGGATATGTAATGTAGTTCCCTATGGTATATAGTAGGAACTTGTTGTTTATCCATTCTGTATATCACAGTTGGCGTTTGCTAATCACCATCTCCCACTCCATTGCTCCCTTCATTCTCCTCCCTCTTTAAACCACAGTCTGTTCTCTCTCTGTTCATTTGTGTCATATTTTAGATTCCACATGTAAGTGGTATCATATGGTATTTGTCTCTTTCTGACTTAATGCATTTAGTAGGATAATCTCTAAGTCCATCCATGTTGCTGAAAATGGCATTATTTCTTCTTTATATGGCAGAGTAGTATTCTATTGGATATGTGTACCACATCTTTATCAATTCATTTATTGATGGATATTTAGGTTGTTCTGTGTCTTGGCTATTGTTAATAGTGATACAGTGAACATTGGGCTGCATGTATGTTTTCAAATAATGGTTTTCTCTGGGTATATGCCCAAGAGTGGGATTGTAGTATCATATGGCACCTCCATTTTCATTTTGTTGTGTAATCTCCATACTGTTCTCCATAGTGGCTGCTACCAATTTACGTTCCCACCAACACTGTAAGAGGTTTCCTTTTTCTCCATCCCTCTCTAGCATTTGCTATTTGTATACTTTTTAATGATGGCCATTCTGATGGGGAAACAACATCTTAAACTTTTAATAGTTGGCAGCATTCCTAGATATTGTATTTTTGCTATGTAAAAATAATTTGTATATTTTAATGTTAAATTTTCATTGTAAACTTATAGAGGCTAGAATTTTATATAGGACATATAAATAGAATGCATTTCTATTTGCCATTATATGATATTAGGTCAAATATATTCTACATAGCAGACAATATTTGAGCTACAACTGAGAAAATTTGTTTCCACTGAATACCGCATCTTTTTACCTAATGAAAGTTGTTGATAAAATTATTTTTTTTTAAAATATTTGCTTGGAGGCATGGATTGACTTTATATTTTAAATTTGTGGAGAAGGCATTTTTAAGTTTATAGTAATTTTTTTCTAGGATTAAAGTTATACGTTAAAGACAGTTTCCACAGTCTTTTTTTTTAACCATCTTTATTCATTCATTCTACCTTCTATGTGCCAGCCAGTCTTCTAGCTCTTGATAATATAGCTTTGAAAAGAAAACAGACAAACTGTTCATTTTCATGAAGTTTGTTGCAAATCAAGGATGATAAAGAAGTAAATAAGTACATTTTAAAGTCACTTGATTGTTCTAATGTAATTATAAAACTTATTCAGGAAAAAGTATAAGATGATATAGTTCATTAAGTTGTTAAACAGTCTGATAATTTAGAATTTGGAAATTGATCATGTTGACACAATTTGAAACTTGATATGTATAATGTATAACCTGCAAAACAATTATTACAGGAGGAAGAGTACAGTGAGATGTTTCTAAAGTGGTGTCAACTAATTAATGAGATACTTTTAAAGGGAAGTTAATACATTATAGCCTGAAATATATTAATATAATGAATTGCAAATTTCTTAGTTCTAAATAAAGATTGATTATACCAAATAACATGGAGAAAAATAATCTTAACTTCTCTAAGTGGTAATTATGATGCTTAGTGTTACTTGTTTTGGTTTTGCCTGAATCATATTTAAAATAATGGTTTTGATAGTTAGATGCTGTTGACAGTACTTTTACCAAACCGAAGCCAAACCATAGCAGATGTTGAGGACTTATAATTCTTAGACTAATGTGTTGGGGCAAAAGATAATTCACATTTCATTAATATTTAGTTATCTCAGAACATTTCTGTTCTACCAGTGATAGATCCAGGAAAAATTAAAATCATCTTAAGTCTTATACTGTTTAAAAAGTAGATTTTCTTTGAAGTGAAAATTAAATACTGATTTATTTTAAAATGTGGGGTTACAGTGGTTGTGCCATGAGGGTAATATAACCTCTCGGATATGAATTTGTGTACTAGCACTTGTTAGCCATGTAAGTATACTGAAGCTGCATTTTTCTCTTATGAAAGATGAGATATTAATATTGCTTATGTCTTAAATTATGTGGAAAAAGGTATCATTTTTCATATGGAAGTTATATAAATGAATTAGTTTCAGAATATATATTATTTAAGTAGCATGGTATCCCATTCCAGTTCATTTTAGTTCGCTGATTCCTAGAATGTTGAAGTTCATTCTTGCCATCTCCTGTTTGACCACTTCCAATATGCCTTGATTCATGGACATGACATTCCAGGTTCCTATGCAATATTGCTCTTTATAGCACCAGATGTTGTTTCTATCACCAGTCACATCCACAACTGGGTATTGTTTTTGCTTTTCTCCATCCCTTCTTTCTTTCTGGAGTTAATTCTCCACTGATCTCCAGTAGCATATTGGGCACCTACCGACCTGGGGAGTTCCGCATTCAGTATCCTATCATTTTGCCTTTTCATACTGTTCATGGGGTTCTCAAGGCAAGAATACCGAAGTGCCATTCCCTTCTCCAGTGGACCATATTCTGTCAGACCTCTCCACCATGACCCGTCTGTCTTGGGTGGCCCCACACGGCATGGCTTAGTTTCTTTGAGTTAGACAAGGCTGTGGTCCATGTGATCAGATTGGCTAGTTGTCTGTGACTGTGGTTTCAGTGTGTCTGCCCTCTGATGCCCTCTCTCAGTGCCTACCATTTCACTTGGGTTTCTCTTACCTTGAGAAACCTGTATGCAGGTCGGGAAGCAACAGTTAGAACTGGACATGGATCAACAGACTGGTTCCAAATAGGAAAAGGAGCATGCCAAGGCTGTATATTGTCACCCTGCTTATTTAACTTATATGCAGAGTACATCATGAGAAATGCTGGGCTGGAAGAAACACAAGCTGGAATCAAGAGTGCTGAGATAAACATCAATAACCTCAGATATGCAGATGACACCACCCTTATGGCAGAAAGTGAAGAGGAACTCAAAAGCCTCTTGATGAAAGTGAAAGAGGAGAGTGAAAAAGTTGGCTTAAAGCTCAACACTTAGAAAACTAAGATCATGGCATCTGGTCCCATCACTTCATGGGAAGTAGATGGGGAAACAGTGGAAACAGTGTCAGACTTTATTTTTGGGGGCTCCAAGATCACTGCAGATGGTGACTGCAGCCATGAAATTAAAAGACGCTTACTCCTTGGAAGGAAAGTTATGATCAACCTAGATAGCATATTCAAAAGCAGAGATATTACTTTGCCAACAAAGGTCCGTCTAGTCAAGGCTAGGGTTTTTCCAATGGTCATGTATGGATGTGAGATTTGAACTGTGAGGAAAACTGAGTGCTGAAGAATTGATGCTTGTGAACTGTGGTGTTGGAGAAGACTCTTGAGAGTCCCTTGGACTGCAAGGAGATCCAACCAGTCCATTCTAAAGGAGATCAGTCCTGGGTGTTCTTTGGAAGGACTGATGTGAAAGCTGAAACTCCAGTACTTTGGCCCTCTCATGCGAAGAGTTGACTCATTGGAAAAGACCCTGATGCTGGGAGGGATTGGGGGCAGGAGGAGAAGGGGACGACAGAGGATGAGATGGCTGGATGGAATCACCTACTTGATGGACATGAGTTGAGTGAACTCCGTGAGTTGGTGATGGACAAGGAGGCCTGGTGTGCTGTGATTCATGGGGTTGCAAAGAGTTGGACACAGCTGAGTGACTGAACTGAACTGAACTGATCATGGTATCCTCTGTCATCTAAAAGGGCTTATGAAATTTAATGTCATCAGAGTCTTAGTGAGTTGCTTCTCAGTTGGTTTTCCTGATACTTTGATTAAGCATTTAAGTTCAAGCTCCTTGTTCACTTCTTTCCTAAACTCCAAGGTCCTTCAAGATTATGTCTTGTTTATGGTGGAAGTTCCAAAATTAAGTATATTTCCTCTTACATATGAATGAATAAACAAGAAATTTACCAGATTAACAGCATACTATTATAAAAAGATTTTTCTCTTAATGATGGGTCAAACATATCATTATCTTTAATGGAGGGTACTGTTATACTACATCTTAAAAGAACACTTGGGTGTAAAGAAAATAAGAAATAAATGGTCTAGAGGTCTATTTATTAAAATAGGTGAGTAAAAATATATAGTTAAGCTTTTAGCTACTGGTGGGAGGAGAAATATGAAACTTTTAAACTCTTTCGCATAATTACATATAATCATTGACATCATTAAATACATCTGAAAAGCAGTCTAGAAATAAATTATTTTCAGTTAATAGATTTTACCCAGATTAAAATGTTCAGTTTACTCTCTGATTCTCTTTGCTTTTAGCAGAAGAGAATTGTTTTATTCCCTATAGTTCACAATCTATTTACCCAGATAAAATATTCAATTTACTCTCTGATTCTCTTTGCTTTTAGCAGAAGAGAATTGTTTTATTCCCTTATAGTTCACAATCTACTACTGTCAATATCTAATATACTGATACTGATTATACAGACAGACTTCAAAATCTTCCTTAATAAAAAAAAAAAGCAAAGAGTGACAAAAGGACTGACTGTGAGGAGTATAGTTATGATAATACTTGTATTTTCTAGTAAAAGCCTTGTAAATCATTAAGCACTAAGAGTTTACAAGAAGAAGCATAGTGAAGTATAAGAAGCATAGTGAAAAAGGGTGTTTGGCAAAATTCATGTGGTGGAAGAGTACTTATTTACCTTAATTTTCACCCTGGTTGTTGACCACCTACAAACTTTTGCTGACAAGAAAAGGATAAGCCCTCTGAAACATAACTGTCTGCTAGCAAGCACAATGTATGAATGGCTTATTGCAGCAAGGGAAATGAAATGGTGAGTATAAAATTAAATTGTGGTCATGAAAAGCAAGTAGATGGAAACCCTTTCCTCTCTGCAGGTTAGAGATAGAAGCACTGCGGGACCCTTTTTTTTTTTTTTGACTGAGCAATCTTTTCTTTCTTTGAATATAGTGAAAAAAAGAAACCCATTGACTAATTTTCTTGATGTTCTCTTTTGTAAGCACTATTTGTCTTTTCACAGATGAGTTTTGGGCCTTTCTGTAACAGGACTCATTAATTTAAACCTAAGAGAATCTTGGCCAAGATACCATTTGAAATGGAAATTACTTCCTACTTCTTAAACATTTCTCCTATTCAGAATGTCAGGCCATGCTGATTGGTTATTCCTTTTCAGTCTTTTTCATTGACCCATTTCCCCATTTTATACCTTAAATGTTAATTGTCTATTTTTTTTGTCTTTTCTCTAAACACATCTTTGTCTGCTCTCTAAACACTCATCTGAATTGTCTAATAAATTATTTTGGTTTAAGTGCTCTCTAGAGAAAACTCCAGAGAAGGCAATGGCACCCCACTCCAGTACTCTTGCCTGGAGAATCTCATGGGTGGAGGAGCCTGGTAGGCTGCAGTCCATGGGGTCGCAAAGAGTCAGACATTACTGAGCGACTTCACGTTCACTTTTCACTTTCACACATTGGAGAAGGAAATGGCAATCTACTCTAGTGTTCTTGCCTGGAGAATCCTAGGGATGGTGGAGCCTGGTGGGCTGTCGTCTATGGGGTCTCACAGAGTCAGACGCGACTGAAGTGACTTAGCAGCAGCAGCAGAGAAAACTCAAAATCTGATTCCTTTTCTGTCATTGAGCTTCAGAGTCTTATTTCCAATTTCGTACACGTTCCACCCTGAATTGGTTTCTACTCACTTCCATACTGCTCCACTTGCTCCTATTTTCCCAACTGTATTAATGTCATCATCATATCAGTCCCCCAAGCTAAAAAGACTCAGTGTAATACAGATATCTATCTTAACTCTGGCACCTTAGCCTATAAATCACCAAGTCATGTAGGTTCTAGAATATAATTTCTCTTCTAATCAGAGCTTTCATATGCCACAGCTTTTGGTCATATATTCACTTCCCTCACATATTGTAGCACAGTCCCATAGTCAGATTCCCTGATGCTTTCATCTGCCAGTACAGATGATGAATTTTATATCAGGTATCTTCTAAAACGCTGTTCTTCTGATAAACTGTCTCTATATGGCTCTGCTAACCAGTCTTAAGTCTAAATATAAACCCCACTGAACTTCTCAGACTAAACCTGAACTTTCTCAAGGCCTCATCGGTGACCATTCCTTACCAGCGACACCATTTCCTATGTTCCTTTATAGTCATTTTTCTGTTTTCTGAGCCTACCCCTTTCAGGGTCTTTGCCTATGCTTTTCTTTATGTATGAAATGCTCTTTGGGACTTCCCTGGTGGTCATTGATTAATACTCCACATTCCCAATGCAGGGAGAACAGGTTCATTCCCTGATGGGAAAAATATGTCCATCTGGGCATGGCCAAAAGAAAAAGAAATGCTTTTACTTCTTTAAATACCTGCTAAGGTACTATACATTCTTCAAGTTCCAACATAAATTTCACATCTTCTGTGAAGACTTTCCTCATATTGCTCTTGTCTTTTATGCTCTATTACAGAGTGTAACACATATAATTTGTGTTTGTAAATTTTCTCTGATAAGAAAATAGTGATTAGGAGAACTGGAAAAAAAAGAAAACATTCTTCTGATGATAGGAATAATATTTTTATATTCCCTATACATATAATATTGCCTGGAGTAACAGGCAAATTTGGCCTTGGAGTACAGAATGAAGCAGGGCAAAGGCTAATAGAGTTTTGCCAAGAGAACGCACTGATCATAGCAAACACCCTCTTCCGACAACACAAGAGAAGACTCTATACTTGGACATCACCAGATGGTCAGCATCAAAATCAGATTGATTATATTATTTGTAGCCAAAGATGGAGAAGCTGTATACAGTCAGCAAAAACAAGACTGGGAGCTGAATATGGCTCAGATCATGAACTCCTTATTGCCAAATTCAGACTTAAATTGAAGAAAGTAGGGAAAACTACTAGACCATTCAGGTATGACCTAAATCAAATCCCTTAACGGTTATATAGTGGAAGTGAGAAATGGATTTAAGGGACTAGATCTGATAGACAGAGTGCCTGATGTCCTATGGACAGAGGTTTGTGACACTGTACAGGAGACAGGGATCAAGACCATCCCCAAGAAAAATAAATGCCAAAAAGCAAAATGGCTATCTGAGGAGGCCTTACAAAAGCTGTGAAAAGAAGAGAAGTGAAAAGTAAAGGAGAGAAGGAAAGATATACCCATTTGAATGCAGAGTTCCAAAGAATAGCAAGGAGAGGTAAGAAAGGCTTTCTCAGTGATCAGTGCAAAGAAATAGGGGAAAACAACAGAATGGGAAAGACTAGAGATCTCTTCAAAAAAACTGGAGATACCAAGGGAACATTTCATGCAAAGAAGGGCTCAATAAAGGATAGAAATGGTATGGACCTAACAGAAGCAGAAGATATTAAGAAGAGGTAGCAAGAATACACAGAAGAACTGTACAAAAAAGATCTTCATGACCCAGATAATCACAATGGTGTGATCACTCACCTAGAGCCAGACATGTTGGAATGTGAATTCAAGTGGGCCTTAGGAAGCATCACTATGATCAAAGCTAGTGGAGGTGATGGAATTCCAGTTGAGCTATTTCAAATCCTGAAAGATGATGCTGTGAAAGTGCTGCACTCAATATGCCAGCAAGTTTCGAAAACTCAGCAGTGGCCATAGGACTGGAAAAGGTCAGTTTTCATTCCAATCCCAAAGAAAGGCAATGCCAAAGAATGCTCAAACTACAGCACAATTACACTCATCTCACACGGTAGTAAAGTAATGCTTAAAATTCTCCAAGCCAGGCATCAGCATTACGTGAACCGTGAACTTCCAGCTGTTCAGACTGGTTTTAGAAAAGGCAGAGGAACCAGAGATCAAATTGCCAACATTTGCTGGATCATGGAAAAAGCAAGAGAGTTCCAAAAAAATATCTATCTCTGCTTTATTGACTATGCCAAAGTCTTTGACTGTGTGCATCACAATAAACTGTGGAAAATTCTGAAAGAGATGGGAATACCAGTCCACCTGACCTGCCTTTTGAGAAAACTGTATGCAGCTCAGGAAGCAATAGTTAGAACTGGACATGAAACCACAGACTGGTTCCAAATAGGAAAAGGAGTACGTCAAGGCTGTATATTGTCACCCTGCTTATTTAACTTATATGCAGAGTACATCATGAGAAACGCTGGGCTGGAAGAAGCACAGGGTAGGAATCAAGATTACTGGGAGAAATATCAATAACCTCAGATATGCACATGACACCACCCTTATGGCAGAAAATTAAGAAGAACTAAAGAGCCTCTTGATGAAAGTGAAGAAGAGAGTGAAAAATTTGGCTTAAAGCTCAACATTCAAAAAGCTAAGCTCATGGCATCTGGCCCCATCACTTCATGGGAAATAGATAGGGAAACAGTGGAAACAGTGTCAGAGTTTGTTTTTTGGGGCTCCAAAATCACTGCGGATGGTGATTGCAGCCATGAAATTAAAAGATGCTTACTCCTTGGAAGGAAAGTTATGACCAACCTATACAGCATATTAAAAAGCAGAGACATTACTTTGTCAACAAAGGTCCGTCTAGTCAAGGGTATGGTTTTTCCAGTGATCATGTATGGATGTGAGAGTTGGACTATAAAGAAAGCTGAGCACCGAAGAATTGATGCTTTTGAACTGTGGTGTTGGAGAAGAATGTTGAGGGTCCCTTGGACTGCAAGGAGATCCAACCAGTTCATCCTAAGGGAACTCAGTCCTCAGTATTCATTGAACAGACTGATGTTGAAGCTGAAACTCCAGCATTTTTGGCCACCTGATGTGAAGAGTCGACTCATTTGAAAAGACCCTAATGCTGGGAAGATTGAAGGCAGGAGAAGGGGATGACAAAAGATGAGATGGTTCAGTGGCATCACTGACTCAATGTATATGAGTTTGAGCAAGCCCTGGGAGTTGGTGATGGACAGGGAAGTCTGGCATCCTGCAGTCCTTGAGGTCACTAAGAGTCGGAAATGCCTGAAATGTACTTAACTGATTCATAATATAATGCCAGTTTCAAGGTAGGCATCACTTGAATACAAATTGAAGGATTGTGTTCTCTGTAGTGCCTTAAAATATGTCTCTCAGTTGCAGTGGTTTACCACCTCTGTGATATTGGCTGCCTATTTTAGCATTTCTAGTTTTAAATCTTATAATCATTTAGCCCTCACCTTTAGCTTTATTCCTGCTCCAGGCTCTAGATTAGGAACATTAGATTAGGAACATTATACAAAGAACTCTAGGTTAATAATATTTTCGTTTGGGGTTGAGAGTGGCAGAATCTATTCTTTATTGTTATTATAAGCTAAGTACTTTATTAAATAAAAAGTAAGTGTTTACCCAATTATTCTTACAGTAGTACTATGAAATAGTCAATATGCTCATTTTGCTACTTAGGAAAATAAGCAATTGAGTAAACGGCTCGTTTATTTATTGACAGAGCTGGAACTCACACTCATATCAATCTGATAACAAAGGAGCCGATATTATAGTTATTTCAGCACCAATTTAAAATTGTTTCTGGTCCTATTGTGACTTAGTAGTTGTTGTTCAGTTGCTAACTTGTATCCAACTCTTTGTGACACTGTGGACTGCAGCATGCCAGGCTTCCCTGTCCTTCACTGTCTCCCAGAGGTTGTTCAAACTCATGTCCATTGAGTCAATGATGCCATCCAACCATCTCATCCTCTGTCACCCCCTTCTCCTTCTGCCTACAGTCTTTCTCTGCATCAGGATCCTTTCCAGTGAGTCAGCTCTTTGTTGCATCAGAGGGCCTAAGTATTGGAGCATCAGCATCAGTCCTTCCAATGAATATGCAGAGTTCATTTCCTTTAAGATTGGCTAGTTTGATCTCCTTGCTATCCAGGGGACTTTCAAGAGTTTTCTCTACCACCACATTCTAAAGCATCAATTATTTGGCATTCAGCATCCTTTATGGTTCAGTTCTCACATCTGTACATGACTACTGGAAAAACCATAGTTTTGACTATATGGACCATGCATAATTGAATTAACATGTCTCTTGCTTTCTTTCTGATAACCAGCTTTTCTGTTTTTGGTCATTATCTTATAATTAAAATTTATTTTTTGTTAAATAAAGTATGGTATTTCTACATGTTCCTTTACATTTAATAAATATAACTACATATGTACAGTGATTATTTGCACAAGTCTCTTAATTTAACAAAAATTGTATAGAATTTGAGAATGTATTTATTGATTTTAGTATTCTTAATAATATTTAGAGGTAAAATAGAAAGACTATTCAAATTCTTGGATTTAGAAACTTTAAATTCCAGATGTGATTATATTACTACTTGCAGTTTAACTTTGGCTCAGTCAGTTTCATCATCTGATGATTATTTTTGGGATACTCCAAACCCTAAATTACAATAGATCTGGAAAGTCTGAAGCCTTTCCAAAAGTGTGTAGAAGAATCAGGAGGAAAGGAAAATGTAAAAAAATCACAATAGAATGCCAACAATATTCACTATAGCCATCTTAATGAAATTGGTACTATATACAGTATTAAGCTAAAGATTCTGATATCTAAGTAGCATGGCCTGTGTTCAAGAAGTTGAAAACAAAGATTGGACAGGTAGGACTAATTTTTAAGATACACATAATAATGTGTAATATTATATGTCATAGTCTGAGGTAAGAGCTCAGTAAGACCAGGTGAAAAAAGAAGCATCTGTTTATGAAAGTAAGGGGAAAATGTTTTAGGCTGGGCTGAAAAGGAAAGAAATTCTAGAAATAAGGAAACCAGTTTTTAATCTGTTTGCTGGAATTATTTGATGATGAGTTTTTTTTTTTTTTTTAATAAAAATACCTTAGGAACTTGATTAGAATTAAGCTTCATGGAGGGAAACAACACATCTTTATACTGATAAGGAACATTTCAGGCTTATTTTCCGGGGAGATAGGGCTTAAGTATCACCACAGCAAGCTGCCACGTTAGTGTTCTGTGCTTAGCCAAGGGGAAAACAGCTGGAGCCGAGCCAGCAGACAGACAGTGGGATGTATCTTCCTGCACACAAGCACCTCTTTACTTCTCTGGTGTGAAGTTTGACATTTTCACAGCTACAAAATTCAGACACATGAAATTCAGCTTTATTTTTTGTCCTCATATACTCTTGTTCCAGTAGCTCTTTTATTTCTCTAATTTTGTCACACTTTTCAATTAAACAAGTACAACAAAAAATTTTGGAGTATGTAGTTGTAGTGACAGAAAAGAGAGTTGAAAGCAAGAAACTATATATGAAATTTAGTCTCACTGTATAAAATTGTGCAAATGAATGCTTCCACAGTAAGAACATTTCTATTTGAAATGCTAGACATTTAATACTATTTCTAAGATTTAAAATTCTTTCTTATTCTTGAACATTGTGTTTATGTATTTAATTCACACATATTTTATACCCAGATAAGAAAATCAAAATATTTAAAATTAATTATCAAGGTGAAAATTAATCATCTTCCAGAAACAAAGATTACTATTTAAACATGCTAGATCTATTCATTTAAATTTTCTTCAGAAAGAGGAAAAGCCAAATAATTGTCAGTATGTGTTTTATTTCAAAGACCAAAGGTGAAAGAAGAACTTTTCAGTTTCCTTTAACAGAATATATGTAAGCTTGTCTTCTATAAAGCTCATACAACATAGGAGTAAATTATTTTTATTAAAAAATTAGCAAATTGTATCACAGGCAAAAAGGAAACTAGTTTTAGAGTTAAATTAAAAATATAGTAGGAGAAAGCGATGGCACCCCACTCCAGTACTTTTGCCTGGAAAATCCCATGGATGGAGGAGCCTGGTGGGCTGCAGTCCATGGGGTCGCGAAGAGTCGGACGCGACTGAGCGACTTCACTTTCACTTCCCGATTTCATGCACTGGAGAAGGAAATGGCAACCCACTCCAGTGTTCTTGCCTGGAGAATCCCAGGGACGGGGGAGCCTGGTGGGCTGCCATCTGTGGGGTCGCACAGAGTCGGACACGACTGAAGTGACTTAGCAGCAGCAGCAGCAAAAATATAGTTAAAATCAGTAAATGATATAGTCGTTGCTGTTTTCAAGTATGGATTTCTTTGCTGGTTCAAGTATGGATTTTGTACTCTTTCCTAATGAAATAGTGATTACATTCTGAAAATGTTTTTCTTGAAAACAAAAGATAGTAAAATGCCTGGGGAATTATTTCATGTATAAATCCTGTCTTTTTAATAAGTTGCTCTGTACATTTACATTTTTTAAAGAACCCCAAAGCTCTTAGAATAAAACAGTTGATTTTAGGAATTATATGTACTGTTATCAATATTACCTTATGTTCATCATAACTGAAATGAAAAGGAAAAAAAGAAAGCTTATAAAATATAATTTTATGGTGCTTCTGACTTTTAACTAGAGTGTTACTATACTTTTTTCTTTGAATAACCTAAAATTTATGTCTTCATTTCAAATTTTACATGCGTAATATTTTTTATTTTTTGTATCCCCTCTTGTTAGTTAAATCATTACCTAATAGAATATTTTCTTTTCATGTTTATGACACCTGTATTACATAGCAACATATAATTAGATACACAGTTAATCTCTGAATGCAGGGGTTAGGGGCTCTAGCCACCTTGCAGTAGATATCTTTACAGTGGGGCCTCAGTGTTTTAGAATCCACATCTGTAGATTCATCTAACAATGGATCATGCAGTACTATAGTATTTATTGGAAAAAAAAAAAAAGTCTGCATGTAAGTGGACCCATGCAATTCAAACCTGTGTTAAGAATCAGCTGTAATTTAAAAAAAATTCAGTGTTTTAGTTGAGGCCTACTTAGTATTTTTTTAAACATTCTTTGGAGAGCTTTTCAGATACTAGCTATAGTTTTCTCATTTCTTTAAAGTTATCTGATCACTACCTTTAATAAAAAACATAATCTTCCATTATAAATTGAGAATGCAATGTAATACAGTTTCCATTAACACAAGGAGAAAATGCTGCTTTTAACCTTGTCAGTTTCTCCATTTCTTTCTAACTTACGCTATGATCCTGTTGTAGCTACCTTAACCCACCTTGGTGTATTTTTAAGGAATAAAAAGAAAAATTAAAAAGTACACAGATTTTGAAGCCAAATGGGTTTAGATCACAGCTGTTTCACTTCATAGCTCAAAGACCTAATAAAATTTTTTAACTGTCATGAGTCTCAGCGTTTTCAACTCCAGTATGTAGGTAATGTCATGAGGTTTTTGTCTGAATTAAATTGAACAATTAATAAAGAAATATCACACCAGGATACTTTGTATATAATAATTCTTATTAAATATTAGATGATGTTATTTACTAGAGTAATATTTATCAATTTCATCATAAATTTGAAAAAATCTTTTACTGTGAAAATTTCATCCACCACAGAAATTAGTACTCATAGATATAATGGATATTATATAAGATATAATTAAATCAAACCTAGACTGATGAATACAAACAATTCCTTAAAAGTATATACCTTAAATCACTAAAATAAAAGGTGTAATTAATTGAATGGTTCTTATATATGCTTTGTATATGATATATTCTGAAATCTACATACTTCCATAAATTGCTGAATATAAAATGCTTTTTGGCTGTTGTATTCCAGTCAACTTATGGTGTTGTTTAAGTAGAAGTAAATGTAGATGTATATTTAACAGTTTTTAAAACTGTACATAAATTATACAAGTCTTGGAAGGAACACATACTATTTTCCATTTGTTTCTTTATCAATATATTAAATCTCTTTGCTGACAGCTTAGGGGAAATTATAATGATTTAAAGAGTGAATCTTTATCAGTATTTGACAGAGAAGGAAAATGATGATAACATACAAACAGTTATTTATAACAAAATTTAACTTGAAAGTGACAGTTGCTCATTATTTGATTTATACCTTTATTTTAGTCAGTAGAATAGACTTCCACAATCCACTGGGTCCCTGTTTAAGTTGGTTGTTAAAGTATGAAAATATAACTTTTGGGTGTATAGTTACTATAGAGATGCAAATGAGAAAATACTCATGTGGTATTTTTTTTTTCCTCTGCCATCACTTGCTTTAAAGGTAGTCCAGGAATTTTGGTATTGACTTATTAAATTGTCATTTGACTTTTTTATGTTCAGTAATTCATACCAACAGTTTCTCTGTGTTGCTTTACATCCTATACCCACAAAATGTCTATAGTACCAAAATCTAAATAAAACACAAATAAATATAATCCAAATACCCAACTAGTATAGGGAGTTCTTGATTTTTTATTACCATGCCTTGGTGGAGTCAGTTTGTTTTAGAACTTTGTCTTTAGCAGGCAGTTTTGGAAATTTGGATTTTTTTAATTATGTATATTTTTGGGTTAGAATTAATTTACTCCACCTAAACATAAGAGAACTTATAATATCACTTTATTTATATCCAGTAACTTTAGCTGAAGAGATGATATTTAGCTCTGCTATATTCTATGCCCTGTAAATTTATATGTCAGGCATACCAGGATGCTCTGTTTGCCCAGTAATTTTTTTTTTCTGTTCCCTGAGAAAAGTAAAGTTGCTTGAAATTTCATCTATGCATCTAAATGTTGTGAAATGGAACCCACTCATTCCCTAAGTGGAATATAGGGATATTCTGAAAGCATATTAGGTCACTTTGCCTATTTTTACTAACAAACAACTATTGTTTTATTTCCCATTGCTATATTAAATGACTGGTTAAATGGGAGTTTTAGGAAGACAAATGTTGATCTTAAAGTTGTTTGGAGAGTAAAATTAAATTTTTCTTTTTTAGTTAAATTATTACATGTAGTTATTTCAAGAGTTTACTACTCAAATACTTTGCATTTTTTTGTTGTTCAGTTGCTCAGTCCTGACCAAGTCTTTGCCACCCCATGGACAGCAGCACACCGTGCTTCCCTGTCCTTCACCATCTCCCAGAGCTTGCTCAAACTCATGTCCGTTGAGTCGGTGATGCTATCCAGCCATCTTGTCCGCTTCTTCACTTGCCTTCAGCCTTTCCTTGCATCAGAGTCTTTTTCTAATGTCAACTCTTTGCATAAGATAGCCAAAATATTGAAGCTTCAGCATCAGTCCTTCTAATGAATATTCAGGATTGATCTCCTTTAGGATTCACTGGTTTGATCTCCTTGTAGGTCAAGGGATTCTTAAGAGTCTTCTCCAATACCACAGTACAAAAGCATCGATTACAAGTCTAAGATGCAAAGGAGGCTTTCAATAAACAAATGAAAAAAGAAAAAAAAAAAAAGCATCGATTCTTCAGCACTTAGCCCTTCTTTATGGTCCAACTCTCAGATCCGTACATGACTACTGGAAAAACCATAGGTTTATCTAGATGGACCCCAGTTGGAAAAGTGATGTCTCTGCTTTTTAATACATTGTCTAGGTGTGTTATAGCTTTTCTTCCAAGGAGCAAGTGTCTTTTAATTTCATGGCTGCAGTCACTATCTGCAGTGATTTTGGAGCCCAAGAAAGTAAAGTCTGTTACTGGTTTCATTGTTTCTCCATCTATTTGCCATGAAGTGATGGGACTGGATGCCATGATGTTTGTTTTTTGAATGTTGATTTTTAAGTCAGCTTTTTCACTTTCTTTCACCTTCATCAAGAGGCTCTTTAGTTCCTCTTGGCTTTTTGCTATAAGGGTGGTGTCATCTGCATATTTGAGGTTATTGATATTTCTACCCAAATACTTACTTTCCATTTTACTCTGCCCATAATCTAAATTCTTGAATGTAATTGAACTACCTTTCCTTTGCAACATACTTTTGAAATATTTTAAAATGTCAGGCCTACATTTCTTATATTTTTCAATATTTAGGTGGAATTTTTCTCACAATAAGTAATGGAAACTGGTATTTGTATCATGCCTTATCTCATATTGGCTAATGATTGAAAAAATAATTTTAAAGTCTTTTTGTGCTGTACTTTTGTTCTCAATATAATGATTTGTGTATTGGCCTATTAAACATTGCAGATGGGTGTCCGCTGTTTGATTCTAAAACTTGTGATAAATTATTCTTGTTACTTAAAGTAATCTTTAGTGAGCACATTGTATAAGTCACTCTCAGGCACGATGAGAAAACAGAATAATACATATAATACTTTTTCTTTCAAAAAATTTAGTCTAATAACTGCCAGATCTTTGATTGTAGTACATGCATCTAATGCCTTACATGTTTTGAGGGCAGTTTGAGTTTGTACTCACTGTGTTCAAATGTATTAGTTACCTACCCACTTTTAATGTTCTGAAAAATGACTAATAATCCCTTATTATTTCTCTTTAAGTCTGATGATTTATTTAAGAATAGTATATAGAAACATGCTGTTTTTATGGACAAGAAAATAAATACATGGTTCGTTTTTTATATTAGCCAGTTATCAACATTTAGCAAAATATGGATGCTATTGAAATATGTCATATTTTCTAGAAATGATTACATATATCTTAACTACTTTTCAGCTCTTCCATTATGAGTTATGATACAATACTATTCCATGTTAGATGTGTTTTACATTATTTAGCCTTTTTGAAAACTCAGTAAAAATAAAACAGATGGTTCTTTAGATGTGGACCTAAATACTACAAATTTCCCCATAATGGTCCACCTTTCTTTTAGGGAATTTTCTCTGTCAAGGAAAGGAAAAAGGTACTTTCTCTCAAGCCATACAAGAGTTTATATCTGCAGACAGCAGCAACAGAGAGTAGGTAATGAAAGGCAAAGGATAATTAATATTTGAATTAATACATGTTAATTTAATAGATGAAATACAATGGAATGGAAACAATAAAATTATGAACAAAAACAAGTTTCCAGAAAAAGGAATAAACCTGAATCTGTACATTAAAAGGGCACACCTGGGAAAACTGAACTAGAATAATTTCAAAAACAAGTATAAAATTGTCAAGACCTCCAAGAAAAAGTGACAAATAATTCACAAAGACAAAATAATTACTTTAATACCAGACTTTTTTAAAGCTATTGTACAAAACAAAGCATCAGACAAACTATAAAACTTAACAAATATTGAGGATAGATAAAAAAGTTTTCAACATTCAAGAGCTTGAGGAATTCTGCTCTTATCAGCCTATTTAAAGAATATACTACAAATAATTTTGACACAAATTTCTGTTTCACTTCCCTGAGCAGAGTTTCATACCACAATGAAAGAAGTGAATGAATGGCCAGTACAATGATTCTCTCATGGCAGTGGCAAAGAGATTTTTCTAACCCAATGAATCAATAAATGGTGGAATTTCAAGTAGAGAAATGGCAACCCACTCCACTATTCTTGCCTGGAAAATCCCATGGAGAGAGGAGCCTGGTGGGCTACAGTGCATAGGATTGCTAAGATCAGACATGATTGCACTCACACATACTTTAAATATCTATAAATATATAAAGCTGAAGCTAGAACCTCCAACGTATAATAAACAAGGCAATATGTTGGTATTGATCTATCTGCATATCTATACATACACAGTACCACACACACATGCATGCACAATGGGGAAACAGAACAGAATTTAAGCAAATCATCTAATTATAGTCTTTATAATTCTGCCAAAAAGATTAACCACTCCTTAGTTTTTATAGACTATTGGTGTCAGTGAAATTGTTTCCAAATGTATGCTCCTATCAGAAAAAAATAAAATATTATCAAAAGCAAATATGTTACTTATACAAGTGATTGTCCTCAAATTAGATGTATAAAATTTACCTTAATTATTTTAAGTAATTGGATGAAATTCAGTCCCAGTTTAGTCCTAGTTTATTAGCCATGTAATATCTGTGAAATAATTTTACGTGAGTTGAAATCTTTACAGAAAAAAAATATAGTCTTTTTTCTAATTATGCCTTTCTTTTTTTTGCCCAAACATCTGTAGTAGAAAATGAAAAGCTAAGATACATAAAGGAAATTATTGTTGTTCAGTACTAAGTTACATCCAACTCTTTGCGACCCTGTGAGCTGCAGCACACGAGGCTCCCTGTCCTTCACCATCTCCCAGAGTTTGCTCAAACTCATGTCCAGTGAGTCAGTGATGCCATCCAACCATCTCATACTCTGTTGCTCCTTTCTCATGCCCTCAATCTGTCGCAGCATCAGGGTCTTTTCCAGTGAGTCATCTCTTTGCATCAGGTGGCCAAAGTATGGGAGCTTCAGCTGGAGCATCAATACTTATTCCTTGCAATGAATTTTCAGGGTTGATTTCCTTTATGGTTGACTGGTTTGAGCTCCTTGCTGTCTAAGGGACCCTCAAGAGTCTTCTCCAGCACAACAGTTAGAAAGCATCAATTTTTTGGAGCTCAGCCTTCTTCATGGTCCAGCTTTCACATCTGTAAAGACTATGGATAAGCCATAGCTTTGACTAGATGGACCTTTGTTGGCAAAGAGATGTCTCTGCTTTTAATACACTGTCATTTATCATAGATATTCTCCAAGGAGCAAGCGTCTTTTAATTTTGTGGCTGCAGTCACCATCCGCATTGATTTTGGAGCCAAAGAAAATGAAATGTGACACTGATTGAGGGAGCATACCTCAACATAATAAAGGCCATATATGACAAACCCACATCTAACATCATATTTAGTGGTAGAAAGATGAAAGCTTTTCCTCTAAGATCAGGGAAATTACAAGGATGCCTACTCACACCACTTTTATTCAACATAGTTTTGGAAGTCAAAACCACAACAATCAGATAAAAAAAATAAAAAGAATCCTATTTGGAAAGGAAGAAGTAAAACTGAAACTTTTTCAGATGATATGATACTATACATAGAAAATCTTAAAGACACTACCGGAAAGCTATTAGAACTCACTAATGAAGTAAACTTATAGAACACAGAGTCCTAATTCAAGTTAAATGTTTGGACATCTGGCAGAGTGGCAATCATCAGAAAGAAAACAAATAAAAAACACTGACAAGGATATGGAGAAAAGGGAACTCAATACACTGTTGGTGTGAATGTAGGTTGCTGCATTCACTCTGGTAAACTGTATGGAGGGCTCTCAAAGTACTAAAAATAGGACTACTATATGATCCTGCAGTTCCACTCGTGGGTACATACGTGAAAAAAACCAGTAATTCAAAAGATTAATGCACCCCAATGTTCAGAGCAGCATTATTTACAATTGCCAAGATATTAAATCTACATAAGTGTCCATTAACAGATGAATGGATAAACAAGATGTGGTATATATATTCAATAGAATACTACTCAGCCATAAAAAGGAATAGAATTTTTGCCATTTGCAGCTCATAGATGGAATTTGAGAGAATTATGCTAAATGAAATGTCAGACAGAGAAAGATAAATACTGTACACTATCACTTATATGTGAAATCTAAACAAATACATGTAGTGACTATAACATTATACAACACAGTGAATATAGCAAATATTTTATAGTAACTATAAATGAAGTACCTTTAAAAATGTGAATCACTACATTTTACACCTATAATATATTATGTTGTACACCAACTATACTACTTGAATTAAAAAAAAAAAAAAGTTGAACCTTCTTAACGCTTTCTTCTAGTCCAGAGAAGGCGAAACTTTTCTGTAAAGGGTCACATAGTAATTATTTTAGGCTTTACGGAATGTATGGTTTCTCTGTACTTTGAGGGATATTCTGTTCTGCTGTAACTACTCAACTATGCCCTAATAGCAAGAAAGCAACCACACACAACACATGAATGAACGAGACTGTGTTTCTAGCTCTGTTATTCTGCTTCTTACTTTTTTTTCTTAAAATATTGTATATGAGATTTTACCAAAATTTTCTCCTACTTCTCCTAGTTAAAGGAAAATAGTTTTGTAGAGGGAAGATTTGGCTAAGATGACTTTTAACTTCATAAATCTATACCTCACAATTCTGTTATTTTCACAAAATAATCCAAAAATTTGACCTGTACTTTTGATCCTCTGCTTCCTCTATACTCTCACGTGTTTATCTTTACCTTTTCCTATATTTCTCCAGGGCTTCCCTGGTGGCTCAGATGATAAAGAATCCACCCACAATGCGGGAGACATGGGTTTGATCCCTGGGTTGGGAAGATCCCCTGGAGGAGGGCATGGCAACCCACTCCAGTATTCTTGCCTGGAAAATCCCCATGAACAGAGGAGACTGGTGGGCTATAGTCCATGGGGTTGCAAAAAGTCACACACTGCTGAGCAACTAAGCACACAACACATCTTTGTCCATGTTCCTGTTCAGATTAATTTAGATTAATCCTCCCAGGAGTTCCTTTTCAGTGAGGGACTCTGTCCTGAAAAGAAGCTTAATAGTATTAATTTTGAGGTTTAATACAATTCAGACTACACTTTCATTGTGGCTCAGCTGGTAAAGAATCTGCCTGCAATGTCGGAGACTTGGGTTCGATCCCTAGGTTGGGAAGATCTACTGGAGAAGGGAAAGGCTACCCACTCCAATATGCTGGCTTGGAGAATTTGGGGTTGCAAAGAGTTGGACACGACTGAGCAGTTTTCACTTCACATGATCCAGACTATTCCACTGGCTTTCTGACTTTACCATGGTCTCCTTGTTTGTGTGTTGATGCTATGTTGCTTCAATCTTGTCCAACTTTTTGTGACCCTGTTAACTGTAGCCTGCCCGGCTTCTCTGTCCATGAGATTCTCCAGGCAAGAATACTGGAGTGGGTTGCCATTTCCTCCTTCAGGGGATTTCCTGACCTGGAGATTGAACCAAGTCTCCTATGTCTTTTGCATTGCAGGCAGATTCGTTACCGCTAGTGCCATCCAGGAAGCCCATGGTGTCCTTGTATTCACCCACAAATTTAAGCCTGCAGTATTTTCTCCTTGATAGTTGGTCTTCTCTTGGTGACTCTCTCTCTTACCAGATTTCTCTAGTAAGGAGTTGAGCTCTCAGAGTCATGGAGAGACTGAATGCCTAATACCTGCTTCCTCTTCACGGTTTCTGATGCCATGCAGATTTTGTAGCTGTCCTTGACTTTATTAATTGGCATTTCAGAGTTCATTCGCTCAGAGTCGGACACGACTAAGCGACTTCACTTTCATTTTTCACTTTCATGCTTTGGAGAAGGAAATGGCAACCCACTCCAGTGTTCTTGCCTGGAGAATCCCAGGGCCGGGGGAGTGTGGTGGGCTGCCGTCTACAGGGTCGCACAGAGTCGGACACGACTGAAGCGACTTAGCAGCAGCAGCAGCAGCAGTATATAGTTGAAATTTGTTGTAGATGTCCAGGATTTTTGGTGTTACTATTCTGTTTTTAATGAGAGAATTTGGGAAGATTCAAAAACTGTTCTATTTCTGTGTTTTCCAATAATCCTCCATAGGAGTAATTTGGTGTGCTTATTTTTCAAATCAGAGAAGGTAAATGGATTCTTTATTCCAGTATTTGAGGTATCTTTATTTTTAAATGTATTCACTGATTTATTGACATTCACTTCTTGAGTACTATAATCCAGAAATTTGATTAAATGTTTGTGATTCAGGAAACAGAATGCTCCAGGCATCATGTCAGGCACTTTAAGCAAAGAATATCCCACTTACCCTTTAGAACAACACAGTTTTCCTTTTCTGTATCAAAGGCTGAGAGCAGTTATGTTGCTAAAGGTCACAGGCAACTTCAGTATGGGGTCTTTGAGTATATTGTACAGTTGAATGAAATACATAGTTTAAGCATTCATTTACTGCTTACAGTTGCCACTTTGCTGAGCGTTGGGGATAGGATAATGTGCCAGCCCTTTTCATCATATTTGCTTATTCTTTATATTGAAAACTTTACTTATAATGGCCCTCAATTTTACTTTTATTAGGAACAGAAGGAGACATTAAAAGATTAAAAGGAATGAAAATGAATAATTCTTTCATATACTCACACAGGCAGCCATATTTTTAAAAAAATGGATGAGATGATCCTCTTTTAACATTAGTTCTTACTTTTAAGCCATTCAGGATAGGAATACAAATCAGGTTTCACTGCAAGGAAGAAATGTTAACTGTTCTGTAAACAGTTCTATAACAGAAATTGTTATTGTATTACTTTATGCTTAGCTGCTCATCTGAGGTACATAATTTTCTTTTGTGTCTAGGTCAGATTAACTCCACAACAATATTATTAGACCTTTCTTTAAGCATTTCTGCATGTTGTTTCCTCTAAAAAAAATACTGATTTTTAACATATAGCATTTATAAAAGCATCTATCATTGTTTCTATGGTATTTTTAAATTATATTTAATGCTTATTTAAATATCATTTATTTCACAGATGCCCAGATTTTTATCATTGACAATGTCTGTATTAAGTGTTGTCTAATGCTTTGCTACTCAAAATGTCATCAAAGACCTGAAGGATCTGCATCACTTGGGAGCTAGAAATGAAGAACCTGGGTTTTACAGATTCAGAGATTCTTATATTTCTTAAATTTGGGGAAGTTCTCTCATATTATTAAGCTCAACTATGGGAAGAAAATAAATAATGTTAACTACCAAATTTTAAATAATTTATTAAGGGATTTTTTTGAATATATGATCTAAAATAATATTTGAACAGACTAAATATTATATAAATTTTTATTTAGTAATTTTAAAATCTTGTGTAATATTTGCCAGCTAGTTCAGTTTTTTGGTACAGTTTTAATAACAGATACGGGTGTTAGAGATCATTTTATATAAAATCAATGGTAGCAAAACTCATTTGTTTTCATGAGAGTTAAAAACAACAACTATTGATTATGAATTAACAAAGAGACCTACTAAATAAGGCTGTACAGTCCTCAACCAAGGGGGTAGATATAGTCCTGCCACATTTACATCCACACTGGCTCACAACTGGAATGTAAGTAGCATAAAGACTACTTTTTCTTTTCTCTTTTCTCTTTATACAGTAATGTATGGAACAGTACCAGGGCTTCCCAGGTGGTGCTAGTGTTAAAGAACCCGACTGCCAATGCAGGTGATGCAAGAGACAGGGACTTGACCCCTGGGTTGGGAAGATCCCCTGGAGAAGGGCATGGCAGCCCTCTCCAGTATTCATGCTTGGAGAATCCCATGGACAGAGGAACCTGTCCATGGGGTGACAAAGAGTTGGATGCAATGGAGCACTCATAGAATGAAAAGCATCTTATTAGGTGTCCTTAATCACATTTTCATGGATGAAGAGATGAAAACTCCAGTTAAATGTCTTGACTATAAATTGCCTTGATTATAATATAAAAGAATATAATATACTATGGAAACTGTTATATGTCAATACTGATATTGTTTTTTAAGAAATGCTTTAAATTTCCCACCTTAACAGTAGTGAATGTTTGATAATGAGGAGTATTTGTGCCTATTTGCACCATAGCTGGCAGGATTAGGTATTTAGTATATATCCTGCAAATATGGTATTTGCACCATAGCTGGCAGGATTAGGTGTTTAGTATATGTCCTATAAATGAGAGAAACATACTCATGGCTCATGCCAACTTCATGAGTTGGCTTTTAACATCATCATCTTTCCTCTGATTACTATACTCTGGAGGCAATTTGAATGTTTGGCAGTTGACTTCATTGTGTGTCTGTGGTTTCTCGATTGACCTTGATTAATCTAGAGTGAGAATGCTCTGACTTAATTGAAAGTATACTGACCTGATAATTGAAGATATGAGTTTAATTAACCTGATAATTGAAGATCTGGTCTAATTCCCAGCTCTGTTACTGATGCTACTTTCAGTTTAGTTTTCTCATTTAACTCTCCCTCCATTGTTTTCTTTTTTATAGAATAAGGGAAATCCTAGCTGTCTTATATGGTATTACTATCATTAAATTTGTGTCAGCATTATTGATAGTAGTATATTATTTAAGTACAGCTAATGAGAGCAGACTTCCTCAAGCTCTTATATGTTAAAAAATATTTTTCCCTATCCTCAATATTTGTTGTTTTCTTGTTTGTCTGTTGCTTTGTTTTGTATAATAGTCTGGAAAGTCTGGTGTTAATGTGATTATTTTGCCTTTTATGAATTATTTGTCACTTTTCCTTGGCTGCTGCTGCTGCTGCTAAGTTGCTTCAGTTGTGTCCAACTTTTCCTTAAAGGGCTTGACAATTTTATCTTTGTTTTAAAATTGTCCTAGGTCAGTTTTCCCAGGTGAGCCCTTTTAATGTACAGATTCAGGTCTTCTCCTTTTTCAGAACGTTTTCTTGGTCATAAGTTTTTTTTTTTTTTTTTGCTATTTCCATTCCCTTGTTTGGTTATTCTTCTATGGCATTGAAACATGTATAATATCATGTATGAAACGAGTCGCCAGTCCAGGTTCGATGCACGATACTGGATGCTTGGGGCTGGTGCACTGGGACGACCCAGAGGGAGGGTTTGGGGAGGGAGGAGGGAGGAGGGTTCAGGATGGGGAACACAGATATACCTGTGGCAGATTCATTTCGATATTTGGCAAAACTAATACAATATTGTAAAGTTTAAAAATAAAATAAAATTTAAAAAAATTAGAAATTTATTAATATGTATTAATTAAATTAATCAGTATGTTTTAATTTACATACTAATTATCCTTTGCCCGTCTTTCATTACCCACGCTCTGTCTCTTTTACTGTTTTGTCATTGTCATTCTTTTGGTTATTTTCCTGCCTTTCCTCAGTGGACCGTAGCAAATTTTCATTTGGGTTTTTTCTGCCGTGGGCATCTTGTAATGTATTCTCTGTTTCAGAGATAATTTTGTCTTTTTCTTCTGTTTCTTTCCTGAGCTCAGTCAACTTTTTTTTTTCCCCATTCATCTATTAATATTTCTTTTCTTTTCCCACTTGTTGTTTAGACTTTGAATGTCTTATTAAAAGTGTTTTTTATATCATCAGATTCTTGTTTGAGTGTTTTTAATTCTGCATTGTATAGTAACAGTTTTTTTTTTGCTTTGTAGTTGCTTTGTGTGAGGGAATTATCTTCAGCTGATATGTGTGAAATTTTATTTCTTAAATTTTTTTAGGAGCTTTGTGAGGACTTCACTTACCTTTTCTTTACATTTATGCTATAAGGCTTTTACATAACCTTCCTGATTTAGTAATTCCCTATTCTCTTAGCGTAGCAAATCCAGATACTTTGTAGGACTGTTTTGGTGGGGAGGAGTTGTGAATTTTCCAATTTCACTGCTCACTTTTTGTTTTGTTGGACCCACATTTTCTCTGTTTTTCTTTCCTTCATTATTGAATTGCCAAAAGGTGCTTTTTGTGTTTTTTACTTTCTATAAATTGTGCTTATCAAAGGGCTTCCCTCTAAATAACACGTATGTTAGTCCCTCAGTCATGTCTGACTCTTTGTGACCCCATGACTGTGGCTGCCAGGCTTCTCTATCCATGGAATTCTTTAAGCAAGAATATTGCAGTGGATAGCCATTCCTTTCTCCAGGGGATCTTCCCAACCCAGGTATCAAACCCATGTTTCCTGCATTACAGGCAGACACTTTACCATCTGCCCCATCAGAGAGACACTTTTAAATTTCATATATCTCTTTAAATCAAGTATTTTAAAGTTACGCCTGTCCCTTTTAAAGATATCTGACCCTTTCTTCCCCAGATTTTCTCAGTCTACATTTGCTCATGAGCAGGAATGGGGCCACAGCATGAGAGATGACTTTGCAGTTTTTGCCATTCTCTTTCAAGTTATGATTAAGAATTTACATAGAATTTAATTTCCTTTATGCTTTTTTTAAATGTAGAATTTAGGTTTTCCAAATTTTTCCTTATTTTCAGGGGATATTGGGGAGATAAGTGCCTGCATTGTCTTCAATGCAGCTTCAACCATAGCCTTCAGCTTCCCTGGAAATTTTTAAAAATATTTTAAAAATTTTGTAAAACTATAGTTATATTATTTTAATCCTTGACAGCTTTGACTTGCCTTTGCTCATGCTCATGAAAGATTTGTTTCTTAAATAAACTTTAGCTTGAGAACATTATGTGTTGTTTTGCAACACATATACTTTTTTTGTAACAGCCAACCTTTGGCTCATTTTAAATCATGTCTTCAGATTCTCATTAAATGAGATTCTTTCACTGATGAATTATTCACTTGTTCTCTAATTGAAATATTTGAAATATTTATCTTACAAAGTCTCCAGAGTGTCTTGGTAGAGTAGTTCATTTTTCTTCAGAAATAATGAAATAATATAATAATTATGTGAGGACCTTGTGGAATGAGTCATTCAGGTATAAAATATTTTTAACTTTTCCATTTTTGCATTATGTCAATTACTTTGACTTCTGATACTTTTGTAAATTTAATCAAATGGAACAAAAATTTATTTGGACAGAGATGCTAAGTATTTTTTATTTGTATGGATATTTCTGGTAATGATAAAAATCCATGAAAAAGACAAAGTGTGGATCATTTCAGGAAAGCATACCCTTTGACTATTTGGGTATTGGTACTTGACAAGTTTTTAGAAATTCTTTAAAAATTTTTTTTAATTTAATTTTATTTTTAAACTTTACATAATTGTATTAGTTTTGCCAAATATCAAAATGAATCCACCACAGGTATACATGTGTTCCCCATCCTGAACCCAAAAATTATATAATTAGTAAGCCAAATTCGCTAGAGAATCCAAATTTTGATTTAATATATATGCTAACTACATAGTTTAAATAAATGGAATTTGAATTCTCAAAAAATGTATTAATCCTTGGTGAATACAAAAGTGAAATATTGTAAGAGGAGAAGTTGAAGAGTAAGTTAAAGGATGATCATACTTCAAATTTATAGAAATGTGAGACTAAGTAATTGGAAGAAAAATATTGTGATTTCTTTCAGAGAATAATGAATGGTTAAAAGAATTGAAAGAGACGATTAACTTGCATTTGAGATTTTATTTGAATCAAAGCCTCAGAAATAATAAATGATATTTAGATTCTGGTTTTAATTATCCAATGCCATTATTTAATTTTGGTTTCGTGTGAATCATCTTTGGAATATATGATCTCAATAAAACACGCACTATATTGAATACAAACATGGGTTTAAGATGCCAATTTCTTTCTTCCATCCTAGACTTTTCTTTTTCTTCTTGTCATTTTTCACCATCCTAGTCTCATACCACTCATCTTTGAGTCTCCCTTCTTGGATAGCGGTATCCTCTCCTGCTTGCTAATCCACTCTACCACCAGGATGATCTTTATGAAATGAGATGCAATGTGCATTATAGGCATACCTTTTTGTCCTCATCTCCACTCCGCCACCTATCACTCTACAGAGATGGTATCCTTAGTCTGTCTTTTCAGGCTTTCCATGGTCTTTCCTCTACTTTCTACTCTAGCCAGATTTTGTAGTGTTCTCACTCTTATAAAATGTATTGCAGTCACATTTGTTTTCTTTTATTTCCTCTAATGTGCCATGCTTCTTCACCACAAGGCCCTCCCACACAGGTTTTTGTTGTCTAAAAGAACCAAGCCTCTTTCTTGCATGTGCCTGGAGTGGGGTTCTTAACTGCTCTTCACTCAAATATATAACATGTTTATTGACTACTGTCTGCCTCCTCAGTATGCCAGAAGTTCTGTACTAGTGAACTTTTAGATCAAATCAGACCCTCTATGAGCTCAGTTTGGTGAAAAAGAAAATTCATCCACATATTCATTAACCTCTAACTGAAACTTATCCTTTCCTTCAAGTATAAATTTAGGAAACAAACTATAGCAGTATATTCATAGTGCCTTTGTCTTTGTTACAAATATGCATGATGTTTATTTTTATCACATTAGACTCATGGGAGATATTTCAAAGTATCATTTAAGCTCATCAGTATATTGAATTACAGAACATAATAGATCTGCTACTAGATCTTAATTTGTTAATAAAGAAGTATATATTATTGTATCACAAATTTGTTTTTAACATTTCAGATGCAATTTTATGATGATTTATTTTATAATTCTATGTATTTAAAAACATAATTTCATATATATATATTTAAATGTGTGTGCATGCCAAGTCGCTTCAGTTGTGTCTGACTCTTTGTGACCCCATGGACTATATAGCCCACCAGGCTCCTCTGTTGAATGGATTCTTCAGGCAAGAATACTGGAGTGGGTTGCTATGCCCACTCCAGGAAATCTTCCCAATGTATGGATGAACCCACGTCTCTTATGTCTCCCACATTGATGGCGAGTTCTTTATCATTAATCCTACCTAGGAATCCCATATATTTAAATATATGATACTAGAAAGGGGTCCATAGTCTGTTTAAAACTATCAAAATAGTACAGGGACATAGTAGGCCCTGGGACTTAGTAGGCTTTTAATACATATGTACTAAATAGGGAATGATGATTCAACTCAGACTTTCATAGTAACAATTTCTTTAACTTATTTACATGGGTACATACCCTATCATAAACTCTTATAGGATCAGGTCAGTCAGTTCAGTTTAGTTCAGTCACTGAGTCATGTCCGACTCTTTGTGACCCCATGGACTATAGCATGCCAGGCATCCCTGTCCATCACCAACTTTTGGAGCTTGCTCAAACTCACGTCCATCAAGTCGGTGATGTCATTCAACCATCTCATCCTCTGTCTCCCATTTCTCCTCCTGCCTTCAGTCTTTCCTAGCATCAGGGTGTTTTCCAGTGAGTTAGTTCTTCTCATCAGGTGGTCAAAGTATTGGAGTTTCAGCTTCAGCATCAGTCCTCCCAATGAATATTCAGGACTAATTTCCTTTAGGAGTCACTGGTTTGATCTTGCAGTCCAAGAGTTCTCAAGAGTTTTTTTCAACACCACAGTTCAGAAACATCAGTTCTTCAGTGCTCAGCTTTCTTTATGGTCCAACTCTCACATCCATATACGACTACTGGAAAAACCATAGCTTTGACTACATGGACCTTTGTCGGCAAAGTAATATCTCTACTTTTTAATATGCTGTCTAGGTTGGTCATAACTTTTCTTCCAAGGAGCAAACATCTTTTAATTTAATGGCTGCAGTCACCATCTGCAGTGATTCTGGAGCCCAAGAAAATAAAGTCTGTCGCTGTTTTCATTGTTTCCTTATCTATTTGCCATGAAGTGATGGGACTGGCTGTCATGATCTTCATTTATTCAACATTGAGTTTTAAGCCAGCTTTTTCACTCTCTTCTTTCACTTTCATCAAGAGGTTCTTTAGTTCCTCTTCACTTTCTGCCATAAAGGTGGTGTCATCTGTGTATCTGAGTTTGTTGATATGTCTCCTGGCAATCTTGATAGCAGCTTGTGCTTCATCTAGTCCGGAATGTTTCATCCTGTCCGGCATTTCACATGATGTACTCTGCATGTAAGTTAAATAGGCAAGGTGACAATATACAACCTTGACATACTCCTTTCCCAATTTTGAGCCAGTCCATTGTTAAATATTTGGTTCTAACTGTTGCTTCTTGACTTACATACAGACTTCTCAGGAGACAGGTAAAGTGGTCTGGGATTCCTGTCTCTGGAGGAATTTTCCACTGTTTGTTGTTATCCACATAGTCAAAGGCTTTAGTGTAGTCAATGAATAGGATCAGGTACTACTCATTTTAGCGTTTGTTGCAATTTCTAGTTTACATTTTTTAGAATTCACTGTCCCCTTCACAAGAATATATACTCTACGTGGATAAAGACTGTATCTCCACTGCATATTTTCTTCACACTATGAGAACCTGTCAAATAAATGTTGAATCAGCTGTGTATTACATTGAAACAAATCAAATAAGTGAGATTGACTTCCTGCCCCAAGGTTTTGTAGAGACTATGAGAACTGTAAAATAATTATAAGCATAGAGCAGTAACCTCAAGAAACCATCATTCAACTAACTGGTCAAATAAATAAATAAGACTCACAAGAAGTTACAAACACATCATTATATGAATTAAAGTTAGTGGTATAGAGATCAATGTGGCTTAGGTAAGTTGGTAATTAACCTGTATTTTGAGGGAGACAGAATTTCCAAGGCATTTAAAAACTCATATTCTAGGAGAAGAAAAGAACAGCAAACATGTAGAAATAGCAAGAAGTAGGGCAATTTCAGACACTGACTGTAGGTTATTTGTAAGGATGGAGTGACTACTCTATGCAGGTAGATTTTAGCAAGGTTAATAATAAACCCGGATGTTAAGAGAGGGTTTTGGATTTAGTTGATTTTGTAGGCTGTGCTGCTCCATTGATGGTGAAGAGTAAAATATTCAAAGCTAAGCACTGGTAAGATCCAAGGTAACACAGAGATATAATATTGTGAAATATGTTTTCTTGATAAGTATAAACCATGTTTTACAGATTTATAAGGTTTCTTAAATGTAATAACCAATTTTCACATTTGTCCATCTGTTTTTATAGGTAAAGCTCTTTTTTTTTTTTTTAACTTCTAAGAGGAAAGGTGTGCATTTGTGTTACTCATACTGAGTGGATAATGAGATTAATGCTCAACATAACTCCAAAGAAAAATCAACATGCCTGTTCAATAGCATTATTTCAAAGGCTGTAATACACAGCAGCAGAGCCTATGCTTGCAAATTATTTCACTCTTATGCAGTTAAAATTTTGATGACATGGGAGTAGATTCCCAAGGTGAAAAGACCAAAGAAAGTCATTTCTATAGTCTTTAATTAACCTCTTATTTTTCATTCACTCTCCTCATGGGAATGCACTGGCCATATTGCAGACTCTCAAAATTAAGACAATTAAGAACATTCAAATATCTCTTAAAATCCTTTGAAAGGTGATAACTAAATAAGAATATGATGTGACAATATCAGTATTAGTATATTAGTATCAGTATTTTCTCACCCCAAATACTACTATTTGGTTATGATCCCCTTTATTTCCTACCAAAAATATTTTTAAATGGTACATTTGTATTAATTACTATATCAAGCTCTATGTAGAGAAGAGATTACACAACAGACAGCATTTTGCAGATTTTGGAGTTTATGGGCTTTCAGACATACCTGGGTCCTAACATCTGCTCTGCTGCTTCCCAACTTTGGAGCTTCAGGCAAGGTGCATAACTATCAGAAGCCTTAGTTTGCATAATATAAAACAGAAACAACAATAATTGGGATTGCTGTAAGCATTACATTGCATAACACAATGGTTGACATTTCAGTTAGCAATAGATAAACATTTGTTGTTTCGTGATTAAAATATGATCATCCATGATAGATATCAGAAGTATGAAATACTCTTTCCTCAGTTTTTAAAATTCTGCACTTCAATTTTTCACTGGGCTCACTACTTGAAATTCCACTATTTATTGATTCATTGGGTTAGAAAAAATCTCTTTGCCACTGTAACCATGAGAGAGTCCTAGATACCAGCCATTCATTCACTTATTTCATTGTGGTATGAAATTCTGGTCAGGGAAGTGAAAGGGAAATAGAGAAGGTGAAAAAACGTTGATTTGAAGAATAGGACTTTAAAATCGTTGAGTGTGAAAGCAGGACACCAGAGAACAGTGTGTTTAAAATAAAGAAACAACAACATCTTAGAGTGAAAGTTAAAGTGAAGAGAGCCTTTTCTACTATTTATTGAAATCATTGTCAGTTTTCATCTTAGAGTCAGTTTCTCTCTGCCTTTCTCATAGGATACTGAAGGATTATGGAGAGCACAAGCGGAAGATTCAGATTTCTTAGTTCTAAATTCTGTGGCAAACCCTATAAATTGTCTCATGTGGAGCAAATTACTTAACACTGTGAACATAAATTTATCAATCTGTAAAATGAGTTAATATTACCTAATTCAAAAAAGATTATATATACTTGGTTTAAAATGCTATGATGTTATATAAATACATATTATTTTTTTTTCAAAATTAGTCCTACCCTTTACTGTAAGTACAAATAGATGTTTTTATGTTACCTTAGTACCACAGATCCTTCTCCTAAAAATAGCCTATTATATTTGCAAAAACAATGTTATTTGTCTAATATGCATATTCTGAAACTTGCTATTTAATTTTTTCATCTGATATCATTTATTTAAAAGAAATTTGAAAAGCAAATATTTTAAATTTATTTTTTTATCTTATATAATTTTGTGAGTGCCAAGTCTGCATATAATATTAAGGAAACAGTGTTTCCTTAGTGATATTCTCCTATAACTTGGTAACTCATTAACTATATTTTGCAACCAACTGCTTGACGCATTGATTTATGATGAAATAGCTATCTAGAGAGAAACCCAGACTCAAATGCACAAAATTTCAGAAAGTCTTTTGGATGGGAGTTAGAGTTATCTGTTCAAATTGAAGGAAAAAGAAACAGTCATCAAAATGACCAAAGGTTATGTAGCTTCAGATTTCTCTTTGTTACCTAATGACACTATTTAAGATGGACTGTCAGATCCCATTATGTTCACTGATACATTCTGTAGTTTAGATGAAAACGGAATTTTCACACAGCAGGAGGAAAGTAAGAAGTACACTTATTCTAGTCAGGCTCAGGGATATTATTCTTTTTCATTTGTTGCTATGTGATAACAATTGCATCAATAATAAGAAAGCTATCAAGCTAAGCTGCATGTACCATAATAAAGTTGTTTTAATGCAAATAAGTGTCAATCACTTAGGGTTCTCAGTTGTGACAAACTATGGTAACAAAGTCTCTAAATCTAATCAGAACTGAATTGCAAGTGCTATGCTAGAAGTGGAGAAGGCAATGGCACCCCACTCCAGTACTCTTGCCTGGAAAATCCCATGGATGGAGGAGCCTGGTAGGCTGCAGTCCATGGGGTCGCTAAGAGTCAGACACAACTGAGCGACTTCACTTTCACTTTTCACTTTCATGCATTGGAGAAGGAAATGGCAACCCACTCCAGTATTCTTGCCTGGAGAATCCCAGGGACCGGGGAGCCTGGTGGGCTTCTGTCTATGGGGTCGCACAGAGTCAGACACGACTGAAGTAACTTAGCAGCAGCAGCAGCATGCTAGATAAAGAGTGGGGAAAGTGTTCATATTTTAGTGTGCTCAGTGATTGTTTGCATAACTGTAAGGACTTAAAAAATTTACTAAAAAAAGTACAAATGTTGTTTCCAGTATTTTTAAAAAATCAGTTTTCAATGTCTCAGAAACTTTAGTGAATTTTTTTTTTAAGTGCTATGAGGCAGGTGAGCCTATGTTATCATATTTGAGATAGTATATTTTTCTAGCATGTGTAAACAAACCCCTGAAAATAGCTTTAAAAATAAAAAATCTGCATTTGGCATGGGGGTTGATGTGAAGAGAAAAAAATTACTAAAATCAAATGTTTACTCTTTGTTTAAATTATGCTTTTACAATACACATATTCACATTTACTTCAGAATTCTTATTTTTTAAAATTTGATTCATGGGAAGGAACATTGGCCTTTGGGGCCTTAATGTTTACCTGTCTGACATTTGCTAGTAATAGCTGTCAATCAGCCTAAAGAATTAGAGACTGAATAGATTTCATACGAGGAATTCAAATGCAATTGCTCATGTTTCATATTATCGTGTTATTTGTTCACATTTCCTTCAGTGCTTGTTGAAATTATAGCATCTATAAATAGAGCTTCCATGGAGCTGAAAGAATAGAAACCAACCTAAAACACACTGACTTACTATAAAAATCTTAGCAAATGCATATCTGAGTTTTCATTTGTTACTACTAGGTGCAATCTGAGAATAAGTCTTTCCTGTATAGGAAGAGATTGCCAACAAGAACATGGACACTAATATCTGAATTTGTAAAGCAGTCACAGTGTGTTCGATCGTAGTCATAAGTATTTCTATATGAAAATTAGATTTAGAAAATTTAGCAACTGATGCAAATAAGCATTTGAAAACCTTATGATCAATTGTTTTTTGTTTTTTAATTAAGTCTGAAGAGAGTGCATAAGAATACAACATAGTAAATAGGTGTTGTCACTTTAAATTACCAGTCACCCTGTAAGTGGGAACAGTGCTTGTAGACCTTTACACCACAAAATGAGTTTGCTTATCAGGCATGGAGTGGAATGTTTCGGTGTCTCACAAGAATGTCTGATCCACGCTTCTTTAACTCCACCTGTAGGACTCTTCACTGCATTTTAAAGATACTATCTCATGTAATGGACACTATTTCCAACCCAGCCACTAGCTCACTCTTAGAATGGATTTTTTAGTTCATAAATCTTTCCAAAGATGAGTGATGAATAATTGGTTAGACATGGTTAGGACTAATGTTAAACCGTCAAGTTTGAAAGGTTATGAAAAGTTCCTGAGATTTCACCCTAAACTCTAATGAGTTGCCTGTCACAATTTCATGGACATTGGCAAAGAGATATGAGGCATATAGGCCAGAGACAAAAGAATATGCTACTTATAGTAAAGCAGTATCCAGAGTAATGTTGCAGTTTTGTTCCCTGAGCCCTAGTTCCCACAGGTCGATGTGATGACAGCCAAGTGATGCCTGCATTTGTGGTTAGGGAGTATTTCAGAAGCATAAACCTGAGATTAGTAGTTTTTTTTCTTTTAAAGAAACTTTTAGCACACCTGTGCATACTCCATCCTAGAGAAAACACTTAACTTTACTAACCTGTGTAAGTTAGGGAGTAATCCACAACACCATCCTCACTTCTGACATCAAATAGGAGTCTAGACATCACCCAAACCAGCTTCATTTCTGATGATTCACTGTACAGGTTCACAGAGCCTATTTGAAGTTATGGTGTATTACAGTGAATATGGTTTGTCCTCTCCCAGTGGAGTTATGAATAGAGCTGTTTCCCCAGAAACTCTGTATGACAGTATGGACAGAGGGTTGCTGAAACAGGGAGGCACACCCATGCTTTGATATCCACGGTTTTTATTGAGGCTCTTTTACTTAAGCATAATTGACTGCAACATGGAGCGTCTTTGTTTCCAACTCCTCCAGAGTGCAAGTTTATACTCTCTGATCCAATATTCCTGTCCCAAATCACATCTGGTATGGCCAGCTCCCACCTAAATTCCTGTTATACTATCCAGTGTGACCAGAGGACTTGAGACATACAAAGATACTTCTATCAAGTATGATATTCAAGAGTTTAGAAATTACCTTGCAGAAGCCAAGGGCAAAACTAAATTCAGGCAAGCTTAAATTCTTTACTTCATACCCTGGAAAGTAAGCAGATCTCACTTGGTGGGGGTAAGGAAGCTATCTTTATCTCCATCTCTCCAGAGCTGTCTGCTTTTATAAGTATTTCTGACAAACTAGTCTTGGAGCAAAATAGCTATTAATGCCTAGATAAGTAGATTCATATAGAATAGTCTGCCAACAACTAGGTTTTGCTTTGCATTTGATAAAACTTATCTCTTAAGATTCTCATTCCCCAATTCCTAGCCTTTCAGGTGGACTAGAGTCCTTTCACTGCAGAAAGATCTGCGGAAAATGATCAGCCTACCTCTTTAACATCTATGTTGGTCATCATAAAAGTCTTTCCACATTAGTTAGGCTTCTTATTCCATAAACATAGACATGAAAACTTGAGCAATCTTTGGGAGATTTTCAATATGAATAGAAATCAGAGATTACCTGGAGGTGATAACAATGGGTTTCTCCATGAGATGGTCTTTTCAAAATTTGTTTCTATTTTTTCCATAAAACAATGTGATTCCACAATGGTTATAAAATTAACAAAACCTACCCATGATTTATAATTCAAGGAGCTAATTTCATGTGATCCTGAAAATGCTATACCTTTTTTTTGACAGTGACAGCCTCCTCTCTGCCTCCACAATCCCCAGGAGAGGACAGGTACTCCTTTTTGCTTCAAACACCATCACCTATCAACCAGTACCCCCACTCCTATTAATACACTTCCGCATTTTAGCAGTGGCCTTTATTCCACAAATTAATTTTCCTCTAAGTACTTCCATTGATGTAAAAGGAGAAATTATCCAAAGCTCCTTTCTGTGTATTTTACTCAAGCATGATTCTTTTCTTTGATATCCCATAGCAAAGATTGGAGACTTTTAAAATATTTTTTAAATTCTATGTCAGCTTTTCCAAACTATTTTCACTAAAATATGACTCCCTTAAAAAAAAAAAAAAAGAATTTCACTGTCAAATATCTTTGGAAAGTGCTATAGACAGTGTTTTCCTTTACGGAAATTCAAAATACACATTATGCATAAAAGGCTGTAACAAAATCCTGCAGCAAAACCTGGACAGGAGAATAACAACATCTAAATAAAGACAGAATACAGCATGCACATAACATATTTTCTTATATGATTTGCCCCCTATGGCATCAGATTCGAATTTCAAGGGCTGCTTTCCATGGGAAAAAAAGGTCTATCACAGCCTTAATGCCCAGAAGCATTGGCTGAACTAGTTGACTCCTTAAGATCTAGACCTAAGAAAGTGAAGCTCAGTGAAAGAGGTTATTTCCTTTCCTGCTAAACTAATACTTTCCTTCTAAATGATTGTTCTTCTTGATAGATTTCAGTATGATTATGGCTGTTAAGGAAGAGTAGGTTCATATTTAGGCAGTGGCTTTGATCTCTGAATCCATCAGGATGCCAAATTCAAAGTAACATAATGCTTCCAAAATTCTTAACATAAAATGCAGTAACTAGAGCAGGGATGATGTGGTAGAGATGTCAGTGTTCTATTTCATTGATATCTCTTAGCTATAGCCTCTTTATAATCCCCTTTCAGTGATAAGAGAATTTTTTTGCTCTGAATAATGGCTGGATCAGTTTTTTCTTTTCTAGATATTCCTCAGTATTCTAATGCTATTTGTAGAAAATAACTAATGTGGAAACAAGATAATTTAGTGGAAAATAATTTCAATACCTTATTTTGTACAGAAAGTGTTGTATAGTTTTAGTTGGAAGTGAATGAATTTAAAATATATATGTATATATAATGGAAGTATATTTATATTTCCTGTAAAATATTTATATAAAAGGATATGTGATCCAATAACTTCCAGACATTCAAGCTGGATTTAGAAAAGGCAGAGGAACCATAGATCAAATTGCCAACATCCACTGGATCATAGAAAAACCAAGAGAATTCCACAAAAACATTTACTTCTGCTTCACTGACTACACTAAAGCCTTTGAGTGTATTGTTGTGTGGATCACAACAAACTGTAGAAAATTCTTAAAGAGATGGGAATACCAGACCATCTGACCTGCCTCCTGAGAAATCTGTATGCAGGTCAAGAAGCAACAATTAGAACTGGACATGGATCAACAGACTGGTTCCAAACTGGGAAAGGAAAAAATCAAGTCTGTGTATAGTCACCCTGCTTATTTAACTTATATGCAGAGTATATCAGGCAAAATGGCAGCCTGGATGAAGCACAAGCTGGAATAAGATTGCCAGGAGAAATATCAATAACTTCAGATATGCAGATGACACCACCCTTATGGCTGAAAGTGAAGAGGAACTAAAGAGCCTCTTGATGAAGGTGAAAGAGGAGAGTGAAAAAGCTGGCTTAAAACTCAGCATTCAAAAATCGAGGATCATGGCATCCATTTCCATCACTTCATGGCAAATAGATATGGAAATAATGGAAACACTGAGAGACTATTTTCTTGGGATCCAAAATCACTGTAGATGGTGACTGCAGCCATGAAATTAAAAGATGCTCCTTGAAAGAAAAGCTATGACCAACCTACACAGCATATTAAAAAGCAGAGACATTACTTTGCCGACAAAGGTTCATGTAGTAAAAGCTATGGTTTTTCCACTAGTCATGTATGGGTGAGGGTTGGACAATGAAGGAAACTGAGCGTTGAAAAATTGGTTCTTTTGAGCTGTGGTGTTGGAGAAGACTCTTGAGGGTCACTTGGACTGCAAGGAGATCAAACCAGTGAATCCTAAAGGAAATGAATCCTGAATGTTCATTGTAAGGACTGATGTTGAAGCTGAAGCTCTAATATTTTGGCCACCTGATGCAAAGAGCTGAGAGAATAGAAAAGATCATGATGCTGGGAAAGATCGAAGGCAGGGGGAGAAGGGGAAGACAGAGGATGATATGGTTGAATGGCATCACCGACTTGTTGGACATGAGTTTAAACAAGCTCTGGGAGTTACTGATGGACAGGAATGCCTGGCATGCAGCAGTCCACAGGGTCACAAAAAGTCGGACATGATTAAGCAACTGAACAACAGCAATATATATTTGCTGTAAAAGATTATATTATTGAAAAGAATACCTTTCAATACTTTGTTCTTTTTGAAAGCCTGGCATGCCCCCAACTACAAAAATCATCTACTTGAGGAAATTGAAATTCCTGAAAAGGTATAGATGTTATAATTATAAACATTAATATAGTATGTTAAATCAGCTTACAGTCATTCTTGTTCAGGTTTGCCTTATTTGTTATTTATTTATTTATTAAGCTAATTTTTGCTCTTTATTCTCTGGAGTACATTGGGTTTAATTTTCAAAAGTCTCTCTAAAGCCTAATTTATAAACCCAGTGTTTCATATGTGCATATTGCTACTTAAGGCTGTCAAAATTTAATTGAGCATGAGTTTTAATGGATTTGCAGGAAGAATTATTAAAACATTTGATCTACATTTCATACTTGAAAGGTTAGAAAGATAAAACATTCATTTGGAGATAAATTTATATGAAATAAATTTTAGAGACATTAATTTCATGGTATTTATGGTTTATTGGGGTGATATTTTATCTATTCCTATTGCTAAGCAATGCCAATAGACAATGTGACATTGTTTTAGTAGAAGAGATGAAGGGGAGTTGTATATTTTATAAATTTTATTTACTTGTTAATTTTGAAAATTACCCTACCAGGAATTTTTAATTCTTATTTTTGAATAAAATGCCCATTTTGTCACAATTCATATCAAAGAAAATAGTACTGTTTTTCACCGCTACCAAAGAAAAAGGTATTGCATGAGCACTTTGCTTTCACCTTTTTATTGACACTGTATTTTTGGTCTCAGTCTAATTTCTTCTACCTGAGCTGTATTCTAGACTAACTGAACTCAGACACATATTCTTCATCAAAAATAGGGCTTATACTTTCAAAAACTTAATTCTGGATTAGAGAAAGCATTCGGAAAAAAAGGACATTCCAAGGAAATCATTCCAGCTTTTCTCTTAAGATACAGATCTGCTAAACATTATCAGATATACTTTCACTGATCTTAATTTAGAGAAAGATTTCAAATTAAAGATGACTTGCTAGACAGAAGATAATTTGCTTCTAAATTTTATGTGACTTTACAAATTTACTTTATTTCAGAGGAAAATGATTTGTGAAATGTCTACTCTATACCAATTATTTTATATACCAATGCTAAAATATGCCTCATTGGTGTTTTATTAGAAAGCTGTTTGTTAAGTTTTTCTTTGTTAAATATATGCTTAAATACATGAGACCATTTCCTAGAAAACTCATAATTTAGATTTTAGCTAAAATTGAGTTCAGATGAGCTAAAGGATGAGGCTCAATTTGACATTTAGTGGACATTCCTCCTACATCTCTGGAAACAAAGGAAAAGACAAGGGCAATCACTCTGTGGGGCAATTTGCATTGACAGCTAGAAAGCATCTCATAATGGTCATAAAGAGAACTTTAAGAAGCCTAAGTCTGCACCTCTCAAGTGACAAACCCTGGTAGTGCACATCACTCTCATGCAGCTAGAGAAAAAGTAAGTTAGGTTGTACAATTAGCAGTCACACACTCCACTCTAAGCTCAGGCTCCGCAGTCTACCCCAGTCAGCCCTTTCCAATGCCCCTTACCGGTATACCACTCATCCTCCAGCCCCAGATTTAGCCTGTCAGTTCTTACTGTAGCAGGTGAAACTGTAAGACAATAGTGTAGACATGCAAGTCTTCCACCTGGTTACAAACACAAAAAGCTGTTGTTTTCACTGACAGTTTCAAAGGACAGGAAAAATGGGGAGCTTGACATATGTAGGAGGCCCTGGAATTGATGACTCTGAGAATGGCTAGCAAGCAGGAATGCCAAACATTTTGAAGAGTTTTCAGAGGTTCTGAGATTTTATGTCCTTTGGCTTTTAGGATAACAACCTAATGTGACTTGTCTCATGAATAGTTGGAACTGGAAGACTCACATTATTTATGTCATGATAAACTGAATAGATAGAGAAAAAGGTTGTAGTTGTAGTAAAATTTGTAAACAATTTTAGCATCATTTCAAGGTAAGCCCTGTTATTTCCTTCCTCAATAAGTGCTCACCCTGTGGTGTTTTCAAACTTCACTATGCCAAAGAATCATTGGGAGAGGAGAGTGAGCAAGAATTTTTAATTTGCAGATTTCTGAGCCTTGTTCTTGGATTCTGAATCAAGACCAAATTAGTCTGATCTATGAACCAAGAATTTGCTTGCAAAATAAAGAGCAAATCTGGATCCAATTCCAGCAGCCTTCGTAGCATACTTTATGAAGCATTGCCCATACCAACATCTGTTGTGTACTGTATAATATGTGTTGCATACCCACAAAAATGTAGGCATCATTTACAGATCACACACTGGTGTCTTCACTGGATTCTTTTGTGTGAAGCTTCATTCAGTAAATATTAGTTGGCCAGTTCCTTAGCAAGACATGGTGTCTACCCACCAATTACATTCATACTGTTACATACTATTTCATTCTTTCATGTTTACTAGATGTCTGTACTACAGAAAGGTATACAATGAAACTTTTCACTCCACAAACTTTGTCAATAAGGAGAAATATCACATTATTAAGTGATCATAATAAAACATAGAAATAACTGCCATAAAAGAAGTTAAGATGCAAGACTTTTTTCCAGAGGAGACTGTTTTCAGCTCTGTGCAGACGTAACAGTGGGATATTTTGGGAAAGAATCTGTGGCACTGTTGAAATTTGAGTTAGACTATGAAACCAGTTAGACTCTTAACACCCCCAGGCTAGGGGAGAAAGCTTTGGCAGATGATGTGAAGGTGAAGTGTATGCACAGAGAACCCTGGATTGGATATGTATAGAGAACAACTTTAGATACTGCATAGGGCAACTAAATAACAATATGATTGAAAAGATAAGTAAGAGATCAAGTAAAATAGACTCTAGCTAAAAGACCCCTTGAATTCTAAATGGAGAGTATAATCCTTGTATAGTTAACAAAATGGCACTAAGGTTTAGAGTTGGGAGCAATATTTCAGGATGATGTTCTAGTTTAGTATATAATGGATTGAAAATGAGGAGGTTGGTGTTTAGGAGACCATTGAGACTAGATGAGATTCCAAAGTACCTGAGTTTAAATAAGGAATAAAGGAAAAATGAGGAAGATTTATACAGGTAGCTTTAATAAGTCTTGGTAACTTCTGTACATGGTGAGAGGTAGGATTCAAAGCCGTTTCCAGAATTTTGTAGCTAGGTGACTGAGAGTAGTGATGACACTAACACGAGTAAAAATAGCTGCATCATTGTTACCTGACTGAACGTAAGTCCACTTACCTGCACACAGTAAAGCCAGTCAGCTGACATACCAGTAAGGTGAAGCATTAATTGCAGGCACCAAGCAAGTAGTATAGGCAGCTAATGCTCAAAAGACCCACATTCCCCGCTGAGTTTCAAGAAAGGGGTTTTAAAGGTAAAGTGAGAGAGAGAGTGGCAGGATACGTGATCAGCTCGTAAACAGTTCTCTGCTTGGTTGACTGTAAAGTGACAGGGGTTAACATCATCGATCCTCAGGCTGCAGCTAATCTGAAGACTACATGCTTGTGGTTATTTAGTTAATTTCTTCCATCTGGTGGGGTTTTTAGACTCTACAGAACAGCTCAGGAATGTACATTAGACACTATCAACTTTGTCCTTCCAGGGGAACTAAAGATTCTGTGACCTCTATATGGCTTCTTTATTGTATAAATTGTTGCCAGGTCTCCTGACCCAACTACTAAAAAAATTTTTTTTTTTTTTTACTATATATTCACATTCCTTCAATCATTGATTCTTAAGCCAGCCTTTTATGACTCAGGGGAGACCTGGAAGATTAAAGCTTTTCAACAGACAAGAGTGAGGTTGCAGACATGGTGAGCAGCAGAGAGTCTGTTCTGGGAAGGCCCCATAGGGTCTTAGTTGGTTACATCATCACTCAAATCATCTATTAGATTTCTTTATAAGTATTAGATTTCACTTTTATTTTCAGTGCTTCATCATCCTTCCGTTTTGGAATTTGGAAAAAAAGGGGTTGAATACCAGGGGAGGAGTAGCCAGTGAAGAGTTGAGGAGAGGAATGGATATTTATAAGGAAGAGTTACTTAATTTGTTTTCCTGTAGCCTAGCATGTGTGGCACCCCACTCCAGTACTCTTGCCTGGAAAATCCCATGGACAGAGGAGCCTGGTAGGCTGCAGTCCATGGGGTCGCTAAGAGTCGGACATGACTAAGGGACTTTACTTTCACTTTTCACTTTCATGAATTGGAGGAGGAAATGGCAACCCACTCCAGTGTTCTTGCCTGGAGAATCCCAGGGACAGCGGGGCCTGGTGGGCTGCCGTCTATGGAGTCGCACAGAGTCGGACATGACTGAAGCGACTTAGCAGCAGCAGCATGTGCTAAAAGTATATAGCATATGAAAAACTATATAGCACATTCAAAGTTAATTGTTATTCATTCAAAGTCAATTGTTATCCTTCAGTTCAGTACAGTTCAGTCATTCAGTCGTGTCAGACTCTTTGTGACCACATGGACTGCAGCACGCCAGGCCTCTGTGTCCATCACCGATTCCCTGAGTTTACTCAAACTAATGTCCATTGGGTTGGTAATGCCATCCAACCATCTCATCCTCTGTTGTCCCCTTCTCCTCCCGCCTTCGATCTTTCCCAGCATCAGGGTCTTTTCAAATGAGTCAGTTCTTCACATCAGGTGACCAAAGTATTGGAGTTTCAGCTTCAGCATCAGTCCTTCCAATAAATATTCAGGACTGATTTCCTTTAGGATGGATTGCTTGGATCTCCTTGCAGTTCAAGGGAATCTCAAGAGTCTTCTCCAACACCAAAATTCAGAAGCATCAATTCTACAACACTCAGATTTCTTTAGAGTCCAACTCTCGCATCCAAGCATGACTACTGGAAAAAACATAGCCTTCACTAGACGGACCTTTGTTGGCAAAGTAATGTCTCTGTGTTTTAATATGCTGTCTACATTCGTCATAATTTTTCTTCTAAGGAGCAAGTATCTTTTAATTTCATGGCTGAAGTCATCATCTGCAGTGATCTTGAGGCCCCCAAAAATAAAGTCTCACTGTTTCCACTGCCTCCCCATCTATTTGTTTTGAAGTGATGGGACCAGATGCCATGATCTTAGTTTTCTGAATGTTGAGTTTTAAGCCAACTTTCACTTTCATCATGAGGCTCTTTAGTTCTTCTTTGCTTTCTACCATAAGGGTGGTTTCATCTGCATATCTGAGGTTATTGATATTTCTCCCAGCAATCTTGATTCCAGCTTGTGCTTCATCCAGCCTAGCATTTCTCATGATGTACTACTCTGCATATAAGTTAAATAAGCAGGGTGACAATATACAGCCTTGACGTACTCCTTTCCCTATTTGCAACTAATCTGTTGTTCCATGTCTAGTTCTAACTGTTGCTTCCTATTTGGCATATAGTTTTCTCAAGAAGTAGGTCATGTGGTCTGGTATTCCCATCTCTTTAAGAATTTTCCACAATTTGTTCTGATCCACATAATCAAAGGCTTTGGAATAGTCAATAAAGCAGAAATATATGTTTTTCTGGAACTCTTGCTTTTTCAGTAATTCAATGGATGTTGGTAATTTGATCCCTGGTTCCTCTGCCTTTTCTAAACCCAACTTGAACATCTGGATGTTCATGGTTCACATACTGTTGAAGCCTGGCTTGGAGAATTTTGAGCATTACTTTGCTAGCATGTAAGATGAGTGCAATTGTGCGGCAGTTTGAGCATTCTTTGGCATTGCCTTTCTTTGGGATTGAAATGAAAACTGACCTTTTCCAGTCCTGTGGCCACTGCTGAGTTTTCCAAATTTGCTGGCATATTGGGTGCAGCACTTTCACAGCATTATCTTTAAGGATTTGAAATAGCTCGTCTGGAACTGTAATCCTTAAAGTAAGTCATTTGTCTTACTTTATTGTAAGTAATGGGAATTGTCTAAGAGGAGAATAATAACTTGAAATAATGTTTGATCATGAAATTAATTTTTATATAATTATTAATCCTGTTATTTCCTATTTATTTAAGGTCCTATGATATTCTTTTTCATTTGTCCAGTACTTCCAAGTGACCTTTTGCAAATGAACTTTTCATTCATTCACATTTTTAATTACATCTTATAGTTCCATTAGGAGAAGGCAATGGCACCCCACTCCAGTACTCTTGCCTGGAAAATCTCATGGGCGGAGGAGCCTGGTGGGCTGCAGTCCTTGGGTTCGGTAAGAGTCGGGCACGACTGAGCTACTTCACTTTCACTTTTCACTTTCATGCATTGGAGAAGGAAATGGCAACCCACTCCAGTATTCTTGCCTGGAGAATCCCAGGGACAGAGGAGCCTAGTGGGCTGCCGTCTATGGGGTTGCACAGAGTCGGACACGACTGAAGCGACTTAGCAGCAGTAGCAGCAGCATAGTTCCCTTAAACTATCAAAAATTATCTAATAAACTATTCAAACAAAAAAGATTGTGTGATACAAATTGAAATGAAAAAGATGATGAATGTCAACTGACATAAAGGAGCAATCATTCTTCGATGTGTTTATATTAGCATGAAAAGCAAAGAGGGGAGAGAGAGAGACACTAATATTCAAACACTTTAAATGAAGTAGCCTAATTTGCTACCTCAGTATAAGAGTTTGAGGAATGGAGTGGTTGTTTCTGTCATAGTTGTTGAAAGCCACTTCATAGTGAGTGTTAACATCTTTCTGGTTGCAAGTGGTATCTTCATATTGTTATATGAATCACATATGATAAACTAGTTTGTCAGTAGATTTTAAAAGCATATTCCTTGTATTTTGTGCCTTTGGGGAAAAGGATTAGTTAACTAGGGGACTACATAAGCATTCATAGAGTACATTTTACCTTTAGAATATAGAAAGAGGCAACCGCGAGTAAGCTGACATTTTGATATTGCAGCTGCTGCTGCTGCTAAGTCACTTCAGTCGTGTCCGACTCTGTGTGACCCCATAAACAGCAGCCCACCAACCTCCCCCGTCCCTGGGATTCTCCAGGCAAGAGGTCACTTTTTTCCTTGATTCTTCCCTTTTTTTTCTTTTTTTTGACACTTGTAAATTACTCAGTGTATTAGTTTCCTAGAGCTGCTGTACCAAAATAATAGAAGTGAGTGACCCAAACAACAGAAATGTATTACTGAACAGTTGTGGAGACTGGAAGTCCAAAAGCAAGATGCCAGCAGAGTGGGTTTCTTCTGAAGGCTGTGCAGGAGAATCTACTCCATCCCTCTCTTAGCTTCTGATGATGCTACCAACCCTTGGCATTACTTGCCTTATGAATGCATCACTCTTATCTCAGCCACTGTCTTCACATGACATTTTTCTTATGTCTTTGTGCCTTAACCTGGCCATATTCTTATAAAGACACCTGTGGACTGCCAGGCTGCTCTGTACATGGGATTCTCCAGGCAAGAATACTAGAATGGGTTGCCATTTCCTTCTCCAAGGGATCTTCCTGACCCAGCATCTTCATCTCTTACATTTCCTGCATTGGTAGGCAGATTCTTTACCACTAGCACCACCTGGGAAGTGCCACACAATATTGGGGGCTGCAAATCCAAAAATGCATAGTGTAGGCTGGCAGGCTGAAAACTCAAGCAAGATTTCTCCCATAATCTTGAAGCAGAATTTCTTCTTCACTGGCAAACCTCAGTTTTTGTTCTTTAGGTTGAGACCCACTTCAACTACCTAGAGGAATCTCCTTTACTTAAAGTCAGTTGACTTTAAATATGAATCACATCTGCAGAATACCTTCACAGTAACATCTAGACTTCTATTTGACCAAACAACTAGGCACCAATTAATGCATACCCTTGCCAAGTTGACGTATAAAATGAACTATCACACTCAACCAAGAGGAGATAATGAAAATAATGAACTAAGAAGAAGGGAGAACATGTGTATTTAAAAATCTCTTTGAACAGAGGATTTGCTGGTTTTACATCTGGATATTTTAATGCTATTTAAATTATTGCCTAATATTTAGATGACGTTATCTAAGTATGCAATATATGCTATATTCATCACTCTGGATATTTTTACTCTTTGAGTCTGTTTTATCAACACATGAACTGTTGCTTTCCTGATAATCATCATAAGTTAGACCATCTCTCCTTTCTATATTCTACCTAGAATTGTACTTTTAAAAAATGTATATGATGCTTCAATATACTTTACATTATTTTAATTGCTAATAGAGTAAATTTTTATACCAGAATTAGAATGTAATATGTAATGGATAGTTAATACATAAATATATGTTTGATAAATATTCATAACTATATACTCTTTAATAGCCCAGGGTTTTAACCACCTACTGTATTTTTTAATCTGGAAATAAAATTTTTGATAAAGACTTGTGATGATAGAATGCATGCTTATCTCTCCATTGCTCTTAGTGATAAGTCTGAATCTCTTAACATGTCTTTTAAGAGCCAGGAAGATCTGACTTCTGCTTTCTATTCAAGCATCATTCTTCACCTTCTGTTCCTGTTTGCTACTCCAGCTTTATTGAACTTCCATTTGTTCCCTGGAAATGACATTTGTTCTTACATCCAGGGGCAAGAACTCACTTTTGTTTTGACCAAACTACTTTCTTCATTACTCAGCCTCTCTCCTCACACCTTTTACATGGTAACTAATCATTTTTTATCTCTTGGGTCTCCTATGCATTCTTTAGGTTTTACTTCTTGTGGAGAGTCTTATGAAAATAGCCAAAAAATATTAGCTAGCCCTGACCTCTGTTCTCAAAATATCTTCTGCATTTTTTGTTGTTGCCCACTTTCTAATAAATAAATTGCCTATATCCTTGTATCTCATCTTCACTGAACTCTAAGCATTATAAGAATAGGGATTATGTCTATTTTATTTACTCATATTCCTCAGCATCTAAAGATGCAGTACAGTATAATATTAGTGGCTGAATATTAAATAGATTAATTGGTATATTACCTTCTTATTGTTAACTAATACAGCAAATAGTAGGATTATGCTCTAACATAAACGTTCCATAAAGATTAAAATATAGAAATATTAAATGTAAAGATAGGATATTATAACAATTTAAGACAGTTTTTCATCAAGGAATTGTGCTTTATACTGTGCTATATGATTAGCCTTTTTATAGTTTTTTGAATGCTAGCCATGCAGAAGTTATTTAACATCTCTGATTTATTGATAATATCAAAGTATACTATAAGATTATTCCGCTATTCTTAAGATTGAGATAATTAACCTGAATTATTTTTGCATTTAATGTGTAAACTTTAAATCACAGTGTTAACTCTCAACAATGCATGAGTGGTTCCTAAATTAACACTTTTTAATAATATAACTTTAATCAAATATTGTGTGTTGAAATTTTGTTCCTAAAATGTTAATTGAATTATTCTTCTAATCACAAAGCAATTATAAATTTCAAACATTTATAAAAGAAGAAACTAATAAATATTAGCTTTAAAAAGAAAAAGTAAATGCGAACAAAAGTGATAGAATTACTTATCATTTCCTATTATATTTGTTTTCTGATTCTCATTTTTAATAATTAAACGTGTATGGCTGTTATACATAAGAACTGTTAACAAAGAACTGCAAGGTGACGGGGCCTGAGTCTTTCTCAGCATCCAGAGCCTATAACTGCTCAGTAACATTTACTAAGATAGGATGGTGTGCTCAGTTGCTCAGTCGTGTCTGACTCTGCCATCCCATGGATTGTAGTCTGGCAGGTTCCTCTATCCATGGGATTTCCCAAGCAAGAATACTGGAGTGGGTTTCCATTTCCTTCTCCAAGGATTAAGAAAGGAAGACCTAGATAATTGCAAATTTGGAAAATAGTTAACTCATTAATTTAAACAGATTGAAAACAATTCTATTTCATTGTTATTTAGGTATCTTTACTTGATGCTTACTTTGCATAACTGTTAATAGAATATCTGAACAAGAGAAAGTTACTGCATTGTCTATGCAAATAGCAGGATTTGCAGATAGAAATGTAACTACTATTGAATGCATTTAAGCTCTCTAAAGTTCATTTTCTTATCTGCAAAATGATAAAAATAAAAGAATGAAATTGCTGCCTTTAAGAGGTGTTCACACAACTCATCATATAAAATATAGTTTAAAGCCTTTTAAAACCACAGTGCTCTATGTGCACTATGTATTTTTATCAAGTTTTGCTTTTCTTCTCTTCTACATGTCATAATATTAAACACAGCATTATCTTATAGGTAAAACAAAAAATTGGAGACAATGTTCATAACAAATGTTTAAACAAGTTATGCTACCTCCAAAATATGTGATGATATGCTTCTGTTAAATAAGGAAGATTTGTATTTACTGCCATAGAAAGATGACATGTTGTTACATCCATGACATATTGTAAAATTAAAAATAAAATTTTAAGCTGGGAAGTATAGATATCAAGCTGTTAACATTTATCCCTTCCCTGAGAATGTAGGTGTCAGGTTCCAGGGAGTTTGTTTTTTCCATGTGTGCTCTGTTTTAATTTTTTAAGCAACAGTATTAGATTGCTTTTGCAGTAAAGATTCAGTTCATCCTTAAAGAGCAAATATGTTTAATGAATTTTGAATTACTATTATATTTGGGGGATTATCAATTATATATGGGAATATTTGGAGACCTATACTGTTCCTCTAGTTTTGTTTATAGACGACAACTTGAGTATGAGATTATATTACCAGTTTACTGCAATATACTAACAGATAAAAGTGCTTCCCGAAGGACAGGAGCCTAAGTATAATGGAAATGTCCAAATGGAAGTTCTTGAAAGTATGCCACTGTTTGGGAGAATTTATATTTTCCTAAGTGAATGTAGATTTTACTTTTCCTATCCTAAAGTGGAAGAATTTGACTTATATCTAGTTACTAATGAAGGTATTTAAATATGGTACTGTTTATGCTATTGATCTCTTTAGCACTGAGGAGTATAAAAAGGACAGCACCTTTGAGTTGGTGAATATGAGAAGAGAGCCAATTCCTAATTAAATATTCCCTTGACTCTGTCAATGACAGGAGTGTTCTAAAAGCTGATAAACATTTTGGTTAAATCTAGGACTTTTATATTCCCGTCTTTATTATGCCAGATGTGTGCTGTCAACTTAAATAATTACTGCTTTCATACTAGGATGTTTGCTGAATTGTATTTTTTGCTTGAAAATATGTTACCACTGAAAAGAACAAACAACCCCCCAAAACTTTTGAGTTCTTCATTTTCACATTAGTGAAATAATATATTTTAAAGTGTCACCTAGTAGCATTTATATAGGGAAGCTTTTGATATGGTACAGATACAGAACCCAGAAACTTGCCAAGAGAAGACCTATTCTGACAATTTTTATCTTAGATAATAAGAAGCATCAAAATATATAGATGTGTTATATATTCATATAAAACTATTCAGACATTTTTGCAGTTACTGCCCTCTGTTTTGGAGAAAGCAATGGCACCCCACTCCAGTACTTGCCTGGGAAATCCCATGGACGGAGAGGCCTGGAAGGCTGCAGTCCATGGGGTCGCTGAGGGTCGGACACGACTGAGCGAATTCACTTTCACTTTTCACTTTCATTCATTGTAGAAGGAAATGGCGACCCACTCCAGTGTTCTTGCCTGGAGTATCCCAGGGACTGGGGAGCCTGGTGGGCTGCCGTCTATGGGGTTGCACAGAGTTGGACGCTACTGAAGTGACTTAGCAGCAGCAGCCCTCTGTTTATTTTATGTTACAAATATTTGTTTACTTTTTTGTGTTTAGTATTTCTAGACTGTTTAAAAATAATAAGCAGGGTTTCATTTTCCTCATTGTCTGTAAGTATATAAAGCTCATTATTTTGAGTGACAGGTTTTGCTATTTGTGATTAACATCCCACAAGAATGTGATTGATAAGAGATTACACTCTTCCAGTTTCAAATAACTTTTCAGTTTTAATTTCACCTTTGTAAATGTCAGAATGATTTGAATAGGAGGAAAAAAATAAGGGACATACTTAGAAAAAGTACATGTAAATGATGTGTCTTTGTTATTGCTGACTGCTAAATATTAACTGTTGGCTGAAGAAATTAGTACTCAAGTTCACTAATTAATATCCTATTTATATATCAATCGATAATAATCACTGGCTTAAGATGTTGTTTTAAAAGTATATTAATACAGATGAATAAAAAGGAAATGATTTATTTTCAAGGTCATGAATATCACATATATCTTAGAATTCACATCAGAGATCATAGCTTACATGGCATTTTACTTCAGAGAGCAGATTATTTACATAACAATAGAATTAAAACATCCAAATTTATTTCCTAAATAAATACCCAAATCTTTTTACCAGTTAGCATTCATAATTTGCACAACAGCCAAGACTGAAGCTACTTTTTATAGTACATTTGCTGTTAAATATAAACAGAAAAAATATAACAAAAAAGCATCTAATATGCAAGGATATTAAATCATTTTTAGGGAGGCAAATAAAAATAGTATTTTGCTACATTTTGAACTTTTCATATGAAAGTAGAAAAAAAAAACCCATACTGTGAAAACATTCACAAGTAACTTAAGCGAAATAAATGATAGAATGACTTAACTTTTTAAGAAAAATAGAAAACATATGAGAGTTTATACTTGCACATAACTTTCTTGGCTCACATATAAAGGAAAAAAGATTTAACAAGTACATATATAGAAGAACATGAACAATGTACATACGATTGTAGAAGTTCAAATCTTATAAACAAAAGATAATAGTTTAAAAAAATCTAGGTTTATCAAGTGAAAACATTATATATCAATATGTATATGTGTATATGCATGCATACGTGCTAAGTCACTTCAGTAGTGTCTGACCCTGTGACCCCATGGACTGTAGCCAACCAGCCTCTTCTGTCCATAGAATTCTCCAGGCAAGAATATTGGAGTGGGTTGCCACACTCTCCTCCAGGGGATGTTCCTGACCCAGGGATCGAACTCATATCTTTTAAGTCTCCTGGCAAGCTGGTTCTTTACTACTAGCTCTACCTTGGAAAGCCATACATGTGTATATATATATGTGTGTATAAAATGTATATGCATTTAAAATTTCAATGAACTCATCATAAGAGAAAATAGAAGACTGTATTCAAGGTAAATACAAAAAAAAAAACATATAGTCATGAGACAGAGAGAGATTTGTGTAATGCCTACTGTGTGTTAAGTTTTAGGCTATGTGTGACAGGCTTAAATATGAAAGAACAAGAGAATCTGTGGTAAAGAAAATATGTAAATAGTCTATACTAGCACATAGTATAACAATAATTAGAACCAAGCTTTATTCCAGAATGAATCTGGAAACAATTTTAATTAGAAAATTTCATGTGTAAAAGCTGTACTTTCTTAATATAGGAACACATAAATACGACTCCTTATCGTCTTGACTGTGAAATTCTTCACTTGGGACCTCTAGGAACATACATAGTAGTCTATTGAAGACATCACTTTGAATATCAATTGTATTTGGTATTTTTAGTCTGCTGATTAAGTACAATCCATTTCACTGAATTATTCATTTCAGTTCACTTCAGTCGTTCATAGGGTCTGACTTTGTGCAACCCCATGAATTGCAGCACGCCAGGCCTCCCTGTCCATCACCAACTCCTGGAGTTCACTCAGACTCACGTCCATCGAATCACTGATGCCATCCAGTCATCTCATCCTCTGTCGTCCCCTTCTCCTCCTGCCCCCAATCCCTCCCAGCATCAGGGTCTTTTCCAATGAGTCGACTCTTCGCATGAGGTGGCCAAAGTACTGGAGTTTCAGCTTTAGCATCATTCCTTCCAAAGAACACACCCAAGTTTGGTCTCCTTTAGGATGGACTGGTTGGATCTCCTTGCAGTCCAAGGGACCCTCAACAGTCTTCTCCAACACCACAGTTCAAAAGCATCAATTCTTCAGCACTCGGCTTTCTTCACAGTCCAACTCTCACATCCATACATGACCACTGGAAAAAACATAGCCTTGACTAGATGGACCTTTGTTGGCAAAGTAATGTCTCTGCTTTTCAATATGCTATCTAGGTTGGTCATAACTTTTCTTCTAAGGAGTAAGCGTCTTTTATTTATTTATTTTTTTCTAATTTTATTTTATTTTTAAACTTTACATAATTGTATTAGTTTTGCCAAATATCAAAATGAATCCGCCACAGGTATACATGTGTTCCCCATCCCGAACCCTCCTCCCTCCTCCGTCCCCATACCATCCCTCTGGGCCGTCCCAGTGCACCAGCCCCAAGCATCCAGCATCGTGCATCGAACCTGGACTGGCAACTCGTTTCCTACATGATATTTTACATGTTTCATTGCCATTCTCCCAAATCTTCCCACCCTCTCCCTCTCCCACAGAGTCCATAAGACTGTTCTATACATCAGTGTCTCTTTTGCTGTCTCGTACACCGGGTTATTGTTACCATCTTTCTAAATTCCATATATATGCGTTAGTATACTGTATTGATGTTTTTCCTTCTGGCTTACTTCACTCTGTATAATAGGCTCCAGTTTCATCCACCTCATTAGAACTGATTCAAATGTATTCTTTTGAATGGCTGAGTAATACTCCATTGTGTATATGTACCACTGCTTTCTTATCCATTCATCTGCTGATGGACATCTAGGTTGCTTCCATGTCTTGGCTATTATAAACAGTGCTGCGATGAACATTGGGGTACACGTGTCTCTTTCCCTTCTGGTTTCCTCAGTGTGTATGCCCAGCAGTGGGGTTGCTGGATCATAAGGCAGTTCTATTTCCAGTTTTTTAAGGAATCTCCACACTGTTCTCCATAGTGGCTGTACTAGTTTGCATTCCCACCAACAGTGTAAGAGGGTTCCCTTTTCTCCACACCCTCTCCAGCATTTATTATTTGTAGACTTTTGGATCGCAGCCATTCTGACTGGTGTGAAATGGTACCTCATAGTGGTTTTGATTTGCATTTCTTTGATAATGAGTGATGTTGAGCATCTTTTCATGTGTTTGTTAGCCATCTGTATGTCTTCTTTGGAGAAATGTCTATTTAGTTCTTTGGCCCATTTTTTGATTGGGTCGTTTATTTTTCTGGAGTTGAGCTGTAGGAGTTGCTTGTATATTTTTGAGATTAGTTGTTTGTCGGTTGCTTCATTTGCTATTATTTTCTCCCATTCTGAAGGCTGTCGTTTCACCTTGCTAATAGTTTCCTTTGATGTGCAGAAGCTTTTAAGGTTAATTAGGTCCCATTTGTTTATTTTTGCTTTTATTTCCAATATTCTGGGAGGTGGGTCATAGAGGATCCTGCTGTGATATATGTCGGAGAGTGTTTTGCCTATGTTCTCCTCTAGGAGTTTTATAGTTTCTGGTCTTACGTTTAGATCTTTAATCCATTTTGAGTTTATTTTTGTGTATGGTGTTAGAAAGTGGTCCAGTTTCATTCTTTTACAAGTGGTTGACCAGATTTCCCAGCACCACTTGTTAAAGAGATTGTCTTTAATCCATTGTATATTCTTGCCTCCTTTGTCAAAGATAAGGTGTCCATATGTGCGTGGATTTATCTCTGGGCTTTCTATTTTATTCCGTTGATCAATATTTCTGTCTTTGTGCCAGTACCATACTGTCTTGATAACTGTGGCTTTGTAGTAGAGCCTGAAGTCAGGTAGGTTGATTCCTCCAGTTCCATTCTTCTTTCTCAAGATCGCTTTGGCTATTCGAGGTTTTTTGTATTTCCATACAAATTGTGAAATTATTTGTTCTAGCTCTGTGAAGAATACTGTTGGTAGCTTGATAGGGACTGCGTTGAATCTATAAATTGCTTTGGGTAGTAATTTCATGGCTGCAATCACCATCTGCAGTGATCTTGGAGCCCCCAAAAATAAAGTCAGACACTGTTTCCACTGTTTTCCCATCTATTTTCCATGAAGTGATGGGACCAGATGCCATGATCACGTTTTCTGAATGTTGAGCTTTAAGCCAACTTTTTCACTCTCGACTTTCACTTTCATCAAGAGGCTTTTTAGTTCCTCTTCACTTTCTGCCATAAAGGTGGTGTCATCTGCATATCTGAGGTTATTGATATTTCTCCCGGCAATCTTTATTCCACTTGTGCTTCTTCCAGCCGAGCATTTCTCATGATGTACTCTGAATATAAGTTAAATAAGTAGGGTGACAATATATAGCCCTGACCTACTCCTTTTCCTATTTGGAACCAGTCTGTTGTTCCATGTCCAATTCTAACTGTTGCCTCCTGACCTGCATATAGATTTCTCAAGAGGCAGGTCAGGTGGTCTGGTATTCCCGTCTCTTTCAGAATTTTCCACAGTTTATTGTGATCCACACAGTCAAAGGCTTTGGCATAGTCAATAAAGCAGATATAGATGTTTTTTTGGAACTCTCTTGCTTTTTCGATGATCCAGCGGATGTTGGCAATTTGATCTCTGGTTCCTCTGCCTTTTCTAAAACCAGCTTGAACATCTGGAAGTTCACAGTTCACATATTGCTGAAGCCTGGCTTGGAGAATTTTGAGCATTACTAGCATGTGAAATGAGTGCAATTGTGCGGTAGTTTGAGCATTCTTTGGCATTGCCTTTCTTTGGGATTGGAATGAAAACTGACCTTTTCCAGTCCTGTGGCCACTGCTGAGTTTTCAAAATTTGCTGGCATAGTGAGTGCAGCATTTCACAGCATCATCTTTGAGGATTTGAAATAGCTCCACTGGAATTCCGTCACCTCCAGTAGCTTTGTTTGTAGTGATGCTTTCTAAGGCCCACTTGCCTTCACATTCCAGGATGTCCGGCTCTAGGTCAGTGATCATACCATTGTGATTATCTGGGTTGTGAAGATCTTTTTTTGTATAGTTCTTCTGTGTATTCTTGCCACCTCTTCTTAATATCTTCTGCTTCTGTTAGGTCCCTACCATTTCTGTCCTTTATCGAGCCCATCTTTGCATGAAATGTTTCCTTGGTATCTCTAATTTTCTTGAAGAGATCTCTAGTCTTTCCCATCCTGTTGTTTTCCTCTATTTCTTTGCATTGATCACTGAGGAATGCTTTCTTATCTCTTCTTGCTATTCTTTGGAACTCTGCATTCAGATGCTTATATCTTTCCTTTTCTCCTTTGCAAAAAGCAAAGGAGAATTATTATTACAATGTTATTATTGAGGTTTTATTTATAATAGCATATTGAAACTTAAAATGAAAGATTTTTAAAGAAATCTCAAGCTTAAGTAACTTTACTTAAAATTTTATTAAATGACTAATCACATTCACTCCACCATTTGTAATCCATTGTAAATAAAAATGAATACCAATGTTTAATAACAACTTGGCTTTTACACATATGATTCATATCTACTAAGTTAAAAGTAGCACTATATAGGCTAGGTTTGTGCTTTTTCTTCTTCTCTTACAGTACTCATTTCATCCCCCATCCCCACAATAATCTAGATTTACAAATTTCAGGATTTCAAGGTAATATTCCAGAAGCTTTATAAAAGTATTACAGAGTCAAAATCTATGATTTTTGAAACTGAACTGAAATTACTCAGTCAGTAATACCTATCTTGAATTTGGATATATAATTCATTGCCCATAATTGCTTATTAATCATTGTTTTGCAACTAGAATAATTGAGGTATACAGAAAATATTTTTCTTGTTATCAAGAGGCTATGGAGAATGGAGAGTTAGGAAATTCTGAGATTCAAAACATATCATATTAATAGATGATTATAATGCTACTAGCATCACCGACTCAACGGGTGTGAATTTGAGTGAACTCTGAGAATTGGTGATGGACAGGGAGGCCTGGCATACTGCAGTTCACGGGGTCGCAAGTAGTCGGACACAACTGAGCGATTGAACTGAACCAAATGTTAGATCTGATAGACAGAATGCCTGAAGAATTATGGATGGAGGTTCGTAACATTGTACAGGAGGCAGGGATCAAGACTAGCCCAAGAAAAAGAAATGCAAAAAAGAAAAGTGGCTGTGTGAGGAGGCCTTACAAATAGCTGTGAAAAGAAGAGAAGCAAAAAGCAAAGGAGTAAAGGAAGGATATACCCGTTTGAATGCAAAGTTCCAAAGAATAACGAGGACAGACAAGAAAGCCTTCCTCAGTGATCAATGCAAAGAAATAGAGGAAAACAACAGAATGGGAAAGACTAGAAATCTCTTCACGAAAACTAGAGATACCAAGGGAACATTTCATGCAGAGATGGGCAAAATAAAGGACAGAAATGGTAGGGACCTAATAGAAGCAGAAGATATTACGAAGAGGTTGCAAGAATACACAGAAGAACTATACAAAAAAGATCTTCACAACCCAGATAATCACAACAGTATGTTCACCAATCTATAACCAGACATCCTGGAATATGAAGTCAAATGGGCCTTAGGAAGCATCACTACAAAGAAAGCTAGTGGAGGTGATGGAATTCCAGTTGAGCTATTTCAAATCCTAAAAGATGATGTTGTTAAAGCCCTGCACTCAATATGCTGCACTAATTTGGAAAACTCAGCAGTGGCCACAGGCCTGGAAAAGGTCAGTTTTCATTCCAATCCCAAAGAAAGGCAATGCCAAAGAATGCTCAAACTATTGCACAATTGCAGTCATCTCAAATGCTAGCAAAATAATAATCAAAATTCTCCAAGCCAGGCTTGGAGAACTGTGAACTTCCAGATGCTCAAGCTGAATTTAGAAAAGGCAGAGGAAATAGAGATCAAATTGGCAACATCTGTTGAATCATCAAAAAAGCAAAAGAGTTCCAGAAAAATATCTACTTCTGCTTTATTGACTACACTAAAGCCTTTGACTGTGTGGATCAGAACAAATTGTGGAAAATTCTTAAAGAGATGGGAAAAACAGACCACATCACCTGCCTCTTGAGAAATCTGTACGCAGATTAGGAAGGAGCAGTTACAAGTGGACATGGAACAACAGATGGATTCCAAATCGGGAAAGGAATACATCAAGGCTGTATATTGTCACCCTGTTTATTTAACTTATATGTAGAGTACATCATGAGAAACGCTGGGCTGGAGGAAGCACAAGCTGAAATCAAGATTGCCGGAAGAAATATCAATAACCTCAGATATGCAGACGATACCACCCTTATGGCAGAAAGTGAAAAAGAACCAAAGAGCCTCATGATGAAAGTGAAAGAGGAGAGTTCAAAAGTTGGCTTCAAACTCAGTATTCAGAAAACTAAATCATGGCATCTGTTCCCATCACTTCCTGGCAAATAGATGGGGAAATAATGGAAACAGCGACAGTATTTATTTATTTTTTTTGGCCAGAATCACTGCAGATGGTGACTTCAGCCATGAAACTAAAAAAGGTTTGCTCCTTGGAAAAAAAGTTATGACCAACCGAGACAGCACATTAAAATGAAGAGACATTACTTTGCCAACAAAGGTCCGTGTAGTCAAAGCTCTGGTTTTTCCAGTAGTCATGTATGGATGTGAGAGTTGGACTATAAAGAAAGCTGAGTGCTGAAGAATTGATGCTTTTTAACTGTGGTGTTGGAGAAGACTGTTGAGAGTCCCTTGGACTGCAAGGAGATCCAAGCAATCCATCCTAAAGGAAATCAGTCCTGATTATTCATGGAAGGACTGATGCTGAAGCTGAAACTCCAATACTTTGGCCACCTGATGCGAAGAACTGACTCATTTGAAAAGACCTTGATACTTGGAAAGATTGAAAGTGGGAGGAGAGGGTGACAACAGAGTATGAGATGGTTGGATGGCATCACCAGCTCAGTGGACATGAGTTTGAGTGAACTCAGGGAATTGGTGATGGACAGGGAGGCCTGGCGTGCTGCAGTCCATGGGGTCGCAAAGAGTCTGACACTACTGAGCGATTAAACTGAACTGACCGAATATTTCCTAGAAGAGCTAATTGGTTCCATTTACCTTCACTTTTATTAATTGTTTAAAAACTGACTGATGGGTACATTTTGTCCTGACTAGTACTTATTAGCAAAAAAAAAAAAAGGAAGATGTTTTTAAGCACTTTAAGTAAATATTTGTGTTAGTAGATAATGTTGTTGAAGTCAAGCAACTACTTAGTAGTAAATAGTGCTGTTGATTTTGTGGGTATTTTTTCAAGACATTGTACCTTAATTTCAAGAGAAGAATTTTATTACTATGAATGTTTGTATTGAAATGCACCATTAAATAAGTAATTCATACAAAATCGAGTTCAACACGGACATACCACTGTATTTTTATGTAGTGTCTTTATTGACATTTTCTCCCAATACTTTCCCAGTTCCAAAGTAACTCAAAATGTTTAAATCAGTCCAACCCTTTTCTCATAGAAAGAATTATTTTAAAAAATGGACAAATGTTACACCGTGACATTTATTTTTGCTACTCATTTTTCTATAATATCCTTGATGATTTGTTTTCTGCTTTTTCAGCTATAATTGCAGTGTCCATTACTATGTCAGTCAGAGTTGCTACAGGAGAAAGAAAGGGCTCACAAAATTGGTAAATCAGGAAGCATTGAATGGAAACTGTTTACAAAGGTGTGGTTGAAATGTAGGGAAACTTTGAGGTTTATGGTCGTGTTAGAGCTATTATCATTGTTAAGTCTAAAAAGACAAGTGGAGGGAGAAATGACCTTAGTCAGAAAAAAATCTTGTACAGAAAGTAAAGTTGAGGCAAAGTTTGATCTTGGTGAGCTGAATGTGTTCATTTAGAGACAATGCACCACAAGAAGCCAGGCAATATAAACCTTGCTATCTTCCTTCATTTTGATCACCATTGGACATCCCCATTCACTAAACCCAACAGTAAGTCAGTGGGAAAAGGGTCCTGCTAATGTGGCCTTACACTTGAGTCTACCAGGGCAGAGAATAGGTTATGGAACACAGAGCTAAATCTGAAGAAGCAGGTGGAAAGTAGCTGGCACTGTTGCCATGGCCACTGCTCTGCTTCTTCAACATTCCATGTGCTTTTTCATGTCTCCTGATGAGGATGCCTTGTCTTTGTTGCCTTAGCAAAGAAAATTTCAGTTCATACTACCAAAGCTTTTTGATGGGGCAGCCTCTGAGAGAGAAACATAAGGTCATTTGATTCTTTCAAAAACTCACTTAAAATAGAGTCCATCCTGGTCCTCAAAAAAAGGCTGCTAATGAGACCCAGATTCTGGGAAATATTCTGGGAATTGTCTACAACTGATGATCATCAACGATTTCTCACACTAGAGAAAAATTATTCAGGCTTGCTACTAACTCTTAATGGAGATGCTAGTCATCAGGTAATAATAATAATAAAACAAAAATGTGAGAAGAAATATAATCTACTATTTATTGATGATTTGATGACTTTATCCACTTTCTTTGTTGTGGGCATTTTCCATTAATATGTAACTACATGCCAACCTTACATTATGATACATAAGATCATGTTGTTGGTGTCAAACAATCTTGGGTTCCAGTTCTGCCTTTGCCACTGACTAGCTCTGTGATCATAGGCTAGTCATTTTTTTTTTTTTTTTCCTTACTGAGCTTCAGTGTTCTCATATATAAGCAAAGGTAATATTTATTTCTACTGTTTGAGCTATTGAGATTGCATGGCATATATGCAGATAAACCACACAGCCTGCTGTCTAATATATAATAAGCTGTTTAAGATTTATTATTTTAAAATAAAAATGGAGCAGTTTGGTTTATTAAGTAGTAGATTTGCATCAGCAACAAATATCATATCCAAAATCAAAACAAGAGGATGAAGAAAGGCAAAAGGGCTGTACTGAGTGCATTTACCCTCTTTATCAGGATGGTTTACAGGAAACCCCCTAAGCAAGTGTATATTGTTTCATTGCCAAGAATAAGGTCATTTGATCATCCTAGCTATAGCCAAGACTAGAGAATCAGAGCATAGGATCCTCATAACTGGATTAGAGTCTTCATGATTTTTTATGCAACATATAGACACTAAGTATAAATTCAGACAAGATAGAAATTCTGTTAGCAGTGAAGAAGGATGGAATATGTGGGAGCTTACATTGTTTAACACATCGGCATTTTACTGTATCATTACTCCTTTTCTTGGAATGATAGCTTCAGGTTTTGCTTTCTCAAAAACTCTGAAGGTGTTTCTCAACGAGGACTTCCACAAGGTGACAAAGTGTTAGTATGATGTTCCTTGGCAGTGTTGCTCATATTCTCAAGCATGGACACTTTAGAAGTATTTAGTACCATATTTTTAATGTGTGATTATTGTATTATGATATGTGGAAAAGTATGAAAAATGAGATCTTAATTTAGAAACAGTTTCTAAAACTTTGATTTTGAGTAATTTTCAGGCATAATTCCAATTACATTATCTAAAGCAACAGAAATACTCAGTTAATTTGCTATATGAATATACAGTTTATTATTAGGTAACAGATTTTATCTAAGCAGGTTATAATTTATTTTTTTCCCCTGTCACTAAGAGACTTGAATTGACAAGTTTACCTTCTAGAAACTAATGATTATGTGAGGAAAAAAATTGCCAGCAATTTGGAGTAGTTGCTACTAGATGTTAACAGTGTGTTGCTTTCTCTAGTCTGGTTGAGTTACAGTCAAATGAATCAGATATTCTGAAATGCTCTCTATAAAAACATTAATTATTATTACTTAAACTTGAATTTTTAGTGGACACATTTAGTGTAAATTAAATAAAATTAATGTATAATTTATAGAAATCATTGAAAAAATGCTTTTTACTCCTTCAAATATGAGCTTTATTTGTTTAATTCCTCATAAATTCCATGGCATCACCTTGCTTTTGGACTCATCCATTTCCTACCTAACCTATCTAACATATGTAGCCCAAGCTCTCTGATGTCTCTTCTTGTAAGGGTGATACCCCCTTACAAGACTGTTCTCAGTCATGTCCAGCTCTTTGCAATCCTATAGATTGTAGTCCGCTAGGCTTCTCTGTCCATGGAATTTTCCAGGCAAGAATACTGGAGTGGGTTGTCATTTCCTTCTCCAGGGGATCTTCCCCACCCAGGGACTGAACCCATGTCTCTTGCATCTCCTGCATTGTCAGGCGGGTTCTTTACCACTGTGCCACCTGGGAGGCCAACACTCCATCTCCAAATACTATTACTCTCAGGGTTAGGACTTTAACTTAAATTTTGAGAGGAAATAATAAAGTACATAACAAGTATCCACTACCTAGAATTATGCTGACAGTTTTTTTTTCAATACCTTTGTCTAAAAGGTAGATAACCTTCATATAACACAAATTGCAAAATAATTGGTCAGGTAAAATAAAATAAGTGTGAAACAACAAGAAATAGCATCATGTGTGTGTCAGGGAATTCTCTTTAGTGAAGAGTGGCCAGGTGCCATTTACCTACAATTATTGTTATTATATAGTCATGAGAGTTAAAGTATTACCCAGGTTTTCGTTTTTTTTTTTTTTTTTTTTGGTGGTTTAATCTTTTTTTTAAATTTTTTAATTATTATTATTATTCTTTTTTACTTTATAATAATGTATTGGTTTTGCCATACATCGACATGCATCCACCACGTGTCTACACGTGTTCCCCATCCTGAACCCCCCTCCCACCTCCCTCCCCATACCATCCCTCTGGGTCATCCCAGTGCACCAGCCCCAAGCTTCCTGTATCCTGCATCGAACCCAGACTGGTGATTTGTTTCTTATATGATATTATACATGTTTTAATACCATTCTCCCAAATCATCCCCCCCACCTCCATAGAGTCCAAAAGACTGTTCTATACATCTGTGTCTCCTTTGCTGTCTTGCATACAGGGTTGTCGTTACCATCTTTCTAAATTCCATATATATGCGTTAGTATACTGTATTGGTGTTTTTCTTTCTGGCTTACTTCACTCTGTATAATAAGCTCCAGTTTCATCCACCTCATTAGAACTGATTCAAATGTATTCTTTTTAATGGCTGAGTAATACTCCATTGTGTATATGTACCATAGCTTTCTTATCCATTCATCTGCTGATGGACATCTAGGTTGCTTCCATGTCCTGGCTATTATAAACAGTGCTGCGATGAATATTGGGGTACACATGTCTCTTTCAATTCTGGTTTCCTTGGGGTGTATGCCCAGCAGTGGGATTGCTAGATCATAAGACAGTTCTATTTCCAGTTTTTTAAGGAATCTCCACACTGTTCTCCATAGTGGCTGTACTAGTTTGCATTCCCACCAACAGTGTAAGAGGGTTCCCTTTTCTCCAGTTTTTCATTTTGAAAATAATCTGAATATGTGGATTTTATGCGAAATATTCATATATTTATTGTTGGCAATTGAATCATGCTTTCAACTGTGTTGTGGGTAAAACAAAACCAAACTTATTTTATCAGCTACTTTGTGCCACCTAGTTACAAAGTTACAAAGCAGAGTTTCTGCCCAAGTCTGCCCGGGTCCACCACAGTACTTTTCTCTAGTTCACACAGTCTTCTGAGCTCCAAGCCTCATTGTCTGGTTTCTGTATTGCTATTGCTAGATAAAGATATGGAATAAACCTGAATGCTGTCCAATGTTAGCTGCCTCCATTTTCTTAATTATTTCTTATTATAACAATATTTTACAGGTTCTAATTCTCAAGACAATAAGAATCACACAAAGTATTTATTAGAGAGTGGTTTGGGGGTCACCGTCTGTGGAACTATAGGGGAAAAGGCAGCCATAAGCAGAGGGAGAAGTTGAGTGTAATGAAGTTTTAACAAGGGCCGCAGCTGCCTCCCTGGCTACTCTGAAGCTAAAAGGACGTCAACTGGGTGAGGGTCTCTGGTCTTAAGGTCTTGCACTGACTAGTGATTGGATCTGGTTGCCCTCGGGGGTCTTTGTTCAGTGGATTTTGGGAACACTGACAACTGAGTGTTTCCTGCCATCAGCCCTCTGTTTCACTGTTATAGTAAAAGCCCATAATAATACATGCTAGCATGACAAAGTTTGGATGTAATATAATTGGTGTGTGTATATATATATATATATCACCAATATACAAATATAATATAATTTGGATTTAATATAATTGAATGTAAAATAAATGGATGTAATATAATTTGCTTGACCTGCATTCTCAAATAGAGACTGACTGTAAGTTTTAACTTCTGTGGGAAAATTGGGTGGGAAGCACAAAGGGGAGGTAATAGGTGATCCTTCCTCAAGAAGCCTGGAGGCCGAGGGCATGTCCCTGAATCCAAATATACTCTAGTTCCAAAGCTCTGAACAGCCTAGATTAGAATGAGAAATGAATAATAAAAAAGTCAAAGATTTCTGGAGTCGAAGACACTGTATTGGAGGTTCCATCCAGACAGATAGCTCAGAATTGCCCTATTAATACTTAGTCTAGACTGTATACCTTTACCAAATGGCTCCAAATTGCTGGGGCCAGACAAAGACCATTTATTAGCATTTTACTTTTGTGTTACAGGGATTGTTATCCATATTATACTGCCCATTATAAATATGACGCACTTGATCTGCATCAGTGTCATTTTCATGGGCCCCTAATGGCACTTTGTAGGGATTTTAAACTCTTGATTAAATGTATGATTTACTGGAAATAATTCATCTATTATTCATTGTCATCTGAAATGCCTTTCTCATATAACTTTAAGTTATGTAACACTTTTAAACAATAATATACTAGTCTAAATTACTAGCTACTTTATTAAAATATTGGTATTTTTTATAGTATGATTCTTTATTACTAGCTTATTTAATGACTGAAAATGTTATTAATTTGGATTGCCTCTGGCTATTTAAAATTATTTCTAGTCATTTAAAAAGCATGAAATGAGGTTTGCCTCAAATCTTCTGGCAAGTAACTTTATGTATAGCCAGGAATTGATCAGTTGTTTGTTTAATCATAATATGTTAATTAAGTTACTGTTAATCTGTTTTCACTGTATATTTGTTTTTATTTACAATTTTATCAGGTATTTGTTCATGTTTACAATTTTATTGATGAAATAAAATTTAGGAAGTCTACTTTAAAAACCCACAGCAATGTACTTCCTAACATAATATTCAGTGAATGCACTATGATTCACCTTTCATAGATCTGTCTAGAAACAGAGAACAGTTCTTATTATCTTCTGATCTATCTCCTACCTCACCTCTGGTACGTAATTTCTGTTCCACACAACTCTTAATGTCCTTGTGAAATTATTAATTTAAAAGGTACTCACCATGACTCAGTCTGGGTAGGAAATAGCTCATTTATGCCTTCTTTCATTGGTTTATGGATTGATGATGCCCTAGAGAGTAACACAGATCTTCATGATGTCCCAAGTGTTAACTTTAATGTTTGTATCTTTAATTTAGCTGAAAAATGTGTAAAATCTCATGTAGTCAAATAGCTGCCTCTTGGCTAAATATATAAAGTTGGGATTAAAACATGGCATTCCAGTAGATATCAAGCATAATGTATGTCCAATAATTTATTTTTGAATCTATATTTCCAGATTATACAGTGTGAAAGAGCAATTGATTTTTTCCCCCTAGGGTTTATTTGCGGTCAGGTCCTAATCTTACAAAGATTGCCTTAGATATTTAGACTTGCTCTGTTACCCTGCTATCTGCATTAGTGTAGTAGATTGTGTTGTAAAGTAAGTTCTTTAAGTAACCTTCTATGACCACAAATAGCAGGAGGGCAATTATAAGTACATGACTGTCTTTATAAATATTATTTTTCTAATTTCCAAACTGTTATAGGACTCTCAGTTCAGTTCAGTCCAGTTCAGTCGCTCAGTCATGTCTGACTCTTGTGACCCCATGAATTGCAGCATGCTAGGCCTCCCTGTCCACCACCAACTCCCAGAGTTTACTCAAACTCATGTCCATCGAGTCGATGATGCCATCCAGCCATCTCATCCTCTGTCGTCTCCTTCTCCTCCTACCACCAATCCTTCCCAGCATGAGGGTCTTTTCCAATGAGTCAACTCTTCGCATAAGGTGGCCAAAGTATTGGAGTTTCAGCTTTAGCATCAGTCCTTCCAATGAACACCCAGGACTGGTCTCCTTTAGGATGGACTGGTTGGACCTCCTTGCAGTCCAAGGGACTCTCAAGAGTCTTCTCCAACACCACAGTTCAAAAGCATCAATTCTTTTGTTCTCAGCCTTCTTTATGTTTCATCTTTTAACAACAGTTTTAGTCTTTTCTATGATATGGTATTAACTAAATTATTTTGTACAAACTACAGCTACATAAATAAAAGTAGGATATTGTAATTGCTTGTCCTAATCTAATAAATTTGTTATATTTAATGAATGTTTTTCTCTCTTCTCATGCAGAAATATACAGAGAGGAGATTAAAGTATTCAATATTGTCAAATCTAGAATTTCAGATCTTTAATTGCACCATTTTCTTCCAAAGTGTTGTTTGTCTTCTGTATTTAACTTTGTCTCTGTCCACAGCTCTGTGATTCATTAGTTTCTACTTACTCCTTTCACTTCTGACCTGTTCCTTTACTAAATTCCACTTGTGATTCAATGTAGCCATCAGTTTCTGTGAATTCCCAGCCATTTTGTTAATTTGTAAAATTACATCGTAGTCCTAAAATCCTGATCTGAACTTCAAATGTACCCTCAGTGCATACACAAGCCTTTTTTTCATCTCTTTTCTTCTTTTCCCTCAGAGGACAATATAAATATTCTCTCTGCTCAGATTCTGTACTGATTATTTCCCTTTGCATTCTTAATCCTTATGTGTTTAGAATTTTTGGTTGTTGTTCTGCTTTCTCAGTTAATGAATAGTTAAGGAGGATATTTGATTACTGTTTCTGTCCAGTCTCCTTCCTGAAAGTGTGCAGAATGATTTGACTCTCTTCCTGGGGGTACCTTTTCCTGTAGGACCATAGGTTTAAAACTCCCTCTACTGTGCTGTCAATTCCCATTCCTGCTTTGCTTTTCCTTATCTATTCTTCATTTTCCATTGTTCCCTTGCTTTCTTTTCATCCTTGTAGACTAACATCTTTTTGATTATTTTATACAGTTGTTTTAATGAGATCTTGGGAGAGACAAGTGATAAATGCATTCATGTTTAATAGTTTTTAAAATTATACTTTATTATATAATGCTACCCAAATATTATAGGATGGATTTAAATAAGTTTTTTAGACAGTGATACCCTATATTTATTGACACCCTAATCTGTCTTTTACTTTGATAGAACTCTTTATAGATCATTTCACCTGATACTCCTAATGTAACCTAAAATGACATTATTTTAATTTAGAAGTTATGAGTTTGACTTGTTACTTTTTACAAATAATTTTATATATGAAATTAAATACTCTCTTACAAATTGTGAATAAAATTAAAAAAATATTTTGAAGACTTAGAATTAATATATGCAGATTGTTGTGTTAGTTTTCAATTTCTTTCATACTAAACTACCACAAACTTAGTGGTTTAAAGCAATATAAATTTATTAGAGGTCAGAATTCCAATATAGGTCTCATTTAGTTAAGCTCAGAGTGTCATCAGGATTTCCAGGTGGCTCAGTGGTAAAAAATCCACTAGCCAATGCAAGAGATACAGGAGATGTGGGTTCAATCCCTGGGTTAGGAAGATCTCCTGGAGGAGGAAATGACAACACACTCCAGTATTCTTGCCTGGAAAATCCCATGGACAGAGGAACCTGGTGGGCTACAGTTTCTGAGGTTGAAAAGAGTCAGACATGACTGAGCATGTGTGCACACGCGCGCACACACACAGTCACACAAGTTATCAGCAGGGCTGCTTTCTTTCCAAGAACTCTAGGAAAAAAAGCCATTCCTTGCCTATTCTGGCATTTAAAGGCCACCTACTTTCTTTGGCTCATGATCCCCCTTCCTCCATCTTCAAAGCCAGAAAAGGCAGATTGAGTCCTTGTTATGTAACCTCATTCTGGCCCTATCTTTTGCTGCGTCTCCCACATTTAATAACTCGTGATTATATTGGATCACTTACTCCTTGGAAGAAAAGTTATGACCAACCTAGATAGCATATTGAAGGGCAGAGACATTACTTTGCCAACAAAGGTCCATCTAGTCAAGGCTATGGTTTTTCCTGTGGTCATGTATGGATGTGAGAGTTGGACTGTGAAGAACGCTGAGCTCCAAAGAATTGATGCTTTTGAACTGTGGTGTTGGAGAAGACTCTTAAGAGTCCCTTGGACTGCAAGGAGATCCAACCAGTCCATTCTGAAGGAGATCAGCCCTGGGCTTTCTTTGGAAGGAATGATGCTAAAGCTGAAACTCCAGTACTTTGACCACCTCACGCGAAGAGTTGACTCATTGGAAAAGACTCTGATACTGGGAGGGATTGGGGACAGGAGGAAAAGGGGACGACAGAGGATGAGATGGCTGGATGGCATCACTGACTCGATGGACGTGAGTCTGAGTGAACTCCCGAAGATGGTGATAGACAGGGAGGCCTGGCGTGCTGTGATTCATGGGGTCGCAAAGAGCCGGACACGACTGAGCGACTAACTGACTGAAGTGAACCTAGACAATTTAGGATAGACTCCCATCTTGAGGTCAGCTCTAATTGCATCCGCAACTCTATTTCCTTTTTGCGATGTAACATATTTACAAGGTTTGGGTATTAGGATATGAGCACCTTTGTGAGACCATTGTTCTTCCTAGCACATATAAATAAGAAAATTCTTGACATAGACTATCAATAATTAAATCTGTTAATATTTTTGAACAAAATATTTCTTAAATTATCATCCCACATATATTATTTAGATTTCCATTAATTGTACTAATTCACAGGAACCCTGGAGAGTGGTGAAACAGCTATTACTCAAGCTTTACAGTGTTTCATCTGATTTAAAGTATTGGTGTTAGTGATATGGCAATGGAAGCCGTGCTCTCAATCCATATACTTTGAGTGCTTATAAAAGATATAAATATATTGCTATCTATGACTGTTCATTTGGTAAACAGATAACTAATTGTTTAAATTGTTTGTTTTTAATCAAGAAAATAAATAACACCTTTACTAATTAAAATGGTTTATAGTTTTAAAATATAAAACTAAAGAAAACATGATAATGCTTTTTTTTCAATGTCAGGTCACAGAGAAGACTAAATTTTATACATGCAAAGTTACAGTTTTACCATTGTTAAAAATATCTTTTTTTAATAATAAAGTCAAGATATTAAAAAATATTTGTAAGGGCTTTGTTTGCTTGTGTTTAATGCAGTCCTAGCAGTTCTGCTAATATTCTTGCAATGAATGCGGTCATTTAGAGCAATTCAGAGGAAACTACTGTTTCCTGATGTAATTTTTTTTTTTTTCCTTTGGGAGCAATTATTCTACAAAATGACAGAGTCGCAAGGGCAAAACCCTAGTTACCAACAGCATAAAATTACTTCTTTATTTTAGTGTTGAGATTCTTGATCTCATTAATAGACAGAAATTGCATGACAAGCTTTTCCATTTAGACAATTAACATATTAATCTACTTTGTGTGGTATCCATCTGCTCATACATAACTTTCCAGAAAGACTATCCATACCTCCTTGCAACTCATGTCCCATAGCTACTTTCAAAAGCAATATATGATTACTAAATGATATAAAATACTAATATACAGTACCTGGGGGGGGGGAGTCAGTCATTGGCTTTCAGAAAAGGAAAATTATAGGCAAATCTTTTTGTAAATCTTTAAAAAGATATCAAGGGATAGTATTAGAGTAATTCATTTTCCAACTCAGTTCATCCTATAATTAAACTTTTTGTATAATTTGGCAAATTAAGACTTTTGGTGGGGGAAATGGATGGTAATTTCATTCATAGGGAACAAAGAACCTAAGAATAAATGAGTAAAGTCTAATATAGTCTTGTAAATGGAATTATTACACAAGTCATCTCTCTTCTTCCGTTTGTCAGTACACAGCAAAAAATGCTTGCTTAATAATAAGGGAAAATTAAAGGGAAGAAAAAGATGACAGCAATTTTTAAAAAATAATCATTTTTATGTAGTAAATAAAATCAGGTTAATTTGTGCCTCAAAATTTCCATTTATTGAAATGCAGAGGAGACTGTTAAATTGTTTTTCAAAACATGTAAAATATTTAAAAAATAAAATTATACATATATACACGGGGTCACAAAGTGTCGGACATGACTGAGCAACTTCACCTTCAATTCACCTTCGCCTTCACACACAATTGTACCCCTGAATATCATAAATTATATCACCTATGTCATTGTCAATAATGTATTATTTCTGAAGCTGAACTGCCTCAAATCAATTCCAGGTTCTCCTGCTTTCTATGTAACCTCAGGAAAGTATTTAATCTTTCTGCACCTTGGTTTCCTCATGTGTAAAATATGAAGTGTTGTCAACCCGGAAAACTGCCCTAAGCCTTGGTTTGCAGTTTTAATTGCAGATAAAACAAATACTTAAGTATTCAGCAGCTGTATGCCTGACTTCAGCTACTCAGATTCTAGCTCATCTGAGCAAAAAAAAAAAAAAATTACTGTAAATTATATCCTTAGTTTAAATATCTGATCAGACTGTTACTGTAGCCCAAGGTCTCAAGCATACAAAACACTCTTATCTGACAGATATTCTAAGGACTCAGAACTCATCTCCCAGGAGCTGGCCAAGGGCCAATCCTGAAGATATGCCTTTTTTGGGAATGTACAAGGTGTGAACAATGAAAACTTGCTGAGTAAACAGTTTATTTTACAAGGCCTCTGAATAAACACTCTGAACTCTTTATATTGCAAATTACATCAAAAGTAGTTAACAACACAAGCACAGATATTTGCTACAAACTACTCATATTTTTGTTATTACATATTGCACATTTTAATCCCCATTAGTCAAAACTGTCCAAGTGTATTTTTTTCACTTCAGTATGCATTTGATTTTTAAAAAGAAACTTAAGATTTAAAACAAAAATATCTTGTTGAACAAAATCCTTGGGGGAGAATGAGTTCTGATTAATTATGTCCTTTATTTACAAAGAATTTACTAGAAAGACCTTTTTATGCATACTTCTTCACTGGAAAAAATTCTCAAATATTTTAGAATTATAACCCACAGAACTCTTAATATCTTATAAAATAAATTGCATAATATTTTCATCCAAAAACATTAATTCAAACAGCTATAAACTATGAAACAAAAGTGGGTTAATAAATACATAGCAGCGTGAAAACTCAATCTGTAATGCTGTATTTCATGTTCATAGTGCCTCAAAATTACTCCTGCCAACTGTCATTAGAATAGATGGATCAGTTAGCACTAATCTACAAAGAAGCTGGCTAAAAAAAACACTTTAAACACTTTAGTCATTTGCACAAGTAAAAAATAAATTGTAATTTTTTTTTCAAGGGGAAAAAAAAAAACTTTTAAAAGGCCAATTCGGCTCTTCATTTTTGTTAAGAGCAAAAATAGGGAAATGGAATGATGAGATAAATCACTGTGAGGCAGTAAGGAAAGAAGACCTGGTCCAGATCTGCTTGGTTCGGTTCTACTTGATCCAAGTTTCATATCTTGTTAAGGAAAAATATATTCTGTGTGTATGTGTGTGTGAGAGAGAGAAAAAATACATATATTGCATGGTTATATATAGTTAGTGTCTAATATTTTGTCAAGAATTATTTTGGGGGAAATTCCTTTAGTGGAAATAACTTGGACTTTGATAACAGAAAATATGGTTCTTAATTCAGCCCTCTGCTCTCTGTGTGACCTTGATCAAAATATTTACCTCTGTTTTCATCAAAGTATTTTATACCTCTTTTCCTCATCTGTTATCTGAGTTGAGTTTAGGTAAGGAAGTTCAGTTTAGGTAGAGGAAGGCATACCCTGGCTTCGATCTAAATTGTGTTTTGTACCAGGTTTTATTGCCTTTTTATTCAGTACCAGATTTTAGAAATGCCTTCTCATGTTTGCCTTGCCTGTCAATTGGGCAGCACAGGCCTGACAAAAGTACCTTATCATGGGAACTAATTGACCCTCTGCAAGAGACCTCCTTGTGTTATATCTAGACAAAGTTAAGCAGAAAAGTTTCTTACTACTGCAAAATCTGGGTTTTGGGGTGGAAATTAATGATATTTTGTGAAGTTTCGGTGGAAGTGGCAGGGATTGATGTATATTGTGGTACTTTGGGGTGGGTATTATCCAGTGGGGAATGGTTGATCAATTTCATAAGCTGAGTAGAGTAAATTTCCTTTTCTTTTTTCTTCATATATGGGAATCCCAGAGATTCCCTTAAAACATTGAAGAAGGAAGAATTCGCTGAATCTGGAATTCTTTATTAGTTGATTACACAATAGTTGGTAAAATATGTGTTTCATGGGAATAAAACTACTACTTTACATGGTTAGTATAAAAATCAAATTAGAAGTCACTATGAAAGCACTTTATGAAACATCAAATGCTAAGTAATGTTGAAATTATTTATCAGTTGGCTAATACCAGTGTACAATCAAACCCAGATTCTAAAGAACTTTTCTGTCAACTGAATCTGATGAACTTGTTCACTGGCAGGAATTTCTCTTTCTGGTCTCTTAGCTGTGGACCACCTGATCCAAACTATAATTCAAATTTGGCAATAGTGTGTGGGAGACATGCATTTTTAAAGAGGCTCTTTGATGTATTATTATGTTGATGATAATGTTCAGACATCAACAGTGAAGTGGTAAATTGGTTCAATTATCTGGTTAATTCAGACTTGATAAAAATTATAATTCTTTGCATATTCTGTGAAAAACTGACTATTTTGACTTACAAACTCAGTACTTTTAACTATTGAGAAATTACTTAGCTTGATATGCTAATCAGTAATCTTCTTAAGAATCAATATTGGTAGCATTTTCAGTTTTCAACTACATTGTTTGTTTTCTGTGACCTAAATTTATTTTTTATTGTAGTTAGTAGATTTTATTGCCCTTTATTAAATCTCAGAATAATGCTACCTACTGTACACCTTCCACTCAGTGTTATTTTTTTATTCAGTTCATTTTATTGCATTTTTCCAAATTTATTAGATTTACAAATATGCTTTTTGGATTGATGTATACTTCTATGAATTCTGATATATTTAAAATTATTTTTATAGATATTAAGAAAAGGCAAATAAAATATCTATCAAGTGTGTGTAAAATGTTAACTCTTATCTTACAGATGACTATATTTTTAAATAACTTTTTGCATAGAAATATCCTGAGCATTGATTTCTAGTCAAGCTTGTCTCTGTCTCAAAGATCACAATTCTCAAATGAGAATACCTTTTTTAAAATTGCGATATCGTAGCACATCTGCTTCTTGAATTTCAGCAAAATACAAGAGGTTAAAAAAATCAACCATGGATGAAACTATTCAGAGAAAAAATCGATTACTTTTTTTATTATCAAAAGAGAATCATAAATGTTAAAATGTTTCAGGAATAAAATGTAATTCATGTTCTCTTAAGAATATACAGCAACTTACTTTTGATTGGAACATATTTTTTCATCATTCAGTGCAGTTCAGTCACACAGTCATGACTATTTGTGACCCTATGGAATGCAGCATGACAGGCTTCCCTGTCCATCACCAATTCCCAGAGCTTGCTCAAACCCATGTCAGTCAAGTCAGATATGCCATCCAACCATCTCATCCTCAGTTGTCCCCTTCTCCCACCTTTAAACTTTGCCAGCATCATGGTCTGTTCTAAAGAGTCATTTCTTTGCATCAAGTGGCCAAAGTATCAGAGCTGCAGCTTCAGCATCAGTCCTTTCAATGAATATTCAGGACTGATTTCCTTTAGGATTGACTGGTTTGATCTCATTGCAGTCCAAGGGTTTCTCAGGAGTCTTCTCCAACACCACAGTTTAAAAGCATCTGTTCTTCGGTGCTCAGCCCTCTTTATGATACAACCCTCACATCCATAATGACTACTGGAAAAACTATAGCTTTGACTATACAGACCTTTGTTGGCAAAGTAATGTCTCTGCTTTTTAATATGCTAAATAGGTTTGTCAGAGCTTTTCTTCTAAGGAGCAAGTGTCTTTTAATGTCATGGCTGCAGTCACCATCTGCAGTGATTTTGGAGCCCAAGAAAATAAAGTTTGTCACTGTTCCATTGTTTCCCCGTCTATTTGCCATGAAGTGATGGGACTGGGTGCCATGATCTTAGCTTTCTAAATGTTGAGTTTGAAGCCAGCTTTTTCACTCTCCTCTTTGAATTTCATTGAGAGGCTCTTTAGTTCCTCTCTGCTTTCTATCATAAGGGTAGTATCATCTGCATATCTGGAGTTATTGATATTTCTCCTGGTATTCTTCATTCCAGTTTGTGCTTCATTCATCCCAGCATTTTGCATCATGTACTCTTCATATAAGTTAAATAAATAGGGTAACAATATATAGCCTTATCATACTCTTTTCCCAATTGGGAACCAGTCCTTTGTTCCATGTTCATTTCTGTTGCTTCTTGACCTGCATGCAGATTTCTCAGAAGCAGGTAAGGTAGTCAGGTATTCCCGTCTCTTTAAGAATTTTCTTCATTTTGTTATGATCCACACAGTCAAAGGCTTTGGCATAGTGAAGAAAGCAGAAGTAGATGTTTTTCTGGAATTCTCTTGCTTTTTCTGTGATCCACTGGAACTTGGCATGTGACCTCTGGTTTCTCTGCTTTTTCTAAATCCATCTTGAACATTTGGAAGTTCTCAGTTCATGAACTGTTGAAGGCTAGCTTGGATAATTTTTAGCATTACTTTGCTGCTGTGTGAGATGTGTGCAATTGTGTGGTTGTTTGAACATTCTCTTCCATTGCCTTTCTTTGGGATTGGAACGGAAACTGATATTTTCGATTTCCTGTGGCCTTTTCTGAGTTTTCCAAATTTGCTGGCATATTGAGTGTAGCACTTTCAGAGCATCATCTTTTAGGACTTGAAATAGCTCAACTGGAATTTCATCACCTCCACTAGTTTTGTACGTAGGGATGCTTCCTAAGGTCCACTTGAGTTCACATTCCAGGATGTGTGGCTCTAGGTGAGTGATCACATCATCTTGGTTATCTGGGTCAATATGATCTTTTTTGTATGGTTCTTCTGTATATTCTTGCCACCTCTTCTTAATATCTTCTACTTCTGATATGTCCATAGTGTTTCTGTCCTTTATTGTACACAGCTTTGCATGAAATGTTCCCTTGGCATCTCCAGTTTTCTTGGAGATCTCTAGTCTTTCCCATTCTGTTTTTTTCCTATATTTGTTAGCACTGATCACTTAGGAAGGCTTTCTTATATCTCCTTGCTATTCTTTGGAAGTCTACACTTGGATGGATAGATCTTTCTTTTTCTCCTTTGCTTTCGCTTCTCTTCTTTCCTCAGCTATTTGTAAGGCCTCGTCAGGCAACCATTTTGCCTTTTTGCATTTCTTTTTCTTGGGGATTGTTTTGATCACCGCCTCTTGTACAATGTCACAAACTTCCATCCATTGTTCTTCAGGCACTCTGTCTATCAGATCTTGTCCCTTGAATCTATTTATCACTTCCACTGTATAATCGTTAAGGGATTTGATTTGGTTCATGCCTGAATGGCCTAGTGGTTTTCTCTACTTTCTTCAATTTAAGTTTAATTTTGAAATAAAGAGTTCATGATGTGAGAGCCATAGTCAGCTCGTGGTCTTGTTTTTGCTGCCTGTATAGAGCTTCTCCATCTTCAGCTGCAAAAAATATAATCAATCTGATTTTGGTATTGACCATTTGATGATGTCCAAGTGTAGAGTCATTTCTTGTTTTGTTGGAAGCGGGTGTTTGCTATGACCAGTGTGTTCTCTTGGAAAAGCTATGTTAGCCTCTGGCCTGCTTCATTTTATACTCCAAGGCCAAACTTCCTGTTTACTGTAGGTATCTATTGACTTCCTACTTTTGCATTCCAGTCCCCTATGACGAAAAGGACATCTTTTTCTGGTGTTAGTTCTAAAAGGTCTTGTAGGTCATCATAGAACTGTTCAACTTCAACTTCTTCAGCATTAGTGGTTGGGGCATCAACTTGTATTACTGTGATATTGAATGGTTTGCCTTCAGAAGGAATAGTTATCATTCTATCATTGTGAGATTGCACCCAAGTATTGCATTTCAGACTGTTTTGTTGAGATGAGGGCTACTGCATTTTCTATGGGATTCTTGCCCACAGTAGTATACATAATGATCATCAGAGTTAAATTTGCCCATTCCCGTCTGTTTCAGTTCACTGATACCTAAAATTTTTATGTTTACTCTTGCCATCTCCTGTTTGACCATTTCCAATTGGCCTTGATTCATGGACCTAACATTCCAGGTTCCTATTCAGTATTGCTCTTTACAGCATTGGACATTACTTTCATCACCAGACATATCCACAACTGTGCATTGTTTTTGCTTTGGCTCCATCTCTCCATTCATTCTGGAGCTATTTCTCTACTCTTCTCCAGAAGCATATTGGGTGCCTACCAACCTGGAAATTTCATCTTTCATTGTCATTTCTTTTTGCCTTTTCATACTGTTCATAGAGCTCTCAAGGCAAGAATACTGAAGTGGTTTGCCGTTTCCTTATCCAGTAGACCACATTTTGTTAGAACTCTTCACCATGTCCTGTTGGTCTTGGCTGGCTCTATATGGCATGGGTCATAGTTTCATTGAGTCAGACAAGGCTGTAGTCTCTGTGATCAGTTTAGTTAATTTTCTGTGGTTGTGCTTTTCATTCTGTCTTCCTTCTGATGGATAAGAATAAGAGGCTTGTGGAAGCTTCTTGATGGGAGGGAAATCTGGGTCTTGTTCTGTTGGGCAGGGCCATGCTCAGTAAATCTTTAATCCAGTTTTCTGTTGGATTGTGACTATGTTCCCTTCCTGTTGTTTGGCCTGAGGCCAAACTATGGTAGGGGAGATGTCAGTAATTACCTTCAAAAGGACTTCTGCAGGCCACTTTTGACCCACGCCTCTGCTGGAGACTCCTGGATGCTCACAGGCAAGTCTGACTCAATCTGTTGTGTGGTCACTGCTCCTTTCTCCTGGGTCCTGGTGCACACAAGGATTTGTTTATGCCCTTCAAGAGTCTGTTTCCCCAGTCCTATGGAAGTTCTGTAGTTAAATCCCCCTGGCCTCCAAAGTCAAATTCCCTGGGTGTTTCTCAGTCCATTAGGCAGATCCCTAGATTGGGAAATCTGTTGTGTGTCCTATAACTTTTGTAAGAGTGGGAGAACTTCTTTGGTATAATTGGTCTTCAGTTTGTGGGTCACCTGCTCAGTGGCTCTATAATGGAATTAATGGCAACCTCCTCCAAGAGGACTTACACCACACACTGCGCCTCCCAGGTCTGCTGCAGCCAGAGCCCCTGTCTCTGTGGTAGGCCACTGCTGACCCATGCCTCCGCAGGACACTAAAATACAAGTCTGGCTCAGTCTCTGTGGCGTCTGGGTCCTGGTGTGCACAAGGTTTTGTTTGAGCACGCTAAGTGTCTCTGGCAGGTATGGAGTTTGATTCTAAATGCGATTTCTCCCCTCCTACCATCTTGTTGGGACTTCTCCTTTGCCCTTGAATGTGGGTTATCTTTTTTTGGTGGGATCCAACATTCTCCTGTTGATGGTTGTTCAGCAGTGAGTTGCAGTTTTGAAGTTCTTTCAGGAGAAGATGAGCATAGGTCCTTCTACTCTGTCATTTTGGTACAGTAGTAGGTGAGGCCAGAATACTGGAATGGGTAGCCATTCCCTTCTCCAAGGGATCTTCCCAAGCCAAGGTTTGAACCCAAGTCTCCCATGATGCAGGTGGATTCTTTACCAGCTGACCCACCAGGAAGCCCAAGAATACTGGAGTGGGTAGCCTATCCCTTCTCCAGTGGATCTCCCTGATCCAGAAATCAACCCAGGGTCTTCTGCATTACAGGAAGATTCCTTACAAGCTGAGCTACCAGGGAAGAACTTTTTCATCATTAGTGCCCAGTAATATAAAATATATAACTTAATAGAATAAAGACTACAAAATATAATTATGCCAATTAAGGCAAATGTCATGTGGTATGCAGAATTTTAAGATGGTCTCCAAGTTTCCCACCTACTGAAGTATATATCCTGCATAATCCCCTAAGACAGTGAGTATGATGACTTTCACTCCCACAATTAACTTAAGTATCTAGGCAAAAGACTTTTGCATATATAATTAACATCCCAAATCATTGACCATAAAATAGAGCAATTATCCAGGTTTGCTTGACCTAATCTTTAGAGATTTTTAAGTCTGGGTCTAGAGGTCAGTGGAAGATGAATTAAAATTCCAAGAATAAGAAAAATTTGACCTGCCTTTGGTTGATTGAAGTAAAGGTGCCTCATGGCAGAGAATGTGGGTTACTTTTAATTGCCAATTTCCAGTGAGAGCCAGCAAAGGTAATGAGGACTCCAGTTATTTCAACCTCAAGAATCGTAATTCTTCTAACAGAATGAGCTTGTCATTGATAGAGAGTGAATTTTCACCCCCTACCCCCAGAAACTTAAGAGGAGAACCCAGGAAGTTGATATTGAGTTGGCCAAAAAGTTCCCTTGATTTTTAAGTAAACATGAAAGACACATTTTTCATTTTCATCAAGAAACTTGTTGAACACGTATAAATCATTTTGAGCAAAGAGCTGTTCCAGATGCCTTTTACAGTCTTCCTGGGAAATGAAATTTTTTCCATTAAGATAATTTTTTAAGGATGAAAATAAATGGAAATCTGAAGGTACAATGTATGTTGATTATGGTAGATGAATCAGAACTTCCCAGTCAAGCTTTAATAGTTTTTGCCTATTCATCAAAGAAGCACGTGTTCTTGCCTTGTCTTGATGGAAGAGTATGTTTTCTGTAGAGTAATTCTGGATGCTTTTCACTGAGTGCTCCTTTCATTTGATGTAATAGGGAGCAATAGTTGTTAGAATTAATTCTTCGGTTTTCCAGAAAGAGGTCATAATAGAGGACTCCCTTCCAACCCCACAGTATATACAACATAAGCTTCTTCAATGAAGACTAGATATCAGTGTGGTTGTTGGTGGCTCATTTTGCTTGCCCTATCCCACATTATTGTACAGTATCCAATTTTCATCACCTGTCAAAATTTATTTTAAAAGCATAATGTTTTTGATACATTGAAATAGAGAATTGCATGTGGAAATATGGTCAAGAAGGCTTTTTTTCCGTAACTTATGTAGAACTGAAACATCAGAGCAATTAACATAACCAAGCTTGTGCAAATGATTTTTAGTTCTTGATTTGGATATTTTGAGTATGTTGACTATCCCCCAATGGAGTAATGTGAGGAAAACCCAACTTTTCATTTCTGGCTTTGAAAAAAGGGGAAAATGTCATGTTCCAAGGAATATAGGCAGCTTCCAAAAACTGGAAAAGGCAAGAAGGGAATTCTCTCCTGTAGCCATGAAATAGGAACATCAGCCATGCCAATATTGTCATTTTAGCCCACTGAGACCATGTCACTTCTTCTGATCTACTATAAAATGATATTTGTATCATTTAATTTTTTTTGTATCATTTTAAGTTTGTGGTAATTTGTTTACAGTTAACATGGAAAACTAATGTAAATACCTAACATAGAGTATATGCACGATTAGTATCTGTTAAATAAATAAATAATTTAATATTTGAATAAGTGTAAGTAGTTCATGATATGTAGTTAATATGGGATGGATCCAGATTCAAGCCTTTCATACCTGTCCCTACAACCCTTGGTTTTACCCACTAAGTTCCTCTTTTCTTATGCAATAATAGTAGTATCCTTCAAATTGTTTCCTCAGACTGTTTTCACCTTGAGAATAACCAAGAAAAATTTGTAGAAAACCATAAATACTCAAGTACTCATTTTAATAGGCAGATGGCGTATAGTCAATTCACTGTGGTTTATTTTTTTTGTACATTTTCAAAAACGATTAATATTAGGAATCTTTTGTATTCATAGGTTTTCTCTTTAGCACTGCAGAGTGTAAAAAATCTGATGATGCTGAGATTTACCTCATTGATTTATGGCATTGCATCTATTTCCTGTCTTTCCATAAATATATTTAAATTATTTCATCAGTTCAGTTCAGTTCAGTCACTCAGTCATGTTTGACTCTTTGCGACCCCATGGACTGCAGCACTCCAGGCCTCCCTGTCCATCAACAACTCCCGGAGTTCACTCAAACTCATGTCCATTGAGTTGGTGATGCCATCCAACCATCTCGTCCTCTGTCATCCCTTTCTGTTCCTGCCTTCAATCCTTCCCAGCATCAGGGTCTTTTCAAATGAGTCAGCTCTTCGCATCAGGTGGCCAAAGTATTGGAGTTTCAGCTTCAACATCAGTCCTTCCAATGAACACTTAGGACTGATCTCCTTTAGGATAGACTGGTTTGATCTCCTTGCTGTCCAAGGGACTCTCAAGAGTTTTCTCCAACACCACAGTTCAAAAGCATCAATTCTTCAGCACTCAGCTTTCTTTGTAGTCCAACTCTCACATCCATACATGATTACTGGAAAAACCGTAGCTTTGACTAGATGGACCTTTTTTGGCAAAGTAATGTCTCTGCTTTTTAATGTGCTATCTTAGTTGGTCATAAATTTCCTTCCAAGGAGTAAGTGTCTTTTAATTTAATGGCTGCAGTCACCATCTGCAGTAATTTTGGAGCCAAAAAATAAAGTCAGCCACTGTTTCCACTGTTTCCCCATCTATCTGCCATGAAGTGAAGGGACTGGATGCCGTGATCTTAGTTTTCTGAATGTTGAGTTTCAAGCCAACAGAGAACTTGAGTGACTTAGTTGTTGAAGACCTATTCTTCCAATAATTTTCTATTTAAAAATATATATATATATATATTTTTTGAAATTGACACCCTTAAATTTGGGACAACATAGCAAATATTTTAAAGAAAAATGTAAAACTTATACATTTTGGGGGCTTCCCTTGTAGCTCAGTCAGTAAAGAATATGCCTACAGTAGGGAAACCTGGGTTCGATTCCTGGATCAGAAAGATCCCCTGGAGAAGGAAATGGCAACCCACTCCAGTATTCTTGTCTGGAGAATCCCATGGACAGAGGAGCCTGGGAGGCTACAATCCATGGGGTCTCAAGAGTTGGACATGACTTAGTGACTAAAGAGAAAGAGATACAGTTTTTTTCATTGTTGCCTTACAATAAAACCATGCTCTAGAATTTTATACCCAAACCTGGTAGAGATTGGGGGCAGGAGGAGAAGGGGACGACAGAGGATGAGATGGCTGGATGGCATCACCAACTTGATGGACATGAGTTTGAGTGGACTCTGGGAGTTGGTGATGGACAGGGAGGCCTGGAGTGCTGCAGTTCATGGGGTCGCAAAGAGCTAGATATGACTGAGCGACTGAACTGAACTGCACTGAACTGAGTAGAGAATTTAAATGTATTTTTAAACTAATAAAAGAGTTGACTTAGGCAGGTTGATAAGGAGTCCAAGCCTAAGGCCCCATTAAGGAGTAGGTGAACATTCTTTCTTTTTCACATTCTTTTGCCTTAGATACATAGGTCTCGTATGTAGCGATATTTCTTGTTCAAAGACATGCTTTTTTGAAGCTCAGAATGTATGATATGGAAGTAGGTCTGGGTAAAACTTCTACCGCCTCGAGCTCTTGGTTAACCCTCTCCTTCTGGCTAATCTCTCATGCTGATATCATCTCAGAATGTATGTTATGGGAAAGGGTCTGGGCAAAATTTTTGCAGCCTTGAAGAATTTTTCTATTTTCAACAGCTAGTAGAGAAATATATAATGCCCTGCTGAAAACTAGCAAGGCGGGTAATCTTTCTATCTGCCTTCTGATGTCTATATCAGAAGCTTTTTCAATCACTATCACTTTAATAAAATTCTGCTACTAAAGTTCTGAGTGACTGAGACTGTCTTTTTTCCTGGAGTTAAACCTTCTGCTTCAGAGACCATGAATCCAGTGGAACACCATAAGCTTTCATCTATTTCTAATGAGTAGTTAAAAAAAAAAATACTGTCTCTTTTCACCACATAATACTTTTAAGATTTAAATTGTTTTGGAGATTATTTGTTAATACTAATGAACTAAAGAGCAAACAGCAACAACATAGAATGATTGACAAAACATAATTAGAAATTTTTATAAAAAGAAACATTAAAAATATTTGGATTTTTAATTTCACTACTGCTTAACATCTGTGAACATCAATTCTAGAAATCTCAAGGCAAGAAATCAAAAAACTTACTGAAGGTCATAACTTTCCCAGAATGAACAGGATTGTTAAAAGCTAATTTATACCACTGAAATACATTGTTTTCTTTTCTTTCTATTACCCTGAGGTCTAAGTTCTTTAAAAGAGAGAAATATAGTTCATTTCTAGTTCTCTGGCTGATAACGTAGTCAAATGTTAAATAAATACTTGTGAAATGGTTGGATTTATATATGAATTGGGGACTCTAATTCTGTTGTTTGTAGTAATTTTTTAAGTCATCATTCTGAATAAATTAATTGGATAGTTAGACCCTCACTTTTGCATTTAGTCTGTCTCATAAAAGATAAAGATCAAGAAAGAAGAAGTACATGTGACAAGACTCCCACAATTTATTCTTAATTATCCCATGTAAGTTGAAAGAATCAGACAGGCCTCAGTGACTAAACAACAAACCACAAGACCATAGATATATTTAGGTATAAAGAAATAAGACAATGTAGTATTGCTGCTGTTGTTGTTTAGTTGCCAACTTGTATCTGACTTTTCTGCAACCCCATGGATTGGAGCCCACCAGATCCTCTGTCCATTGGATTTCCCAGGCAAGAAAACTGCAGTGAGTTGCAATTTCCTTCTCCTGGGGACCTTCCTGATCCAGAGATCGAACCCGAATTTCCTGCATTTGGAGGCAGATTCTTTACCATTTGAGCCATTAGGAAGCCCCAAATAAGAAATGAATGGTCTGCACATAAGCATAATTTATGTCATGGTTTTCAAATACTGTGGAAATGGAACATGATCTGTACCCATGAAGTAGATTATAATCAATAAGGATTGGTGCAACAAGGCAAATATACCAGTAACTAAAATACAAGGAAAGTGTGCTAAAGAATAATGAATATATAGTTTTGTGAGAGTAAAAGGGAGAAATTGTTAAGTTGGGTAGAATAGAGAAATATTTATTAAAATTAGAATGGGAGAGAGGGAGTTAAGTCTGAAGGATTTGTTGAGTAAGGATGAGTAGAAGATGGAGTTAGGGAGAATAATCCTAGTATAGTACTACACCTCCAGAAAATGACTTAGTTTTCTGTTTTGATGTGAATTTCAAGGCCAGGGATTAGCTCGCATTTTCCTCCTCACCACTTAAAATATATTAATACTTCTCTGTATTTTCCACGCTTCTTTTTCACATTTTCTTCACTTCTAACTCTAAAAGTGACTTTGTGTGGATCACAACAAACTGTGGAAAATTCTTAAAGAGATGGGAATACCAGACCACCTGACCTGCCTCCTGAGAAATCTGTATGCAGGTCAAGAAGCAACAGTTAGAACTGGACATGGAAAAACAGACTGGTTCTAAATCTGGAAAGGAGTCATCAAGGCTTATATTGTCACCCTGCTTATTTAACTTATACGCAGAGTACGTCATGAGAAATGCTGGGCTGGATGAAGCACAAGCTGAAATCAAGTTTGCTGGGAGAAATGTCAATAACCTCAGATATGCAGATGACACCACCCTTATGGCAGAAAGCGAAGAACCAAAGGGCCTCTTGATGAAAGTGAAAGAGGAGCGTGAAAAAGTTGGCTTAAAGCTCAACATTCAGAAAACTAAGATGATATCATCTAGTCCCATCACTTCATGGCATATAGATAGGGAAACAATGGAAACAGTGACAGACTTTATTTTGGGGGGCTCCAAAATCACTGCAGATGATGATTGCAACCATGAAATTAAAAGATGCTTGCTCCTTGGAAGAAAAGTTATGATGAACCTAGACAGCATATTGAAAAGCAGATACATTACTTTTCCAACAAAGGTCCATCTAGTCAAAGCTATGGTTTTTCCAGTGGTCATGTATGGATTTGAGAGTTGGACTATAAAGAAAGCTGAGCATCATAGAATTGATGCTTTTGAATTGTGGTGTTGGAGAAGACTCTTGAGAGTCCCTTGGACTGAGAGGAGATCCAACCAGTCCATCCTAAAGGAAATCAGTCCTGATGATTCATTGGAAGGACTGATGCTGAAGGTGAGGCTCCAATACTTTGGCCACCTGATACGAAGAACTTACTAATTTGAAAAGGCCCTAGTGGTGGGAAAGATTGAAAGCAGAAGGAAAAGGGGATGGCAGAGGATGAAATGGTTGGATGCCATCACCGACTCGGTGGACATGAGTTTGAGTAACCTCCAGGAGTAGTTGATGGACAGGCGTGCTGGAGTCCATAGGGTCACAAAGATTCAGAAATGACTAAGAGTCTGAACTGAACTGACTGAACTCTAAAATAAACCACCTTTCTTGCTGAGAATAACCTGTCATACTCTGGGCTTATCTATTTATACTTTTTCTATAATCTTTCTTCCTTTACCTTTCTTATATTTTTAATCTGTAGTTTTTACTAGTTTTTTTTTTTTTTTAATCTTTGATAGAAACTGAACACCCTGAAATCATTTAATCAGTTTTTCTCTAATGACTGAATTTTTCCTTCCCAAGTCATCTCAATTCATCTCTGTGACTCTCTACCACTGCCTAATGTCAGGCTCTTTTTGGCTCTTATCTGGACTGGTGCAGTGGCCTACTGACTGGTATTCTTTCCTTAGAATTTCCTTACTCCCTTTTATACATTTAAATGAGTCATCTTGGAACACATCTCCATTTGTGGAGCACAGAAGTCCAAGAGCTTCCTAATGAATTAATACTTCATTGTACCATAATTTTTTATAATCTATTTACTCTGAGTATTAGTAATCAGTCTTCAAGGCTTGTAATAAAATGTTATGTTCTTGTTCAGTTCTTCTTATCTTGCTACAGAGGAACCAAATATGATTACCCTCTTCTAAACTCCTCAAAGTGACTTCTTTGAATCACTGTAATTCCTGTTAGTCCAAACATCCACTAACAATTTAAACTTACCTTTTTATTTTGTAATATCTAAAGGGGAAAGATGAACAAATTTATGTATATTCACATGACTAAAATAGCAATTTACACATTATAGGTCCTCAATAAACATTAAAGAGTTTATTTTGTCTTAACTTTAAATGTCTTTGGGATTCTCATATTTGGTGAAATTTCTTTACTATATTTTCTATTAAGTGTTGAAAAATGAAAGACGGGTATATATTGCTGTCATCAAAAATTTTAAGCTTTTTTGTGTGTTTTTCTTTTTTAATCTATAGATTTCTTAGATTAAAAAAGACTTCATGTACCAAGGAAATGTTAGTGGTGGTAGGCCTTGCTTAAACTTTGAGAAATATTTTATTTGAAGTCTTGGATTTTAATGTTACTAAAATCTAAAGAAAAAAAGCAGAACTGATGTAGCAGAAACTGGACATATTTTTTAATTCCAGAAATGTTCAAATATATCATCTTATGTTGATTAAAATATTGATTTATTCCTCAATTAAAAAAAACTTTTGCTGAGTGCTGAAGAATTGATGCTTTGAAATTGTGGTGCTGGAGAAGACTCTTGAGAGTCCCATGGACAACAAGAAGATCAAACTAGTAAATCCTAAAGGCAATCAACCCTGAATATTCATTGGAAGGACTGATGCTGAAGCTCCAGTACTTTGGCCACCTGATGCAGAGCCAATTCATTCGAAAAGACCCTGATGCTGGGAAAGACTGAAGGCAGGAGGAAAAGTGGGGGACAGAAGATTAGATGGTTGGATGGCACCAAGGACTCTATGGACATGAGTTTGAGCAAATTCTGGGAGATAGTGAAGGACAGGTAAACCTAGCATGCTGTAGTTCCTGAGGTTACAGAGTCTGATAGGATTTAGCAACTAAACAGCGAATTCTCACATTAATTAAAATGTTGCTATTTCATGAATCCATCATACAAAGCCCTGGCATGTTCGCATATTCCCATATTCCTCTCATTTACTGAGTATCCAATGATGACGAGCTGTACAGATATTTAATTACTCAAAGTTCTTTTTTTTTTTTTGCAAAATGTTGGACAGTCTATTTCAGAGCATTCTAGAAAATATTATTACTCATTATTTAAACTAGAAGTTTCTTTCAAAATAAGTGTTGTTGACAGAGTAGATTTCTGCTGTTTTAAATATGTTAGTATTTTTTCTTATTTTAAAATACCTCTGATTACTAGAATGACCCCATTATGAATTAGTCAGATTGCATTGTTTATCTATTTGAAACTGCTATTATAACCCCTCACTCTAATGAATGAAATGTTTATTCTGAAAATATATAAATGTATTTGTTACTTTAACCTTAATAGTTAGAGTCCTGGTAATATTAGCTGTTAGCTCTTATACATAAAGGCCTTCCTTCTTTGTAACTGCTAACTGATGATTAACTAACTAATGCCTAATGCTTCCTATTACATTCTTTTTTGATCTAGTGTTCCATTTTCATCTATTGAATTAGAGTATGACAACTTAAAGCTCACAGATCATATCATATAGTTCCTGGATCCTTTGAAATTCCTAATAGAGCATTCTGCACATACTAGACTCTCTGGTAGAGGTGACAGAGCATGTGTTTCAAGTCTAGAAGTTTGAACTCAAATTCTGGTTTTACATATTAACTCAGTGTATTTGGGAAAAAATCTCCCCTTGTTGAATTCCAGTTGCCTCTTCTACAATACTAGGCTGGTGGGGTAATGTCTCTTGAGATTAAATGAGAATATTTGTACAAAATAATTTTATAAATTTTGTATAGTTTTAATGTATATTATAGAATTCTTTATTAGATGAAATTTCCATTTTAAACAAAAGTATCATAATTTAAAACATATAGAGGATATTCAGTTCAGTTCAGTCCCTCAGTCGTGTCCAACACTGCGACCCCGTGAATTGCATCACACCAGGCCTCCCTGTCCATAACCATCTCCTGGAGTTCACTCAAACTCACGTCCATTGAGACAGTGATGCCATCCAGCGATCTCATCCTCTGTGGTCCACTTTTCCTCCTGCCCCCAATCCCTCCCAGCATCAGAGTCTTTTCCAATGAGTCAGCTCTTCGCATGAGGTGGCCAAAGTACTGGAGTTTCAACTTTAGTGTCATTCCTTCCAAAGAACACCCAGGGCTGATCTCCTTTAGAATGGACTGGTTGGATCTCCTTGTAGTCCAAGGGACTCTGAAGAGTCTTCTCCAACACCACAGTTCAAAAGCATCAATTCTTTGGTGCACAGCTTTCTTCACAGTCCAACTCTCACATCCATACATGACCGCAGGAAAAACCATAGCCTTGACTACACGAACCTTTGTTGGCAAAAAAATGTCTCTGCTTTTGAATATGTTATCTAGGTTGGTCATAGAGGATATTAGTGATCACAAAAAATTGCTGTCTCAATAAAAGTTACTCTGGATTTATTTAATCATATCAGAACATAGGAAAACTAAATAGGTAACAACTCATTAGTTGTTACTTTAAAAAAAAAAATAGAAAAAGAAAAAAGCCCTCTAACATGTCATCAGTAAATCATAGAGGGCCTTTTAATTCTATGAAAATCACTAACTGTTTTGTATTTCATATACCATGATACTTTCTCCCTGGATGTTACATTACTGTTGCCTTTCTACATTCCTGAACTCTGCTTAGATGTTTCTCCTCCATAATGCCATAACTATTTCCTATTATAAAGTGTATTATATTCACATTGTTCTATACTTGACTATTTAGTACACATGACTAAAAAGTATGTGAAAGAAGAAATCATGTCTTTCTTGTTCACTAGTGAATCAAAATGATTGGCTTAATGTTTAGCCCATATTAGGGACTTAGTAACTATTGTCGAATACATGAATGCAGATTTATCAGTTCAGTTCAGTTGCTCAGTTGTGTCCGACTCTTTGCGACCCCATGAATTGCAGCACGCTAGGCCTCCCTGTCCATCACCATCTCCCAGAGTTCACTCAAACTCACTTGCATCGATCAGAGATGCCATCCAGCCATCTCATCCTCTGTCCTCCCCTTTTCCTCTTGCCCCCAATCCCTCCTAGCATCAGAATCTTCTCCAAAGTGTCAACTCTTCGCATGAGGTGGCCAAATTACTGGAGTTTGAACTTCAGCATCAGTCCTTCCAAAGAACACCCAGGGCTGATCTCCTTTAGAATGGACTGGTTGGATCTCCTTGCAGTCCAAGGGACTCTCAAGAGTCTTCTCCAACACCACAGTTCAAAAGCATCAATTTTCAGCACTCAGCTTTCTTCACAGTCCAACTCTCACATCCATATATGACTACTGGAAAAACCATAGCCTTGACTAGACAGACGTTTGTTGGCGAAGTAATGTTTCTGCTTTTGAATATGCTATCTAGGTTGGTCATAACTTTCCTTCCAAGGAGTAAGCATCTTTTGATTTCATGGCTGCAATCACCATCTGCAGTGATTTTGGAGCCCAAAAAAATAAAGTCTGACACTGTTTCCACTGTTTCCCCATCTGTTTCCCATGAAGTGATGGGACCAGTTGCCATGATCTTAGTTTTCATCAGAGGCTTTTGAGTTCCTCTTCACTTTCTGCCATAAGGGTGGTGTCATCTGCATATCTGAGGTTATTGATTTTTTTCCCGGCAATCTTGATTCCAGCTTGTGCTTCTTCCAGCCCAGCATTTCTCATGATGTACTCTGCATAGAAGTTAAATAAGCAGGGTGACCATATACAGGCCTGACCTACTCCTTTTCCTATTTGGAACCAGTCTGTTGTTACATGTCCAGTTCTAACTGTTGCTTCCTGACTTGCATATAGGTTTCTCAAGAGGCAGGTCAGGTGGTCTGGTATTCCCATTTCTTTCAGAATTTTGCACTGTTTATTGTGATCCACACAGTCAAAGGCTTTGGCATAGTCAATAAAGCAGAAATAAATTTTTTCTGTAAGTTTCTTGCTTTTTTGGTGATGCAGCAGATATTGGCAATTTGATCTCTGGTTCCTCTGCCTTTTCTATAACCAGCTTCAACATCTGGAAAGTCATGATTCATGTATTGGTGAAACCTGGCTTAGAGAATTTTGAGCATTACTTCACCAGCACATGAGATGAGTGCAATTGTGTGGTAGTTTGAGCATTCTTTGGCATTGCCTTTCTTTGGGATTGGAATGAAAACTGACCTTTTCCAGTCCTGTGGCCACTGCTGAGTTTTCCAAATTTACTGGCATATTGAGTGTAACACTTTCACAGCATCATCTTTCAGGCTTAGCTTAATACAAACATAGGCTTATTTTTAAATGACTGTGTTTCAGAGTTATAAAAAAAAAAGTCTTTACTGTCCATATTTAAATAGTCTTTTGAACTTACTCTTTGGAGATGTGTCTATTGACATTTACTAAGGCAAATTTGCTAGGATCCCTATTTTAGAATAAAAAAGAAAACATGTATCAAGCTAGCTTAAGAAAAATGGTATTTTATTGATTTTTTTAACTGACAAGGAAAAGGATTGAGATGGCTTCAATGATGTGATGATCACAGTTCTGAATCCCTCTGCTGAGTTTCATTCCATGTGTTGGATCAGGTTCTCAGGTAGACTCTTCTTCTTCTTTTTTTTTTAATTTTTATTTTATTTTTTAACTTTACAATGTTGTATTGGTTTTGCCATATATCGAAATGAATTCGCCACAGGTATACATGTGTTCCCCATCCCGAACCCTCCTCCCTCCTCCCTCCCCATACCATCCCTCTGCGTCATCCCAGTGCACCAGCCCCAAGCATCCAGTAACCTGCATCGAACCCGGACTGGCGACTCGTTTCATATATGATATTGTACATATTTCAATGCCATTATCCCAAATCATCCCACCCTTTCCCTCTCCTACAGAGTCCAAAATACTGTTCTATACATCTGTGTCTCCTTTGCTGTCTCGCATACAGGGTTGTCATTACCATCTTTCTAAATTCCACATATATGCGTTAGTATACTGTATTGGTGTTTTTCTTTCTGGCTTACTTCACTCTGTATAATAGGCTCCAGTTTCATCCACCTCATTAGAAATGATTCAAATATATTCTTTTTAATGGCTGAGTAATACTCCATTATGTATATGTACCACTGCTTTCTTATCCATTCATCTGCTGATGGACATCTAGGTTGCTTCCATGTCCTGGCTATTATAAACAGTGCTTTGATGAACATTGGGGTACACGTGTCTCTTTCCCTTCTGGTTTCCTCAGTGTGTATGCCCAGCAGTGGGATTGCTGGATCATAAGGCAGTTCTATTTCCAGTTTTTTAAGGAATCTCCACACTGTTCTCCATAGTGGCTGTACTAGTTTGCATTCCCACCAACAGTGTAAGAGGGTTCCCTTTTCTCCACACCCTCTCCAGCATTTATTTCTTGTAGACTTTTGGATCACAGCCATTCTGACTGGTGTGAGATGGTACCTCGATGTGGTTTTGATTTGCATTTCTTTGATAATGAGTGACGTTGGGCATCTTTTCCTGTGTTTGTTAGCCATCTGTATATCTTCTTTGGAGAATGTCTATTTAGTTCTTTGGCCCATTTTTTGATTGGGTCATTTATTTTTCTGGAGTTGAGCTGTAGGAGTTGCTTGTATATTTTTGAGATTAGTTGTTTGTCAGTTGCTTCATTTGCTATTATTTTCTCCCATTCTGAAGGCTGTCTTTTCACCTTACAATAGTTTCCTTTGATGTGCAGAAGCTTTTAAGGTTAATTAGGTCCCATTTGTTTATTTTTGCTTTTATTTCCAATATTCTGGGAGGTGGATCATAGAGGATCCTTCTGTGATGTATGTTGAAGAATGTTTTGCCTATGTTCTCCTCTAGGAGTTTTATAGTTTCTGGTCTTACGTTTAGATCTTTAATCCATTTTGAGTTTATTTTTGTGTATGGTGTTAGAAAGTGGTCCAGTTTCATTCTTTTACAAGTAGTTGACTAGTTTTCCCAGCACCACTTGTTAAAGAGGTTGTCTTTAATCCATTGTATATTCTTGCCTCCTTTGTCAAAGATAAGGTGTCCATATGTGCATGGATTTATCTCTGGGCTTACTATTTTGTTCCATTGATCTATATTTCTTTGTGCCAGTACCATACTGTCTTGATGACTGTGGCTTTGTAGTAGAGCCTGAAGTCAGGCAGGTTGATTCCTCCAGTTCCATTCTTCTTTCTCAAGATCGCTTTGGCTATTCGAGGTTTTTTGTATTTCCATACAAATAGTGAAATTATTTGTTCTAGCTCTGTGAAGAATACCGTTGGTAGCTTAATAGGGATTGCATTGAATCTATAAATTGCTTTGGGTAGTGTACTCATTTTCACTATATTGATTCTTCCAATCCATGAACATGGTATATTTCTCCATCTATTAGTGTCCTCTTTGATTTCTTTCACCAGTGTTTTATAGTTTTCTATATATAGGTCTTTAGTTTCTTTAGGGAGATATATTCCTAAGTATTTTATTCTTTTCGTTTCAATGGTGAATGGAATTGTTTCCTTAATTTCTCTTTCTATTTTCTCATTATTAGTGTATAGGAATGCAAGGGATTTCTGTGTGTTGATTTTGTATCCTCAGGTAGACTCTTCACAAGACTTTTATAGGGCCACTTTCTTTCCATTCATACTCCAATTGGAAACTGGACACTCTCTCCCATGGTACGTATATGGTACTTAAATGAAAGTGAAAAATGCTCAGTATGTCCAATTCTTTGTGACCCCATGGACTGTAGCCTTCCAGGATCTTCTGTTCATGGAATTCTCCAGGCCAGAATACTGGAGTGGGTAGCTGTTCCCTTCTCCAGGAATCTTCCCAAAGCAGAGATTGAACCAAGATCTCCCACAGTGCAGGTGGATTCTTTACCCTTGAGCCACCAGGGAAGCCCGTATGGATACTTAAGCAAGAGTTTAACCACCTGTTTGATTATAGTACCTATCATTTGGTCAATTACTATAGCAAAGATTTGGCTAGGATAATGTTATTAGACATCCTATTCTCAGTCTCCCAGAAGAGCAGACAGTCTCAAAAGGCTAAGCACACTGAGGAAAGAGGGAAGATATGGAAGACAGGTAAAAAGTACTTTCCAACTCTACAGTATTTCATCAGATTTGTCTACATAGCAAAGAAATAGAATTACTTTCATTGAAGATTTCATGTAAACTATCGAGCTTTGTTAAATAATAGATAAGGGTTTGCCAGGAGAACATGAAATTGGGAACTTCTAATTTAAGAAGTATGCCTAAAAATAATGAAAATACTTTGCAAAATATTAAGAGAGTCTGAAAAAAGTTCAGCATTGCCATTTTACATTTTATCTTTTTTGAAACCTTGTTTAGACATCCAAATAAAAATTCTAACAAATAGTAATCTGATTTGTTTATGTTATAATGTTCGGTAGAAATATGGTAATTTGAGTCAAAATGATGGTGCTTAAATATTTAATATCTAATGTCCCACAGAATAAGATACCTTTTATGTCTAAAGAAAACTAAAGACCTATATATAGAAAACTATAAAACACTGGTGAAAGAAATCAAAGAGGACACTAATAGATGGAGAAATATACCATGTTCATGGATTGGAAGAATCAATATAGTGAAAATGAGTACACTACCCAAAGCAATTTATAGATTCAACGCAATCCCTATCAAGCTATCAACAGTATTCTTCACAGAGCTTGAACAAATAATTTCACAATTTGTATGGAAATGCAAAAAACCTCGAATAGCCAACGCGATCTTGAGAAAGAAGAATGGAACTGGAGGAATCAACCTACCTGACTTCAGGCTCTACTACAAAGCCACAGTCATCAAGACAGTATGGTACTGGCACAAAGACAGAAATATTGATCAATGGAATAAAATAGAAAGCCCAGAGATAAATCCACGCACATATGGACACCTTATCTTTGACAAAGGAGGCAAGAATATACAATGGATTAAAGACAATCTCTTTAACAAGTGGTGCTGGGAAATCTGGTCAACCACTTGTAAAAGAATGAAACTGGACCACTTTCTAACACCATACACAAAAATAAACTCAAAATGGATTAAAGATCTAAACGTAAGACCAGAAACTATAAAACTCCTAGAGGAGAACATAGGCAAAACATTCTCTGACATACATCACAGCAGGATCCTCTATGACCCACCTCCCAGAATATTGGAAATAAAAGCAAAAATAAACAAATGGGACCTAATTAACCTTAAAAGCTTCTGCACATCAAAGGAAACTATTAGCAAGGTGAAAAGACAGCCTTCAGAATGGGAGAAAATAATAGCAAATGAAACAACCGACAAACAACTAATCTCAAAAATATACAAGCAACTCCTACAGCTCAACTCCAGAAAAATAAACGACCCAATCAAAAAATGGGCCAAAGAACTAAATAGACATTTCTCCAAAGAAGACATACAGATGGCTAACAAACACATGAAAAGATGCTCAACATCACTCATTATCAGAGAAATGCAAATCAAAACCACTATGAGGTACCATTTCACACCAGTCAGAATGGCTGTGATCCAAAAGTCTACAAATAATAAATGCTGGAGAGGGTGTGGAGAAAAGGGAACCCTCTTACACTGTTGGTGGGAATGCAAACTAGTACAGCCACTATGGAGAACAGTGTGGAGATTCCTTCAAAAACTGGAAATAGAACGGCCTTATGATCCAGCAACCCCACTGCTGGGCATACACACTGAGGAAACCAGAAGGGAAAGAGACACGTGTACCCCAGTGTTCATCGCAGCACTGTTTATAATAGCCAAGATATGGAAGCAACCTAGATGCCCATCAGCAGATGAATGGATAAGAAAGCAGTGGTACGTATACACAATGGAGTATTACTCAGCCATTAAAAAGAATACATTTGAATCAGTTCTAATGACATGGATGAAACTGGAACCTATTATACAGAGTGAAGCAAGCCAGAAGGAAAAACATCAATACAGTATACTAACGCATATATATGGAATTTAGAAAGATGGTAACAATAACCCGGTGTACGAGACAGCAAAAGAGACACTGATGTATAGAACAGTCTTATGGACTCTGTGGGAGAGGGAGAGGGTGGGAAATTTTGGGAGAATGGCAATGAGACATGTAAAATATCATGTAGGAAACGAGTTGCCAGTCCAGGTTCGATGCACGATGCTGGATGCTTGGGGCTGGTGCACTGGTACGGCCCAGAGGGATGGTATGGGGAGGGAGGAGGGAGGAGGGTTCGGGATGGGGAACACATGTATACCTGTGGTGGATTCATTTTGATATTTGGCAAAACTAATACAGTTATGTAAAGTTTAAAAATAAAATAAAATTAGAAAAAAAAATGTAAAAAAAAAAAAGAAATAGAAGTGCAACAGGTAAAAAAATAAATAAATAAATAAAAGTACAGAAGACAGATGACCATGGCACAGTTAAAACATTTTTAATAGATATGTACTAAGTCAGCCACAAAAGCTGTTATTAGCTACTTGAAAAGAAGAGGATTTATTTTCTCAGGGCAGCATTTAAAATCTAGATAACCTCAATTTTATTGGTAATGCACCTATCATATATTCTTTATATTTTAATTATAAATAAAATATTTTATATCCTAACTGATGCTCTTAAATTCTGTTAATTATTTAATTTAATCCATCTATGACAAAATATTTTAGTTACTTAGATAATTCATTACAGGACACATGTATTGAATATCTTGTTCATAATGTTATTCTATTATAAATTCTTAAGCTATACCTAACCCTATCCACTAGTTCTGATCATATAATTTTTAATATTATAGAGTTCAGTTCATAGTGAGTTTTCAGAAGTATAGAATCTGTTGGTTGAAATTCATCAAGTGTCAGATCAAATTATCACCTATAGTGATTTATAAGGAAAAGCAGAGAACATATTGGCAAAGCAGTCACTTTAATAGCTGAATTTTTTATATTGAAAATAAACTGGAAGTAAGAAACACTTTGTATTTGAAAATGATGGTAGAAACTTGAAATATTTTTACATTAATAGTTAAATCAACTTAAGTGAGATTGAATATACTTATTAAATTATTGTTCTAAGTAGTAGGAGGAATTCAAGATTAACTTGATGTATTTTAAATATTTTAAATTAGTATTAGAAAGTTTGTAGTTTCAGCTTGGGGCTTGTCAGACATAGTTGAAATAATTTCACCAATGAACAAACTAAGCATAAACATATGTTGGCTTTAAAAAAACGTGGACATGATTGTGAAAACAAGTCCTTTCTTGATTCTGATCTTAATTAGCAGTTTAAAATATCATAAAGAAGCTGTTATACTTCAGTTTTTAGTATTAATATTGTACATTTTTGTGCCCCTTAGCTAGACCTAGGTGTTTTCCCTTTGAAATGGAACATTAATTTTACAAAAATTAAGGAATAATAAGGAACCTGAGATTATTTCTTCTTCAGACTGTTGGGCAGAGCACATTTTCCATAGTGAGAAGGGTGGGTGATGAACACTTTGTATGGAAAGAGGAAAATCATTTAAACAGTCATATATGTATGATAGTCCTCCACAGACTTTATTTAGTGACTACTAATCATCTGAAGAGTTTGGTAAAGCACTGACTGACTTGGATTCCACTACCAGGAGTTCTGATTCAGTATGTGGGGTCTGAGTATTTGCATTTCTGATACTCACATGTGTTGCTGATGTTAGTGGTCTGTAGAGCACTCTTTGAATAGCACTTAGACTCAAATTGGAAAACAAAAACTATTTCCCATTTTTAAAATCAAGTTACTTGAATTAAAAGAAAGCAAGTTAATATAGATACACTAAAAATAGAAACAAATTTAGACATTAAAAGTTTGAATATATTCACATCTATTTATAAATATTTATATTAATCATACATAATAGGTAATAGTTTTTCTTTATTCAACTGAGAAATTTATTAAATGATTTTCAATGTTTATTCATATCTAATTTTCATCATAGCAAATTAAATCATTAATTACATATACTGATACAAACTTTAAGAGAAGCAAAAGCTTTGATATAGTTTTTTAAAATGTGGTGTTTAAACTTATCTCTATATTGATAATATATTGTTATAAAACACATTCTGATCATGAGTCTACTTAAATTACCTGAGAGAAATCACAGTGTCAGTTCAATAAACTGGCTTAGGTGTTGAGTTTAAAGCTTCCTAGTGACAGTCAGGTACAATCAATATGAAGAAAAAAGGAGAAAAAATTCAGTGCTCCTATTACTGATAAGTGCAAAACTGTGTCCCTATTAAAAATAGTTTTTAAACCAGATGCTTTTCATTACAAATAGAGACTTGAAAACATTAGAAATTTATATACCTTATTTAGATAGATTTATATCTATCATAAGATAATTTTAAAGAAAGTGACTATTTTAGAAAAGACCATGATTTTAACAAATGTGGATACTGAAGTAAGAGAATTTGTGATAAATGATAGACTGAAATATTGAATAAAGGACCTCAGATATTATTTTAAAAATGACAATGGAAAGGATGAGTAGTTTTCTACATGGCATTTTTAAAAATTGTACTATAGTTGATTTGCAGTGTTTTGTTCATATCTGCTGTACAGCAAAGTGATTCAGTTACACACATATTCACATTCTTCTTTTCCTGTATGTTTCATCAAAGGGTATTGAATTTAATCCCCTGTACTGCACAGTGGGGCCTTATTGTTTATCCATACTCTATATAATGGTTTTCATCTGCTAATCCCAAACCTGCACTCTATTCTTCTCCTACCTCCCTGCCTTTGGCAACCATAAGTCTGTTCTCTATGTCTGTGAGTCTGTTACTGTTTTGAAGATAAAATAAGAAAGGGAGTACATCAAGGCTGTATATTGTCACCCTGCTTATTTAACTTATATGCAGAGTACATTATGAGAAACACTGGACTGGAAGAAACACAAGCTGGAATCAAGATTGCCGGGAGAAATATCAATAACCTCAGATATGCAGATACCACCACCCTTATGGCAGAAAGTGAAGAGGAACTCAAAAGCCTCTTGATGAAAGTGAAAGTGGAGAGTGAAAAAGTTGGCTTAAAGCTCAACATTCAGAAAACGAAGATCATGGCATCCTGTCCCATCATTTCATGGGAAATAGATGGGGAAACAGTGGAAACAGTGTCAGACTTTATTTTTCTGGGTTCCAAAATCACTGCAGATGGTGACTGCAGCCATGAAATTAAAAGACGCTTGCTCCTTGGAAGGAAAGTGATGACCAACCTAGATAGCATATTCAAAAGCAGAGACATTACTTTGCCAACAAAGGTCCGTCTAGTCAAGGCTATGGTTTTTCCAGTGGTCATGTATGGATGTGAGAGTTGCACTGTGAAGAAAGCTGAGAGCTGAAGAATTGATGGTTTTGAACTGTGGTGTTGGAGAAGACTCTTGAGAGTCCCTGGGACTGCAAGGAGATCCAACCAGTCCATTCTGAAGGAGATCAGCCCTGGGATTTCTTTGGACGAAATGATGCTAAAGCTGAAACTCCAGTACTTTGGCCACCTCATGCAAAGAGTTGAGTCATTGGAAAAGACTCTGATGCTGGGAGGGATTGGGGGCAAGAGGAGAAGAGGACGACAGAGGAATAGATGGCTGGATGGCATCACTGACTCGATGGACGTGAGTCTGGTGAACTCTGGGAGTTGGTGATGGACAGGGATGCCTGGCGTGCTGCGATTCATGGGGTCGCAAAGAGTTGGATACAGCTGAGCGACTGATCTGATCTGATCTGATCAGTTGTGTCGTATTTTACATTCCACATATAAGTGATGCATGCTAAGACACTTCAGTTGTGTCCCTCTCTGTGTGACCCTATGGACTGTAGCCCACCAGGTTCCTTTTGTCCATAGAATTCGCTAGGAAAGAATACTGGAGTGGGTTGCCATTTTCTCCTCCAGGGGATTTTCCGAACCCAGGGATCGAAACCAAGTCTATGTCTCCTACATTGGCAGATGGGTTCTTTACCACTAGTGCCACCTATCATATTATATTTGACTTTCTCTTTCGGACTTACTACAATAATCTCTATGTCTATTCATGTCGCTATAAGTGTCATTGTTTCATTTTTTTTTTTTTAATGACTGAGTAGTATTCCTTTGTATGTATGTACCGTATCTTCTTTATCCATTCTTCTGTTAATGGACATTTAGGTTACTTCCATGACTTAGCTACTGTGAATAGTGCTATTATGAACTTAGGTATGCATGTATCTTTTTAAATTATAGTTTTGTCCAGATATATGCCCAGGACCATATGGCAACTCTATTTTTAGTTTATTGAGGAAGCTCCATACTGTTCTCCATAGTGGCTGCACAAACTTAAATTCCCACCATTATAGGAGGTTCCCTTTTCCCTACACCCTCTCTAGTATTTGTAGGCTTTTTAATGATGAAATAAGCAGCCTAACCTGCTGCTTAAAAGAATTTGTAAAAGAAGAACAAACAAAACCTCAAATCAGTAATAGGAAATAACTAATAAATAGCAGATAGGAAATAAATAGAGATTCAAAACAAGATAAAAAAAATCAACAAACACAATAACTGGTTCTTTGAGAGGGTAAATAAAGTTGACACATTTCTGGGTAGGTTCACCAAGATAAAGAGAGAGGACCCAAATAAAATAAGAAATGACAGGGAGGAATAATTACTGATACTATAGAAATTAAAAAGAGAACAATTCTATGCAAACAAATTTACCAAATTTAGAAGAAATGGACAAGGTTCTAGAGATATATAGCCCACCAACATTGAATCAAGAAGAAAAAGATAATTGAACAGACAAATCACTAGCAGTGAGATAAGATCTGTAATAACAACAAAAATAAAAACAAAGCAAATAAAAAAAACTTCTGCAAGGTAAAGTCCAGGACCAGATCACTTTTTAGGTGAATTCTACCAAACATACAAAGAACTTACACTGATCCATCTCAAATTCTAAAAGATTAAAGAGGCGCAAATATTCCCAGAAACGTTCTACAGGGCATTAAAAAAACTTATAGTTAAAATGTTTTCATTGTTTGTATGACTTATTTTCAGTAATTCTCATTCATATGACTAGTTGGTACTAATCTGAATGTTCAACTTCTTAAGTCACCAATATCCAACACAGGAGTTTCACAATATGCAATGTCTATTTCTGTAGAAATGTAAATTCTATCTTCTGATCAGTTTGTTTAAAAAAAGAAAAAAAAAAAAACTTGGAATTTTATAAAGTTGAACTCAAGATTCATAGCCCTTTAAATAAGCTGTAAAAATAACCTTCAAGGAAAATCAAAGATGGACTTGAAAAAATCAAATACTTTTCTGTTGTGTTTGAGTCTGGCTTCTTTGGTCTTTGTAAACTTAATTAAATGGTATTATTATTTCTCAGCTAAACTTATGTTATTCTATAATTACATTAAGTATGTATTACTATTTTGTCTTATTGAAAGCTACATGTTAGTTTTTATTCATTCAGTTTTATTAAGTTATAACTAGCATACAATACAGAGAAGGCAATCACCCCACTCCAGTACTCTTGCCTGGAAAATCCCATGGATAGAGGAGCCTGGTAGGCTGCAGTCCATGAGGTCGCTAAGAGTCGGACACGACTGAGCAACTTCCCTTTCACTTTTCACTTTTATGCATTGGAGAAGGAGATGGCAACCCACTCCAGTGTTCTTGCCTGCAGAATCCCAGGGACGGGGGAGCCTGGTGGGCTTCCTTCTATGGGGTCGCACAAAGTCGGACACGACTGAAGCGACTAAGCTAGCCAAGTGAGCTTACAATAAAATGCATGTATTCAAAATGAACAGTTTAAGTTTTAAAACAGGTGCACACCCATGAAATCATTACCACAATTAAGATAATGAATGTAACCATCATCCTCAGAATTTTCTTTTGCCCTTTTGTAATACCTCCTTCCAGCCCTGTGTACTGCAGTCCTAAGACTACAATTAAATGTGCTTTCTGTCCTTATACATTTTATACATTAGATTGTGTTTCCTATAATTTTGTATAGATGGAAACATAGTGTGTACTTTTTGCTGCCTGACTTCTCTCACTCAGCAAAATTATTTTGACATTCATCTGTGCTATGGTATATGTCAACAGTCGTTTATTTTAATTGATCAGTAGTATTTGAATTTTTGTTTGTTTTTTGTAGGCACTGTATAGTCAGGTGTTGTGGTTTGATCCTTTTTGACAATATTTGTCTTTTAATTGGGCTATCTCAGCTGCCCGATTTCCATTTTAGTATATCAATCTTATTAATTCCAATTATCCATGATATTCTATTATGTCAACAAGTAGACTCACAGTCTCAAAGCAGCTAGCAACTACTGGGGAATCTTGCCGTATTTCATGGATTTGGTTGATAAGCAAACAGTGAGACCAGTGAATTTAGATAGGTCATTCCTCATGGTACAGTGAACAACATGATATTCAAATTTGCATTGGTTCCTCTGTGCCTGTTTGCCCACCACCCCACCCCACCTACCCCTCACAAAGTTCCATGAAGGCAATAAGGAAAGAGTCTAAGTGAATTCTATGTATGTGCTCAGTCATACCCAAGTCTTTGTGACCCCATGGACAGCTTGCCAGGCTCCTCTGTCTATGGAATTTTCCAGGCAAGAATACTGGAGTAGGTTTCTTTTCCTTCTCCAGGGTATCTTCCTGACCAAGGGAGCAAACCCGTCTCCTGTGTCTCCTCCATCGATAGGGAGATTCTTTACCACTGCACCACCTGGGAAGCCCCGAATACTATGTACATAATTTTTTGTCACAGAGAAGGAATACTTCTAATCTTATAAGAGAACAGCTAAGGAGCTTTCCCCACAGAAAAATATCACCTTGTTACCATGGTCAGGAATCGAATCTGCCCTTTCTTCTGGAGGGATGTACTTGCTTTGCTGTTCTGGAATGCCTCTGGGGAGGAGAATGTAAGCAAATCTGTTTCCTGCCCTGGGACAGCTTTGCAAACATTCTTGCATAAAGCTGTCAATGCCCTTTGTTCAGAGGTTATGCAGAAATAGCAGACTCAGCAGAAATTATCTCCCAATGTACCAGCTAAGAGTTCTGTCAGAAAATAGAAAAGCCACTTGAAGTATTTTGAAAAAGAAAAATATACATACAGGAAATTAGAGGCTTATGTGACCTTGGAAAGGCAGGACAGCAAAAATTAGAGAAGCTCCAAATAATCAAGATACCTCGAAATGTTGGCTGAGCAGGTGAGCTGATGCTGCAGATCAATGCTCCCTATGTACAGAAGTGTTGAATTCTCAGGAGAATCCCTGAAAGCTATTGGCAAAACTCCAAGTTTTCAGCCAGCTGTCTGCCAATTCCCTTGTGCCTGTCCTCAGCAGCACTGGAGAATAATGACTTATCTTACTCTTTCAAATCTCTTTCAGGTATTTTTATTGGCACAATCTGGGGCACTCTGGGAATTTGGGAAGGATAGCTACTGGTCTCATCTCTGTATTTTAGGAGAGTGTATAGATATAGGAGGATGATGTTGAATTGACTGAAGATACTTTGTCAAAGTCTTTATTAATGTAAATTCTAATAGTTTTTCCTTTACAAACAGTACTTTAGTAAATAACCACAGGAATATGGAAGGAGGGAAGGTCTGTTTGCACATGATTTAAGAACAGAAGTTGGTACTCAGGTCTGTTCTTCCTGGACATTGTCTTTGGGTGATGAGTCTGTGAGGCAATTGGAGAGAATGAGAAAGTTTAGTGGCTGTTTGATACCTTAAGGCCCAATATCTGACATCAATCCCTTCACTATTCAGTAGGAAAGGAGAAATGAAGGATTGAATGAATTCTTTGATAGGCATTCGTTATAGCAACAGGTTTCACATGGATTTTCTTATTTATTTGTCAGTATCATTCTAAGAAGTATCTAAGAAGTAATGATCTAAGAATTATCATTCTTACCATCCTTCCGGATGAGCTATTTAGTCTTAGCTGCCAATTATTAATAACTTGTTGAAGATTATACATTTAATAATGGTGTGTGCATGCTAAGTTGCTTCAGTCATATCCAACTCTTTTCAACCAACTCTTTTCGACTGCCAAGCTCCTCTGTCCATGGAGTTCTCCAGGCAAAAATAGTGGAGTGGGTTGAAATGCCCTCCTCCAGGGAATCTTCCTGACCCAGGGATTGAACGTGCATCTCTTATGTCTCCTGCATTGGTAGCTGTGTTCTTTACCACTAGTACCACCTGGGAACCCCTTAATAAATGATAGAGATAGGATTCAAAAACTTCTGTGAAAAATTATAGAACCTATGTTCTTTTCTGTGTATGTCACAGACATTTTCCTTTCTGATAAACTTCCTTGAGCCTCTTACTATTCTTTTAGGATCGTTTTACTTTCTTGAAGACTGCCTGTGTATATTGGAAAAAACTCAGATTCTGTGTTGTTGTTGTTCAGTTGCTCAGTTGTGTCTGACTCTTTGCGACCCCATGGACTGCAGCACACCAGGCTTCTCTGTTCTTCACCATCTTCTGGACCTTGCTCAAACTCATCCATTGAGTCAGTGATGATATCCGAACATTTCATCCTCTGTCATCCCCTTCTCCTCCTGCCTTCAATCTTTCCTGGCATCAGGCTATTTTCTAATGAGTTGGCTGTTTGCATCAAGTGCCAAATGATCGGTGCTTCAGTTTCAGCATTAGTTTCCAATAAATATTCAGGACTGATTCCCTTTAAGATGGACTGGCTTGATCTCCTTGTAGACCAAGGGACTCTCAAGAGTCTTCTCCAACACCACAGTGCAAAAGCATCAATTCACTGGCACACTCAGCTGTCTTTATGGTTCAACTCTGACATCCATACATGACTACTGGAAAAACCATAACTTTGACTAGATGGACCTTTGTCAGCAAAGTGATGTCTCTGCTTTCTATATGCTGTGTTTGTCACAGCTTTTCTTCCAAGGAGCAAGCATCTTTTAATTTCATGGCTGCTGTCACCATCTTCAGTGATTTTGGAGCCCAAGAAAAGAAAGTCTGTCGCTGTTTCCATTGATCTTCCTTCTGTTTGCCATAAAGTGACAAATATTTGAATTTAAAGTTTGTGTCTCATCTTCACTATTTACTATCTCTGTGATTTTTGAGCAATTCATTAAAGCTCTGTGAATTTCAGTCCAACATCTATAAAACAGATATAACAATATGTACCTGGGTTCCAAATAGGAAAAGGAGTACGTCAAGGCTGTATATTGTCACCCTGCTTATTTAACTTATATGCAGAGTACATCATGAGAAATGCTGGACTGGAAGAAACATAAGCTGGAATCAAGATTGCTGGGAGAAATATCAATAAACTCAGATATACAGATGACACCACCCTTATGGCAGAAAGTGAAGAGGAACTCAAAAGCCTCTTGATGAAAGTGAAAGTGGAGAGTGAAAAAGTTGGCTTAAAGCTCAACATTCAGAAAACGAAGATCATGGCATCTGGTCCCATCACTTCATGGGAAATAGATGGGGAAACAGTGGAAACAGTGTCAGACTTTATTTTTCTGGGCTCCAAAATCACTGCAGATGGTGACTGCAGCCATGAAATTAAAAGACGCTTACTCTTTGGAAGGAAAGTTATGACCAACCTAGATAGCATATTGAAAAGCAGAGACATTACTTTGCCAGCAAAGGTCCATCTAGTCAAGGCTATGGTTTTTCCTGTGGTCATGTATGGATGTGAGAGTTGGACTGTGAAGATGGCTGAGCACCGAAGAATTGATGCTTTTGAACTGTGGTGTTGGAGAAGACTCTTGAGAGTCCCTGGGACTGCAAGGAGATCCAACCAGTCCATTCTGAAGGAGATCAGCCCTGGGATTTCTTTGGAGGGAATGATACTAAAGCTGAAACTCCAGTACTTTGGCCACCTCATGTGAAGAGTTGACTCATTGGAAAAGACTCTGATGCTGGGAGGGATTGGGGGCAGGAGGAGAAGGGGACGACAGAGGATGAGATAGCTGGATGGCATCACTGATTTGATGGACGTGAATCTGGTGAACTATGGGAGTTGGTGATGGACAGGGAGGCCTGGTGTGCTGTGATTCATGGGGTCGCAAAGAGTTGGACACGACTGAGCGACTGAACTAAACTGAACTGAATCTGACAATGTTGTTGTGACAATTTGAGATGATATATACAACATACTTAGCACATTGTAACCACATTGATTGTGTGGACCTGTAATCATGGAGTAAGAGGGTAAAACACTTAGAACCCAGGACTAGTGCATGTTGAATACTGTGAAACCAGATACAAAAGTGTGCATGCTGCTGTCAATCATGTGTATGATGGCATAAATATGGACTTTTGAAGTTAATATTTCCAATGATTTAAAGTCATACATTAAATCAGATATCTCTCTCTCTTCACAAATGAAAACAAGCTTAGAAGAATAAGGGGAAAATATTTGCAAATCAAAAATATAGACAAGAATAGGATGCATAGACAAGACTACAAATCCAACCTAAAATATAACTAATTTACTTTTATTTTTTCTTCTTAAAGAAAGTTAACTGGTAGCACTCAATTACTGTGACTTTTTCTCTCTTGCCTTAATGCAGATGAGGTAGGAAATTGAAAACAGATTGAACATCTTGATGTTGTGCTAGTGATGTTTGTGTTAGAATCAAATATATATCCTTGACTGCTTGCTGAAAATGTGAACGCACTTGAAAAATTTCTATACTTATCACTGCCATGTGTTTAAACTGACCAAATATTTTGATGCGAGGTTTGTATTTTTTTTTAACTATCAAGTCAATAAAAAACTTTAATTTTGTTACCAAAACATATTTTAATAATATACTTCTAGTTTCATAGCACTTAGATGAATTTAAATGTAACTATTTCTGCTTTATTGACTATGCCAAAGCCTTTGTTTGTGTGTATCACAATAAACTGTGGAAAATTCTGAAAGAGATGGGAATACCAGACCACCTGATCTGCCTCTTGAAAAATCTGTATGCAGGTCAGGAAGCAACAGTTAGAACTGGACATGGAACAACAGACTGGTTTTCCAATAGGAAAAGGAGTACGTCAAGGCTGTATATTGTCACCCTCTTTATTTAACTTACATGCAGAGTACATCATGAGAAACTCTGGACTGGAAAAAACACAAGCTGGAATCAATACTGCCGGGAGAAATATCAATAACCTCAGATATGCAGATGACACCACCCTTATGGCAGAAAGTGAAGAGGAACTCAAAAGCCTCTTGATGAAAGTGAAAGAGGAGAGTGAAAAAGTTGGCTTAAAGCTCAACATTCAGAAAACGAAGATCATGGCATCTGGTCCCATCACTTCATGGCAAATAGATGGGGAAACAGTGGAAACAGTGTCAGACTTTATTTTTCTGGGCTCCAAAATCACTGCAGATGGTGACTGCAGCCATGAAATTAAAAGACGCTTACTCCTTGGAAGGAAAGTTAAGACCAACCTAGACAGCATATTGAAAAGCAGAGACATTACTTTGCCAACAAAGGTTCATCTAGTCAAGTCTATGGTTTTTCCTGTGGTCATGTATGGATGTGAGAGTTGGACTGTGAAGAAGGCTGAGCACTGAAGAATTGATGCTTTTGGACTGTGGTTTTGGAGAAGACTCTTGAGAGTCCCTTGGACTTCAAGGAGATCCAACCAGTCCATTCTGAAGGAGATCAGCCCTGGGATTTCTTTGGAGGGAATGATGCTAAAGCTGAAACTCCAGTACTTTGGCCACCTCATGTGAAGAGTTGACTCATTGGAAAAGACTCTGATGCTGGGAGGGACTGGGGGCAAGAGGAGAAGGGGACAACAGAGGATGAGATGGCTGGATGGCATCACCAACTCCATGGACCTGAGTTTGAGTGAACTCTGGGAGTTGGTGATGGACAGGGAGGACTGGCGTGCTGCCATTCATGGGGTCGCAAAGAGTCGGACACGACTGAGCGACTGATCTAATCTGATCTGATAATTAACAGGAAAATTTGGCATTGGAGTATGGAATGAAGCAGGGCAAAGGCTAATAGAGTTTTGCCAAGAGAATGCACTGGTCATAACATTCTCTTCCAACAACACAAGAGAAGACTCTACACATGGATATCATCATAGTCAACACTGAAATCAGATTGATTATATTCTTTGCAGCCAAAGATGGAAAAGCTCTATACAGTCAGCAAAAACAAGACCCTGAGCTAACTGTGGCTCAGATCATGAACACCTTATTGCCACATTCAGACTTAAATTGAAGAAAGTGGGGAAAACCACTAGACCATTCAAGTATGACCTAAATCAAATCCCTTATGATTATACAGTGGAAGTGACAAATAGATTTAAGGGACTAGATCTGATAGACAAAGTGCCTGATGAACTATGGATCAGGACCATGCCCATGGAAAAGAAATGCTAAAAAGCAAAATGGCTGTCTGGGGAGGCCTTACAAATAGTTGTGAAAAGAAGAGAAGCAAAAAGCAAAGGAGAAAAGAAAAGATATAAACATCTGAATGCAGAGTTCCAGAGAATAGTAAGGAGAGATAAGAAAGTCTTCCTCAGTGATCAATGCAAAGAAATAGAGGAAAACAACAGAATGGGAAAGACTTGAGATCTCTTCAAGAAAATTAGAAATACCAAGGGAACATTTCATGCAAAGATGGGCTCGATAAACGACAGAACTGGTATGGACCTAACAGAAGCAGAAGATATTAAGAAGAGGTGGCAAGAATACACAGAAGAACTGTACAAAAAAGAGCTTCACGACCCAGATAATCACGATGGTGTGATCACTCACCTAGAGCCAGATATCCTGGAATGTGAAGTCAAGTGGGCCTTAGAAAGCATCACTATGAACAAAGCTAGTGGAGGTGATGGAATTCCAGTGGAGCTATTTCAAATCCTGAAAGATGATGCTGTGAAAGTGCTGCACTCAATATGCCAGCAACTTTGGAAAACTCAGCAGTGGCCACAGGACTGGAAAAGGTCAGTTTTCATTCCAATCCCAAAGAAAGGCAATGCCAAAGGATGTTCAGACTCCCGCACAATTGCACTCATCTCACATGCTAGTAAAATAATGGTCAAAAATCTCCAAGCCAGGCTTCAGCAATACATGAACCATGAACTTCCAGATGTTCATGCTGGTTTTAGAAAAGGCAGAAGAACCAGAGATCAAATTGCCAACATCCGCTGGATCTTGGAAAAAGGAGAAAATGGAGAAAAACATCTATTTCTGCTTTATTGACTATGCCAAAGCCTTTGACTATGTGGATCACAATAAACTGTGGAAAATTCTGAAAGAGATGGGAATACCAGAGCACTGGACCTGCCTCTTGAAAAACCTATATACTGGTCTGGAAGCATCACTTAGATCTGGACATGGAACAACAGACTGGTTCCAAATAGGAAAAGGAGTATGTCAAGGCTGTATATTGTCACTCTGCTTATTTAACTTCTATGCAGAGTACATTATGAGAAACGCTGAGCTGGAAGAAGCACAAGCTGTAATCAAGATTTCCAGGAGAAATATCAATAACCTCAGATATGCAGATGACACCATGCTTATGGCAGAAAGTGAAGAGGAATTAAAAAGCCTCGTGATGAAAATGAAAAAGAAGAGTGAAAAAGTTGGCTTAAAGCTCAACATTCAGAAAACGAAGATCATGGCATCTGGTCCCATCACTTCATGGCAAATAGATGGGGAAACAGTGGAAACTGTCATGAGTTTGTTTTTTTTTTGGCTCCAAAATCACTGCAGATGATGACTGCAGCCATCAAATTAAAAGACGCTTTCTCCTTGGAAGAAAAGTAAAGACCAACCTAGATAGTATATTCAAAAGCTGGGAGATTACTTTGCCAACAAAGGTCCGTCTAGTCAAGACTATTTTTTTTTTTTTTTTGACAGGTGGAACTTTGTTATCAGTTTATTTATTTATTTATTTATTTTTACTTTTCAATATTATATTGGTTTTGCCATACATCAACATGCATCTGCCACAGGTGTACACGTGTTCCCAATCCTGAACCCCCCTTCCACCTCCCTTCCCATACCATCCCTCTGGGTCTTCCCAGTGCACCAGCCCCAAGCTTCCTGTGTCCTGCGTTGAACCTGGACTGGTGATTTATTTCTTATATGATATTATACATGTTTTAAAGAAGTGGTCATGTATGGATGTGAGAGTTAGACTGTAAAGAAATCTAAGCGCCAAAGAATTGATGCTTTTGAACTGTGGTGTTGGAGAAGACTCTTGAGAGTCCCTTGGACTGCAAGGAGGTCCAACTAGTCCATCCTAAAGGAGATCAGTCCTGGGTGTTCATTAGAAGGACTAATGCTGAAGCTGAAACTCCAATACTTTGGCCACCTCATGCGAAGAGTTGATTCATTGGAAAAGACCCTGAAGCTGGGAGGGATTGAGGGAAGGAGGGCAAGGGGACGACAGAGGATGAGATGGCTGGATGGCATCATTGACTCGATGGACTTGAGTTTGTGTGAACTCCAGGAGTTGGTGATGGACAGGGAGGCCTGGCATGCTGCGATTCATGGAGTTACATAGACTCTGACACGACTGAGTGACTGAATTGAACTGAAATGATAATTAATATACGGAGAAGGCACTGGCACCCCACTCCAATACTCTTGCCTGGAGAATCCCGTGGGCGGAGGAGCCTGGTAGGCTGCAGTCCATGGGGTCGCTAAGAGTGGGACACGACTGAGCGACTTCACTTTCACTTTTCACTTTCATGTATTGGAGAGGGAAATGGCAACCCACTCCAGCTTTCTTGCCTGGAGAATCCCAGGGACCGGGGAGCCTGGTGGGCTGCTGTCTATGGTGTCACATAGAGTCTGACAAGACTGAAGCGACTTAGCATAATTTACTTACGCTAAATTTAATATCAATTGCATTGATACCTTTTCTTTTGGGTAGTTTTCTTGATCTTGAGGAGTCTTGGAAAAGGATACTGTATTTTTATCTTATAATTTATGGCTATTCATTTGCTCATAATTTCTTTTTACTCATAAATTTGTCTTAAAGGAGTGTAAGTGTAATTTTTGGATGAATATAGAATGCTTTTTAAACTTTTAAATATAGAAATAATAAATGTATATACTTAGAGTCTGTTATCAATATCTTATGTCTTTATCTCTTCTTTGCCAGAGGTAATTTTCTACCAGTTGTTCTTGCATTGAAAAGAGTTTGTATCTCATTTTTTCACTGTGTGATTATGAAAAAACTATTTTTCTTGTATGTCTATAAATTACTTTTTATTACTTTTATTCCTAAAATACTATGCATCATTTCATAGAAAATTAATGGCATGGATATGTACCAAAAGGTAGATAAAAAAGTCCTAATTTAATGGTTCATTTCCCGAAATTGTTATGTCTCTCAGAGGTAATAATGTTCACTGGTGTAAGCACTGCTCTGCTGTGAAATAACACTGGATCATCTCAAGCCGTGAGGGTTAATGTGACACTCAGACAGATAAACTGGGACATAATGCGTACATGTTAGTGCTGATATTCAGATTTATACTATATTCAGGCTGAGCTTTTGCCTTTACACATTAAATAATTATCTTTCAAAAAAAAAATACTGTTATAGATAAATTTTGACCTGGAGATATTTTCATGACTTTTCTGTTTATATGTTTTCAGTGAAGTGAAGGAATCCAGTAAGTCATAATAATTATTACTAATGGAGGGGAACAGGGTAGGATTAATTCCAATCTTGCAGAGAGGGAATATTTTATATATGCTTGTAGTTACGCATTTAGTTATGGCTGCCTCTGATGTTCCGAATTACATTGCTTTCAAACCAAATGTTTAGAATATCTGACTTTTGGTATTGACTCAGTATCTGGAAAGCAGTGAAAATAATTGGCTGTTTGGAATGTTTATGTATATTTTGATGTGTACCTTGGCATTTACTGGAATAAGTCTTATCTCAGTGATAAGCTTTGGTAACATGACAAATAGAACAAGTTCTAAGGTAGGAGGGTACTTGTTTGTTAGCACTGCTGTAACAAAGTTCCACAAAGTGGGTTGCTTAACAGCATAAATATACTGTCCTGTATTTCTGGAGGTAGATCTCTGAGATCAAGGTATTGACAGGGCTGGTTCCTTTGAGGGTTGTTAAGAAGATTCTGTTCCTTGCTTTTCCTCTTGGTTCTGATGAATTGCTGGTAATCTTCAGCCTTCCTGGCTTATAGAAGCATCACCTAGGTCTCTACTTACATCTTCACATGGCATTTGTGTGATATTTATGTCCAAATTTCCCCTTTTTATAATAAAGGAAGTTATATTGGATTAGGGGCTCACCCTACTCCATTATGGGCTTCCCAAGTAGCTCAAACAGTAAAGAATCTGCCTGTAATGCAGGAGAACCAGGCTTGATCCCTGAGTTGGGAAAAGCCCCTGGAGAAGAGCATGGCTACTGACTCCAATATTCTTGCCTGGAGAATTCCATGGAGAGAGGAGCCTGGTGGGCTGCATTACAGTCCATGGGGCCACAAAGAGTCAGACACAACTGAACAACTAACATACACACTACTGCATTATGATCTCATCCTAACATCTACAACTCAATTCCAAAATAAGGTTGTTTTCTGAAGTACTGCAGATTTTTGCTTCAGTATAAACTTGGGGGAGACATGGCTTAACCCATAATGGAGAGTATTACACATGGGAAAGAATTACACATGTGAAAAAGATTGAGAGGAAGAGAAGGGGACAACAGAGGATAAGATAGTTGGATGGCCTCACTCACTGAATGAACATGAGTTTGAGCAAACTATAGGAGATAGTGAAGGACAGGGGAGCCTAGCATGCTGCAGTCCATGGGGTTGCAAAGAGTCAGACACTACTTAGTGACTGAACAACAACAATTCCCTTCTTAAACATGGAGCTTGAAATTCAACCTAACCTCTCCCTCTCTTTGAACTAAATACCAGTTCAAAACATGGCAGAATTTGAAGAAAAAACTGTGCTTAAGATCTTTAAATTTCATGGCAGAAAATAACACAAGTATACTGAAGCCAAAGTGACAATATCTAGTGCTCACTCAAAGCTAGTTTTAGTCATGTTGACTCCTATCTTTTCTTAAGCATTTTTGAAGCTTTTGAAGGTATTAATTTTAAACATTGCTTTCAGCAAATGACATGTTAGTCAGGAATCTTGGTACACAAAAATTAGAAGGATAAGTTTCATCATCATCGTTTAGTTCTTAAGTCATGTCTGACTCTGTGACTCCATTCCAGGCTCCTCTGTCCATGGAGTCCTCCAGGCAAGAATACTGGAGTGGGTTGCCATTTCCTTCTCCAAAGGATAAGATTAGATAAATTCGAAAAAGGCCCTGTGCAGGGGCTGTAAAGGTTTGTTTCACCAACCACTGATAACAAGTATTTGAGAAATAAACAGAAAACTAACCACAGTTAGGTAATTGTTTGATTTGTTTTATTGACCATCACAGGACATAAATTTATAGACATTCTTGATTCATTTGTTAATTAAGGAATAGTTACAGTTATTGTGTTTTTAATATGGTAGATATTATTCTAGGCAGTTGTGATAGATTAATGAAAGGAAAAGACAAATAACCTTCCAGTCTCGAAGCTTACATTTAGGGAAAAGATGGAAGCTATAAACACTAAATGTAATGTCAGGAGTTTCAATTTTACCTTGCATAAAATGGAAACTATAATTGAACCTAGCTTGTAGATTTGTCATAGGATTGAATAACAAAACATATGTAAAACTCTTGGCAAAGTATGTGTCACATAAAAGGCACTCTCATAATGTTATAAATGATGAAAATGTCAATGGTGACAATCGCTGGACATAATCCATGTTTAAATCTTACCACTTCGCTGTTTGAGAAATAACGTGAGGGCCTCACTGACATAGCATGAATACTAGCCCTAGAGCATCATCTGTGACAAGTACTAAAGTGAGAAGATAAAACAAGATGTGACGGACATTCAAAGCAATCTAGATGGCTTTTACATAGTACACAAGGGCACACACGCATCAACCAACCCAAATATTTTTGTCAGATTCAAAAACATTCATTATAAATAAAATATATTTCTACTTAGGAGTGGAATTTCTTGCCAGTCTGAGTAGGTATTTATTGAACATTTGAAACATTTGTTAGGCTAATTGGAAAGCTGTGATAATCTTTTGATATTTGGTGTTTATATCTCATTCTGTGAAGTTGTCTGACAAAATCATCTCCTGACTTTTTTAATGACCCATCAATTCCCCTGCAAATTTGAAGATTATAAACGTGAATGAAGTAAGCCTTAAATATCTTATTTTTAATTGCTTAGTAAATGTCAGTTTTCCTTTCTCCTTTTTTCTTTCAAATAGCTATTGTATGAATTGGTGGTGGTAGTGATTTAGTCGCTAACTTGTGTCTGACTCTTGCGACCCACTGGACTCTAGCCTGCCAGGTTCCTCTGTCCTTGGGATTCTCTAGGCAAGACTACTGGAGGGAGTTGACATTTCCTTCTCCAGGGGATCTTCCCAACCGAGGAATCGAACTGGGGTCTCCTGCCTTGTGAGCAGATTCTTTACTGACTGGGCTATGAGGAAAGATTTCCTGTTTTCTTTGCTGCTATTCAAGTTCAGTGATGAATATGATTGGATTCAACTTAATTGCATATTCAAATGTAGAATTATTAAGATACCACATACATACCTATCTTTTAATTGTGAACACATTATTCACTTGCTCTCTAAATTCAAAATCAAAGCTCTTGACCAATTTTGAAGGTTTACATTTTTTTCTTTCTTTTTGTAAAAATCGCTCTGGTTTTGAATGTTTCAGTATAACTCTGTCAACTTTTTTTTTTTGGTTAGTGATTTTTTTTTTTTTTTAATCTTTAGTCATTTGTGATAGTATTATATTCCTTACAGTTGAAATTTAAAATGTTCCTTTGCTTTTCTTGACTTTTCCTTTTAACACATAATTCCTATTAACTAATACATATAACATGAAAAAAAATTTAAGGACTCCTTGTAGTCTCTTTGAAGAAGAGAAGAAAATCTGTATCTCTCTTTTTCTCGTTTGTACTTCTTAAGTCTCAAATACTCAATGTCAAGGGAAAAACAAGTGTTTAGGTATTTTATATTCATTTCATAACCTAAAAATTTGGGAGATTGAAATTTTACTGTAGATTCTGTAATTGTGCTTTTGAGGAAATGAATAAAATACGTTGTGCAAAGAAGCTTACAGTTCTATTTTTCTTCATTTTAAAAGAGCCGATCAATCTGAGTGAGACAGAGTTTGGTTAAACAAAACTGAGACTATTTATGTAGGTATGCTCTAAATTGGTCTTTTGGGTCTTATGTGCTTTGAATATTGAAATCATATAACTTATTGAAATGTTCTAGGTAAAAGCTTTTAGTTTTTATTGCTTATTTTCCTGTGAAATAGCTATGTATTTGTAAATATAAGGATTCCAAGGGTGTTAAACACTTCTACAGGTTTGTAGAAGTAAACATAAATCATTAAATGAGGTATTAATTATAAAGCACATAGTGCAGGGTCTGGTACAGTAGGAATTAAGGAACTGTTAACTGTTACTGTATAATTTTACTTATAAAGGGAATTTTTGATGTTCTAATAATTAATACAGACATATTATTTTCAAAACTAGATTCCACAAAAATAAATTATGTATTTACATATGTAATTTATACACTAATGTGTATAGTCTATATGTATATACCCAATATATAATATATGTGAAATTGAAATTGATTTTAAAAGCTTTTAAAATATTTTCCTTATAAATGGACACTACTCTAGATTTCAGACCTTTGATTTTCTCATTTATCCTTTCACTTCAGGTGTCCATTGGTGGTTTTTTATTTCAATTAGATCGTTTTTCAATTGGAAATTTTTGAGAAAACCATGAAGTTCACCTAAAGACTGTGTAGTTTATTATAGAGACCTAAGATTTTGTTGGGAATGGAGGAAATATGTCCTTTGGGCTCCTTTCAGTAGTCAGCCAAATGAGCTATAGCCTGATAAAGTTAAAGCATTAGAAATAAAATGTGTTTGTAGCTCCCTAATAGGCAATTAAACTGCAATGATGAACTGAAGGTAATTTATGAAATTAAACACATGAATACACTGTAAAATATATTCTCAGAATAATCAGGCATTGGCTTAACTTGCATCTTGGTGTAGTATTGTTTTAGAAACTCTTGAAGAACAGTTTACATATAGAATCTGGAACAGTGCTGTCCAGTCAAACTTTCTGTGCTATTGGAAATGTTCTCTGTGATATTAAAATTGCCAAATGTGACTGAATAGCTAAATTTTAAATTTTATTTAATTTTCATTAATTTAAATTTAAATAATCACATGGGGTATAGACTCTGTTACTGAACAACACAGATCTAAAGTAATAATAATTTTCCTAGTTATTTCCATCAGTATTGTAATTATTACATTATATGCACTATCACTAAAATATCTATGTAATGTACTAATTCACAAAAATATGTTTTTAAGAATATTTACAGTATTAGACAAAAAGCAATAGTCATGTCATGATTGTTGAACTTAATTTGGAATCAGTTATTTCTCAAAATGTTAGATCACAACTTGAGCCAAAGTAATTTCTTTGATAATATATGTCAATTTTAATGAAGCAAAATAATGCATTTTTATATCACATGTTACAGACTGGATATTTATTCTGAGAGCTAGATTTATTTGTTGAGGTGATTTTAACATATTGGAGATAAACTTGACGACAGTTAGTATAAACAGGATCCAAGCACTCAACAAATAGTTGGTAAATTAATGAATTGGCCTATATAGTAAAAAACATTAAAAATGTATTATTGGCTATATTAACCTTTTTCCTAAGGCATCAGAGGACATACAATGAAACCTCAATTTTCAACCCAGGCAGATTCCATTATAGCATCTGTGGTATGTTATAGAAATACTGATATCTTCTCATTAAGCTCATTATGGACCTTTTCTCACAGATGTCATGTGACTTTTTAAATTTATTGGCGGAAAGATATATCTTTACTCTGGAAAAAAAAGTCATTTTATGTGGATAATAGAAAGCATTATTTACTATTACTGATATAAAGAATCACATTAGAATGGCATAAACTTTATTTCCAAACATGAGGTAAGATACTCCTGTGATTTTTAAACTTTGAAAAATCTACCAACTGCAAAGCTCCTGAGCTACTGCAGATTGTCTACAACTCTATTTGTTGGGACCAATCACTGTTACAGCTCTAGCAAATAAATGTTGAAACAGACATCTCAAAATGAACTGGAGCCAGGAAGCAGAAATGAAGCCCTGGCTAATACATTTTAAAAATATACCTGTGGTGGATTCATTTTGATATTTGGCAAAACTAATACAATTATGTAAAGTTTAAAAATAAAATAAAATTAAAAAAAAATAAAAATAACAAACAAAACTTATAGGATACAATCAATACTAAAACTAATTTATAAGACAGACAACATTGGGATACCCACTTCATAAACAATGAAAAAAAAATGCATGCAAACCTTTTTCTTCCTTACAAAGTGAACATAAGATGATATGTACTGTAGCTCATAAAAGTTTGTTGAAAAACAATTTCCCATGGGTCTAACACATTTTTGTAGGTTTTGCAGGCCGATGTACTGACTGACTCTCTTTTTAAATATCTTTTCAAAAATGCTTGCCTGTACAGCAGTCAGTCTATACAGACAGTGATAAGGAAGATGCAGTGTCTTTTTTCATGGCTTATAGCCTTGAAAACTTGAGATATATTCCCCTGCAACAAAGGACAGGCATACCCACTGCTCCTTATAAAAAACTCAAATTGCCTAAGATTATGCGTCTTCTATAATGTAATGAATTGTGTTTGCAGATACTAAACACATCTTTGCATCACCCTGTGGGAATTGAGGCATAGGAAACTGCCTCAAGAAAATACTGATTCACTAGCTACTGCTATCCCTGTGTGGCATGAAGTCCTCTGTCTGTGACCCAGAAATTTGTCTTCTGCCAGCATTCATGAACATGCCTGGTTTACTTATTACTTCACAAGTAGGTTAAAGTCTCAGACATTTCACAGTTCTTTACACAGTTTCATCATTCTTAAAATTTTCTAGGCATCTTAAAATTATAGAAATCTTAATCATTTAAAAGTATGTTTTAAAATTTTAGTCTCGTGTGTGAATTGTTAGAATGTATATTATATACATATATATATATATATTATTCTGTCAGATACCTATGTATAGAAAGTATCCGTATATGGACATAATAATATTTATAATTGTCAACAAAAGACTGTCTATATACAAAAATATGTACATTTATTATTTTTTTATGACTCTAGCTATATTCTCTCACTTAAATATCAATTCAGTGTTAGAGTTTTGTTATAAATGTATAAATCAAAGACAGCAAATAAATTATTAGAATAGCCCCTTCAGTAATATTTGAAAAAAAGGAATGCTGTTTTATTTCTAAAACAGAAGGTACTATTAAGAAAATGCAAATCGCTAGAATGCGAATGACATAAGTATGTCTCAAATACAGTAATTTTTGTCCAAAGTATTTAAATCAACAGTCACAGTGTCCATGGGAAAGATATTTGGACAAGTCTCACAAAGCTACAGTCATGATGTCAGCCAACTTGGATCTCATCTGAGGCTCCTCTTCCCAGCTCAGCATTGCCAGGGTTCAGTTCCTTGGAGCTGTAGAGTTCACACTGGCTTTGACTATGAAGCCAGTTGGTCACACTTCTCACGTGTGACCTGAGAAGTCAGGTCTTTTTTTAAAGGCTCCTTTATCTTTTTTTAAAGGCTCCTCAGATTAGGTCAGGCCCACCAGGATAGGCTTCTTTTATTATCGATGGAAAGACAACTCATTATCAAGCAAATTGCATGATATCCCCTCATATCTGTTTTGAAGATTATTATTATTTCTTGACATAATTGCTATTTTCTTTTCTTTTTTTTTCTTAAGTAATAATTAATGGATAAACCAATAGCAGTCTTTTCAATAAAAGTGCAATCTTAAATTACTGAGGTCATTTACAAATAAAAGCTTTAAAATTTAAAACAACATTAAAACAGAAAATGAAATATCTTGACCCACATGGAATTTTTGTTTCTCTTAATGTAAATATTTAGTTTAGAGAGAATATTTAAAAAGTGAAATATCAAATAGAATATTTTTAAAGAATGAAGTGTATCCTCAGTTTCTCATTGATAGTTTAGTAGGGCAATATTCTTTTAAACGGATCCCTGGTGGCTCAGTTGGTAAAGAATCTGCCTGCAATGCAAAATACCTGGGTTCTATCCCTGGGTTGGGGAGTTCCCCTTGAGAAGGAAATGACTACCCATGTCAGTATTCTTGGCTAGAAAATACCATGGACATAGGAACCTGGCGGACTACAGTCCATGGGGTCACAGAGTCAGACACAACTGAGCTACTAATTCACCAAACCATACTTTTAAAAGGCAAGGTAATCCCAGAAAGCAGCCATCAGTTTTTACTTTTTCAATGAACAAAATGATAAAATGAATTAAAGTCAGTTTACTGGAGTTACCAATGAAAGCAAACTTAAATATTATAACAAAATTTATAAATGCACACAACTCCATTTTGCAGCAGAGTAATTCTTCATTAACATAAATGCCATATAATTTTCTAGTGCTGACTTCCAACTTTATGTGGTCAGAATACCCTAGTCTTAGAATAACTGTATTTTTCCTTCTAAATGCATGAGAAATTGGTAGATAGAATATATGGCTCCTTAATTAGTATGATTTGAGAAACCTAAAGCCACAAAATGTTTTGAGCAGACAGCTTATCCTAAACTTTTGTGTGGGATGTCATTCTTTCTGAATAAGTGATCTGTTAAAATAAAATGTTGTACCAGTTTCTTACAAACCTCAGCTTGTTAGCTGAATAAATTATGTAAAAGGGGTCAGGGTGGTGAGTACAGGGCACAGCATCAGTGTGGTATGACAGAGAAGTTACAAAAAGTGAATGGCCTCTGGCTTAGAAAGTGCAGAATGAAATATAACATCCCAGTAGTGAATTTTGAATATCCAGGGAGCAGTGATACTCTCAGGCAGACCTGGAGAAGATCACAGAAATGGACATGACAGGAGTACACCAAAGGGTGTAAGAGCAGTGGAAAACAAAAACTGTATTACATTTTACACTTTAGTCTTGGGTCTGCCAAATGTAAAAAAACATAGGGTTCTTTAGTACAAACCCCAGAAATTATCTTGCTCACTTTATTAAAAAAAATGATTGTGCACTAGCTTACAGAAATAAAGGGAAAGTGAAGCACCAGACAGATCTCAAGAAGAGCAGACAAATGGTGGTATCAGAGAACTATGGTAGCAGACCAGCTGTACAATTTGCAAGGCCCAGTGAGAAATAACAAATGCAAGACTCTTTATATAAAAATTAAGATTTTTAACATAGTAATAGCTGAACGTTAAATCAAGTTCAGGCCCCTTCTAAGAACTAGATCCTTTGTAACTGCAGAAGACGCAAGCCCATGAATTTGGCCCTGGGAATCAGGAATGAATGGATAAGCTTCAAGGCTCTACCATTAGAAGATGTTAGCTACTGTGGTTTTCTGTCCCTGTGTTGTGTTGCTCAAGACTTATGTTTCTGGGAACCAGAGTTTGTTTGTAGGCCAAATCACGTGACCATAGGAAGAAGAGATGAGGGGACCTTGTTAGCAATCTCAAGGTTACATGCAGTGAGGGAGAGGAAGAACTTTCTCAAAGGACAATAAAGGCATTTGTAGCAAAGAAAGAGGGAGAATTTCTTTATATGCAGAAAAAAATAAATGTGTTCACATAAGAAGAAAAAAGAAAAAAATCCATTCTAACACTGGTATGTCTAGTTTCTAACAAGTTGCTCTAAGAATATTACTACTTTATTTATAACAAAGATCCAGTAGCACCTCCTTTGGATAATAGATGCTCAGCTTTAAATAGACCCAAATTATTCACTTCAGTGATTCTAGGAAACTTTTTTTGAAAATTGCTTTCAGGTAAACTTCCCAACATTAATTATTATAGTATAATATTCTACTCTTCTATGAAATGAAGAATAAGATAAAAAGTGTTTTCGATGAAAACAGAAAAAAGGATCATAGAAATTACTTTAAGGTAAGATTAGCTTATATTTCCCAATCATTTATGTATTTATGACCTTTGGAGTCTGGCTTAGTGAGCTCATTGAATTTTTGCCAAGTAACTTTCTCTAAAGAGATCACAGGAGTTAGGACACAGACTCCAGAGTCAAAATTGTTGGACTGAAAGCCCAGTTTTACTATTTACATCCTGTTCAGTTTTTACATCTTAGATACCTCCTTTGTAGATTCTTAACATTATAATTGATGGTTAAAATATCTTACAAGGTGACAATTTAGCATGCAATTAAGACTTATCATTAAACATTTATTTTTCAGGCAACGAAAAGTAGATATAAAGAGACTTAATACAGTCATTTAGGGAAGATTTGTTTTAGGAATGGAACTTGAACTCTTTCTGAGGAATATTTTTTTTTTCCCCTGTTATACTTCCTCAAATGAGTAGTTTTCTCTGGAGAGGAAAGAGCAAAACAGAAGATTTCTTTTATCAGCTCTTCTTTGGTTACGTAAAGAAAACGACTAGGTATTTCCTTTTTCATCCTCATCTATTTCAAAGACGATTGAACATTGATACCAATCTGTGTGTCTGCTGCTTGTCTAAAAGAGAAACCATCCTTTGCCACAGCACCCACTGTTATCTGGTTTTAAATGTCAAGTACACTTCAGTATAGAAAGAAAGAAACTGAGATAACATTCAAAGAGGAATATATTGGAGACAAAGATAGAGTCCAACAATCTAAGTGTAAGTGTCTTCCAGATGGGAGTTAGGAAAAGATTCATCAACAGAAACCTAAAACATTTTGCAGCTTCTGACTTATCTAACCTTGTGATTTATGGCCAGATTTTATGTTTATATGTGTATGATTGTAGTGTTTGTCTATGTTCCTGTCATACTGATGAATAATGGAAAGGTAATTCAGCTACTTTAAACTGAATCATTTAAACCAGTTGAGCCGTGACACTCTGTCTTTATGTCACTCCTTTCAAGGTCTAGCCTCAGATTCTGTTACTAGCCTCAAGGACTTTTTGTTTGTTCCTTGCAACAGATATTTATACCTTGACAGTTCTATGATGTATAATTATGTATAAACGATGCTATATGCTTTTCATTTACAAAAATAATCTAACCTGCTATTTATACCAAGTACAGTGGTTCCGTTTCAGAGAGAAAAAAGATCAACTCATTTTGTCTTTCTTTCCATTCATTGTTAAGTTTGTTATTGTTCATGAAGAAACTGCATTTTTAGAATCAGCACCATTTGATGGTTCTACATTATGGTTTACTGTCATAATGTTTATTATATTTAACATAAAATTTGAATTAAATTCAAATATGGTTTTGATATAGTTTTGTAATTTTAGAAAACTAAGTTTCACAAATCTTATTTCTTAGAATATTAATAGGTATTCTGAGTGCTCAATAATTGTTGAATGGACAGATGAATGAATGTTTAGAAAATAGTCTTAAATTTAGCAGGATTCTTTACTAGGATTATTGTTGTTCAGTCACTAAGTCATGTCTAACTCTTTGTGACCCCATGGACTGCAGCTCTCCAAGCTTACCTGTCCTTCATTATCTCTCAGAGTTTGTTCATATTCATGTCCATTGAGTCAGTGATGCTGTCTTACCATGTCATCCCCTGCCACCGTCTTCTCCTTTTGCCTTCAGTTTCCCCAACATCAGAGGCTTTTCCAGTGAGTCGGCTGCATCAGGTGGCCAAAGTTTTAGAGCTTCAGCTTCAGCACCAGTCCTTCTGATGAATATTCAAGGTTGATTTCCTTTAGGATTGACTGGTTTGATCTCCTTGCTGTCTGAGGGACACCGAAGAGTCTTCTCCAGCACAGCAGCTCAAAAGCATCATTTCTTGGGCTGTCAGTCTCCTTTATGGTCCAACTCTCACATCTATCCATTACTACTGGAAAAACCAGAGCTTTGCCTATATGTACCTTTGTCGGCAAAGTGATGTCTCTGCCTTATAATATGTGTCTTCTCTGGTGACCCCAATGGTAAAGAATCTGCCTGCAATGCAGGAAACCTGGGTTGGAACCCTGGATCAGGAAGATCCCCCGGAGAAGGGAATGGCTACCTACTCCAGTATTCTTGCCTAGAGAAATCCATGAACAGAGGAGCCTGGTGGGCTACGGTCCATGGGATCACAAAGAGTTTGATATGACTGAGTTTACTTTTTCACTAGGTTTGCCATAGTTTTCCTTTGAAGGAGCAAGGGTTTTAATTTCATGACTGTAGTCACCATCAGCAGTGATTTTGGAGCCTAAGAATGTAAAATCTGCCACTGCTTCCACTTTTTCCCCTTCTATTTACCATGAAGAGATGGGTCCATATGCCATGATCTTAGTTTTTAAAATGTTGAGTTTTAAGCCAGCTTTTTCACTCTTCTCTTTCACCCTTATCAAGAGGCTTTTTAGTTCCTCTTTACTTTCTACCATTAGAGATGTATCATCTGCATATCTGAAGTTGTTGATACTAGAATTATTATTATTCAGTTATTATTATGCTAATAGTAAACAGTAATGTAAATACTAATAGTAAAATTAGTATTATTATGCTAATAGTAAATACTTGAACTTTTTTTGAACATATTTGATCTTTAATATTTTGCTAAAAATAAAGAGCAATTATCCTTTTTAGTGCCCAAATCCATACCTGTGCTTTGTATCACATGGGGCAGTCTGTTGTAGTACTGGGTTTGCAGGGCAGCTATGTTCTATTTACTGTGTACTGAAGCTGTAATTGAAACTGACCATCAAGAGGCTGGACTGTGGCCTTGTAACCCATACTGAAAGATAACTCAAAGTTCTCTTAACTGAATTATAATTCAGAATATATTAATCACAATATATTATACCATTGGCTGGGCTTCCTGGTTGTCTCTAGTGGTAAAGAACCTGCCTGCAAATGCAGTAGACAAAAGAGATGTGGGTTTTATCCCTGGGTCAGGAAGATCCCCTGGAGAAGGGCATGGCAATCCATTCCAGTATTCTTGCTTAAAGAATCCTATAGACTGAAGAGTTTGGCAGGCTACAGTCCATTAGGTTGTAGAATCAGACATGACTGAAGCAACTTAGCTCACACAGATGTAATATCATAATTTTTGCTATTCTATATCTTAAAAGGTGATATAACAGAATGTAATTACAACTGGTAATCATAGAAAACAATATTTATTTATCAGTACCAGTTCATTAATCTTCAGGTGCTTTCTACTTTTTTCTCAATCTTACTTCAGATGCAAAGTTGTAACTCTTCAATACTCATGATTCCAAAAATCACTTAACTTCTAGAATTAGGGTTTGAGAACAGTTTATTGGCTAGAACCTAATTATGTACTTTTCATTTAGTATGAATAATCTTCAAAATAAGTTAGAAACTATACATTGTTTTCTATGTTTTTAAAAATTGCAGTTTCCCTTATTCAAACATTTGTATCTCTACAGTATCTTTATGCTACATAAAACAATTCTCCACAAGAACAAGAATCACTTCTTAGGAGGACCTAGATTTAAACCCAGAAGCCATAAACATTCTTATTCCACTTTTTTCTTGTGCAACTACAGTTAACTTCTGAAAAACACAATTTGCACTATGCTGGTACATTATAGTTCTTTTTTTCCCCAAATATGTATAGTTGGTCCTGCATATCTGGGATTCAGGCAACCCAAGATGACAATACATTGTCCAAAGTTGGTTGATTCTGGGGATGTGGAAGTGATGAACTTGAAAGACCAACTGTGGAATTTGAGCATACGTGGATTTTGATATTTACCCTCAGTCCTTGAACAAATCTCCTGCAGGTACTAAGGGAAAGTGGTACTTGATATGTATATTCATACTCCAAACTTTATTGTTGTTTTGGTCGCTAAGTTGTGTCTGACTCTTTTGCGGCCCCTTGTATTGTAGTCCACCAGGTTCCTCTGTCCATGGGATTTCCCAGGCGAGAGTACTGGAATGAAGTTGCCATTTCCTTCTTCAGGGGATCTTTCTGACCCAGGGATCAAACCCAAGTCTCCTGCATTGACAGGCGGATCCTTTACCACTGAGCCACCAGGGAAGCCCATATTCAAACTAGTTTCTATTATTATTGTTCTTTCTGTCATCGCTGTTGTTTTAATTCTACTTGATATTTTTCTCTTCTTTCTCTATCTACTCTTAATATACTGACCACTTTGAATAGTTTTGCCTAAGTAAGGCTCCGCTCCAGAGATAAATATGAAAAGTGCTCTTTTGGAAATTTAATATGTAAACCTGTCATTTAGTATTAATAAGGTAGACTTCTTAGCACACAAGTTTAGTGTATGTGAAATTGTCATATGTTAATTTGTTCAACAGTGACTTGGCAATATAAAGTTCACCAAGGGAGAGTCTCACCTTATTTGGTGTTATTTTGCCTTCTTTTGAACCAAAAGGAAGAGAATTTAGTGCAGCGTGAGGTAACTGCAAGTATTGGAGAGGAAATCCTGGGAGAGAAGGTGCGCTAATACAGGCTTAAAGAATACATATAAATTAGCCACATTATATCAAAACTCATATACATTCTGGGGAGGAGGAGAATTATGGGGAAAATTACAGCTAGTGAGTGTGATAAGATATATCTAACCTATTCTGCTATTGCACTACATGTTTTGTTTGTCTTGCAAAGGCTAGCAAGACAACAATATGACACAGTGGGCTGGCGATACACCCCTGGAATTCATTTATTTAAAATAAGTCGGGTGATTTTTATGTATGTGTGAGTTTGTCAAGATATTTGGAAATCTTTGATTTTATGTAATGTGAAAAATCTTATTTTTATAGTTAAAATTGAGTAAACCATCACAATGCCTTTGGTTACCTCAAGAATGGAATCGGGAAATTGCTTGATAAGTTTGATGTAGGTTTTACTAATCTTTCCTAAACTGATAAAGTTTTGAGTCTCTAAACTCAAAGTCAATATCTCCAACTGTTTTAGCTTTGAAAAGTGTTGGACTTTTACAGTTTCCTTACTGCTATGAATTATCCAGTAATATTAGGTATTGCCTTTATGTCAAGTTACAGCGCAATAATTGATTTTCTGTTTGGAAAAACTACTTCCTAGGTTATATTTTCATAGCTAACACTTATTACACTTAGATTTCCAATCCTGAATGTTTTGAAAGGTAATGGGAATAGAAAATTCTTTTAAAACAATGTGGATTGTATAACTTTTAGCATATCTTCAGTGCTATATATTACATTACAGTTTTTATTTTAATAGACCCTTGGTGCTATAAATGTAAAAAAATGCATTTTATAATGCAAGTTGAAGAAATTCCATAGTTTTGTTTTTTAAAAAGTTTCTGATGTACTGCAAAATTATTGTAAGCAAGTATACAGTTATATATTTTTTATAAATGTTCTTGTATGTTACATCTACAAACCCATTATATGTTCTCTTTCAGTGGTCATAATTTTGCATACAGTTTCTTAAAATGATAACATCAAGTTTTAAATATACTATATGATAATGAAATAGGATACATTTATGGTGGTAGTTTGGTTCTGAAAGATTAATCAAATTCTCTACATGATGTGGATCTGAAGCAAAACCTTGGTACTTTTGCAACTTATTACCCTGATATTTAAGGGAAAAGGGAAGGCAGAAAGTAGCATTGGGAAACATTTATTTTCAAAAACACAATTTACATCTCTAAAAGTGATGCTTCTCATCTTATTAATTCTGTTATCCTATAAATATAAAATTCTTATTGTTGAAAATTATTTAAAAAAAAGAGTTTCATAGTAAGGCAAGTCATTAGAGCTTGAGTTTATGACTTTAAAATATTATTTTTTTAAAGCAAATATAAAATAATAAATTACTCTGTGTACTTTTTCACTAAAAGATACATCAAATTAATTACAATATATAAAGTATACCTAATGTTTGTGTGTGGTTAGTCGCTCAGTCCAGGCTCCTCTGTCCATGGATTTCTCCAGTCAAGAATACTGGAGTGGGTTGCCATGCCCTCCTTCAGGGGATCTTCTCAACCCAGAGACTGAACCCAGGTCTCCCTCATTGCAGGAAGTTTCTTTACCTACTGAGTCACAAGGGAAGCCCAAGAATACTGGAGTGAGTAGCCTATCCCTTCTCCAGGAGATCTGGACTCAGGAATCAAACCAGGATTTCCTACATTGCAGGTGGATTCTTTACCAGCTGAGCTACCAGGGGAGCCCATAGATAACTACAAAATATATATCATAGATAACTATAAAGTATGCCTTGTATCTAAAGTAATAATTATAGAATATTGTCACCAATCAAGACATTAACCAGACTAAAATAATATAGCAAAACTCCCACTTTTAAATGATTTTCACTTTTATAAATGAATTGGAAACAATTTAGTAACAATATCAGTCAGTAAAGTTCAGTCGCTCAGTCGTGTCTGACTCTTTGCAACCCCATGAATCACAGCACACCAGGCCTCCCTGTCCATCACCATCTCCTAGAGTTCACTCAAACTCACGTCCATCAAGTTGGTGATGCTATCGAGCCATCTCATCCTCTGTCGTTCCCTTTTTCTCCTGCCCCCAATCCCTCCCAGCATCAGGGTCTTTTCCAATGAGTCAACTCTTCCCATGAGGTGGCCAAAGTATTGGAGTTTCAGCTTTAGCATCATTCCTTCCAAAGAACACCCAGGGCTGATCTCCTTTAGAATGGACTGGTTGGATCTCCTTGCAGTCCATGGGACTCTCAAGAGTCTTCTCCAACACCACAATTCAAAAGCATCAATTCTTCGGCAC